>NC_091122.1:57694975-58374975 GCF_040183065.1 Periplaneta americana
TTCTTTTCACAAACTTCAAATCTACAACACATGATCTACAGATTGACTTCTTTCCCAGACAAAGGCCTGCTAAGAATTTTATCGTTTCTTGAAATCCATCGCCTTTTCCCGGGTTTTAACATCCGTGTTGGTAGATTCATCTATTATACGTTATGAAACAAACTCTCTTTCTGATAGCTCATTCTTTCCCCTAACGCACAGTCACATGCCAGGTCTCGCCTCCTCATCTATAGCTTGTTATCGGTGAGTTTAAGGGGTTAGGTACAGCTTACAGCAGAAAAAATGTTTGGAAATGTTCAACATTTTTCCTCCATTACTGTATCTTGTACAATATGTGTAAAACACTATCCTTCTGCTATATGAAAAAAATATTTTTACGATTTAAAAAAAATATTTATATATTTTTTTCAAGATTCAAAATGGTGGCAGTTTACTGTGCAGTGATGAAGCGTTTCCCTCATAACTCTCAAACTTGTCACCGTTTTCATGTTTTATCTCTTTTATTTTATTGCTGAAACTCATGTTTATAATATCATGCTCTTTCAACTACATTCCTCAATAAATAAGATTTTTTTTTTTATTTTGTGTTATAATAAAGTACTGATATTGGACCTTTTTTTTTTAAAGAATTTATTTTTTATCAGACAATCTATCAAAGGTAGAGAAGAGATTTTGCATCATATTGTAAATACGACATGCATAAAAACACACAAAATATTTTATCACAGAATGTTGGATAGTTCCTGAGTTATGTGGGAAACGCTTCATCACTGCTCAGTGAACTGAATTTTGAAAACAAAAATGTAAATAATTTTTTTTTAAATCGTAAACGTACTTTTTTCATATAACAGAAGGACAGTGTTTTACACGTACTAATTTTCATTATTGTACAGTAATGGAGAAAAAAAATGTTAAATATTTCCAAAATGTTACTGCTGTAAACTGTACCTAACCCCTTAAGTGGTCTTTCACTCCTTTTGAGATTATCCACTCAGCCTGTTTCACGAAATTTATCGAGAAGTGCACGAACTCATTACAATGTGGAACTAGTACTTCCAGAAAATCTCGAATATAATTTTAACAAAGACGACCGACGATAACTCCCTCTTTTATCCATATAGTGTGTTTTATACGTATTATGTTTATAATAATTCTCTATAAAGCGGACAAAAATATCTATACTCATAAAAATATTTCATAACAAAATATGTGTTAAGTGAGAGCTAGTGTGAGAAAGATAACTTGCAAAGCTCGTATACAGAAAATCCACCATCTCCGCCCGTATCTGTCATCTAACGGTAAGTGAAACCCACTCATATTGTTATCAGCTGTTTTTTTTAGCTGCTGACCCAGCAGGCAATTGATTCATATCCCATAATCTTGCTCAGTATTTTTTTTTTTTTTTTGACGGCCTAAAGATCTCTTCCCTCGTGGACGGTATTGAAGCATGGCTTTTGAAAGTTTATCCCGATTCATTCGTTGGACATGGTTTTTCCACTGCAGCTGGTACTTATTTATCACAAGCCGGCAAAATCTCTTTCAGGCCTGCTCATACCCATTTTACTTCGTGAGTGGGCTAACGAACGGAATCGCCAGCCTGACTTCAACCTTCCCTCACAATCACAGGCAGTGTCGTACGTGACGTCAAACAGTCCTAATAGTATCCCGAAAGGACTGTTGTGTTTCGCCGACCAGCGCCAGACTGTGCTCCTTTCAGATGCACGATAAATATCAACCAAGTAATTCAAACCTGATGGGAAGCCTACAGATATAGACAAACTACTGAAAACTCAATTTGTTGTTTTCTGAAACGTACCACCGTTAATAAATACAAAGAAAACTATTTCTCGTCAACGTAATATCCATTAAATGCCAACAGTTATTATAAATTACTTGCACTTTCCTTTTCATCATAGTAATATAAATTTAATGCGAACCCTTCAAACTTTCAGCTTCATAAATAGAAAGGAATCGTCCCTCAGAAGTTAAACAGCAAATCAATATTCTGAAGAACGAAAAACTTTTATACATTTTACAGGCCTTCATGAGGCTTTTAATTGTTAATAATAAAAAAGTTAAAATGGAATATTTTTCTATAATACTTGTTAATATTCATAATTGTTATCAATATCTTTTCAACGTATTTCCTTCTTTCTTTTCCTCTCTACTCACTCCTGTCTCCTCTCCTCTCTTCGCAAGTAGTTACAAGTTACGAAATGTTACTATTTTGTTGAGTCAGATACACTTAGCAGGAATATGAAATATATAATACTATCTTATTATTTTATGAAATTCTGTAGTGCAATAAATTCTAAAACTGTGTTTCTTTAATCAAGAATTTTCTGCCGTGTTGGACCAGAAGAAAAAGATTTTTTGAAGCGACTACATAGCCAAGGAACTTAGATTTCAAACTAGTACAGTTTCGTCTTAACCAGCGCAGACAGGCTTCCGTGAATGCGAGTCACTCTAAAACACGAGCACACAGGCAGGCTTTCTCGGGTCCCGCCTGGACTGGGCTTATAAAACCCGGGCTGTATGGACCAGTCTTAACTCTTAACTTGCTTTGTAGCTTCAACGGAACCCAAGCCTGACGGCAGGCAGTTGCGGGCATGAGTCTTGTCTGATTTGCCGGTGTCTATTGTTTATAAACTGTGTTGTAATTGAAGTTCTTGCACGACATCCTCATTTCTTTTGTGGTCCAAGCGACTACATCCTAGTGTTGCTCTCATAAATTTCATTTCACTTTATGGGATATGAAAATGTTAGTAATACCAATGTTTATCGATGATGTACTAAATCATTTTTAGGTTAAATCAGATAAATACTTCAATTACCACGATATTAGTTTGGGCAGTTATAACATCGGCACAACACCACTAGTATATGTATGAATTCGTCAGAGGCTCAATAAAAACAGTTTTAATTAACCCAAATCTTGGAAGAATTATGTACACCGCAAGCCTGGGCACGCTGAGGTAGAGAGCTTTCACGTTGTATGCCCTGTGGTATTTTACGACTGCACTCTTGGCCTCGTCAATTCAAGATATTCTGGACTAGTTCCAAGTACCAATCTATGGAAGCAAAGCTAGTTTCTCATCTTACAGATTACTACACACGTGTGGGAATAAATTGGCAGTCTACAGATTCGAATACACTTGACGCGTAATTCCTCTTCCGGGACTGACAAAATGGTGGATACAAGTTCTGTGTGCTTCATTTAAATTTGTTTCCACCTCGCTTAATAGATGAGAAAATTAACTTGTGTTACATTGTCTGTGTGGAAGAATGTAACAGACTGCATAGTGCAACAATTTTGTACGAGAAAATGGGTTAAAGTCATAGTATATTTATTACGTTAATCCCTCTTGAGCCATCACTATTCAGTTAATATTTTCATTCGATAGTAATCTTTGAAAAGAGTGGCTTATTTACATAAATCAGGTTCGAGGCTGACGAGAAGTAGGGTAATGCAAGTAGGTGATAGTTCAGGGAGCAGTGATGAAGGAAGAGGGGAAAACAAGGTGAAAAAGCAGTATGACTATATTGTTCGATTTTATAAAAATCACACTACACCTGTCTATACAGCAGGTACGCAGACCTTGCACCTCGCAGTTTTAGGAACCACTCACTATCTCTCCTGTAGTCCGGATTTGTGCGAGACGGGCTTCGCAACTCGCATGCGTTGGTTCAGAAAAACCAAGGCTTAACTCCGGCTAATGCAGACTTTTGCGCACAGATACAGAGGGCTCTATTATCTCTGCCTCTGCGGCTGACAGGTGAAATATGATCTCATCTAATAACAAGATGCTTGACAGAAAGGGTTGGTATCCGATAACACACAGCGTTTCCGTAACATATTTTTGTCGACATAATTTGTCGCCTGCATTCAGTTCTTTGGTAATCTGCATACTCTAGTGTTACATAGCAGAACGTTTGAACATTTCTCAATGAAATATTGTTTCTTTTTCTTCTGAGCTACTTACGACTGACGTCGTCCCCTCACGCCCATTCGCCATTGTCTCTGACTTCATAATATTAATATCGTTAAGCTGCCTATTTTCAATTCCATTTATTATTTGTTGTAGTCACGTTTTTCTGATTCCTTTCCCCCTCTTCTTCTTCTTCTTCTTCTTCTTCTTCTTCTTCTTCTTCTTCTTCTTCTTCTTTCAACTGGTTCACACGCATGCATTATTTCCACTCATTCCTTTCATGTATCCGTACCAAATAAGCGATCTTTCTTCAATTCTGTCAATAACCGTCTCCATAGCATCTATTTAATTTATAATGAATTCATTCCTCAACTAACCTAATCCAGTTTTCCTCATACTACGCCTGAGATGATCCATTTCAACTGCAAGTAACTTTTTGTTTCCGTTTTCTTGGTAATTGTTCAAACCTTATCCCCATAAATTAAAATACTTTCAACAATCGCTTTGTAAATTTTGAATTTTTGGTTAAACCTTTGTTCCACTATACACGTTTAATGCCCTTGCTGTAATAATTTTGCTTTTCTTAAATTCTATTATTTATTTCACTGTCTATCGTTCCAGTTTTATTAATTTCAGTTCCAAGATATTTAAA
The DNA here is from genome assembly GCF_040183065.1 of Periplaneta americana. Taxonomy (NCBI): domain Eukaryota; kingdom Metazoa; phylum Arthropoda; class Insecta; order Blattodea; family Blattidae; genus Periplaneta; species Periplaneta americana. Next base: position 57,699,557 of record NC_091122.1, read on the forward strand.
TGATGGACCACTCTTTATTTCTTCATCTTGTATTTCTAAATTATAGTCGCAACGCTGTTATTCCCGGCGTGACTCCTCCCCTTTGCTTACGTCTTAGGAAGTCAAGGCCCTATAAAGTCTAGATAGGTAGTATCGTTCGCCATTTTTGTTATTTCGTTGCCGAGCTACCATACGAGGAATCTATTTGCAACACCGTTAAACATTATCATATCGTAGCTCCTATGATAATAAATCAAACGCACTGTAATTGAGCAAATTATTGAGCAGCAAATAACGTCTTCGTGTGCTTTCTGCGAACGCCAACGAAAGAGCCAAAATGGCGGGCGATTGTATTAAGCATTTATCGAGCCTTAAGAAATGAATAACGTCTTCATAAGCGAATCACAAGACGCACACGTTTAAATGTAGCCGACCTGCAACGCGATTGGCTGCCGGAAATTAGAGCGACGGGACTATAGGTTGCCAGTTACGTCCTAGTATCATAATATATTCAGTCTTATTATAATTAAAGGTTACTCTTAATCCCCAAATCTTATATAACCTTATATAACATTTGTAGTTTATTTAGCACATAAATTTAATATCATCTATATCTTGAGATATGACAACTTAGTCATACGAATAACTCAAAGTACATAAAAAGTGTTCTCTGATTTTACTCCAATATTTACTATATAAGTTAAATTTTAAAATGAAGTACCAAGAAGCATTAAATTAGGAGTGGTGAGGGATCAATCACAGTAGATGATATTGACGCTATCACATACTTAAAAAACAAGAAAGAGGTTCACTGAAGTTAAACAAATCTTCAATTTCGCTTGGACAGATTACCTGGTTGTGTTTTTCCAAGGGTTTTCTCAACCGTAAGGCGAATATCATGTAATCTATGAAGAATCCTTGGCCTCGTATCGCTAACAACAATTATACCCACCCCTAAATAACCTAATAGTTGAGAAAACGTCGTTAATAACAAAAAAACTTGAATTTTATAATCAATTTTATTCAACAAACTGATGAAAGAAATTCTTTACTTATTATTACCACATGCGACATCTTCCTGTGCTTATAAAAAAAGCATATATGTAACAAACTACGAAAGATCATACATATCTTTAAATAAAAGAGGAATAAAACTAATAAAATTATAACTTTCAATTTCATCAACACAAGTATTGCACGATGTTATGTTACGCTGTAACAATTTTTACTCAAGAAATTGTCTGTTTCCTATTTCGCCAATCCAGACTTACGAGAAACCGGACCATCCTCAGTCCTTACTTGTACGGAGAGGTTATTCTTTGAGATATTTAAAAGCAGGCTTCAATGCAATTTTGCTTGTTTTTGCTTCCTTTTTGAAATAAAAGCTATCTTACATGAAACATTCTATAACGTGCCTTGGGAAAGCCATTTATTTAATCCCCAACATGATCAGCCAATTTAAGAGAGCAGGGTATTATGACAATAAATCACTGAAAGATTTTTTGTTTTGTCCTTTAAATGTGCAGAAATTTGATCCGAACAAATTAACTTTTCGTTCTTAAAAGGAATTTTAAAATGTTACATTTGTTCGGATCCATTTTCTGCATATTTAAAGAACAAAATTAAAATTATTTCAATAATGTATTATCATAACATTGCTTTCTTAAATTAATTAATTAATTAAATTTATTACTTAATTTATTTATTTATTTATTTATTTATTCATTTATTCATTCATTCATTTATTTATGTCTATAACAGGGCAAAGCCCCAATTACAATAGACAGTACAGATATTTGTTTAATACATAAAATTGCAGATAACATGAAAAAAGAGATAAAAAAGGTACAAATGCAAGATACAAGTGTAAATGCAGATTAAAAATGTAAAATGAAAAAAGCAGACAATTAATTACAACCTAAATAAAAAATACAGATATAAATGAAAAATACAAAATAAAAAAATGAAAAATAGATAAGTATAGATATCATAGGCAAAAATGTAAAATATGGCTATTATTGGCAAATTACAGAGTAGCAAATAGATAGCGATATTATTTAAAATCAATATCTGATATTCAATAAATGGCTTTCCCAAAACACGCTATTAAATATTTCATATATAACGTTTTTGTTAGGGAAGCAAAAACGAGAAAAATATTATTAAACTTTTTTGTTTGAAATATCTCAGAGAATAACCTCCTAAAATTAATAGCATAAATTACAGTACACTCTGTATATTGTCGTTGTTCCTGCAATAACTCCTATGTGCAAAATATAACATTTTTAATTTTTTTTTCGTTGTTGGTAACTCTATAGCATCTATTAGATGCTTTATAGTTGTGCTAACAGATGGAGTTACTTGTCAACTATGTAACGCTGAAACGTGTATTCAGGTTACTGCCCTGCGACAGTGCTGATGTATTTTTTTTATATTTTTTACGATTGGTTAATTAATATTAACCTGGCACACTCACAATCACACTCACATTCATACAAATTTCCAGACTCTAGACACCTAGGGAATTTTTCTTCTTCAAGAAAAATTCACCGAGAGTGGAGCTCGGGAATCAAACCCAGGACCTTCTGATCTGGAAGCCAGCATGCTGACCAACAGATCACGGAGACAGTCATAATTTTTCAGTAGGAAGAAAAAAAAACATTTATTCATCTATGTCAGTGGTACATAGAAAGAAGATCGTGAATTCTTACATTTTCGAAAGAGAGAAATATAATTACATATGGGAGATTTTATTATTTGCTGTATCACTATTTAAGTTATTTAAAAGAGCAAAAATCTGAAAATCGATAAATATGTCACAAGGAGTTATTGCAGGAACAATGACGCTATTTCTCTGTCTCTGAATAAAAACGATATTATGTTTCATAACAGAAAAGGAAGTGTAGTTGTAGATGTTTTCGGAATTTGAATCTCCTATTTCACTATGAAATTAACAAATCCCGAACTGTACCGTAAACTTCAGAATCACCAAAAGTGAAACACTTAATCACCCTTCATTCTATAGATGCAACACGATTTTCAATGACAACATTTTGCTTTTTGGGCAGTAACTGTGTAATTGGATGGCCTATTTACCTATCACGTAAGTAAACTCATCTGTCTCAAATCTTCTAAACCAATAAAACAATCCAACATCAAGGCCTGCAATAAAATAAAAGCCCCTGCCTTACTTCCTTTCAAAGTGTAGGCAGATTCTAACAACAATAGCGTTGGCGTGTGAAGAAAATCCCACCCACTTCTGTAAATACTTACATAACACATTCAATTACCCCGTCGTTCAACACGCGAAGCTTTCACACCGCGGCAGAAAGCGCACATTTCACAACACTGAGGAGGAGATTTGCAAGTTTGGAGTCTCTCTAATGCACTTCAGATTAAATTTAATGTTCATGTTTGTTAACTTTAAATGTCATTGTAAATTACAATGAAAGACCTCTTGGGATTTAACTGTTATGTCGGTTTAATTGTTTCATACTTCTTTGGCTTGGTTCAAGACATTTGAAGCGTTAATGTTCAGAGAAGATGTTGTTTAGCGTTTCAGACAGTCACAAAGCTTTTGTTGCAGTTCTTAACTTATTATTAACTAGCTGTACCCGTGCGCTCCGCTGCACCTGTTAGAAATAAATATAAAGTAATTACATAATTAAAATAGGACGTTTGATCCAGGGAACATTCGTGTTTGATAGAAGGATAAATCGTTTAATATGTTACTTAATTTAAATTGTATTTAAATAATTTAAATGCGGTCATTTTGGTCCAGAGAGCAATCATTTGGTGCAATGACAATTTCTTTAACATGTTTCTTAATTGTTACTACATGCAACCATAGTTTAATGAAGATTGACATATTTAGTTTTAATGTGTATACTTTATATTACTTGCTATATTTTTCAGAAGTTACTGTAATAACATTGTAGAATTATGTCCATCTAGAGAAATTACACTTTCCAATGGTGAAATAATAATTAAACCATTAATTAGCTTCCGATATTACTTCATACAAACACAGAAACATTCTCTTCGGGCTATGTTTAATAGCTTTCGATTGTTGTTGTCCAAGGCCCCTTATAGATGAAGTCATTTGTTTTTATTTCAGTACAGCGCCTTAGATGGAGTTGTTATTGTAATTTTAAAACTCATTTATCTCATTAAATATCAGTCCTATCAAAATTTTGTATAGAATAACACTTATCGGAAATTATTTTTAAAGAAACTTTTGTTATGTAATATTTTTCATGAAAATCAATAATAAGCGAGATATTTTTATTTGTTTAATTCAGGCCCCCTTATAACCCCCCTTTTAAATAAAGTATGTTGAATGCCATACAGCCTAAAATCAAAGTTACAACGAACGTAATTTACATTCCAATTCACAAATAAATCGGTTCAGCCATTATCGCGTGAAAAGGTAACAAACATCCAGACAGACAGACAAACAAAAATTTCAAAAAGCGATTTTCGGTTTCAGGATGGTTAATTATACATGTTAACACCAATTATTTTTGGAAAATCGAAAATTACCAGAAAAAATTTTGGCTACAGATTTATTATTAGTATAGATATTAATATATATTATTTTAATGTACCGAAGTACATATGATATTTCCATGCAGATATTCTGCGTCATCATACGATGTAAGAGTAATGGAACGGAGAAAAATTCTCTCAGGCGCCGGGATTTGAACCCGGGTTTTCAGCTCTACGTGCTGATGCTTTAACCACTAAGCCACACCGGATACCACCCCGGTGTCGGACAGAATCGTCTCAGATAAAGCTCCAACTCTTGGGTTCCCTCTAGTGGCCGCCCTCTGCACTACGTCATAGATGTCTATGAACCTAGGACCGAAGTCCACACATGTGCTGAGGTGCACTCGTTATGAGTGACTAGTTGGCCGGGATCCGACGGAATAAGCGCCGTCTTAAATCACGAAGTGATTTACGCATATCATATATATTATTTTAATGTACCGAAGTACATATGATATTTCCATGCAGATATTCTGCGTCATCATACGATGTAAGAGTAATGGAACGGAGAAAAATTCTCTCCGGCGCCGGGATTTGAACCCGGGTTTTCAGCTCTACGTGCTGATGCTTTATCCACTAAGCACTCGTAATAGTACTTCCTTTTGTGTTTATTTTGTATAGGTTCCCCCTTTCTTCCAGTCCACCCTTATATAGAGAGCAGCTAATATCTGCATTCCGCTCATGAGCTGTGAGGCGGCTCGGAAAGCGCAAACCTTGTGCAGGCCTGCTCTATACCATTTCCCGAATGCCAGATGGCGATAGATGGAGAGGTCTGGCCCAGGAACAAGTGGGGTTGCCTGCTCGTTAGCTGGTACGGTATGCGGTGAACCTTTGTGTAGTCAGCCGGTGTGGGTTTGGGAATGCACCTAGCTTGAGGGTCAGCGCATTAGGTCTCAGAAGGTCGCAGTTCTGGGTCGAAGTGTCCCCCCTCCTGAAATTCAATTCAATTCAACCCATATGAGAACTGATCCATGATACAACTCAAACCATACATCAAATACCTAGCTAGCGGAATAACAAAAATCAATGGAGTAGGCTACTTTGATATAAAAAGATCAATTCAGGCGTCAGCATTATAAAATCTAGGTCTATGTAAAGTGCGATTATTACGAAATAGTACTTGGAATTATATAGAAATGTTAATTGAAATTTTGTCGAAATGTTAATCATATATATGCCTTCTGTCTGATTTTAGTTCTGTCTGCGTGTTAAAATCATATTTCATAATTTACTTACAGACAAATTTACAACACAAGACATTGGAAAAGATTAAAAAACGGGCTCTCAAGCGTTGTCGTAATAATTCAACATTAAAATGGGACACACCCACGGACAGAAGAACGCGAATTCGATTATGCGCAATGTACAAAACATACAGAGGTGAGCCTGCCTGAAGAGAAATAAAGAATAGGTTGCAGCCGCCAAATTACTCTTCAAGGAACGACCACTCACATAAATTGAGGGAAAGAAGACAGAGGACGGACACTGGAAAGTTTTCTTTTCTCAATCGTACTATCAGGGACTGGAATGCTCTACCTGCAGACTTACTAAAGAGAGTATTCCGAATCTCAGCGCTGAGCAATCTGATGGCATCACGGTGTTCCGAATTTTACCGATGGAGTCACTGATGCTCCACCGGTGTCGCACTAGTGCCATCAGCTTGCAGAGGTGGTGGAAGTCTCCATCAGTGAATCTGATTGGTTCTTGTATAGGGCGGGAATTAGCAGACGAATGACATCGTGCACTGTAGTGTCATGGCGGTGTGTTCTGCTTTAGTTCTGCTGTATTGTTTGTAATGAGCACAACGTAAAAACAATATGTTAATGGCTTATGAGCGAACATGTCAACGGACCAGTTATTACTACTGGTTCAAGAAATAAATTGTTTATGCTCTCTTTTCTTTGAACGTGATGGCAGTACGGAAATTTCGCAAAATTCTGCAAGCGTAGCACAAACAACAACTTATACAGTCGCCATGACAGCCATCGATCCTTCCAGCAGTTTTGTTCCTATTTCGCTGGTACGTGACGTCATTGTTGTCCACCGGTCCGGTGAGATTCGGAATACGCTGAAAGGCTTTACCAATAACCAAAAATGTATTTAAAAATAGGCTTAAGGACTTTACTAATAGACGGTAATACATTATGCAGACTATTTTGTGGTTTTACAAGTATAGTGAGTAAGCAGAGAAACATAGTGAATCTCCAGTGATTTATATTGGGTGTGCAATGTGTTGTAGAGAAAGTGCAGTGAGCTTAAAAGTAAATTCTGAGAGTTATAGTGGCAGAAAAATAGATTTATAGTGAACGGGTGTGAGTTAAAGTCATCGTCCTAAATTGCTTGTAATGGGGTCTAGGCTAGCGATTTGAGGTTAATATAGTAAGTACAATTATACGGAATAATAAGGATGTAATTGATGTTCTATTATTTGAAATGTTGTATCAGTGAAGAAGTGTGTTGTGTCTGTGAAATGTGTTGTGACAGTGAAGTGTGTTTGTGTCAGTGAAGTTCTATAGTTTACAGTGGTAGTGCTAAGTATTTGAACACAGAAATGTTTTTGAAGTGTTAGTGAAATCAGAATAGTGTCAGTAAAATGTGTCTTAGTTCCAGTGCAGTGAGTGAATTGATACCGAAATGAGTGTAGTGCTGAAAGGTACTTACGCAAGTATGAACATATATCATATATACTCGTGGTTTTAAGTTCTAACTTAGGGTTAAGATATAAATTAGATTTACTTTAATTAATTATGTTATATTAAGTGATTCATTTAATTTAGGATGCTCCTTGTTAATATTATTATATATTGCTATTATTATTTTATTATTAATATTATGACTGGTCCACGCCTGTGGAGTAACGGTTAGCACGTCTAGCCGCGAAACCAGGTGGCCCGGGTTCGATTCCCGGTTGGGGCAAGTTACCTGGTTGAGATTTTTTCCGGGGTTTTCCCTCAACCCAATATGATCAAATGCTGGGTAACTTTCGGTGTTGGACCCCGGACTCATTTCACCGGCATTATCACTTTAATCTCATTCAGACGCTAAATAACCAAAGCTGTTGATAAAGCGTCGTAAAATAACCTGTATTTTATTATTATTGTAATTATTGAGTGTAATTAGTTACCACTGCCACCGGGTATTTACCCATTTTCAGTGTGAATAAACACACATACATACAACCTCTCTATATTTGTGTCTATTACCAGTGGAGGCTCGTGATAAAATAATATATGTGTTCACAATTTTGTGTTCCAAAATCGAAGAGAATTTGAAATCGTACGTTTTTAGCCTAATATGAAATGTCATGATTCCAATGTTTCACTGTCGAAAAAACCGCATATAAATTCAAAACAACATATAATAATAATAATAATAATAATAATAATAATAATAATAATAATAATAATAGTCAAATAATAATAATAATAGTCTAATAATAATAGTAATAATAGTCTAATAATAATAATAATAATAATAATAATAATAATAATAATAATAATAATAATGAAACCTAGTCTTTTTATTTCCAATTTTTTCCTGGAAAGCCAGTTTACCCAGTTCTTTACTCTTCAAAATTACTTCAACAGAGTTCATTGTTTACGTTTGTTAAAAATTAATACATAAAACAATTTACAAAAGCGTGTGTTCAGTAATATATTTTGATTCACAACATACTGATACACTATAGCCTATACCAGTACTGTAATCCCATAGATTGATTACTATAAATATATGCCAGTAAATATTATTCTTAAATAATATACACCACCATACAGATATTTAAATTCATACCACCATCACATTCAGCCAGCACGTCATTGAAAGCCAAACTATGCTATATGCCGACACTGAAGTATAGTAATTCACAAACTACACTCTCGTACACTATACACACATCCACATAAAGTAAACGTTCCGACAGTGAGATGCTGACACCTGCAGGCTAAAATACACAATTATTAAATTTTCTCCTCGAGATATAGTAAGTAAACGATAGGCATCGATGCACCTGACATCTGCAGAATAGATTCACTGTTCACTTAATGCTTTGTGCTCTTGAAGAGTCATAAGCGGCCAGCGAAAGACAATTTTCTTCCGCGCATGCGTGAAATTTCTGTAACCTTCTTGAAAAGAGCACGCCTTGTACGTGAACGGATGTTGCCAAGTTTACATAAGAAGTTTATGCAAGATGCGGGAAGTTTAAAATACTCGATCCTGATATTATACATTCCCACTACGCCAATACGGTATTAAATAATAAAACTAGTCGTGCATTAATGGAAACAAGGTGTTCACGTGCTCTTGTGGTCTTATTAACGCACCGCCACTGTCTATTACATAAATCTTACATTAAATGACCTTCATGAAAACGCGTTCATATTGTCCAGGATATACGTTACACAGCTATGGGCAAGTGACAGAATCTGTCTTCAACGTACAGCAAACGATTTGCTTAAACGCGTGCTGGTAGCTCTGTTCTTGTTCACCGCACGTTAGGAGAGGGTAATGCTGTGTATTTATAGCTGTTTTATGATCGCAGAGAACACTACCTGCAACAGAGGATCCGTGGAAGGTGGGCCCATAAATCTTGCTTAAAGCCCGCCACACGAACATCTTATAAACTTCGAGTACAACGGTTCACTGATCCGGCTCCAACTTTCGTGTCTCCAATTGATCGCGCGCGCCACCCACATTCTGCACAACTTTGCACCTAGTTGCATTTCCAGCCCACTTTCAGAATTATCTTGGATCGTACTGAAAGTAATGAGCAATCCATAACTTCAATTTTAACAATGTAACAAAAATAACTGTATGATCATAATCTACACACTTTACATTATGTAATGATTTATTGTGACGTCATTAGCTTCTAACACGTGATCATAGGCAATGTTTGCAAAATGGTCGACAACGGTGACTCATTTCGACAGCGTGCTGTCATTGAATCCCTTATTAAAGAGAAAAAATCTTCTGTAGTAATGTCACGAGAGGTCTGAGATTTATCTAGGAAATCTCAGACCTCGAGTGGCATTTATTAGGGAAATTTCGTGAATAAAATAAAAATGTAAATAATATATCCCTAAAATTCGATCACAAAATGTTAATAATTGTTCATTAACGAATGCTTAACCTATTCAGACATTGTGAAGTTGAAATACTCGTAGATGAATATCGATTGCTACAATAAAGAAATTCGATGTTATTATTCAGTAATGCCAATTGCGAAATACAGGTTTAACAATGTTAATTACATGTACTGCACTTTTCTCTTATTATTATAACATAAATACATTTTCATTATCTGCATGAAATCATAATTTAATTTAATTTAACAGTAACAGTGGGGACAGCTAGATACCAATGCTAATGTATTCACAGCGACACATGTTGCTACACAGTGAAGCCATTTCTGTATAGATAGGCCTAATTAAAATACGAATTTTATTACGCCATACGGGAGGCAGTTTGATGAAAAGACCTTAGCCTATTATTACTATGCAAGGTCATTGGGTTTGATATGCGATGATGTTACATAAACTTGAACATGACTTTCTATTAATTGTTTAATTTCATTCACAAAATACATATTTTATTGGCTACTTATAGGTTATGTTACCTGTGGAAGCAGGACCAATGTCAGCTGTGCCCTATTTCGACCGTTACAATCAGTGCTACACGAAAGCATTTTTTATAGCTCGACAAACGCATTCTCGCTGTAGTGTGTAACGGAACTAAAGCTGCATCTACATAGTTCAATATTCCAATCGCGTATGCGTGCAATCTGGGAAGAATATTGAAAGAATCAAGTTTAAAAAGTACGTTCAATTAAGATGCATGAAGTTTTTGTGTCTACATTGTGCGCCGTTTTGAACGTCGTCTCCACTGCGTAAATATATTAATTAATATTAAATATCAATCTTGCATCCATTGCTTTAAAGTTGAAAGAAAAGTTTAACCGTGTAGTTGCATCTTAATGTATTCATGATCATCAAGTCACGGGGAAACAGTTGGCGACAACGACTAAACAAAAGAACGACCATGTGATAAATTGATAGCGATAAATCTAGCTGCAAAAATTATCGCAAAGTCTGACTGTGATTGGTAGGAATTCAAAATTTTATTACACTTCATTGGTCGAAAATGGAATGACGTCATATAAACGAAACAGTCTGCTGAAATTCACCTCAGGTGTCAGCATGCATACGGAGATGTGTGCATGGGCGCAAGCAGTGTTAGCAGGTGGGTGAATCATTTCAAAGGCGGGAACAAGAGCATCCAAGATGAGCCTCGTAGTGGTCGCCCTCGAACTGCCTTCACGGAACGCAACAAAGAAAGAGTTCATGAGTTCTGGGATGCATTCTGGTTGAATTTCCTGAACTTTAAGAGACCATAAATGCTGTCCGCTATATACAGACACTTTTGAAGCTCCGTCATGCATTGCGCGAAAAACGACCTGAAAAGAAGATAATCCTGCAACACGATAACGCGCGACCTGATATTGCTCGTGTAACCATGCAGAAAATCAGGACAGTTGGGTGGGAAACTCTTCCGCATCCTCCCTACAGTCCCGACTTGGCACCATCCGACTACCATCGTTTAGATTCTCTAAAGGAAAAGCTGTGAGGCCAGCGCTACGTCAATATCTTCAGGAAACTGGAACAGACATCTACCGCAAGGAAATTTTCGAACTTACAAAACGGTGGGAAAAATGTGTGCAAAGAAATGGAGGCTATGTTGAAAAGTGACTGAAAAGTCCCTAGATTAAGATGATGTACCTGGTTTGTCTAATGAAAATTAAGATTTATAACAGTGAGTTGCTCATGACTTTCAGTATGACCTTCGTATATCTTGATGTGGCTTTTAGCCAACAGTAAAGACAATTAAGTACAGGGACATCATTTTACTTTTACTTCAATTTTTATTGCACCTGAGTTTTTGAATGTACTTCACTCCCACTCCTTCTATTAGCAAACTTCCACATACAACCAAAGCCGCAAAGTCGTCTTACGGTCAAAATAAACAGTGCAGAGTGAGTGAGTATAGTATGTTTCAGAAATATGATCACATTTTTCAGTGATGAAAGAGCATTCATTCACTATTGAATCATATTTTCGAACAGATACTGTGCGTCCGTTTAGTTACGTCGCATCCCGGTATCCCCCACTCGTTTCTGCTGGCCCCTCTGTAAAAGTTAGTGACTGAGCTATCTTAGCTCTTTTCTGAAAATATTTGCTGTTAGGAATTGGACTTCTACCTAATATTATACAACTATTTAAAATAATTTAAATAAAAGGGCATCGTTAAGTAAGAAATTGTCACGTGATTTCCCCCCTTTCTAAGACCCTCCTGCATAACCACATGGACTGGCAGTAGATAGCATATCTGAGTAAATTTATCTATGCGGATCGGGCAGAAGTGAAGATTGAATTGACAGTACGTAAGGTACACTGTTACAGAGTAGGTACAGAATTATTTCAACAGGCGTAGGATTATGGCTCCCCCATGTCGCCTTATGTGAGTGCTTTGCATTATTTCTTTGGGGTTACTGTGAAACAGTTGTTTGCTAAACATCCTACAACAATAGAAGAATTAAATAATTACACTCAGGAAACCATACATTCAGTTTCAGAAGATATGCTTGAAAACGTTTCTGATAATATGCACAAAGGATTTGAAGCCTGTATCGAAATGAACGACCACCATTTTCAATAATTTGTTTAAATATCCATATTTTGATTATTTTTAAAATTTAAATGCACTGTAAATATTGTATGCTAATGTGCTGTACGTAGACAGTATAGTGTACATTGCATAATAAATACGTCCGATTGGATAGTTCAGTTAGTGAGTAAAAATACTTACTATTAATACTGTACTATATTTGATTAAATAAAAACCCGACGAAAACGATCAAACTCAAAATAGTAACATTTCCTAGTTTACGTAAATGAATGCACTACTTTTCTTCCTCCCTATACCTAGTAAAGTTATTTGTATTGTATTTTACACTAGTGTCGTGGAAGGAGTAGCAAACAGTGTTTCCGGTTTTCAATCGTTATTCCAAAGGTATAGTCAGGTTAATATTGAAAATGTTAGTAAAAATAAAATGATGTCCCTGTAGAAATTTTAGATTACGGCAAAGAGTTTTAAATAAGTATACGTTTATTTTCTGACAAGAAAGTCATCTTCTAAACTTAGGTGCATGAACTTCAACAAGCAGTGGTCAGTTTCGCACCTAACGGAAAATATCGACTGATTAGTTCTGATGACTGCCAGCAAACGCCTGTTAGATAATCCTGATTAACATTGGTGTACCCCATTTGCAAATATAACGCCAGTAAAAGTTTACACTCGTTGTGTGATGGCTAAAATCAACTTGCGTTGATGCAGCCGACCCTAACTATTAATCATATAACAGGTGTTGTCAGAAATTATCTCCGCCGCATGTGCTCGCGTTGGATGATGCTTTCCAAGGCTCGAATTCACAAAGCTGACTGCTAGTATAATGTTGCAACCCTGGTTTTCTGCACGAGTGTTGGCTGCGAGCACTATTACCACAGTCTAGTATATACAGTCACGAAGATTGAGTTGTGAGGGTGCTAGGAACTATAGACTGTGCCGGTACTATTTCGCATTGTCTGTAATGAGACGATACTAGCGATCCTACTGGTTAGCAACTATCATTGGATGCATATTTACTACGTATTGAACTTCGTGACTGTATATACTAGACTGTGCTATTACATTAAGATCCTAGATTCATATCGGACTTGATGGTTTAATTGACCTTTGTTTAGCTATCAAAGACCTGTCGGTTGCTAAGGACAAAATCGTGTCTAAAGGGTGATTCACGAGGATTTACCGCCACTTACGGAGCTTATTTCCGAAGAAATTTTGAGCAAAAAAGTCATATAAACATGTGTCCTAATTTCAATATTTTCAGAGTTACACTAATTTGAATTTGTTAGTAAAATAACTTTTTTCTTTAGTTTAAAGGGTAAAAACAATATTACAAATAGAGAAAGAACTATTCAGATATATCATTCCTTTAATTGGCTACTGTTTTTTATTGGGTTATTTTACGACGCTGTATCAACGTCTAGGTTATTTAGCGTCTGAATGATATGAAGGTGATAATGCCGGTGAAATGAGTCCGGGATCCAGCACCTAAAGTTACCCAGCATTTGCTCGTATTGGGTTGAGAGAAACCCCCGGAAAAAACCTCAACCAGGTAACTTGCCCCGACCGGGATTCGAACCCGGGCCACCTGGCTTCGCAGCCAGACGCGCTGACCGTTACTCCACAGGTGTGGACTTGGCTAGTGTTCTGAAGCTGCTGTCAGCTGCTTTGTATAGATTTTGTTTTTTTACGCACTGAACACAAAAATTGTTACAAATCATACCACTTTAGGAACTTAATTCTTTACAGTTTAATTATGCACCCTAAAGTACAGTCTTGAATTTACAAGAGTGGCGTGATTTGTAACAATTATGTGATAAATGCGTAACAGAATTTAATTTTGTAGTTAAAATCGAAAAAAAAAAATCTATACGAAGCAACTATGGAATTCACAACACATTTTTAGCTTTAAAATACCAGCTAATTAAAGAAATGATGCTTCTGAATAGTTCATTCTTTGTCTGTAATATTATTTCACCTTAAAAACTCCAGAATAATGGTATTTTACAAACAATTTCAAATTAGTGTAACGCTGAAAATGTTGAGGTTTGAAGGTGATAGTACCGGTGAGATGAGTCCGAAGTACAGCACCGATAGTTACCCAGCATTTGCTCATAATGGGTTGAGGAAAAACCCCGGAAAAAACCTCAACCAGGTAACTTGCCCCGACCGGGATTCGAACTCGGGCCACCTGGTTTCGCGGTCAGACGCGATATCCGTTACTCCACAGGTGTAGATCCCTGTATATTAAATTATGTTTAAAGTACAGATCGCAATATGTCGCCCAAAAATCGCGTTTTTCGGGACAAATATTGCCCAAATGGCGCCAGTCTTAATTTTTTTTTAAGTAGGTCGCAAAATTCCTATTTATGTAGCCCAACCGGCGAAATATAGTCCATTCTGGCCACCCTGGGCGGGCGCCGGTGTACAGACAAGTCCACAGTCTACACGTTTCCTTACGCAGAGACCGTTCCCACTCTACCTTTTACCGCTTAGTTTCCTGGGGACGGCGAGTCCGCATTACCGTCATTAAGCCGTCGCACAATTGGGTATTTGCCTGATGTAGCTGGCCAAAATAATTATGTTATTTCATTGATTCACAAAGTGTTTATTTACTGATTTAAGATATTCTGTGGCAATTGATATGTATTTTCTTATTCTAAATCAGGCCTGCACAAGGTTTGCGCTCTCCGAGCCGGCTCACAGCTCATGAGCGGAATGCAGGTATTAGCTGCGCTCAGTACAAGGGTTGACTGGAAGAAGGAGTGGATCTAGTACAAAATATACACAAAAGGAAGTAATATTACGAGTGCTTGTGAAATGAATTCCCGTTCAGTGTTTGCAAAACTATCTTGGATTATTATTAATTAATAAAGAAATACTATTTATTTTACAGAAGTAATAGAAATTCTATAGCTACTTAAATGTACAATATCATTTTGTTATATTTTTATTTATCAGTACATTAACACGAGGTTTTATGCTGTTGGCAGCTGAAAGGAAAAGTAGCCTACTGATCGTAATGAAACATCAGTTACATAATATGTCCCGATGTCTGCCTTTATTATAGTTGATTATAGAAAACAGTTGCTCACAAATATAAATGTTGAGACAAAAATAGCAATCATTTTCACAGCCAGCCTGTGTAGTCGTGGATATTATTGCTAATGTTTAGTCTTGTAAAATTTAACCAGGCTAGTAGTATTATTCAAACGATCTTTAGCCCTTAGGTCACATTGAAGATCAATAAGTTCGAACTCTAAATCGTTAAATGTTATGTTCCGTCTTTTAGATTCCTCCATACTGTACTGTAGCAGTAGGTAGACCTAAGCAACGTGAATAGGCCTACACACTGCACTCTACTAGATAACTGAGTGGTCGTTTCCCTCTCCTCTACCTACAGCAAGTCTATGTCATTCTGACGTATCTTCCCCTCCGTTTCGGCGAGCGGTAAACACCGCTCTCCCGCTCCGAAGGAGCGCGCGCGGTCGTTGAGCGCTGTTTGTGCAGGCCTGTTCTAAATCAATGTAAGTCTGATCGTAGACTCTTAGTATAACAATCTTTATTCATTTTTACCCTCTAATATAATCATTTTCATTCCCTCTTACAGGCTTGGCACTATGACAGTAGTTTCTCTGTTATTGGGAGAAGTTAAATAAAATGTTCATATGCCATATTAATAGGCCCTATCAACCGACTGTTTCGTATTTAATATTCAATGATGCATTTCAAACAACGCGTTATTTGCCATAGATTTCCTGCTATTAGAAAAGTTAATTATTATTAACTAAATAAGAATGGTAGCCATATTTCGAAAATAGGATTTAATAACGTCGAGGTTTTAATAAATGAAATTGAATATAATGCATTTATGAATTTATTAAGTAATAATGATGTAATTCTAATAGCTGAATAATAACTCACTAGAAAAGTTTTTGCAAATATCTTTACTGATTAGTAAATGATCAAAATTGGTGAATACTATACTTCAAATTAGACAGGAATGTACTAAGTTAAAAATTTATTAGAAACATAATAGCAATGAATGAAAATGAGTGCATGCGATTTAATTGATTAAAGTGGAATTGACGTTGATTATGTAATTACATTGACAAATGTGTTTAAACAAGTAAGCTGACAGCTGTATTGAGGTTATGTAAACGATCTTGCTGACAAGCAAATGTGCAAGAGCAGACACTGCCCTAGAATGTACCGATTCAGCTTTTCAGTTTGTTCACTTATTGTCGACATCTCCTAACCTCAATATGATATGTATTACATGAAATAGTGAAGTATTATGTAAACGAAGACCTAAAATGAAAATATAAATATGTCTGTTGTAAAAAATAATTAGACGAATATAGCAGCAGGGACGATTTATATACACTTGTTTATTGTAGAGTTAAAAAAGAGAATTTCAAATTTAGCAAGTAAAGAAGTTTGATTGTTTAAAAAAAAAATTCGTAAGGTTGAACACTTGCACTAAAGCCAGAAGTAGGTGTAAGTTAAAACAACATAAACAGAATAGGTACATGATAGAAAATTCGTTATTAAATTGTATATTTGAAGGGTTCATAGCCTTAGTGGGCCAAGCACCATTTATTAAAAATGGGGAAATCAAGGGTTAAAGTTAAATGAATACCACAGTTTAATGAATATTGACATACTATTTAGTTTTAATGTGTATACTATATATTACAGTGCAGTGAGTGAGTTGACAGCGAAATGAGTGTAATGTGGAAAGGTACTTGTGCAGATATGAACATATCATACTCGTGGGTTTTAGTTCGAACTTTGATTTAAGATACAAATTAGATTTATTTTAAATGTTATTTTAAGTGATCGTGCTTCATTTAATTTAGGATATTCCCTATTATTATTATTATTATTATTATTATTATTATTATTATTATTATTATTATTAATTATTTGTATTAATTATTGGTATTAAGTGCATTTTTAATTAACAAGTTTATTATTGTCATTATTGAGTGTAATTAGTTACCACTGCCACCGGGTATATACCCATTGCAGTGTGAATAAATACACTATATAGTTGGTATAGTTCATGTATTTAGTTAGCATAATTTTTGTGCTCAGTTGTATGGTTTTGTGTTTTAGTTTGGATAGTTTGATTCCGTGTATAGTTGGTATAGTTCCTGTATTTAGTTAGTATAATTTTTGTATTCAATTGTATGGTTTTGTGTGTTTTAGTTTGAATAGTTTGACGCCGTGTATAGTGGTATAGTTCATGTATTTAGTTAGTATAATTTTTGTGTTCAATTGTATCTTTTTGTGCGTTTAGTTTAGATCAGGTATGCTCATTCTCTGACTCCCGATTAGGTCCTGTAATCACAACCTTCGAATGTAGAGCGTGCTGTTCCTCGTTCGAAGCTCGACGGATGACTGCGGAGGGCAGTTCAAGTACTTAGTAACGTACGAACAGTGCGGGACAATGACAGAGTCAAAACCTTCTGTAAGCAAACGATCATTCCGTACAGTGTGGGAGAAAGACTATTAATTGTTTTGCGTTCGGTAAAGTCTTTACTATGTTGTAAGGTACTGTCAGGAATACTGAGGAACATGAAACTACATTATACGCTTTCCCATCCAGAACATGCCGAAGTGACAGGGAAGCTGTTTTCTGTAATATGTGTTCATATACCAACGTTATTATTATTATTATTATTATTATTATTATTATTATTATTATTACTATTAGTAGTAGTAATATTGTTATTACTATTGTTATGTCTAATACTATTATTATTATTATTATTACTATTACTACTACTAATAGTAGTAGTAGTATTGTTATTACTATTGTTATGTCTAATACTATTATTATTATTATTATTATTATTATTACTATTACTACTACTACTACTACTACTACTACTACTACTACTAGTAGTAGTAATATTGTTATTACTATTGTTATGTCTAATATTATTATTATTATTATTATTATTATTATTATTGTTTTTCTTATTATTGTGGTAATTTTATTCCAACAGAAATACATGTTATGATAAAATAATTTTTCAGAGGCACTACAGCTTCAAGAATTGAAAGCACTTAATGAAAGGCCAGACATTGAAGAGAGTCGAACAATTCAGAGTCTATGTTTAGAAGCAAGTTATGTAGTGTGTTGGGAATTAGCTAAGGCACTAAAACCCTTCACGGAAGGTGAACTTGTAAAGAGATGTAAGGTGCCTGAACAAAATATAGTTAATTATATCTCTGTACTGGAACAACTCAAATTTGAATTCACAGAACATAGATTTAGTGATTTTAGACGTATGGTAAGTGACATTAATCTTTTTGTTAATCCTTTCATAGTAAATTTAGTACAATCCGTGAGAGTGCAGTTCCAGGACTAGTTAATTGATTTACAAAATAACGTAGAATTCAGAACTAAATGCAGAGAATAATGACTTGACAAGCATAGAAGTATTAAAAAATTAACGAAACGAAATATCCCAAGATGAGCTTATTTTCTACCATTATGTTAGCTACATTTGCCTCGACATACGTGTGCGAACAATTATTTTAGAGAATGAAAGTTGCTAAATCCAAACATAGATCCAGATTAACAGATGAGCATCTTTTGAGTTACCTGCGCATTGAGTAAATTCGTTGGAAATAGATGTCCGAGTACTTGCAGAAAAGAATCCACATGTTGAATAGACCGCAATGTATGGTGGGATATGAAAATAACATTATCTATGATATAATAATATCATAACTATAATTATTAAAGATAATTCACAAAGTAGTAACTGAATATTACAGTGTATAGTCTTTCCTTTTTGAAATTCAGTTTATTATCTGTATTTGTAAAAGCATGACAGCGATGCCACAGGCGGTGCTGCAATGTAGTTGCGGAGCCCAGTTCGTACACTGTGTGTGTTATGCAGTGCAGCATCATCCGTGTAATCGGAGCTTTTACAATTTTGAGCATACCTGGTTTAGATAGTTTGTGTGTGTTAGGCTGTACAATTTGTGTGTGCAATTGGTATAGGTTTTTGTGTATTTAGTTTGTGTGTGAGTTAAGACTATGTATGTGTTCAGTTTGTGTAATTTTTTTCTTTTTTTGTCTTTTATCGTGTGTTTAGTGTGGACAGTTGTGTTCAGATTATAATTTGTGTGTTTAGTTTGCATATTTTTAGTGGATGTTTAGTTTGCATAATTTATGTGTTTAGTCTATATTGTTTTCCGTGTTTAGTTGGTATAATTTGTTTATGTGTTTAGTTTGTAAGTGCATAGTGTAAGCTCTCTTGGACTGGCTCCCCAAGTGTAGTAGACCTTCAGCTCACCCTACCCTCTCCTGTAGGAGGCCGTTGCCCTTATGGGATTTCAGGCTTTTCATATTTCGTATTCGTATATGTTTCATTGAATTATGGTAATCACTTCATTTTAACTCTTGTTTTCTCCGTTTTTAATACATGGCGCTCGGCCCACTATGGTTCTGAACCCTTCATTTATTGTGTATAATCACTATTTGTGCATACGTCACTTTTAATTATTAAGTTTATGTACTTTTGAACCATTAATTCATAAAAATCAAATATATTTTCCATTGAAGGTCAAAGTACAAGGGCTGTAAGGGAGAATGAAAATTATTATACTAGTAGCTACCTGTGGTGTGATAGAAGATAATAATATAGGTTACACGAAACTTATTCGGAGGAAAATGGCATCCACGGTTCTTCGTCTGATGACATGTCTTTTTCGTCTGAAAATCTGTCTTCTTCGATGAAGTATTTGCGTCATTTTCATGAGTATTAAATATATGTTTAGCTGAAAGAAGCATTTGCAGTATTTCATTCAGGAATAGGGGGAAAGAAACTGGCCACTCTTACCCATAGTCTACTAGTTTAGTTGCCTCATGAGTCATGCCTCATTGGTGTCACTTTTGAGGTTCAAACCTGTCTTCGACAGTTGACTAAACAATAACAACCTTCAGGAATGGTGTTGATATTTTCCTTGGTACTGGCCCCATTCTGGTTATGAGAGGCTCTGAATAAGAATTTAACTGCCTTAAAATGAGTAAATTATGCGAATTCGCGGCCACTATTTTTATTTTTATAGAGTTAAAACATTGATATTTTAAATGGTGTAAAAATAAATATCGGGACGCACCTGAAATACAACAAATACCTTCGACTTAACTTCAAAACTGGCACATAAATTGCTGACAAATGAACTTTTTTTAATGGAGTTTTAACCGTTTAAAAATTAATGCAGTTGTGAATAAAATATGTTACATATATTCTTACGTACCCTCTTCAGAACAACCCATAGTTTTAAAACATGTACCTGTTTCGGAAACAAGAAAATTCACCTTAAATATACACGATCACACAGAACGCCGAGGAGAGGTACTTGCACTGTCAGAGACACCGAATTCAGACTAACACTCCAGTCCGCTATGCTGATTAGTGTCGTGCAAAGTCCGAACATGTGAGAGGATGTCAAGATACTACAAACTTCGCCGCACTCCATAGGCATCCCAACAGTACGTGGAAGTGAAGCATGTAAACTAAAATAACAGAGTCCATTGAAAACCGGTAAGAGGCCTTATGTTCGGTTCATGTTTGCCAAGTCTTTGTAGAAGCGAATCTCCCTTTGCGTTTGTTCAATCTTCCTCTTTCCTTTCATACTGTATGTTCGGTGCCATTCTCCTTAGTTCCTACTCTCCCTTCGCCTTTATGCTTTAGCTGCATAAGGATATCAGGGGCATATCTTGAGAACTTACGCATAGTAATGAGTAGGGCTAGGATTTTGATGACCTATAAATCATGAAAAAATGTCCTAAAAACAATGCATTTATGATCTAAAATATTTTAAAAAATGCCCTTAAAATGTCCTAAAAATTGTTCTTGCATAATTGGCTTAGTAGGAAAAGAGGTTTTGTACTACTTCATATTTAGACTAGTAATTAAATTAAATTGTAGTACCAACATTTAAGTTTATTTAATTTTAATTACATAATTTTTTCCTAAGAGGTACACTTTAATTATTTTACCTGATGTAGTTCCATGTAGTCCACCACAAGGTCACTCTTATCCGGAACTAGCAGGCATAAAGGAATCTATATTGAAGGGGTGGTTGAAGTGTACTACGTTAAAGTGGCAATATTTGTGTAGAAAAACGATTAAAATATTATACAAAATAATGGGTATTAGCCACCGGTGTAGCTTGGTCGGTTAAGGCGCTTGCCTGCCGATCCGGAGTTGCGCTCGTTTGCGGGTTCGATTCCCGCTTGGGCTGATTATCTGGTTGGGTTTTTTCCGACGTTTTTCCCAACCGTGAGACAAATGTCAGGTAATCTATGGCGAATCCTCGGCCTCATCTCGCCAAATATCATCGCTATCACCAATTCAATCGACGCTAAATAACCTCGTAGTTGATACAGCGTCGTGAAATAACAAAGCAAAAAAATAGGTATAAATGAACAAAATATGCAGACAAAATATCAAAAGAAATGAACATTATTTTATATTAATAATGGGGATTTATGGTCAATATTAAATTAAAATGCCTAAAAAATGTCCAAATAAAACGAAAGATGCTCTTATGAGTTGAAACAGGCAAAAAATGCAAAAAAAAAAAAAACCCTAACAAATGTGTCTTAAAACGCTCGGTTTATCACATAACATATAAATATGTTTCTGGCTTACTAGGAAAAAGATGCAATTACATCAAAATCCTAGCCCTAGTAATGAGTATAGGTAACTTTTCTTGTTATAAATTCACAAATGTATACGTATAAATAAATGAAACAAAATATATCAAAAACGCATATGTTCAAAGTACCGACTGATATTGTGCAAT
This sequence comes from Periplaneta americana, assembly GCF_040183065.1. NCBI lineage: Eukaryota > Metazoa > Arthropoda > Insecta > Blattodea > Blattidae > Periplaneta > Periplaneta americana. Next base: position 57,721,604 of record NC_091122.1, read on the forward strand.
GTTCAAACATGAGAGAGGAAATCAAAACATTGCAAACTTCATCCTATTCCATATGAAAAACTAATTGCAAGATGCGGTTTAAAATAGTGTCCTGCAATGTTTGAACATGACAGGGGAAACCAAGACATTACAAACTTCATCTTACGTCGTATTTAATATGAAAAACTAATAGCAAGATCTATGCTAAAACATGAAGGGGTGGGAGTGGAGAACAGCGAATATTTTTATAACAAGGTGGAACAAGAAACACGACAGGCCTTCTTCTGCAGAGTGAACGTCGTCGAATGTCGAATTTCCTCATACTCGACTAACTTCAATTGAACATAGTGCTTGTAATGCACGTCGCTAAGACTTTCATCATCCGTATAATAATCCGTGGCGCTACAGCCCATGAAGGCCCTAGACCGACCAGCGGCTGCTGACCTCACACCCACATGCCGAAGCAGAGGTGGACGATCATCCAGCCAGAATGGAGGTATCGTGTGGTTAGCAACATCAAAGCAATGAAACATCCGTGAATAGCTGAAGGATTGTTTAGGCCTACATATGTATTTCATACCAACAGACATTTATGCACTAGATAGATGAGCGACGAGATTTCCACGGAACGGACTTCATTTAAGGCAAGGGAATCCATTACATTACTAACTGGTGAATATGCATACCCTAGATCAGTGATGTCAAAGCAAGCGCATTTTTCTGACCTTGACGTCGTGCGCGGGCATTAAGCGCTAGGTATGCTAGGGGGAATAAGCAGCCTGTTGGATTAAGAAAACAGTGGTGCACAAACTTCAAACGGAACGTGAAATTTTATGTCGCTATTTTTATATAGCTTCTTTCTGTTTGTTATTTTCTATATTGTCTGAAAAACAAAAGTACTAACACCTATTTCTTAGCCTAATATTGCAGTTGTGTTTTAAACGTTATTAACATAATAAAGAGTAAAGAAGGAATATTCACAGAAATTCCATAATAAGTACAACTATACTGTACTAAGTGAATTAAACACATCGTTCATAAAGAAAGTGTTATCCCAAAGAAAGACAATGAATACACTGAATATGACATGATAAGTTCAAATTGATATTGATAGTATATTTAGCCTTATAAAAGTAATCAAAACAATATTATAGTACAAAGCAAAGTTGTCTAGGTATATGTTTTAACTGTAACTAATATTACATAATAAAACTCTTATCGCATTATGCTTTTTGGTAATATTGGTGCGCAACTTCCTGTTATCAGAATATTAAATTATCTCGAAATCTGCTGAAGCTATAGAGCTGACGTTTTACCAACACATAGGCACATATCTTTTGTTTGTGATGTAACAGTATTTGCTTTGTTAATTCATTTCCTTACAAACATTTTCCATGAGAATATTTTCAAACATTTTAATACACTATTTTCAGTAATATGTATTTACGATATATTAGGTTTACGAAAACATTGTTTTAGTACCTGTAAGGCTACTAAACAAACATATGTGAAAATTTCACTTTTCTGTAAAAAACAGTTGAGAAAATATTCCTTTTGAATAAAAAACCAAACTAAATACTTGTGAAAAATGAGCATTAAAATTAAAACTTACATTCTTATAATGCGCTTATACTTCTCAGACAAATCTAAAAATTAACATGGATACAGTTTTAATAAGTTTTATTCCCTTTATCCATTGAATCAGTGCTGGCCTTCCCTGTATATAGCTCGACCAAGCGGCATGTACTACCTGTTTTGTCTGTCTCTTTCCTTTCCGCTGTAAAGCGCTCAGGCTCTCCTGGGCTCTAAAGTGCGCGCTTGCTCCTATTGACATCAGTTGACATCACTGCCCTACATGAAATAATTCGAGTCAAGTACCGTGGCTTTCGTTCAATATTAAAACAACACATGCGGCATAACGAATTTTGAATTATATTTGCAACCTTCACAGCATATCTACACCTGAAAACTAATTCCCTGACTGCGCTCGATCCTGCTATTAAAATCCATTTCATTATATCTTCGGTCGACCCGTATGTTAGTTAGAATCACGTATCAAAGAGGAGGAGCAACAATCTATTCGTAATTCAAGGCACAATGCCCCCCCTCCTCCACACAACAGTACAGATGCAGCCTCTCGATTACACATTCTTCCTCCCTCATTTGAACACGCAAACGGGATAAATTTTAAATGCGGTCTATTTCGAGAAGCATGTGCAGGCCAACCACCCACAAACGTGAACACAAAACGCTTGTTCACAACTATATTAAACAAGAGCCACAATACTGCTTTTCTTAATTCTCTCTCGAAATTTCGGGTTATTTTTTTTACGATTACGTCACTCTCGTTATTCGTAAATTTGGCCGCGTAGGACGTAGCTATGTTAAAAACTTTTTAGTTAAGTCTATTAGGATTACTTATTTCACTTCCACATGTACTGGCAAGCCTTCAGAATCGCTGAATAAATCAGTTATCATTTCATTGTCTCTGACTCGACTTTCAATGAACGGATATTACTGAAGACGAGGGCAGAGACATAAGGAAGTACTATACTTTAATACTTTCTTTGCTTAATGTCAATAGCGAGAGATGCGACGTTGCCATAAAAACCATTACACAACGGGCTATTCCATAATCAGACAACGAAACACCGTGACATGTCAGAATTGTCTGAAAATTGGTACAGAGGTTTAGTATGTGGGAACTAGTAAATGTACAAATTTTGATTTTCTTTAGCTGAGTAGTGTTTCAGATAAAATTCCTTACAATTTAGCGTATTTTGTATTTTATTCTTACTTTCAACGCGTACTGCTACGTCTGGCTTCGAAATAAAAACTTAAGCTACAGCTAATTTTGTAGTGCACATTTAAGTGTATTAATGGGGTGTAACACACATAATTTATTGTTTGTGGAAATTATGGACGTATTGTTTTTTTGTAATTTATAACATGTTACCACCAAAAAAATTGGATATAAAATACTATAATATTAGTTACTGTTGAGACAAAAACCATACAATTTTTTAAAAGCTATTTTAAATCAAAAGCCTTAAAATTAATATTTAAAATCTCGCTATAAAAATACGCGCTCCCTGCAGCGTCATTCGGAGATGTGAGAAAAGCCAGAATATTCTTATCAGCTGCCCTTGAGTGGTCTTGAAACAGCTGGTGTGTTGTCACAACACAAGGAATGAGACGAATACGTGACCCACTAGCCCATCTTCTGTGTGTATTATTAAAGGTGACAGTGGTTATTGAATTCCAGTCTTGAGAGTTTTCCTTTATTGTGTTGCAGCAAATTAAAAAAAACTGATATACTTAAGGCAAGATAGTGATTACGGTTTGTCTTAAAAGAAAGAATTATACCAATCGTAATCATCAGTAAACAGTAACAGGTTAGTGTAGTGATTATGTAATATCTGTATAAAATTATTTTAGTATTCAGAGAAATATATCTTTAATTTCGAGTTGTTTTCGAATGCGTGAACTATTCGCATAACGGAACTTACGAGCGTTGGCCAACTACTCGCACGCTCAGCTTGCTGTGGGATGGAGCTGCGCGGCGAAGAAAAATCACCATGAGAATTCTTTGCTTTATTTTACTTTCCACTCTTACCCAAAGAAGTGTTTGGATCTGTAAACTGCGTTTTATTCTATATTAAGTCGCCCATATTATTGTATTTTTATTTTTTAGCTGTTTCGTCAAGGAAAAAAGTAATATAAATAAATCTGCCTAGTCAAGTGAATAAGAATTTAAAAAAAAATCCTTTCAAGGTCATTATATTACTCTCTGAGCCTGCTTTAAAAAGAAACGTCGTTGAAAATCCTACCACTAAATGTCTCTGAGCAATGTTCTTCCAAAACTAAGAATTTTACGAAAGTACGATAAATTTGACGCTCTATAAAATGAAAAGCAATAATAGTTGGGGATTTTTTAACCCACCATTAGGCTTGTCCAGTGAAGGCCTTTTAATGACAGAAGCACCATTCTTTTTTTTTTAATGCGAGGTCCAATTTTCTGAAATTTACTCCGATTTCATATGGAACAGTCCCAACAAATAACGAATTCTTTCCAGTATTCTTATACTGACTCGTGACTATTAATGATTCGCACTTACGCGAAGGATTGTCACTTCATCAGTTACCATTCTCCGAACGACTTTTTTTTGGGGGGGGGGGACATTTCACAGTAGCTCTGCAAATTATTAATACACTGCTCCGTCGATATAGGAGAAAGTCAATGTCTACCTAGATAGACATAACACGTGGAGCAAGTCCTCTAGAATCGGCAAGCATCAGGGTTAGGTACAGCATGAAAATCCAGGAATGTTATGGACAGTAAAAACTTGACCATACGGGGATGGATATTTAAGAGTTGTTGTTTCATTTAAAAAAGTGAACCTGATACAATTTTAATACAAATTACAGTAATAGTGGGGATAAAAAAGAAACCAGGAGTCGGGTAGCGACAGGGAAGACAGTAGTGAGAAGAATAAGGGTGCGAGTGTAAGTGGAAATCTAGTATATGAAAGTGAAAGCATAGAGGGGGGGGGGGGAATAGAGGAGGGATAGAAGAAACCATTCAAATCAGTATCAGCATAGTTAACCCATTTACAGAGTCAGTGAGTGTTAAAGATAATGAAATTGAAAGGAAAGAAGAAATAAATAGGAAGAAAGACAGAGATAGAAATAAGGCTGGGACGAACAGCAAAGAAAGGACAGAACCTTAGACAGCTAGGAATTTGGATATTAAAGTTTCAGAGGTATTAGATGCGATTAAGAAATGTGGGGATGTGATCAAAAAGTGCAAGTAAAGTGGAAATGTAAAAAGATCGAGAAGTAGAGAGGTGAGAGGAAGTGTGTAATCAGATGTGTAGAGATAAAATGTAAGTATTCATAGGAAGTGAGAAAGGATTAGGTGTAAGTGGATTAATGAGAAAGTGAAAGTAAGCGCAAATATGAAAGAGTGAATATTAATAGTGAAGAAATGTTAAGAGAAGTTAACAAGTGACAGCATAAAATTAGTACTAACATTTGAACAGTAAATGAATAGAAGAGAAAGATAGGAGAAAAGGTCAAAGAACAAGTGGGAGAAATAATACAATAGGATAATGAATAGAAAAAAAATTAAATTGAGATTTTAGTGAATAAAAGTTAGAGCAGGGCTGGGCAGCAAGAGCGGATTCTACTCTCTCACGGGGAGCCATATGATTTCTCTTCATCCCTTTTCTTCCCCAAAGAACACCGCGCGGCGTTGATTCAGTGACGGATGAATATTAAGCGTCCCCGTTTAGAGTTTGGATTTGCTCTCGATGCCCAGAAGAGAGAAAAAGGGGGGGGGGGTTGAAAGTATTATATAATATTAGATATATCAGGATTAATGAACAAATAGAGAATAGTAAATGAAATGTAGGAGAAATATTGAAGGAGAGATTATACCGAGTAATAAAAAGATACTTAGTGTAAATTGGAGTATTTTTGTAGACGTGTACTGCTAATAATGTGTTAATATAAGAATATGTTAATGGTGGCACCGGATACGAGAAATGTGAGGTATACATGTAAAGAAGTGCTGTGACGAAATATATATCATATCATATCATATCATATGATATCATATCTATATCTATAGAAAGATTAGAAATAATTCAGATGTAGATGCTATTCAAACAGACTTGAATAAAATTTATAACTGGGCGTTAAAGCATGGGATGAAAATAAATGGTTCTAAAAGTAAATCTATAACATTTTGTAAAATCCGAGAGGAAACTAGTCTTAATTACGAATTCAGTGGTGTTGTAATTCCGCAAGAACAATGTTGTAAATACCTAGGACAGAACAATGTTGTAAATACCTAGGAGTGTATTTAAACTCCAAACTTTCTTGGGGAGAGCATGTTGATAATGTTACGGATAAAGCATGGAGGGCACTTCACTTTATTATGAGAATCTTGAGAAAGGCTAGCCCCAAATCGAGGGAAATAGCATATCTAACGTTAGTGCGACCGTTAATGGAATACGGAACTACATGTTGGGATCCCTATAGAATATATCAGATAAATTCCTTAGAAAGAATCCAGTATAGGGCAGCTAAATTTGTTAAAGGTAAAAGAGAAGATGGAAACGATACGATAAAAGAACTTAAATGGGAAACTTTGGAAAACAGACGTAGGAAAACTAGAATAACATCATTGTATAGAGCACATCTAGGTCAGAAAGCATGAGTAGACATAACGGCTCGGTTAGAAAAGCCAACGTACTATGGTAGGAACGATCATGATTTTAAAATCAAATGTAGGAAACAGAAAACGGATGTAGGTAAATTCTCATTTTTAAATAGAACTATAAATGATTGGAATGACCTACCTGCAGCAGTCTTTGAGGGCTGTCCTTCCTTAAGGAGATTCAAGAATAATTTAAAAAGGTGTGTATAAAGTGAAAATTAAAATTAAGGTGACATTCAACATTTAATTTTTTAAGGTGACATGTATTTATCTAGCCTGACGAGTTTACTTCCTTGGTTTGAATTGTAAATTATTTAAAAATAGCGTGTAAGTGGGCCTTAGACTAGAAATGTTTAGTTTAAATGTAGTTCTGTTTATAAGTATGCATAAGGATGTAATTATTTGACTTATTTGAACTGTTGTATCAGTGAAGCGAGGTGAGTCAGTGAAGTTATGGTTTTACAGTGCAGTGAACAGTTCCGATCAGTGATAATTTATAGCGTCAATGAAATGTGTTCTATAGTGTCAGTGAAATGTGTTACAGAGTGTCAGTGAAATGTGTGCTAAAGTGTCATTGAAATGCATCATAGTGCCACTACAGGGAATGAGATGAGAGTAAAGTGAAAGACTATTGAAACTTATGTGGGGCCTATACTAATTATGTAGGTTGTATTGTAAAATTAGGTATTCTATTTATGTTTTATTATTATTGTGTTAAATTGTATTGTGTATTCTTAGTGTATTGTGTATAAAATTGTATATGTGTTGTAAAATTGTATTGTGTATTGTAAATTTTATTGTGTATTGCTTATCATTTTATTGTGTATTGTTTATATTGTATATACCACTGCCACCGGGTGCTTGCCCACTTGCAGTGTAAATAAATAAATACATACATACATACATATCATATCATACCATATCATATATAACATATCATAATCATATCATATCATACCACACCATATCATATCAAATATATTATCTAAAAAGTGCTTTCCATACTACATTCCTTAAACAGCATTTGAAAATTTCTCCCGCTGTCACTCAAAAAAAATATACTGGTGAAAACCCTAGTAATGCCCCACTTCGATTATTGTGATTTTCTACTGACTGACCTCAATGTCAACCAGTCGCAAACATTACGTGTTTATAATTGTTGTGTTCGCTTCGTCTGCGATGTCCTTCGCGCTGACCACATTACCCCATCCTTCCAAACTCTAAACTGGCTACGGCTTAACGAACGTAAAAATTTTCATTCTCTTGTTCTCCTTTTCTAAGTCCTTCACACCTCTGCACCTACCTAACTTGCCTCCCGTTTCAGTTACCTGTCATCATATCATAATCTCTTCACACGCACGCAAAATAGCCGCATACTAGCCATACCGACACATAAGACATCATCGTATTCATCATCATACACAATCTCGCTATCGCGCTTGTTGAATACCCTACCCAGTGACATCAGGGACTGTCGGAATTTAACAGTGTTCAAAAACAAACTTATTAAGCATTTTCTTAATGCGTAGAGCAGGTTTAATATTTACTTATTTAATAAAAGAAAATGTCTCTCTTCTTAACGTCTACAATAAACTGTCTAGCCTTTATTAGTCAGTTAATATTTTAGTACTTTAATTTTTATTGTATTTGTAAATTTAATATTAATTGTAATTATAATTGTGACTATATTATTAATATTGTAGTTGTAATCCCCTGGTAGAGGCGAAGAGAAGGCCTGATGGCCTTATCTCTAACAGGTTAAATAAATAAATAGATAATAAAAATAATACCACATATATCATATCATGTATGTTTATATCGCTGACATAACTAATACAACCACATAGCAGCACGCTCATCAGAAACACCGAGATTTCACTTCCTGTTCACTGAAGACACAGAATAATATGTATATGATTTATCTCTAGAATCCTTTGGATCGAGTCCAAAATATCTCTTATGTATGGATAACTTGTTGCATCTGCCCTCGACCATGTGTACACCACAATGGCAGTAAGACACTGCTACTTAATTGTATGGTTCGCTGCCTGACTTAATGAGGGCCGGATCCGATATCTATCTATGTAATTAGGCTCAAATGGGCCCATTCTGCACCATATATGCGATGATGATCCAGTCTGGCAGGTGGACTGGGTAGTATTCATGAATCTTATGCTGACAGGCACACAATAGTCTTAGTGCAACTTTTTTTTTTTTGTTAACTCTCTGCTTTATGGTTGTACTAATTGATGGAGTTAGTTGTCAACAATGTGACGCTAAAACGTGTGTTCAGGTTACTGCCCAGAGACAGTCCTGATATATTGTATTTTATATGTTTTTGAAGATTGACTAATTAATATTAACCCGGCACACTCCTCACAATCATACAAATTTCCAGTCTCCAAACACAAAGGCAATTTTTATTGAAGAAAAATTCACCGAGAGCCGAGCCTAGGAATCGAGATCTTCTGATCTAGGAGCCAGCTTAATGACTAACAGACCACGGGGGCAATCTTTGTACGAGATGTGGAGACCAATCTGGCATTTACTTTTTAATAACTAGAAAACTAGTTATTTCATTATGGAGAAACCATAAAAAAACCTCTATCAAAATGTGACCGCGGTATTTCAACCCGGAACCTTTATATACATACAGTATATATTATTTAACTAGCTAGCTAGTGAGTACAAATTAAATTTATAAAACAAAAATGTTTCTACCACTACTGTAAGAGCCAGGCTCGTGTACGATGTGATCTTAGCCAATAATATAACAAAAAATTTACAAGGAAAGTTTACTAAATACAGTAAGTAACTTAATTTAAACCGATAAATAACACACAAGAGCAAAAAAAAAAAAGAAGAAGAAGAAGAAGAAAAAGAAAAAGAGAGAAAAAGCACATTTAATATAAATTGACAATCAGACAGAAGCCAGTGATATTCAATAAAAACATTAATATAATCGACAGAAATAAAAGGTAAAAAGTACACATACTTGTTAATATTATATATCATGAATAATTTTATAAATTTCCTTTCTAAGCTTCAATTTTAAAATATTTCAAATTTGGAAAATGGTTTGTGATTTTATTATAAAGTCTCGGGCTGAACCTAGCACCATGTTTAAGAGCTGCACTTATATGACATTTAGGCTCAATTAATGGGAAAGTAGACTTTTATCTTCGAGTACCATATTCATGTCGATTAGATTTATGTTTTATTTGATTTCTGTGGTAGTAAGTTAGTAAGCTATATTTATAAATTTCTTCAATAGTTAATATTTTAAAATCTGTAAAAAAAAAAATTTGTTGGATAATCCATATTTTTGGTTAAACAAATTCTTATTAATTTTCTGTGTAATAAAATTAATGGATTAAGTACAAATGATGCTACTCCACCCTAATTTATTATACCATATACATGAAATGTACGTCTATAAAAGCCTTAGTTTCTGACTTTGACGGGAAAACATGGCAAAGATGCTACATGTACCATTATTTCACATATGTGTTATGTTTGTGAACACAACTAAAATAATGAACTCAGAATTTCTTACTATACTATACTATTAAGACGTGATACGAAGTTAAAAATCTCTATAGTTTATTTCAATTCAAAAAACCTTAAGCTATTCTTTGCTTCAAATGTGTCTGCGTAATTTTCTTTGCAGTACGCCACATTTTCTAGTCTTCTGGAATAAGTTCATGGTTCGGGTCTATAAGAATAAGTGTTGTGCAGGAAAAAGATCCCTCTATGTCTGCAGATATAAGCAGAGAGATACTAAATATACCTTGCAACATTTCGCAGAGGTAACAGATCTTTCAAGCTTTCCTCTCGGTTTACTGTGAAAGTCTTACTTCTCCACGAAGTGCGCATATCAATACCACAAAGGTTGAAGAAGAAAGACTTACTCTCTCTATGGCTGCATTAAAAATGAAGTAAATGTGAAGAACATACAACAAATTATATTTAAACAAATTGCACTCACATTATTCAAAAGTCAATGAAAAAAACAAAATGATTTCAGCGGATACAAGCAATGTACAGATGACTTATTCGCTATCACGATTTTATTGGAAGAATAAAAAGATGTTTTAGTATTGGCATTCACCCTCGGTATTTTAGAATTAAAATGTCACTTAAAGATTAACCACCACTGCATCTTACAAAAAGTATATTCATCAAAATGATTTAATATCAGTGAAATTCAAAACAGTGTCATCGCCCAGTTAAAATGAAAGCAATGTGAATTATCACTGCATATAATATACAGAGTGAACCGTAAGTAATGTCATTAATTTCAGGGGATTATTCTTTGAGATATTTTAAACAAAAAACGTTTAATACAATTTTGCTGCTTTTTGCTTCCTTTTCGAGGTAAAAATTGTTTTATATGAAACACTTTTTATTTATTTATTTATTTATTTATTTATTTATTATTTAAATTTAAATATACAGAATACAGAATATAATTACAACAATATAAATAGAAATGAAATAACACAATCAATATAAAAAGGAGATACAGTAATATTAACAAAATTTGAGGACCGAATGAGCAGCGCTCGTGTTCGGTCGCAGTTCAGATGTAGGCCTATTATTAATAGGCATATAAGAGAATATACAAAATAAAATAAAATAAGAACTAAAATTAAAATTACATCTACAGTGAAGTCGACCTGGTTGGCAAGTTGGTATAGCGCTGGCCTTCTATGCCCAAGGTTGCGGGTTCGATCCCGGGCCAGGTCGATGGCATTTAAGTGTGCTTAAATGCGACAGGCTGATGTCAGTAGATTTACTGGCATGTAAAAGAACTCCTGCGGGACAAAATTCCGGCACATCCGGCGACGCTGATATAACCTCTGCAGTTGCGAGCGTCGTTAAATAAAACATAACATTAACATCTACAGTGAAATTATAAAATATATTAATATAAGAGGAATATATAAAATGAAATAAAATAAAATAGGAAATAAAAATTAATATAACAGCGGCAATGAATTTACATAATATAACATTAACATAGAGAAGAATAATATCGTACGTGAATAAAGTAGGACAGTTTATAAAAAAAAATATAAATTCCAAAATTATATAATACAAATATAATATAGGCTGATTAATTCATACACATAGTCTATAAATTTATTTAATCAAATTGAAGACATTAACACGTTTCTAATTTTCTTGTTATATTTTAGTGGGTTACATGTTTGAAGTTCTGGATGTCGTTTAGCTAAAGAATTATACATACAGTATACATATAGTATATGCATATGCATATCCCTTTCAGTTCTTCAGTAAAAAATCTTGGCATTCACATGGATAATAATCTCAACTGGGACATGCAAATCACAGAAACCTGCAGAAAAGTATATTCTATTATCCATGTGCTAAAAAGGATAAATGTCCATCTCCCCTCTTGCTTAAAAAAGTCCCTTGTGCAGACACTTGTATTTCCCTATTTCGACTATGCGGACATTTTACTGACTGACCTCTCCAGCGACAACAAAATGAAACTTCAACGTGCTCATAATTTGTGTGTACGTTTTGTAAGCAATGTTCGTAAATATGATCATATTACCCCATCCCTGGAAGCAATAGGTTGGCTTAAACCAGATAAGAAAAGAAATTTACATTCACTTCTCTTTCTCTTCGAAATCTTGAACTCTTCTATTCCTTCGTACCTGTCGTCTCGCTTCACTTACCTTTCTTCGCACCATAATCTGAACACACGCTCTCGTCATGAAACAATACTAACAATACCATCCCATCGCACCTCCTCATATTCTGGAATTCGCTACCTGCTAGCATCAGGGACTGTCGAAATAAAATTGAATTCAAACGAAAACTTACTACGCACTTGGTCAGTAATTGATTTCTTGTAAATAGTTTCTTTAATCTATCACAAAATATTTCAATATTCAGTAATTTCATCACTATACAATTTTGTTATTCTAGATTTAATTTGTAATTCAGTAAATATAAAATATTCTTTGTTTCTCTATGATAAATTATCTAGCTTTAATTATTCAGGTAATCTTTTCGTACTTTGATTTTATTTTAATTGTAATTGTAAATTTAATACTAATTGTAATGTTATTTGTAATTGTAATTATAAATTTAATACTAATTGTAATTTTATTGTTCATATTGTAGTTGGAATCTCCTGGTAGAGGGGCAGAGAAGGCCTGACGGTCTGATCTCTACCAGGTTAAATAAATTACCACCACCACCACCACCACCACCACCACCACCACCACTACTACTACCACTACTATAATAGTAATATTAACAAAATTTGAGGACCAAATGAGCAGCGCTCGTGTTCGGTCGCAGTTCAGATATAGGCCTATTATTAATAGGCATATAAGAGAATATACAAAATAAAATAAAATAAGAACTAAAATTAAAATTACAGCTACAGTGAAATTATATAATATAATAGGCCTATATTAATATAAGAGGAATATATAAAATGAAATAAAATAAAATAGGAAATAAACATTAAAATAACAGCGGCAATGAATTTACATAATATAATATTAACATAGAGAAGAATAATATCGTACATGAATAAAGTAGGACAATTTATAAAAAAAATATATAAATTCCAAAATTATAAAATACAAATATAATATAGGCTGATTAATTCGTACACATAGTCCATAAATTTATTTAATCAAATTGAAGACATTAACACGTTTCTAATTTTCTTGTTATATTTTAGTGAGTTACATGTTAGAAGTTCTGAGTGTAATTCAGCTAAAGAATTATACAAACGAGGGCCAAAATTAATGCTATGCTTTAGACCAGCAGATGTGAAACATTTAGGTTCTACTAATGTTGAATTATTACTTCGTCTTGTGTCATGATTATATGCCTGTAATATAAACTTATTACGATTTTTATGATAAAATTTTAACAGAGTATATTTATAAATTTGTTCAATATTAAATACATTAAATTCAGAATAAATTAATTTAGTTGGATAATCAAAACCTTTCTTCAAACAAATTTTAATTATTCGTTTTTGTAGTAAATTTAACGGACTAAGATTAATTTTTGTACTTTCACCCCAAACAATAATACCATATTGAATGATAGACTGAAAAATGACCAAATAAACATTTCGTAGAACTCTAATGGGTAAGTAGCATCGACGATTAACGAATTTATAAATTGTTTTGCGAATCCTCTTACAAAGATAAGTAATGTGATGAGGCCATTTTAAATTTTGATCAATAATGATACCCAGATATTTCACATATGTGGCTTCTTTCAATGGTGGACATTTACAACTTCTGGGATCTAAACAATTTTCACTGTGTATTATTAGTCTATATTCATCGCTAATTTTTAAAATTTGAACACTGGCAGTTGTTAACGAAAAACTTCATAGCTTATTTTGGGAAAGTCATCGATATAATTCCCAATTAATTTTATTTAAACAAATTTCCCCTAAAATAGGGATTGCCCAGAAGGACAAAATATACCAAATATATAAGTATTAGGTCATACTAGGTAGTTGAGACGAAAATAAAAAAAATAAATTTTGTGACTTAGTTTCTTTTTAAAAAACACGATTCAATTACGTGTTTGTGTTGCCTTTACGGGGGTAGGCCGTACGTGTGTCGAGCTGATCCCTCATCAGGAAAGTCCCTCATTATACACGCCTTGTATTATATCCATAACAATTATCCCTCTTCTACTGGCGTGTAAGAACCAAAAAGGTTAAACACGGATAAAGAATAGCCTAGTACTGTGTATTACAGTGTTAAATTTAAACCTATTTGATCGGTTCTCATCTTAATGTTTATTACTAGGCTTCGTATTGCAGCTACCTAAACAGTGAAGTTAAAGAAACATTGGGTATATAGTAGCCGAATACAGGTAAGCAACGGATAAGGATATAAACAAACAAGTCGTCGCTGCGTGTTCATGGAATACAGACAACTTCCGATGTTCTGAAGCTATACTTGAGCCGTAATGTCTATTTTTGTGGTGATCTTTGCAGTGAATAATAACGTGCATTCGTAAGTTACGGAACTTGAACATAAGCGGATGTCATTTGAAATTATTTTATATTGCAACAAATTCTTTCAATAGCACATGATGTTATTGGTGCATGATGTAGTAGAAGATATTCCTATTGTCTGATATTTTTTTGTGTTTCATTAGGATATTGCATATGTCGCTCATCACTGAAAACCCACAAATTTTCTATATACTTTTCTAGAAATTCCCTAAAATGTAGATTATATAATTTATTAATTGGGATGTTGGCACTGAACATCATAGTAGGCTACACAAATCCATACTAACGTCGAGTTAAAATCTTCATAATTTTCAGATTTTGATTGTGCTGGTTCTTTTGCATTACGCTCAACACACTTTCTGCGTCTTTTGGTATTGCAGTGTCTTTCATTGAACTGTTTTTGTCACTTTTACGTTCATTTTACGCAATTTATACGTAATTTTATTTTTATGTTGTCTATATTTATAGTGAAAATATTAGTTCATATCCTCAATTATGTCCTGCAATATTACACGCTTGAGCGTCTTACCTAAGGCATTTTACCTCTGCAATGAATCTTCAATCAGCCACAAAGACGTAGTTATTTAAATAATACGACTAGTAAGAGCAGTGATCGATAAGACTACTCACTATGACTGCGTCCGGTTTTGATTTTTTAGAGGAAGAGGACAGAGGATGAGTAACTATTTTGTATATGAACGCATACCCGTACCAGCTCTGTGACGTCACATATACTTCGAATCAGACAATCTCGTTCCAGTTTATAGGTAGTTGGAATACGAAGACTATTTATTACACATTCACAATTTAAGAATTTTACTTATGCAGCGGTACACGCTACACGTCCTTTCTTTAGAATTATGGTTTCAGTTAACATTCTTGTTCATAATATCATTTTTAAATAATTTGAAAACAAAAGTTTTCTCTATCAATATAAAAACAACATACTTAAAATTGTTTAATCTAATAAAAGTTAATTTTTATTACAATTTCATTTTTAAGTATAGGAAGCATTGTAGTTTTTAATATTCTTACATAAATGGAAGGATGTAGCTAAAAATAAATATCTTTCCTGCCTACTATTTTAAATAAACTTTGATATAGGCCTAACAGTAATTGATCTTGTCGAAAGAGACCACATGCTGATCCCATCTCCTCTTTAGGTAAAAGTCCACTCGACTAAATTATATTTCTCATCCAAACAACACAGACTTTCAGATAAAACATCAAAGCTTCCATGAAGTGCTTTTCCGTAAAATTTGTTACACCGGAAAGATATTTTGACAACCCTTCCATTCCACGTCAACTGCAGGAACGAGAATTTTGGTCACATGTTTCTGGGGATTCTAATATTAGATACTTCAAACACAAAATATTAACGTAGGAGTAAAGCTAAGGCTGCCTTTTCGTGCGGATAAAACTCAGAGAAGATAAGACGTTGAGTTTGAGTTGAAACTATTTATGAGAAATCAAGAAATATCCCCGAGAAATTTTACAGCATACGTTTTCAATATAAAAAAAATTTCCTAGATTTTGGAGGAATACAAGTATACTTTTAATTCATATACGAAATATTAACCTTCTCATTATATGAAGTAGGGTAAAGGTGCCTAATTGCGTGATACCCCTAATCCCGTGATAAAATTTCAATTGACTGCCACGGAGTTGTAGTCTCTGACGTTTAAGTTTTTGAAATACCTAACAGATACCAGGAGATGTCTTCTTTTCAATTCTATTGACTATTTTAATAGAAGCAGTCGACTGCAGAAGTCAGTGAAAGGTGGTTGACCAGTAAGTTTTTCTTTCTATGGTACCGCTCCTGAAGAAACATTTTATATTTGAGGTAAGAATTAATATAGTATTTTAAAAATGACATATTACTGCAGATTATAGTCAGCTGAATCAATGTGTATGTTTATTCAAACATTGTGAGACAGTAACAATGCTAGGAGCTTTCTCATTTTCAAATTTATTTTCATATTTCTCCTTCCTGGCTCACTAGACCAGTGATGTCAACGCTAAATTGTGAAAATTAATGTCTATGAAAGAAAATAGTTCGTGGAAATAATAATAGAAGTAAGTTTAGAAAACATCAATTATAATTATAAAAAATTATACGTCATATATTTAACTTAATTACTGCTGTTGTTAGGAATATAAATAATGAGAAATAATTGTGTTATAATTCAATTTATTCAAATTTAATTTTGTATTGAATTTAACTTTCAGTTTATTTTGTTTATAATATATTAATATGTAATATGTATTCCGGTAGCTACAAAAGTATTTTCTATTAAATTTGTCACTTAGGCCCTTTTTCTATGTTGTAATTTCTTGGTTAATCCATATTAAAACAATATACCATGACTTTAATATGTTTTTCCAGATACATGTTTCTTTTCTGAGCAGTTAATGACGATTATTTTAGTACCACGGAATTAGAATATCACTCACGGAATTAGGAAACCACTATCACGGAATTTGGATCCCTGTCACGGATTTAGGAGCAACTGTATAACAATGCAGAATCATATATTATATATCAAACTTGTGAAACTGTTGGCACTGAATGTTGCAAAAACTGTAGCTAAAGGTTCAAATAATGTCATTTAGGTGTTAGTTGAAAATTTTTATTACAATTTTGGCATAAATATAGACTTTATTAAATATGTTACGGAATTAGGCAACCTTACCCTACACAAAGTTGCTTTAGAAATACTTACCTAAATTCATGTAATCAGCATTTGTGATATGGAAATGCATTTTTGGGTTTCTGTCTATCTGTAGACAGTGATTTCTTCTTTTTTTATAATTGCTTATTTTACGACGTTTTATCAACTGCTATGCTTGTCTAGCGTCAGAATGAGTTGAAGATGATAATTCCAGTTCAGGGTTCAGCGTCGAATGTTACCAAGTATTTGCTCTTAATAGGGTGAGGGAAAATCCCGGAAAAGTCTCAAGCAGGTAACTTCTTCCAATCAGGATTTAAATCCGGGGCCGCTCGTTTACAGTCAGGCATGCTAACCGTTAATCCACAGCGGTGGACGAATTATTCTTAGGTTAGATATTAGAGATTTATTTTTATTCTTTGACTACTAGTCAATTTATTTAGAAATATTTTGGGTTAAATTAAAATCTTCTTCTTCTTCTTCTCCTCCTCCTCCTCCTCCTCCTCCTCCTCCTCCTCATTTAAGCAATAGGTCCAATGACCTGTTGAGGTTTCATTTCTAGTTTTGTTGCAACATTTTCTTAGGATGGTCTAAACTCATGTTTGAAATTTCAATAGAAAAAAGTAAAGTAATGGCTCTTTTAGAAAAATGGCCAGCCAATTGAGCAAGTTAATAACTTAATTTTTAGAATGCCACATACGGCAGCTAAGTTTATATAAGAAATAAATTATAAAGGTTTAACCATATGTGTGGTACTATTAAAAGAACTTTGAAAGGTAAAACAAGAATTGATAAATAAATAATGTAAAAATATACAATCTTATGACTTATCAATTTAATATTAACATTTGTTAATACCTTAAATGAGGGTAAACAGGGTCCGTCTATGTTTATCTTTAGAACAATTAATGTAAGTTATTTGTCACATTTTATTTAAGTTGAACGTTTTCGGCTCGACAGAGCCATCTTCAGAATCTATGCCCTTGAATACATGAATATATAAATGGATTAGATAGTGCATGTGTATTGTATTTATTAACATTCCATGGTATTCATACACTGCTTACAGCTAGAATATGGAAGAAGTCAAAAAACTTAATACTATTATAAAATCTTAATTTATAGTCACAGTCTAGATGAAATATAATACAGACGAGATTTACAATATTGTCTACTAGTACAACACATAGTTTTAGTATCAATTTCATGAAGTGTTATTGAATGTCTTGAATTCACCTGCAGAATAGAAGGCGTGAGAAATTAGGTACTTCTTTAATTTAGCCCTAAATAATTTTATGTTTTGACTTTCATTTTTTATATCGATAGGGAGACTACTAAAAATTTTTACTGTCATATAAGCACTCTTTTTTGATAGTACGATAGACTTGCCGATGGAGTGTGAAAGTCATTTTTTTTTACGTGTAGGCTATCTATGTTATGAACTGTTGAATTAGTTACAAAGTTTTCACGATTACATACGAGGAAGATTATTAATGAAAAGATATACTGACGAGCCATGGGCATTATTTGTAATTTTTTTTAAATAGTCCTACACGATTCCCTAGATTTGGTACCTATTATTATTCTAATTACTCTTTTTTTGTAATAGAAATAGATTGTTACTATCTGTGGAATTTCCCCAGAATATTATTCCAAAACTCATTATCGAGTGGAAGTATGCAAAGTATATTATTTTTAAGGTAATGATATTTACTATCTTTTGCATAGATCTAATAGCAAAACAAGCTGAATTTAGTTTGGGGGTAATTCCTTTAATATGATTTTTCCAATTTAACACATTATCGATATTTAAGCCAAGAAATTTGGTTGTTGTTGTTGTTTCTAATGGGGATCTATTATTAATTATAGCGCTAGAAATTTGCGACGTTGAATTTGGACAGGATATAATTGAATTTTGTTAGTTTTGTTACAATTTAATACCAATTTATTGTAATCTGATATAATAACTTATAAGCACTGAATAAGTTGCAAACTTCTGTTATCAAATACAATTGTAAGATCTGGCAATTATGATTAAAATCATAACATCAATAAACTCTTACATAAGCTGTTGCATCAATAAAATGTTAAAATGAAGTGCAGAGTTCTGTGGCAAGGGATGGAAAATCACATGATTCCAGTGTAGTATCTTGTACGGAGATAAACTGAACTGCAAATAATGAATACTGTGTGAGAAATATATATGTAGATATGTAAATCATATGGTGGATCAACAATAACAATTATGTAGCCTACTCGAATTTAGAAATTACGGAATACAATGCTAATGAAAATTTACTTTAACAAATGCTTAAAACTGTTGAATAATATATAGGCGTAGTATAATAATTACATTAACTAATATAATATCTTGTTACAGGCTTCGCTTAGCGAATTATACACGTACGCGCACGAAACAGTAGACCTACATTAAATTTTAAAAAATGAAAAAGTAGTATTTTGTCAGACAATCTAGTGCCGCGATTTTAACCGTGAAATCTTGTTGCCGGTCGCGACCCGTGAACTCCATGCCGCGATCACGTTTCATAGATAATCCGCCCACTAATTTTAGGCTACAGTGTACAATTTCGTATTTACAACACTTACACATTTAATCAACAACTTCACTGACTTTCACATTTTGAATTAGTCTACCTACGCTAAGTATAGGTCTATAGTAACTGAAATATGATAGGTATATTTAGCTCATACCTGAAAGCTCGTCTACATTTCTTCTTTTAAATTACCCTCTAATTTATTTGCAGGTTTGTGTTGCCTGTATCTTTTACAGGTGCTGAGATAGTGGCGTTTAACGATTTTACATATCAACGTAACTTACACTTTGTGTCCAGTGCAGGCTCGTGGATAAACGTTAATCAACGTTAAACATTCTTCCTCGGGTCTTGTCAACCACATGTGTAAGCACGCGTTCTAGCACATAGCTATAGCAGGGACTTTATCTGGTGATACGCCCCAACATGTTTAAGAAGTTGGAAATTCAAACACACGTGAAGTTAGTTAGCGTACTTGCCATTGGATTAGAATCTTAGAAGTGACCCACAAATCCAAGTTCTTTACGCAGATGTCAAGCCTGTTTACGACGGACAATCTGGAGTCAAGATCTGAAGAGGTGATACATTTTAACCGTTGCGTGAGAGGACAATCTCGGCTTCTTAAACGCGCTGTCACGGCACTCGTAATTTCTCAGGCTTTACCGTCGTAATTGAAAGGGAATTTCAAAGTTCCTTTGTTTTCATCGTAATGCATTTATATAAAGCAGTGACCCACATAATTTGTTTTGAATAACGTTATATCCAGACAAACCGAGTTCGATTCCAAATCAGCGGAAACCCATCTTTAGTCCATAGGAACTGAATGTGTATCCTCTTTTGTCATCTCTAAACCTGTGTTATCATATTGTGATCTGTTATTTAATGACGCTGTACCAATAGCATGACTACCTAATGTCGACGTCTGCCTCCCTCCCTCCCTACCTACCTACCTACCTACCTACCTACCTGTCTATCTGTCTGTCTGTCTGTCTATTCATCCATCCAACTATCCATCCAGCCACCCATCTATCACAGATGGCTTTATGGTTTGAATCTAATGGTTTCCTGCCTAATAAAGAAAACCTATCACATAATTTTAGCCTAAATTATCTAATAAACAAGGACAGCAGATTCAACTATACAACATTTTTAGGACTTTTTATAGACTCCAGTTTAACATGGGATAAGCACATTGAATACATATGCACAAAGTTATCAAGAGTTTTATATCAGTTAAAGAAATTAACGACTTGCGTTTCTCAAAATTATTTAAGATGTGCCTACTTTTCTTTCTTTCAGTCGATAATCCGATATGCCCTAATTTTCTGGGGAAATGGAACAAAAATTGGTAGTGTCTTGATTTTACAAAAGAAAGCCATTAGAATTTTATGTAAATCAAACTATCTGGAACATTGTCGGCCACTTTTCAGATAATCACGGATTTTAACAATCATAAATTTGTATATATACGATCTAGTACTTTACATTCGACAAAATATCGACAGTTACTGATTAGTGGCCAATATACATGATCATGAAATTAGAAACAGTGAACAAATTAATATTCCATATTGTAGATTATACAAGAGCAACACAAACGTTTCAATTATTGGAGTTTAAATTATATAATAAGTTCCCCAATCAATACCATAAATTACCAATTAATAGCTTCAAAATTAGATTTTACAATTGGTTTTTAAATAATCCTTTTTATTCTGTTGCTGAATTTTTTAACACAAACTTGTATGAATTGTTTTTTAATAAATAAGTTTAATTGCAATTAGTTACAATTAATACATTAAAGGTGAACTGTTTTCTTTAATTTAAAAGTTTCAAATTATTTCATGTTTTATTGTATTATTTAAATTTTACTGTTTCTTTTATTAATACTTTTTAATGTATGATGTTTTTTCACTGTATTATGACGAAGTCTAAAACTGTACGTCTAATGGCCAAGACAAATTGAATTGAATTGACAGACTTGTTGTTAGATATATAATATTTTGGAGACACGAATCTGAGGATTCGCCATGAGATTATCTGATATTCAGCTTACAGTAAAGAAACCCTGTTAAAATCAAACAGTTAATGATCTCAAGCGGAGTTTGAGTCCACGTCCGAGCACGAGTACCGTTCGGTAACCCGTACACCACTACCGTGAATCTGTGTTGTCTTAGCAGTGACCCTGACCTCTTTTGAACACAACCTGGGACAACCGCTATATGTATAGATAGGTAAAATATTGGTTCATATGACAGGACTGAGGACGGAAGAGGCCACAGAATCTGATCCTCGTAATAGATGACAAATGTACGAGTCATTACGTGAAATGATACGTAAGGTATTTTGTAATTATAACTACATGTCGGTTTTCACTGTAAGAGGCACTCAAAAAGTGAGTACTTAATATAAATAGTGGAGCAATTTGAAGTGTGAGTGCTTGAAGAATAGAATTCCCCTCAGTAAATCTACCTCAACAACACGATGTCTCCGAAATCGAGCCCCTAATCTCTTTCTTGAAACCGTACCATACACTACCTTAGCAACGCTTACTAATGGGACCTTCCACAACACCAAGTCCAAATCCCTTTCGGCGTATTCCGAATCTCACCGGACCGGTGGACAACAATGACGTCACGCTGCAGCGAAATAGGAACAAAACTGCTGGAAGGTTCGATGGCTATCATGGCGGCTGTGCAAGTTGTCTGTGCTACACTAGAAAGATTTAGCGAAATTTCCGTACTGTCATCTCGTTCAAAGAAAAGAGAGTATAAACAATTTATTTCTTGAACCGGTAGTAATAACTGGTCCGTTGACATGTTCGCTCATAAGCCATTAACATGCTGTCTTTACGTTGTGCTCATTACAAACAATACAGCAGAACTAAAGCAGAACACTCCGCCATGACACAACAGTCCACGATGTCATTCGTATGCTAATTCCCGCCCTATACAAGAATCAATCAGATTCACTGATGGCGGCTGATGGAGACTGCCACCACCTCTGCAAGCTGATGGCATCGGTGCGTCACCGGTGGAGCATCAGTGAAGCCATCGGTGAAATTCGGAACATCGTGATGCCATCAGATTGCTCAGAGCTGAGATTCGGAATATGCTGTTCAGGACGTTTCTACACGAGTAAATACTCTTATTTACTCAACCGACCGAATACAGGTTTGAACCACATAAGTAACACCTTTGTGCAGTTCACCCCCATAAATTTACATGTGGATTGGGGACTGTTGTCGTCTAGCCTTGGTCAAGCACTTTTCCTGGGTTCTCATTCATCCAAACCACTTTGGGAGCTGTTTTCGCCTCGACTTCGTCAACAACTTTCCCTGGTTCCTCATGCATCTCTTTCTACGTCGTACATGCTACTAAAATAACTACGGCAGGGATGCAGAACTGGTGAGAGAGGGGTGGAAAGCATGGGGAAAGCGTTGGTTCCCCGTCCACAGTCCACCGGCGTTGAATGACGTATCTGTGGCCCGTACGCGATCACATAACACAGACACTGAATACAAATCCCCTCCCCTACCGAGTCAATGACGCGGGGGAGGGGTGGAAGGAAGGGGTGAGTGACGTAACGCCACAATTGTCGCCCAGCTCTGCAAGCCTGAACTGGGGTATGGAACCTGCATCTTGAAGCTCATGTAGAAATGGGTATTTGAAAATATTTTGTAATGTTAGAAAAATATATTTTATTGAAATTTTCTTATTGTCAGATTCACTAAAACCTACGGTGAAAGTGTACAAATCCGAATTTCTTTAGTATACATTTGCACTACTATGGGGATAAGGACCAGTAATTTAAGTTCACTATTGTTGAATGTTCACTATAACCGAGTTCACTAAATTCAGTGTTCACTGTACATCTCATCTCACAGTATCCTAGGAGCATACCGGTAATAATTTGATTAAGTTAGTGGCTTCTACGAACTGACTGTGAAAATAATACCATTATGGAGGAAATTTTAAAGATTTCTCAATCATACCTGCCTATAATATAATAATCTACAGTAGCATAATATTTTGGATACTAAATCAAGACAAATCGGAAACTATAATAATGGGACACAAACGAGCATTAAACAAAATAGTTCTAGCGACTGTATCCAACACGAAAATGAAGAAAATAATACCACAATTATATATATATATATATATATATTTATATATATATGTAACAAAACAATAAAAAATTTAAGAGTACATTTAGATTCAAATTTAACTCTTCAAAGTCAAGTGACTTACACATATAAGAAACTCTTTTCCTATCATTGATACCCTCAGACAATTCATCGTTCTACCTCTTCGCCTCAAAAATAATCTCATTCAAACTTTAGTGATGACCCACTTCGAGCCGCAGGGCTCCGTATTAGGACCACTACTTTTCTCTATCTACATTAATGACGTATCAAAGAACTTACAGTATTGCCGATATCACCTCTATGCCGACGACCTACAACTTTACATACATTCCAGACCCAATACGATCAATGAATCGATTGACAAGTTAAATTGTGACCTAGCCACTGTCTCCACTTGGGCGGCCAATTTCGGACTCGCACTTAATCCAAGTAAGACTCAAGCCATAATTATTGGACATAAGCGTTTAGTTAACTCCCTTAATAACAGTAATCTTTCAGTTGTTACCCTTAACAACACGCTAATCCCTTATTCATCTGTCGTAAAAAATCTTGGCTTCTTTTTCGATAATAATCTAAGTTGGAATGTTCAAGTTAAAGAAACGATAAAAAAAATCTGTTCCTCCTTTCACTCTTTGAGTCGCTTGAGAAACTTCTTGCCCCAGCAACTAAAACTTACCCTAGTACAAACCCTAGTAATGCCGCACTTCGATTATTGTGACGTTTTGTTAAGTGATCTAAGTTCTGAACTGTCAGTCAAGTTACAGCGAGCTCAGAATATTTGTGTCAGATACGTGTGCAACATCCGACGATATGATCATATATCACCGTCCTTCGCAAGTCTCTCGTGGCTCCGACTTAAAGAACGCAGAACTTTACACTCTTTGTCTTTACTCTTTCGAATTCTGCACACCTCAACACCAAATTACCTTTCGTCTCGTTTCTCTTATCTATATTCTAACCACGACGTAAATACCAGATCACTTATCTGTGGCACGCTAAATATACCTCTTCATAGAACATCTTGTTATTCCTCATCTTTTACAATATCCACCTCGCGTCATTGGAATTCCTTGGCACAAAGTATTAGGGGCTGCAAGACAACAAACACCTTTAAGAACAGCTTAAAAGATAACCTTATTAGCATTTCACTCCAATCATACTGATTTAAAATATTACTGACTACACTGTTGCTTTTTTCTTTAGACATCATCCTGATTGTGCTGCATTTTCAAAATTGTCTCATAATAATCTCTTTCTATTATCTAATATGATCTGAAATATATTAACATTCTATGTATTTTAGTTTAATTCTACTACACAGTTTATTTCAGTGTTTAATTAATAGTTCCTAGTATTTTGTTGTTCAATTCGTAAATAACTCTTGTATACATGTAACTCTCACTTAATCAAATTGTTGAATTTTTTGTAAGTTCATGCATATGTATATACAGTTTTTGCTGGTTGAGTGGAAGAGAAGGCCTTACGGCCTTAACTCTGCCAGCTAAAATAAATCATTATTATTATTATTATTATTATTATTATTATTATTATTATTATTATTATTATTATTATTGCGGTTCTCTATTCATGAATCTAAATACTGATATTGCCCACAGATTACAGCGTGTTCACAATATCTGCCTTCGATGCGATTTTAACATTAGAAAATTCGATCATGTAACATCGTCACTAGAACTGTTGTCTTGGAATCCACTTAAAGAAAGAAGACTATTTATAGTCGTCCACAAGCATTTATGGTTGTCAAGGTCACACACTTTCCCTTCTTCTTACTGCAAACTTACTCACCCTCCTGCCACCCTAATGGGCTGGGGACCGGTTCTACTGCAAAAATCTGAACTTCCTACACTGCAAAAACAAAGCCGAAATTCAGTATCTTGTGCTGTGCTCTTCTGTGTTATGTGTATAGCTGAGAGATGTCTAAACTAGTGCTGTCATATTCTGTTTTATATATGTAGACACTTTTTCAAGCATTCAATAAACCGTGGCCGAGTGATTAGTCTCTCTGCCTTGCACCGTGGCGACCCGAGTTCGATCCCCGTCTGGATGGTGAACAAAGTAGGCGCGAGGGTTTTTTTTTATCGGAATTCTCCCATTTCCCCTCATCATTGTCATTCCACCAATGTTCCATAATCACCGTCACTCTGCGAGATCCTAAGCCAGGTGTCCAGAACAAATAAAAAGAAATCTGAAAGTTGTAATTTGTGTTTAATAAATACTGTTATGCTTTGAGTATGCATCACAGTCTAAATATGCGTAGCCAGAAAAAAGAAATCATTTTTTATGTTTACAAATATTTTTAATATCTTTCTAGCAGTGAGTCATCCGCTATTTCTTCCATGTACAATAAAACTCAGAGTTATGGCAACAGCTTTTGGTGTTAGTTTAAACATTTTAAGAAATGTTTGTATTGCCGCGATTGAGTCCCTACAAAATGATCCATGCCCACCTTTCCGTTCTCCTAACCGTCTCATAATTCATTTTCCGTTTCATAGTGTCGTCCATCATCTAATTTTCCTCTTGATCGTCCCTCCAAACAGTTTACTAGGCCTATTATTAATCTCGTCAATCTTTTCTCTTTCTTCCCTTCATTTCACCTATAGTTGTTTCTTCATTAATTTTTCTCTGATCAAATTATTTCAGTTCTGATTGTCCTTTCAGCTATTTCCCTATTAAAATGTTCTCAGCAATCTGTTATTTCATGCCGTCTCGTCAGTCGTTCTACCCTAATAGTCCCGGATTTTATTTTCCTTCTCATTGCCTTAAATCTTTTTTTATCATCTCTTGACACTTTCGTCCCAATCATTTAATCACTCCTGATCGTCTTATCAGTTACTTTCTCCTGATTATCTCGTGTTACTACAACACTATTTCATAAGCCTTCTTTCACAAATGACGAGACGCTCGCTAGTAAATTATAAACTACCTACAGGCCTAAATGGAACTGAGACGATCAAGAATGAGTTGACGAGATGAGCACAAGGAGACTTAAGAGATTATTTTTTGCAGTGTAACTTGCAAAGGGAACATTTCGTGAGGAGGGTGGGTAAGCGACCGAAACTACGTACGACCTTGAACACTTCAGAAGTCTGTGTTCCACTATAACTACCTTTTATTACTAGGCCTATTTAAATTAATCGTTCACACCTCCACACCCTCTTACCTAGCATCTCGTTTTGTTTATCTTTTACTACCTCGAAACCGGAACATGTCCCTTCTCTCTATTCCTCTGCACACAACATCCTTCTACTCATCATCTTTCAGCATATCGATTCCACGCCTCTGGAATTCTCTCCCTGACTATGTCAGAGATTGTCGGACAATATCTTTTTTATTATTAGGTTATTTTACGACGCTGTATCAACATCTCAGGTTATTTAGCGTCTGAATGAGATGAAGGTGATAATGCCGGTGAAATGAGTCCGGAGTCCAGCACCGAAAGTTACCCAGCATTTGCTCGTATTGGGTTGAGGGAAAACCCCGGAAAAAAACTCAACCAGGTAACTTGCCCCGACCGGGATTCGAACCCGGTCCCACCTGGTTTCGCGGCCAGACGCGCTGACCGTTACTCCACAGGTGTGGACGTCGGACAATATCAAAATCCAAATTTAAATTAAGGAATCACATTTTAGTTCTTGGAATTGCTTCTTAAACACCTGTCAGGTTGCGCAACTTCGGCTTAACCCATGACATGATATATAATAAATATTGTAACTATGCTGTTGTCAATTTTTCACTTAATATGTAATGTACGGTATTATTATTATTATTATTATTATTATTATTATTATTATTATTGCTATTATTTTAACTATTCTTTTTCTTCTTGTGTTAGTTTAATAATTGCTCTATAGTGTTCTTTGACTCTGTTGACCCTCTACGGGGCTTTAACTTAATTTGTATTTTTTTTTTTGCCAGTGCTTGTATGTTTTGTATTTCTATGTGCTATCTGGTAGGATGGAAGAGAAGGTCTTATGGCCTCAATCCTGTCAGATTAAATAAATGAATAAATAAATAAATAATCTAATGTAAAATGTTGGAAAGAGTAGGTCTGTATATCGTGTAGAGTAGCCCTGGGTACAGACAACCTTAGGGGTAGTAAATTTCCTATTTAATCTTTCTTTCTTTGTAAGCGAAGGCAGTTACATCATGGTCACGAATTTGCCGTTGTATTAGTAGCGGAACTCATATTTTTAACAAAATGAAATTCATGTCCGTATTTCAGGGAAGAAAATATTCACTACAGCGCAGTATCACTAACAGTAGTTCTTTCATCTAAGATGAGCAAAAACCACAAAGTTTTTTATTTTATTTTCTATCTGGCCTTCAGTATCACCGCAAGAGAGCTTTATTCACCTCGTACAAATCGGAAATTGTTGTTTTGGTGTGCCGTGATGTCACATAATAATATGGCGTTTTCGAGTAACGTGGTAATTTTATTTTACTCTATTTTATTAGTATTTTATCAAGAACATCGAAATTTAAGTTCTCCAATACATATTATGAAACTGTGCCACAATTATTATTGGGATAACTTTCGAAAAAAATTTGTGTGTTTCTTATTTTTCGTTCATCGTCATCGCCGTTGAGAGGAAACTATAGGTCTCGCAAGCAGGGAATACCGACGCGGCGTCGGAAGGAATGCGAATGAAACAATGCGATAAGGAAGAGCAGGCGATAGGATAGGTCACGAGATAGCTCGAATGATATTCAAGAGTACAGTCGGAAGAGAAATGACATCGATAGAATCAGTCTTGCGTTGTGATAGTTGCATTACGAGTTTAGTTTGTTCCATTGCATGTGAATACGTGTCTTGTATCGCACGGCATCATTATTTTATTCGTAAACATATGTTGCTCGTTTAATTGGCTTCGAATTTTTCTCTTGCTACGTTCTTTATTTCCACAGCGATATCCTCATTTGTTCATCTTCTTGGAAGAGGCAGTACTTCCATCGACCCGTACCTCTCTCCCCTCGGCGTGCCTACATAAACACATCAAAATAGACAGCAACGCCACCATTACTTTTCGGTAATCGTTCCTTGCGCGAACTGTACCTACTGAAGGATATTTTATTTTTATTTTATTGGGTTATTTTACGACGCTGTATCAACATCTAGGTTATTTAGCGTCTGAATGATATGAAGGTGATAATGCCGGTGAAATGAGTCCGGGGTCCAGCACCGAAAGTTACCCAGCATACTGAAGGATACAATGGAAGGAATGTTGAACGGAAGAAGAAAATATCAGATGATAGACTATATTAAAATATATGGATCATATGAGAAGACAAAAAGGAAGGCAGAAGATAGGAAAGATTGGAGACAGCTGGGATTACAGTGAAAGATCTGCTCTTGGGCAGAACACTAAATGAATGAATGAAATGAACCATCGTCGTGTTTAATCAAACCTCTTACTACATAAAAAATGCTGCCACTGAAATTTATTGTTATAGAGAACACAATCCTGGATAAATTTAATATATCAGATCATTTCTAAGCATTATACAGAGTGTTTAAAAAAATACGGGGCATAATTTCAGGCATGTATTTCCCTCCCACATGTAGACAATCAAAATAGTTCATTACAACATGTGTCCGGAAATGCTTCATTTCCGAGTTATGGCCTTCACAACATTGAAATTCACCGGAACGTTTTTCTTTCCGCTGGTCGTTGTCATTACAGAAGATGTTCAAAATGTCCACCTCCTGCTTGAATACAGACCTCACATCGATGTCTCATTGACCTGCCAACACGATCCCAAACTCCAGGAGTATTGCGTATGTCCTCAGAACATGCCACAATTCGATTCCGAAGGGATTCCAAATCAGGCACCGGAGACGAATAAACCAATGATTTTAAATGGCCCCACAAGTAGAAACGAGAGGGTTCAGATCAGGTGAGCGTGGAGGCCAAGCAATTGGGCCATCTCTACTTATCCATCGATCAGGAAACCTTCGATCCAAGTACCGGCGAGCCGTACGACTGAAGCGTGCAGGAGCGCCAGCATGCAAGAAGTGAATGTGTTGACGATTGATCAGTGGAGTGTCTTCTAAAACAGGAGGTATGGTGTTTTCCAGGAAGTTTGTGTACGCCTGCCCCGTAAGTCTGTTTACAAGTACATGGGGTTCAACTAATCGATCACCAATGATATCGGCCCACATGTTGAGGGAGAATCGCACCTGGTGATGAGATGGAACAGTTGCACGTGGGTTTTCATACGCCCATACATGCTGATTGTGGAAATTTGTTATGCCATCTAGTGTGAACTGTGCTTCATCTGTAAATAATACTAAGTCAGGAAAGTTCGGATTTACACCACACTGCTGCAAGAACCACTGACAGAACCTAACTCGTGCAGGGTAATCTGCTGGTGACAGGGCCTGTACACGTTGCAAATGATAAGGATACAATTTATACTCTTTCAACAGTCTCCACACAGTCGTATGAGGAACATTGACTTGCAACGCTACCCTTCGTGTGCTGATAGAAGGAGTCATGTTCACAGCCTCCAGAATCTCCTCCTGTACTTCTGGAGTTGTAGATCTTGGTCGTCCCCTTCCCAAACCAGGAGAGTTAAATTTTCCATACTCGCACAGACGGTAATGGAGACGTACAAATGTCTTCCGATCTGGACATTGTCGCTGTGGGTACCTCTCCTGGTACAAACGACGAGCCAGCGCAGCATTGCCGTCCGCCTTACCGTATATGAAGTGTATCTCTGCCAGCTCTTGATTTGAATACATGTCGCACAGTCTAACGCCTACACAACACTGAATGTAACATTCGCCTCGGAATGAACTGTCAGAGTGCCCTCTTAATGTCTCGTTTGACGGCAACGACATGCGGAAAGAAAAACGTTCCGGTGAATTTCAATGTTGTGAAAGTCATAACTCGGAAATAAAGCATTTCCGGACACATGTTGTAATGAACTATTTTGATTGTCTACATGTGGGAAATACATACCTGAAATTATGCCCCGTATTTTTTAAACATCCTGTATAATTAAATATTTAAACTTTGGGAGCATGACAATTTCGGTTTGTAAGAAAAAAGTAATGTGTCCTTATTTATTTGTTTATAAATGTGAGCTCGGCAGTACAGTTCACTAAAAGATAATTTTTTTGCTGGTAAAATAATTTCACATAATAAAAAAATTCATGACCACTATTGAAAATTAAATTGATTGACATCATTTATATTTCATAGAATGAAATTTAATTACAGAGGTGTTATTACAAAGAGAAATACACTTTATAATTACACAGAACGAGCTTTGGAGCGATTTTGTTGTTGTCTTGTTTTGAAGGGAATTAAAACTGTTATAAATATAAAATATTAAATTGAATGATATTCAGTCAGTGAACATAATTCTCTCCTCCCATTTGCATACCACTTTTATGCACTTCCAGCAATGTGACGTTTTGCATGTCCTGTGTATATTCTTATCGCCTTAATTATTCTGATTGCAATTAATAATATTATTTTTATACTAATATTTATATTAAAAACCCTTTTCCTCTGCTTTGAACATAATAACTAGCAAAAGAAGATTAATATGCAAAACAGCATATTTCACCATGCTGTACAAAAGATGCGGTTCCGGACAATTGGCCACAGAAAATTGGTAACTGGAACAATTGGCCACAGAAAATTGGTAACAGGGACAATTCTCCACAGATAGACATTTCGTCACAAATAGACATTTCGTCACAAATAGACAATTCACCACAAATAGACAATTTGCCACAGATAGACAATTTGCCACACTGAGGTACCAAGATAAATACCCGAATCAGATCACCTTCCACTGTTTCCTGAAGATGGTCAAATGCTTCATGGACATCCTCTACTGGAACAATAGCTAGCGAGACGAGTGAGTGGAACTGTGCCCTCAATCCTGAATTTTCTTTAACATTATATTGCTGCACTAATCCTTCGGTCTGAAGCCGTCTTCAGAAAGACTGAGCTAAGTGAAAAAGACAACCAGCTACCTTAACTCCGTAAAATTCTCTTTTGATTACGTTTATAACAGTTACTTCTTAATCAACAGATATGAATCTTGGGTTTAATTGATTTTCAAAACGTCGCCCTACTTCTTGTTTCAATACTCCAAAGAGTGCTTCATACGCCTCCCTGGGTTTCCGTTCCATCAGCGTCATTACTACAGGCATCCATTACTCTTGTACATTGACATGTATAGTGTAAAATTGCAGCATGATTGAAGGAGCGGACATAAAGATCCCGTCCATTATCCAAAAATGGGACCGTAATAATTTTTTTAAATGTGAATTAGTGGCAAATATGATAACTTTCACGTTGTCCTCCGGTTCAAAATACAACAACCACCTTTCTCCTTGTACGGCCTTAGTGTATCTGTCGGCTATAACGTTCAGTTCGTCAATATTCCTTGGTTCAGGTGGTAGGTGCAGCTTCCTGGCACGGCGCATAGTTTTTTTAATAGATGGTTTCTTTGGTAGATTCACATTGGCTTCGCTTGCAATATGCTTTAACTCATTTTGAATAATGACAGACGTTGGTTCTCGGCAAGTCTCCGTCCTTGCCTTCATGTTCTCTACATATTCCTTTGCCTTAATCCTTCCCCAGTCTGCAGAATGATTCTTGTGTTCAGACGGTTCTTTGACGAACTTCTTCCCTGATAACGTGACTGTTGCATTACAGCACGTCACAGCGCCAAACAACTCCATTCTTATTTTCTCTAAGTCTCGTGTACATGTAGCCAAGATATATTAATTTGTCAGAGCCTCTTTCTGATTTTGTGAAGCGAATTTCTTCCGCCATAGTTTCGAATTAGTTTACAGCTTCTGGATTTTTCTTATGTTACCATAGAAATATATTATAATTTTTTGCTAATTTGAGTATCGCCTTGAATTTTAATGTGTGGCTAATTGTCTTTGATACGAATGTCAATTATGTGGCGAGTTGCCTCTGTGGCCAATTTTCTGTGGCGAGTTGTCTCCATCCCCAAAATATGACTTTTTTAAAGGATTTTGAGGTAAGAATAACGGAATTTTAAAGGAAATTTAAAATCCGATTTTAAAATATTTTAAAGTGAGAATATATAAATTTTAAAATATGTTTTAAGTACCTAAAAATGACACCAATCAACACTCTTCTTAGCAACTATATAAATAATAGGGACAGCGTGGAAGGAATGGCGCAGTTTATTGTACATAGTCGAAACAAGACCAGAATTGAAGTCCGGCGAGGGAACGGCCTTTGGAACGATCCCAGACAAGATAATACGAGTTTATCGAAACTGTACAGGATCGCTAAGATCTGTGTAGGAACTTTATTAAGGCCGATGATGATGATGATGATGATGATGATGATGATGATGATGATGATGATGATGATGATGATGGAGCAACTAATTTCTTTCCCTTCTTGTGTTCCTGATCTTTCACCTAACATAATAGCATCTTCGTGACATTATTTTTTTAGTAACGCGACACGTTTGAACCCAGAGACTCTGTTGTATCTGGTGATAATGCGATAGTTTTGTTCTGGAGACTTGAATGTATCTGGCGTTCACGTGAAATGTTTGATGTAGAGACTTGATTTTATCCAGTGGTAATACGATATGCTTGATTTTGCAGACTTAGTTGCATCACAGTCTAGTATATACAGTCACGAAGCTTGAGTTCATGAGAATACTAGGAACAATAGACTTTGTGCGAGATCGTGTGTATTTGCTTGGTTTCCGCACAAAACCAATCCGCGGAAAGTCTAAAATTCCACATTCAGTATTCCCAACCTAACACATATAACAATTTCCCTCTTCTTACCGCTTAAGTGACATATTGATTTTACTGCTTTAGGCTTTTAACATATTATTTTTAGAGACATTCAATATAGTAATAATTATAAATTGGAAACTTACCACTGCAATTTCACCTAAATTGCATTGTTAATTATTGTTTTTAAATATTCGCAAAAATTAAGAAAAATCTACAACTCCACTAAAGTTACTGCATTCGTGATGCAAGTAACATTAAGGAAGCCGTGAAAAAATCAACAAGATTCCAGACTCATCATAGACTGGGGGGGGGGGGGAAGACAGACGTATATCACGGCCTGCTGGAGTATAGTAAACACAGAAAACATTTTAAAGCAAACATGTTGAAGATAGATATTTTTGTTTTGCAAATTTGCCGTCATTGAACAGAAACCAAGATGGAGATTTCATTGCAACTAATTAGAAATTCCTCTTTCAGGTATGTAATAAACGATCTTCGCACAAAATAATGTACGATACACGAGCGGTATGTTTTCTTTAAATTCTCGGAAATTAAAGAAGCTCAACTACGTTTCGCTTTTTCAAACTTTTCCTCGAACATGAAAACTTCAACATACCGCTCTTGTAACGCATATTACTAGTGCAGGTAGTATTTCGCATTCCGTGGTAAGAATAAACATGAGTGTATAGTATACACTGGACTTTTTTTTAGTATATACTCTTGTTAGTAATAATAAAACATTTTATTGAGTACCTATTCATTTTTGATTACATACTCATAACATAGAAGCATAGTAGAATATACTCAAGTGTTCATCTTGTACAGAATATATACCCATTTTTGATAAGAATAAAAGCTAGTATATTCTCATATTTATAAGTTCGTTCTCATGTTATTCTGAGTATGGTTTGTAGCAGGCTCAATTCTGAATATTTGTTGATTTGTGTTCAGTTTAAAGTTAAATAATAAAAAAATGGCAGAATTTATTAACGATGTAGTACCTCACGGAAAAATATAGAAAAGAAGTGAACTTCAGAAGCCTTTAACGCTTCACAAAAGTGAATGTGAAAAAGGTTAAACACGTATTTGTTATTCATAAAAAAACGTAACCTATAAAAATATGAATGGCTATCAAATTATAAGGTTAGATTGTATTGTTAAATATAATTAACAATTACAGTTTATATATCAAATATGAATGAGGTCTCGCCCACCTCATTGAATATTACACGACTAGTCTTAACTAGTCAGTTGTATTATTACTGATAAATACGAGAAAAATTCGTACCGGCACCGGGAATCGAACCCAGGACCTCTCAGCTTTGCGCGCTGAGCGCTCTTTATCAACTGAGCCATGCCGGGACACGATCAGGTGGGCGAGACCTCATTCATATTTGATATATATACACTGTTAGCAGTTTTCATTAAACTGATGTTGAATACGGCAACAAAGTCATTTAATGTGCGCTCCTGCATACATATGACGGGCATCGTCTTAAATGCAGGTAGTAAAGCCGTAAAACAGTACTACGAGAGGGGTTCGGCCGGCGCAGTGGATCGTGTACCGGCATGGTTCAGTTGGTAAAGAGCGCTCAGCGCGCAAAGCTGAGAGGTCCTGGGTTCGATTCCCGGTACCGGTACGAATTTTTCTCGTATTTATCAGTAATAATTACAGTTCAGTTTGTAAAATTTGAATTGCAAAATGCAATTACTTGTAACTTTAAATTATGTATATATAACACTCTATAATAAAAAATAGAATTAGCATAACTGGAATTCTAGAAATGGATTGAAATCTCTATCCAACATCAGGTAATGACGATTTCCCAGTGCTATTTTCTTGTTTCCAGTTTACTAACGTCACTTATTCTCTCTCTTTCATGTTTATTTATTTATTCATTTATTTATTTACTTATTTGTTTGTTTGTTTATTTATTTATTTATTCATTCATTCTTTCATTTATTTATTTATTTATTTACTAGCCGTACCCGTGCGCTCCGCTGCACCTGTTAGAAATAAATATAAAGTAATTACATAATTAAAATAGGACGTTTGATCCAGGGAACATTCGTGTTTGTTTAATATGTTACTTAATTGAAATTGTATTTAAATAATTAAATTGCGATCATTTTGGTCCAGAGGCCACTCATTTGGTGCAATGACAATTCCTTTAACATGTTTCTTATTTGTTATTACACGCAATAATTTAATGAAGATTGACATATCATTTAGTTTTAATGTGTAAACTTTATATTACTTGCTATATGGTTTCATTGAATTATGATAATAACTTAATTTTAACCCTTGTTTTCTACGTCTTCATTAAATGGCGCTTGGCCCACTATGATTCTGAAACTTTCAAATAACTTAAAAAGTGATACAGCATAAACAGTGATATGTAATTATATTTCTTTCTTTGGAAAATGTAAGAATTCACGATCTCCTATGTACCATTGCCATGGAATGAATAAATGTGTTTTTTTCTTTCTTCCTACTCAAAAATTTTATATTTTGCACATGGGAATTACTGCAGAACAACAACGCTACAATCTGAGGCGGCGGTGAAAACGTATTGTATTGTTATTTTAAAAGTCTATCAGACCTACCAAATTTTGCATAGAATAAAACTTATCAGAAATCATTTTTAAAGAAGCTTTAGTTATATAACATTTTTCACAAAAAAGCAATAATAAGCGAGATATTTCGATTTAATTCAGGTCCCGTTAAATGAAGTATTTTGAATGCCATATAGCCTAAAATCTAAATTACAACGAACTTAATTTATATTTCAATTTTCATCGAAATCCGTTCAGCCATTATCGCGTGAAAAGGTAACAAACATCCAGACAGACAGACATACAAACAAAAATGACAAAAAAGCGATTTTCGGTCTCAGGATGAATAATTATACATGTTAACACCAATTATTTTTGGAAAAGCGAAAATTACCAGAAAATTTTCGGCTACATATTTATTATTAGTATATATTATATTATATTATAATATATATTATATTATATTATATTATATTATATTATATTATATTATATATTATATATTATATTATATTATATTATATTATATTATATTATATTATATTATATTATATTATATTATATTATATTATATTATATAAAAAGCGCGTTGATAACGGATGTACTCGTTAAGAAAGTTTTTAATTTGTTGTGGGGGCTCTTGAATCTCAGAAGCAACAACTTTTACAACAGAGCAACATAATCTGCTTGACTCATTACCCAATTTTTTTTTTGCATTGCACTTATTGCATATATAGCCTATTTTATGTATTTTAACACGATTCGATTGAGCATAGTTAAAATTTGAATTATAAAATAATGAATTGCTAAGCTAACGTACTATTACTGCATACTAAATCAATACACTCTCGTTGTTCGTTAATTCTCTGAGATTAAAATGTGTACATAAATATTATTTTAAGAAATACAGAAAACGAATGTACAAAAAGAGCCTATCAAATTTTCTGTGCATAGGAAGCTATTTTAATCTTACCGTCCTCAATTTACTAAGAAGTTATTGTAATAACATTATAGCAGTATGTCCATCTAGAGAAACTACACTTTCCAATGGTGAAATAATAATTAATTATACAAATCGGTTAATTTAGCTTCCGATATTACTTCATACAAACAGAGAAACATTGTCTGTAGGCTAAGTTTAATAGCTTTCGATTGTTGCTATCCAAGGCCCCTTTTTCGATTGTTGTTGCCCAAGGCCCCTTATAGACGAAGTCATTTGTTATTTCATTGCACCGTCTTAGATGGCGTTATTTTAATTTAAAAACTCATTTATCTCATTAAATATCAGTCCTATCAAAATTGTGTAAAGAATAAAACTTATCGGAAATCATTTTTAAAGAAACTTTCGTTATGTAACATTTTTCACAAAAATTAATAATAAGCGAGATATTTCGATTTATTTAATTCAGGCCCCCTTATAACCCCCTTTTAAATAAAGTATTTTGAATGCCATATAGCCTAAAATCTAAGTTATAACGAACTTAATTTATATTCCAGTTTTCATATAAATCGGTTCAGCCATTATCGCGTGAAAAGGTAACAAACATACATACAGACATACAAACAAAAATGTCAAAAATACGATTTTCGGTTTCAGGGTGGTTAATTATATATGTTAGGACCAATTATATTTGGAAAATCGAAAATTACCAGAAAAATTTCGGCTACAGATTTATTATTAGTATAGATTTATAAAAACAAAAAACACTACAGCATGCGGATAGCATGTGAAAGTCTATAAAAAAAAACTGAACATCACGGTGCAATGTGGTCAAGAGGATATAGGTAACACTTTTAAACGATCAAGAAGACTGTAGAGATGAGTATATATTCGCGTTAGGTAGAATGTCTTTATTCTTGCGAATATGAGTATGTTCTAGTGGTTACGAGTATATAATCACAGGAACTGCTCACATTCAAAAGTATAAACCTTGAGAAAGTACTTAAGCTTTATTCTTACTACCCATTGTCTGTAATTAGGCGATAGTAGCGATCCTAGTGGTTAGCAACCATCTATGGATGCATATTTACTACGTATTGAGCTTCGTGACTGTATACATGACACTGTGGTTGCATCTGATGGTAATGCGATGTTTGATTCTGGAGATTTAGTTGCATTTGCATAAGATATGTGGTTTAAATAAAACAGTACTTCTGTTGAAATTGTCAATTATTTTCTAAATTAAATAACATAAATACATAAATGACTTATAATATCATCATCAGGTTCTTATCTCAACATAAATACGGTGGCTATTTTGTTGTTCTGTGTGGCTTTCCCACCAGCAACCAATTAGAAAATTGCATTGAAATGTTTAGCTGTATTGGTGGTGGGTAAAAGCAACTATCTGAACAGCCTTGCTACTGGAAACTCGCTTCTCAGTTTCACCCCCTCATGAAAATAAATTAATTACAACCATGCAACCATATAAATAACAAAACCTAGCTTATTTTCAAGAAATGAAAACATCTTGTCCGCAGGGTCCTGTATTATTAATTCCTAGTGTTCTGCCCAAAGGAAAGTTTTTGACTGCCAACCCAGCTTTCTCCAATCTTTCCTATTTCCTGTCTTTCTCTTTGTCTTCGCATATGATCCAGGTATCTTAATGTCGTCTATCATCTGATATCTTCTTCTGCCCCGAATTCTTCTCCCATTCATCATTCCTTTCAGTGCATCCTTCAGTAAGCAGTTTCTTCTCAGTCAGTGACCCAACCAATTCCTTTTTCTCTTCCTGATCATTTTCAGAATCATTCTTTCTTCATCCAACACCGCTACATTTCTTACTGTCTGTCCACTTCACACGTTCTATTCTTCTCCATATCCAGAATTCAAATGCTTCTAGTTGCTTCTCTTCACTTCGTCGTAATGTCCATTTTTCTGCCCCATACAATGCCACACTCCACACAAAGTACTTCACTAGTCTCTTTCTTACTTCTTTTTGCAGATGTCCGCAAAAGATACTCCTTTTTCTGTTAAAAGCTTCCTTGGCCGTTGCAAACCTACTTTTGACTTCCCGGCAGCAGCTTTTAGTACATCCCAAAGGGTCCTGTATATAATCTCATAAATGTAAACTGATCCAACCAATTCCTTTTTCTCTTCCTGATCAGTTTCAGAATTATTCTTTCTTCGACCAAAACCGCTACATTTCTTTTTGTCTGTCCACTTCACACGTTCCATTCTTCTCAATATCCAGAATTCAAATGCTTCTAGTCGCGTCTCTTCACTTCGTCGTAATGTCCATGTTTCTGCCCTATACAATGCCACACTTCACACAAAGTACTTCACTAGTCTCTTTCTTACTTCTTTTTCCACATGTCCGCAAAAGATGCTCCTCTCTCTATTAAAAGTTCCCTTGACCATTGCTATGCTACTTTTGACATCCTGGCAGCAGCTCATGTTACTGCTTTTAGTAGGCCTACATCCCAAAGAGTCCTGTATATAATCTGATATATGTAAACTGAATTGTACCCTCATAAGTGTTAACATTTGTTGGAATAAATGTAAGTAAGTAAATCCGTGGCGCTACAGCCCATGAAGGGCCAAGACTGACCAGCCGCCTGTTTGCCTCACGTCCACATGCCGAAGCAGAGGTGAACGATCATCCAACCAAAATGTAGGTATCGTGTGGTTAGGACGATGATCTTATTCAGACGCTTGTAATGCCCCATTTTGATTATTGCGATTCCTTGCTAACTAATGTAAGCTCACTCTTAGTTGAGAGACTACAACGTGTTCATAATGTGTGCATACGATTCATCTGCAATACTCGTAAATTTGACCATATAACACCTTCCCTCCAGTTACTTTCATGGGTGTGTCTGAAGGAACGAAGAACAATGCATTCACTGTCTCTTCTGTTTAGAATCATGCATACTTCTACTCCGAATTATCTGTTATCGCGCTTTCAATTTCTTACAACTCTCCGAAGCCGACATCAAGCACTTCTTCTATCCCTCATCATAGAACGTCTTTATACTCATCCTCCTATAGTGTAGAAATACCTCGCCTCTGGAATTCGTTACCTAATGACGTCAGGGACTGCCGGACTTTATCACAATTCAAAATTAAATTGGAAAACTTGTCTTATTTAATACTTTTTAGGTATTGCTAGAAGTGTTGATTTGTGTTTTTTAACTATACATTAAAATTGTAAGTTTCTTGTTTATATTAGTTAATTAGTTAGGATACAATTAATTACGATACTTGATCACTCATTTAAAGTTTGTGTGGCTGCAACCTGTGTATATATATATATATATATATATATATATATATATTTTTGTGACTTCATTTGCTTATAGCATGATTTTTTTCTTATTATTTCTATTATTGTATTTGTATTTCTGGTGGTGTGGAAGAGAAGGCCTGATGGCATTAACTACACCAGAATAAATAATTAAATAAATAAAAACAAATTTTATAATATCAGCTATATTCAAATTTAAAATATCAGCTATGATCCCCTGCGCCGGTCATAGCTAGTTTTCGAAACCGGATTTTCGCTACCTATCTTAGCTCCCCAAGTACATCACGATGCTGGGTGGGCACCGATCCCATACACTGGCCCATTTAAAGTTTGCGTGACTGCAACCTGTGTATATTTTTGTGTGTCTTGATTTGTTTATAGCATGATTTTTTCTTATTATTTCTATTATTGTATTTGTATTTGTATTTCTGGTGGTGTGGAAGAGAATGCCTGATGGCCTTAACTGCACCAGAATAAATAAATAAATAAATAAATAAATAAATAAATAAATAAAATAAAATAAATTTAAAAATATCAGCTATATTCAAACTTAAAATAGATAGATACTGTAAGTGCATTTATTGATGCATACAAACTCGTGTACACAAGATCCTTCTCACGAGCCCGTACGGCCATTCGTGCTGTAACTATGCACAGTTTGAATCTTCAAAGAAAACAAAATAATACTACTAATAATAAAATAGTAAAACAACAGTTATTATTACTACCGTTATCATTAATTATCACAATTACAACTAATCTAACTTCAAACCAAATATCACAAAGATAATAAAAATAAAATAAATGTAAGATATGAAAAGAGAGAGAAAAAACACAGTGAAACATATATATATATATATATATATATATATATATATATATATATATATATATAAATAATCAATTCAATTCCTTATTGAGACTGCACGAAATAATCCAACTAATAAATATAAAGGTAATACATAAAAAAGAACATACACACGCAATAAAATACAAATAGAAAAAAAGACACAATAAATACAAAAATACCATTATCCACTAATTACTTCATCATTCCAACACTAATTAATAACTCTTCCCCTTATTTTCTCGGCTCCCTCCGCCTCGGCCAGTTCCACCCTCAACTGTCGAACTTTTGCCATAAATTTTCCCATACTGTCACAAAATTTACCGTTATTTAACATATTGTATGTTGCCAAGTGCCCCCTGCTAGATGTAATGAAGGACTCTGGCAGGAATCGTTTCCTCAGAGGTTCTGTGGCTTCACACTCCGACAAAATGTGGTGTGATGTCTCGCCTTTACCGCAAAGAGGACATATTCTCGCCCCCTCTTCGTTGACGGTTTTAAGTGCCCTCCAGGCTCCTAGACGAAACCAGATTAAACCCAGTCTACCTTCTTTGCTACCTCCATAGAGATAAAGTTCGTCCCCCCAATTTGTTTTGATCATCGATTGGATCTCCAGAGCAACCTTATCCCTACATTCCCCTTCTGTTATTTGCCTGTCTATATGCTTCAGGCGTTTCTTGACTTTCCGCCAGACATTTCGCTTGTTCCTGCAATCTTCCCCGATTATAAATCCCATGCCTATTTCTTCCAGCTATGATCCCCCTCAGCCGTTACAGCTAGTTTTCGAAATCGGATTTTCGCTACCTATTAAAGATTAAGATTAAAGATTAAAGATTTATTTATTTAACCTGGTAGAGATAAGGCCGTCAGGCCTTCTCTGCCCCTCTACCAGGGGTTACAACTATAACATGAACAATAAGATTACAATTAATATTAAATTTACAATTACAATTACAATAAAAATTAAAGTACGACAAGAATACCTGATTAATGAAAGCTAGACATTTTATCATAGAAGTTAAGAACAAAGAATATTTTTGTATTTACTAAATTACAAATTAAACCTACAATAACAAAATTCTATAGTGATGAAATTACCGGATATTGAGATATTTTGTGGTAGATTAAAAGAACTATTTACAAGAAACCATGTCTGAACGAGTCTCAATTACTGACCAAGTGCCTAGTAACCTATCGTAGCTCCCCAAACACATCACGATGGTGGATGGCCACCGGTCCCATACACTGGCCGAAATTTGATGACAAAATATTTTCCCCCATGAGAACTCCAACCAGCGTGCATTCCGTAATGGGAATCCTAAGCAGGACGTCTTACACCACGACACCACGGCGCGGGACACGTTTGTTGGAGACATGGTGTAAACTGTAACATGAATGTCATTTCCCATACGAAAGCCCAGCCTTGTGTTGGAGTGCAGCTGTTCTAGGAATCTCTATTTCCAAATAATACGCTCCACCTTCAGCTGTCATTAATAAGCAATGGCGGAGTGCACGCGTGCGCCCTCGACGTGTCACTTGTCGAGCGTCGCGGAACGGCACGGTCAGAATTAGATCCCGAATGCGAGGTGACCTGGAGTGTCCCGAGAACTTCTATTTTCGCAGAGTTGTTCCAGGTTATCGGCAAAGGCGTTACGGTGCTCATTTTACAACTCTCTGAGCGAGCGAACCACTAAAGTATTATTCCAAATGGCATGCAAAACCGGGAACTAGGATGGCTATTACAAAGAGAGTATCAAGACGCAAAGATCTGCACTCACAGTCTCCTATTATAGTTTCAAGAATCCAAGTAATTCTACGAAAATTTGTATTAATTCCCCTACATGAATAACAATATAACTGTAAGGAACAGTGAAATAATATTTAAAATATATTGACAATTACTCATCGCCCACTGTGGCTCAAATAGTAACGTCTCCTAATAAAAATTCAGCGTCCTGCATTCTATTCCCGTCAGAGAAATTAAGACATGACATTTTCCTTCCATGGACGTGGATGTATCACATATATTTCTATGTTTCTCCTTCGTTTTTGAATGTCTAGGATTCTCAACAGAACTTACAGCATCGAAAAATACGACTGATGTTCTAACTTTGATAATTACTTACTTACAAATGGAGTTTAGAGAACCCGGAGGTTCATTGCCGCCCTCACATAAACCCGCCATCGGGTTTCCTGAGCAAGATTAATCCACTCTCTACCATCATATCCTACCTCCCTCAAATCCATTTTAATATTATCCTCCCATCTACGTCTCGGTCCCCCCAAACATATTTTTTCTCCGGCCTCCCAACTAATATTCTATATGCATTTCCGGATTCGCCTATACGTGCTACGTGTCCTGTTCATCTCGAACGTCTGGATTTAATGTTCCTAATTATGTCAGGTAAAGAATACCATGCGTGCAGTTCTGTGTTGTCTACGAGTAACTTCATCCCTATTAGGCCAAATATTTT
This sequence comes from Periplaneta americana, assembly GCF_040183065.1. Lineage (NCBI taxonomy): Eukaryota > Metazoa > Arthropoda > Insecta > Blattodea > Blattidae > Periplaneta > Periplaneta americana. The sequence continues at coordinate 57,765,117 of NC_091122.1, forward strand.
CCTATGCACCTAATTCTCAAACAGCCTTAGCCTCTGTTCCTCTCTCTAAGTGAGAGTCCAAGTTTCACAAGCATACAGAAGAACTGGTAATATAACTCTTTTATAAATTCTAACTTTCAGGTTTTTTGAGAGCTAACTGGATGACGAAAGCTTCTCAACAGAATAATAACACGCAATTCCCATATATATATATATATATATATATATATATATATATATATATATATATATATATATTGCGTTTCATTTCCTCCCGAATGTATTTATATTTGTTATTGTTGCTCCGAGATATGTGAATTTTTTCGTCTTTTCAAACGATAAATTTAAAATGTTCATATTTTTATTTCGTACTATGTTCTGGTCACGACTCATAATCAAATACTTTGTATATTCGGGATTTACTTCCAAACCTATTAATACCTTCCTTCAAGTTAAATACCCGTGTTTTCCCTAATATTTTGTGGATTCTCTTAAAATGTTCACGTCATCCACATAAACAAGCACCTGATGTAACCCGTTCAATTCCACACCCTCCCTGTTTTCCTGGACTTTCCTAATGGCATATTCTAGAGAAAAGTTAAAAAGTAAAGGTGATAGTGCCTCTCCTTGCTTTAGCCCACAGTGAATTGAAAAAGCATCCGACAGAAACTAGCCTGTACGAACTCTGCTGTATGTTTCACCGAGACGCATTTTAATTAATCGAACTTGTTCCTTGGGAATACCAAATTCAATAAGAAAATTCTATAAAACTTCTCTCTTAACCGAATTACATGCCTTTTTTGAAATCTATGATAATATCAATTTTTGAATGTCATCAACATCTCCCAATTAATAAAAGCAGAAACGTAGCTTGACAATATTAAAATATTGAAAATATCAGTTGCACAGAATCGTAATATAAGAAGCCGATTCATGGAGAAAGAGGACCGTTTCTGGGTTCTGCTTTTCTACTAAAGAAACTTCACGATCACCATCATCCCTATCCAAGTAATCCAGTACAATAATAATCGTCTTCGAAATTATCAGTTGTGGAGCTGGCAGCCATTTTGTTTCATTAGGCCTCTTATCACTGGTTATTTTTTTAACCGCACGAATCTGGCAGGTTAGAGTTTAGTGGCTAATCTCCAGTGTAAGTCCTAAATTTGTATCAGCTTCTTTTGTTTCTGGCTAAGTGGAAGAGATGGCCAGAATAAATAAACTTTTAGGGGCCATGAAATTATTCACCGCTTTAATTATATTATTGTTTATCAATATTACGAAAAAAAAAACTGTCATAAAAGCCATGACTGACTAAAAACATCGATACCGAAGAGATAAACTCATTCGGCCGTGATGAAACAAAAGGAAATGCGAGAGAGATTTAAGTTCGAGATAAAATGGACACACAATTTTGATGGCCATACTGCTAGCAATTGGAGATCACTTGCAAGATCTGTCTTAATCTTCTATGTAGAAATGTCGTCCAAACAAATTGGTGGTCCAAGGAAAAATCATTGAAATCGATGAGAGTTACAATGGTGCTATCTCTCAGAAAACCGGGATAATTCCAAAATATACCTAAAAAAAAGAGAAAAGAAACGAATTTCTCCTTCTAACGACATCACAAACCAAAGTCATGTTCTTATGTTGGCAACACTGTGTTTTTACTTAAATATGGTCTTAACCGTAACGGTACGGTTCAAAGCTACCGTTCTAATTCTCCAGTTTAGCGAAATAAATAAATAACTAAGATCGATGCACCGTAAAAATTCTTAACCAAAGGTTAAGTGGAAATTTTAACGGCTGGTTGTACTAACCGACTTCAGTGTGCGTGGTCATAATGATTATCCTATATGCAATGGAGGGGGAAAGAAATTGGCCATCCTACCCCATTATCTCCTAGCCTAGTTGCCTCCTAAGTGGTGCCTTCTTGGTATTACTTGTGAGTATTTTACAATTCATTTTGTTTTCAGATAAATCTAGTTCAATATAATAAAAGTTTCAAGTTCAATCTATAAGATTTATCTATTTTACAAATGTTTATTTGCTATAACATTGTATATCGTCGCTTAAGAGCCAATACCGCGTAACTGACATTTTTGGTCAAAACTGTTTTTTTGCACAGATGGTACCTCCACGTCATCTACATGCATTGACTTGCGCGGGAATTTGATTGCATGAATGGCCTGCGTGCGAAGGAGGGGGTACAATACCGCGTATCTGAAGTCACGAGAAGTCTATAGGAAATACCGCGTATCTGACAACAGATATGCTGTTATGTCTACGCCTTCAGTACGGAAGTTGGTTCTCGTTACTGCTTTGTAAAATTGTATCGACAGTGTGTAATATTCTGAGAAGATTAAAGAAGTGTTCAGTTTCAATTATTTAAAAGGTAAATATAATAGAATTATTTCACCAATGTCAATTGAATGTTAGTTGAGCTGAATTGCCGCAGAATCTCCAAGTTCATTCACTGAAATATAGTACATTTAATATTTTATTATTATATAGGCCTACAGATACAAGAAAAGAAATGGACAATGAATCAGACGACAGTCAGTTTAGCGAGAACGAAATCCTATCTGTGCTATGTTCTGCATTCAGGACGGGAGAAACTTCTGTGAACATTAACAAAGGTATGGCATAAGAAGTATCACAGTTATTAAACGTTTATTTTTCTTCAGTCACGGAATCATAACAGCAAACTTAATTTAAGTACTTAATATAAATAATCATGAATGGGGCCGCTAAAATAATTTGCGCTACATTTAGTGGTGCTGAGCTTGGTTCCTTCCATTTCCTCCGGTAGGAGGAAGATCTAAATTGATGATAATATTTACTGCACATGTTTTTAAGCCATTTATATCACATTTATAAACACTAGTAATCTCATCTTATTCGTAGGTGTACTGCCTGATAATTCAAATGCAAAAGAAAACCGTCCTTCTGGAAATGGCCTTCTGCAGATCAGGGATTATCCGTCCAGTGTTACCGATAATGTTATGATCGTATTATGCAATCTGGTATGATTTAAAGCAACGCTATTAAAATAATACAGCTGGAAATAGGATAGGGCAGAAACTGAAGACAATACCATGTCAATGAAGGATCTACACCAAATTTCGGAAGCGTCTTCATATGTAGACGACCCCGAAGAATTTGTGAGTGCTACTTATTCTACATCTTTACATTCGTCAGAAAAAGGTAAAGACATGAATCTACAAGCGTTTCATGGAAATTTTACAGAAAAGAAAAAGAAGTTCAAATCCACAAAAGGGTAAGTGGAAGAAAATGAAGAATAGAAAACTTAGAATGGAAGAGGAAGCTTATCTTAGCTACAAGAGATCGAAAGATGGCAAAGTAACACATGATACGGAAAGAGATGCAAGGAATTTGGGGCCAGAGTGTAGTTATAAAATGTGCCAAAATTCGAAAGTAATGGGCTTAATTTAATTTCTAATGAGAGAAGACATCTTTCAGGCATTCTGTAAATCTATGATTTGGGAACAGAGGACCGTTTACGTATCAAATCTACGAAAAGACCTGACAGTACAAATTCTGAATCGAGAAGAAAGAGAACACTTGTCTACAACCTAAAAGTTGATGAGAAAAATTATCATCATTATTATATTTTTATATGATTTTCTTTTCATTATTCGCAAGTCAGTCAAGTCCATTGTCAATAATAATAATAATAATAATAATAATAATAATAATAATAATAATAATAATAATATTATTATTAATTATTTTATTATAAAATTATATTTGTAAGTAACGTTTTAGCAACAATTCTACTTATCTATTCATATACGTAGTGTGAAAATAAAGTACCCGGTATCAGATTGTCATTATTATTATTATTATTATTATTATTATTATTTACTTACTTACAAATGGCTTTTAAGGAACCCGAAGGTTCATTGCCGCCCTCACATAAGACCGCCATCGGTCCCTATTATTATTATTATTATTATTATTATTATTATTATTATTATTATTATTATTATTATTATTATTACAATGAACATTGAACTGTGTTTTCTTTTTCCTTTCCCATAGTTTCAGCATTTGATTGACTAAGAATGCAGCAATCATTGTCTGGAACGTAATCTAGTGCTGTTTCAAGCTACAGCCTACCGACCTTGACCTCAAGTCAGATGGTAGGACAACAATTCAGATAACACATTGACATATACAAGAGCACGAATAATATTTCCAGAAGGCAGTTTTCACGCAAAGAAAACGCTTGTCAACATGTGTCCTGAAGCTGCTAAAGTTGCCTCACAATACCGCGTAACTAACAAAATGTAGGCAACGGCAGAGTTCCAATACCGCGTAAGTGACATGGCCAAATGTCTACGGCCATGATCATCCATTTTCACTTAGTTACAAATTAGTTATGCTATTTCATAGCCATACACCACTTTTCAAGACTATTGCGTTATTTTTATGGTTTTTATTCGGTTTTTTCCTTCTCCTGTAAAATTTACATTTTGTCAGTTACGCGGTATTGGTTCTTAAGCGACGATATGAAATATTAACGTTTTCGCCTTTTCGGCATCATCAGATATTGTTAAGAAACACGAAATCTAAACCTTGAACAAATTAAAATGTACATATTAATATGCATGACAAAATGGACTTTCATGAGTTTTGTGCAGTTATGTCTTATTAATAAAAAGGTTTATTTTGAAAAAGATTTCCAGGAAAAAGTAAATTTGGAAAATAGCAATATGATTTCTGGTACATATAACTCATGTTACAAAACCCATATAAATAATTAAAATTGATAAAAGTATTACATATTATATCCTGCATTAAATCATTAACTGAAATACGAAATATCAGTAAATTAATGAAATATTGGTGGAAAGGACTCAATTGTTGAATTTGTAATTAATTACCGGAGAATTATGAGTGGAATAGTGATATACGAGTAATATCAATCCATTTTATATTTAAATAACATTTGTTATAAAATCAACAATAGATCATTGATAAAATTTCGTAAAATCTGATGTGTCGTAGTCTGTTGCCATGCTGTTACAATTAATCGTTAATAGTTGTTTAGCAATACATTTGGCTATTCTTCATTCATCAAATCTTGAATCTGTAAAATATATGTTTCAATGATTTATCTAAGAAATATTAAGTAGCTAATATATTTTTTTTTTCAAATATGTGTCGAAAACTTACTTATTGATTGCCTGTAAAAAGTACTGCATTCAAATTGTAGCAAACTCAGTTGTATATCGGTAAAAACATAAGCTTGTAGGTTTTTAGAATGGGTGGTAAGCTGAAATAAAGGAAAAAAATATGTAAATTTGCATCAGAAGAGTTTAAATTAATATTGATGTGTTAATCTTAATGACTTACATGTATTTCAAAAACGTGCAAACGGTTGTACTGCGAGGGGTGGGAGAATGGAAATTCAATTATCTGTAAATAAACATATAAATATAAATTAATTAAGATTGTTTAATATTATAAAGGGGAGAATTTATTGGTGGATATTGTTGAAGAAAGTTTGTCATAATATTTAATAAATGTAACGTAATAGAAGGGTTTGAAACTTGAAACTTTTATTAGGCTATATTACTTGTGAGGTTCAAACCTGGCAGTTCACTAAACAACAACAACAACAAACCCTTATTTTACAAAACTTTTTATGCTCGGCCATGCCGAAATATAGTAATTATACACCTGGTAGCAGCCCTTTAATGGACCTCGTTAAAGTACACCTATTCATTAAAGTTCAGGTGTCCCACCAATCAGAAAACACCATTGTAGCAATATGAAAGCGCAAGTATCGATTATTCTCGGATATGCAATCGAAAGACAACTAGCGAAACATCACGGAGGCTGGAAATTCAATACTGTCGCAGAAGGTTATGTTCTGTTACTATAATAATTAGCGTTAATTGTAAATAATATTCAAATAAATTCAATTTGTGATCTCGTTTTTCAATGTCTAAATCAATTTCAAGGTTATATGAAGATTAATGTTCATTTTACTCTCTAGATTATATCAAGGTCAATGACATTTGTTCCTCGGAAAAAAATCAATACTTTCGCGTCTGCGCACATCTCACAATTCACGAGACATGCACAAGGTCAGTTCCGCTCCCCAATCAGATAAGAATAACATGAATACTTATGAATAATTTCAAGTTAGAAATATGGTCGAGCATAAAAAGTCGTATGAAACTTGCCTATAATGGTAATTAAGACGCTCGTATGAAAATTATGAAACTGGTTTGCGCTCGTTTCATAAACATACTCGCGTCTTAATTACTACCATTATAGGCTCGTTGCATAATGTACTATTATCATTCCATACCCAATCTGCAACAGTCTCATGTTATATCATAATATCTCGTTTTTACTAAAACCCACTCCCCCAAAAAACAAAACAAGAGGACAGAATTAACTACATTTCACTCTCCTCCTAAGTTCTTCTTTAAAAATATCTGATGTAATTCATCAACGCAATCAGTTGGTAGAGGTATGACCCACAGCATGCAGGAGGGCAGAAGAAGGCAGAGATGTAACTGAATAGCTGTGCTTTTAAAAGAGAGAAAGATATTTAAAAAAAATGAAAGAGGAGATTTGTGAGCTGTTTTCCCAATGTGAATATCTGAGTTAGATAATTCTCAACTGTCTGGCAGCGCAGAGGTGTAGAGACGCCGAGTCTGTTATCTTCCTACAGCTCAACGTGCTGAATTTATGTTGCACTCAGAATACGGAAGTCGGAAAGCGGAAAAGACATCTTGAAGGCCGACACGACTGATGTGCCTTACGTTGTGCAATAAAAAATTAAATCTCTCGTGTAAAACTGCCAGCCTATTTTATGGTTCATGATGAAGCAAAGAAAGACTGGAATGGCGCCAGGGACTGAAAATATGATTAGTAGTAAAAGTTACGAGAGATGTCTTACTCAGATGTTTAACAATTTTAAACGAAAAATTATTATCATCTCTCGCCAGTGCGGTTGAACGAGAAACTGAGAAAATGTGAAGTCATAATAGTTTTCAGGCATTGGTTTTGAAAACAGACACACAACAAACTGACGTCATATCGGTGAATTACGTGGCTAACGAGAAAGACAGGCTACGGCGCGACGTCACATTCTTAGTCATAACATGGCCAACATTGAACAAGTTTATATATAACATGAGTATAATATAGGAATTCCATTGTTTTTTAGAACTTTGAACATGTGTTTATATTAGGCGATTGTCAAGATGACCATGACTGGACCGTGATAATCACGTGACTCCGATTGGTGCCAAAGTCCACTTCTCTACAAAGTCGTCTTGGTAGTTCAGTTGGCAGTGTGCTGACTTACAACGGCCACAGACCCGAGTTCAAATCTCGGTTATGGCATAGTTGTATCATTTTTGGTGTACACCGCCAACTTTATTAAGATTTATTTTGGGGTTATGCCAGTTCTCACTCAATATTCTACCAACTCTCTCCACAATTCCCTTTCATAATTGCGCTACCCCTGAATTAAATTCTCTGCTGAACACGAATCTGCCATTGGTTTTTTCTCAAATGTTAACATTTTTTTTTTAAATATTCTATGCTTATAGTGGCTTTTTCAAAAACATAAAATGAACAATTGATACTTTAATATTCATGTACTTTTGTATTTTCTATTTGTATATAGACCCTATTATTACATGCTGTATGTATTTTACCATTTTTTAATGTTATTGTGCTCAATGAACTCTCTTAATTTTGTGATATATTTTGTATAACTGATCTGAACTGCGCCCGAGCACGAGCTTCTGCTCTTTTGGGCTGCAATGCCTAATGTAGCTCAAGTGTAAAGTATTAAATAAATAAATAAAATAAAGTAAACATATTCCCTGTTCCCAAACATACAATTTGCTAATGCTCCTTATTTAAAAAAAAAAAATCTATTAAAAATTGCTGTTAACAGACAAAATTTGAAATTAAATTATTATATGTGTTTTTCTTCTTCTTTCTTTCATTCATTTTTACTCTGTTATTCAATAGAATTTCTTAACATTAACTTATGTGGAATGCCCTATGAGCACGAGTATGTAACTTATTCTTTCTGGGAGTAATAGAGAGTTCTTACATACAAAATCAATATGTAGCCTATCTTTGTTCTGGCAATGAAGTATTATTATTATTATTATTATTATTATTATTATTATTATTATTATTATTATGTTTTCTTATCAGCAGTTTCAAAATGTGGATGTTCCTCCTTCCTTTATGTAAAACAACAAAATACTGGACGTGTCATATAAAATTCTCATTCTTTTTCCATGCAGAAGAAATAATGTAGTATTGTTTAACGTCAGTGGACTGTTTAGAGCTACTGGGGTTTCCATTATAACTCGACCAAGGCGAGTGGAGCCGCGGGCGTAATGTGAACTATCGCGATGTGGTATTACGAACGCAGGAGCAGTAGCGCCACGGCTTCGGCCTGCAGGACCCCACTGGCCTTGGTCGAGTAATAAACATAAAATGCGTCTCTCTTCACAGGTAGTTCAAACAGAAGTCTTAAAACGCTGTTTTAGCTCATAATGGGAATCAGTATCCTTCTATTCCTGTTGGTTACGCCGCCCATTTGAAGGGGGACTATGAGAATGTATGGCTAATGCTAGAGAATGTTGAATGATGTAAGCCCAAATAATCCCTCAAGGGCAAGGGCCTCTTACTTGTATAAGGGTGGTTCAAGTTTCCGCTTATGGTGAGCCAGACCATAATCACATCTAAGTCTAATTGTGCTCTCACAAATACACCCTTAAACTTTAAACTCTATGCAACTTGGCTTTTGTCAGATCTTCAGTTTCATTAACAGTTTCTGAATATAAATCTTATACATGTATAACCTGGCTATAAATTAAGTGTTTTGGTTTCCCTTACACTACCTAAAGCTACAACTTTTCCATTGTTCGTTCTTTCGTTTCTCCAGCAATAACTAAACCATTAACCTTTTGAACCAATTTATTTTTTCTACTAGCCGTACCCGTGCGCTCCGCTGCACCCGTTAGAAATAAATATAAAGTAATTACATAATTAAAATAGGACATTTGATCCAGGGAACATTCGTGTTTGATAGAAAGATAAATAGTTTAATTTTTTTGTATTTCAAACTTTCTCCGCTCATATTGCTTCAAAAGCGGATAATTAAAATTTGTCTAACCTTTAAATTGACAAAGTATCCTATGGGATATAACAGGTTAACAGGCTATATGCTATAATTTTAATAGAACAACAACAAAAAATTGGTAAAAAATTAAAATTTCACAATATTATAATACTGTACAACAAATAAAACATGGACATTGCGATAATTGTTTATATGTTAACACATAAATTTTTGTTTTAATATAGAGGGTGCGGTATTTAACGTTTCCTATTTTAAATCCCCATAACTTATTTAGTTTACAAGTAAATTACAAGAAATTAATCAGTTTACAACCATTATAATCTTGGAATTACAGTACATCTTATGTTTTGAAAATAATGTCTTTAAGATGTCCTCCATTGGCGTCAATGCATTGTTGCAATCTTCCCTGCACACCGGCCATTACTCGCCGCAATGTTTCAGGTGTAACATCAGCAATTTCTTCACGAATCGCGGTTTTAAGGTCCTCGATGTCATGAAGGATACGACCGTAGACCTTACTCTTAAGATACCCCCACAAAAAGAAGTGTGGTGCAGTGAGATCAGGGGAAACAGAGGGCCACTGAATGTCACCTAATCTGGAGATAAGTCGCCCAGGGAAAGCAGCACGAAGTGTGTTCATTGAAACACGTGCTGTATGGGATGTGGCTCCATCCTGTTGAAACCACAGGCGCTGAATGTTCCAGTTACGGCGTCTCAACTCAGGCAGGAAAAAGTTGTCAACATTATGTTGTAACGCTCAGAGTTCACAGTCACCGCAGCACCATTATCATACTCGAAAAAGTAAGGACCAATGATACCCTCTGCACACCAGACTACGACCTTAGGACTGTGTAGTGGTCGTTCAAAGATTTCACGTGGATTTTGTGGGGCCCAATAACGAAAGTTCTGCTTGTTTACATAACCATTGAGACAGAAATTTGCTTCGTCACTCATTATCAGGCAGCTGTGAAAGTCATTGTGAGTGTTAAACAATTGCAGCATTCTCCGACAACATTGGACGCGCAGGGCTTTGTTTACTACTGTTAATTTTTGTGCGATCTGGAGTTTATATGGATGGAAGTGCAAATCATTGTGTAATAGTCTTCGCACACTTCTGTCCGACAAATTCATGATCCGGGAATGACGCCGCACGGAACGATACGGACTTCTCTGCAGATCTGTTCTCACACGTTCGACATTATCAGGAGTCCGCGCTGTTTTCTGACGAACTCGAGCTTTGTTTTGAACCGATCCCGTTTCACGCCACTGACGCACCCACACACTGATTATTTTTCGTGATGGTGCAACTCCACGTTGATTATCACCAAAAATCCGCCTAAACTCGCGCTGGACAGCAACAATTGACTTGGTTGAAACAAACTGTTCAACACAGAAAATGCGCTGTTGCACCGGCCAACGTTCCATGGTTAACTAAAGGCTTTGCTACACCGAATCCCTGTGTTGGGATGTGGCTAACTAAATCCAAGGCTTTGCTACACCGAATCCCTGTGTTTGCAAACATGTTTTACCAACAATGTTAACAGAATCGCCAACTTAAAATGGGAAACGTTAAATGCCGCACCCTGTACAAATCGAATAATTATTTTACTGGTTTCATTTCCCTTTATCTTTTTATGTTTGTTAATTCCGGATCCCAGTGGTCAACCTCACTTGAGGACGGATGATTTTAAATAAATCTTAGTAGTTACAGTCCGACAAGGTTTAATAAACTAATGTGAGAAATGAAGTTTTGCCAATTTAAGGGTTAAACAAGTCAAGAAATTTGATTTATTCCGATTTTAATGTTTTTTAAATTTAATATATAAATATACATTATGAAAATATTATCATAAAAATCGTCTGAAATATAAAGAAGAACAACATGTTTATCCTACCGGAAGAAATTTGACATATCGTTTAGCTGAATCTAAATGTTACACAACAACTGGAAAAAATCATACCCAGAGTTACGGGCCAAGGTTGTACAACAGTATTTTGGTAATAAATCCTGACCTAGGTTATTTTGAGTTTAACAAATTTAAAACAATAATTAAGCAAATTATTTAGTCCCCTTCTCTTTTTCTTAATTTCAATACATTATTTATTCATTCCAACTTGACTTGATCATCTATTTTAACTACTTAATTATCCCTGTTTTGTAATAATTGTATTGGTTTTGTAATTTTATTGAATCTTTGTTATGTATTGTAATACAAAATAGCAATTTTTTAAGAACCGAAGACGAGCTTGCTCAAACGGGTGTGCGCTAAGTACATAATATAGGTATTTATTTTGTAATTTATGTAGGAATAAAACAGTAAATGAATAGGGTAAAGATTGGTAATAGTGTGATATGAGTAATAATGTGCTAGTTCTTTTTGAGAATGTATTACAATTTTACTGAGCGAGAGGAAGGTCGGTTTTTTGCGTCAACGTATTAAGGGAAGACTCCACTGAAATTCATGAAAATTTTTCCAATTTTTTTTTTTTTTTTTTAGCTATTTCACATATTCAGAATTTATATTTTCATACCCCAAACGGATTCAGCTCAATTCTGGTTACAAATACTCGTATGTTTACACTTTTTAAATTAAGGCTGGAAGGGGGCGTGGTATTAAAAGAGCTGTCAAAATTGTTTTTCATCAAAGAATTCTTTTTTAAAATTTCTGATTTCAAATCTAGTAACTTTTTGTTGGCTCCCTGAAGTTACTAGATGAATGTAGCGGAGGAGAATATTAATTTACATAAATATTCATTCTATTTTCAAATCTATTTTTCTGTGTTCATTTATGTTGATTCAACACCAACTTTCTTATGCCAAATATTAATCAATCTGGATGAAATTTTTACTGCAAGTATTTATGAGGTAGCTGCATGTTTCTATGCATTTATTTTGTGAGAAATGCTGGTAGTTTATTTTATCAATATTTTTCTTAGGAAAAATATTAATAAAATAAACTAGCAGCATTAAGAAAGATATTAATAAAATAAATTACCAGCATTTCTCACAAAATAAATGCATAGAAACATGCAGCTACCTCATAAATACTTTCAGTAAAAATTTCATCCAGATTGATTAATATTTGGCTTAAGAAAGTTGGTGTTGAATCAACAAAAATAAACACAGAAAAATAGATTTGAAAATAGAATGAATATTTATGTAAATTAATAATCTCCTCCGCTACATTCATCTAGTAACTTCAGGGAGCCAACAAAAAGTTACTACATTTGTAATCAGAAATTTTAAAAAAGAATTCTTCGATGAAAAACAATTTTGACAACTCTTTAAATTCCACGCCCCCTTCCAGCCTTAATTTAAAAAGTGTAAACATACGAGTATTTGTAATCAGAATTGAGTTGAATCCATTTGGGGTACAAAATTTAAATTCTGACTAAGTGAAATAGCTAAAAAAAATTTGGAAACATTTTTATGATTTTCAGTGGAGTCTTCCCTTAAGGGAATGTTCGTGGGCAAGTTTCTGCACAAAACCGGTTCTTCTCCCGCTGAGTAAAATTGTAATAAATTCTCAAAAAGAACTAACACAATATTACTCGTATCATAATATTACCAACCTCGCTGTTCTGCAGTTGGTTCCCAAACAAAATATCAACAACGTGAGTTGGTTCCCCATGTTCAAATATCATCAACGTGAGTTGGTTCCCCATGTTCAAATATCGAAGGCTGTGATTTTGTAGCAGCCTGTGTGGGACATGGATGTTAATCGATCATGTAGCAGAGTAGTTGTTATTGCCTATAACGCCACCTATAATCGATCATGACCCGTGACTCCATCTACGCTGTGTGGGACATGGATGTTAATCGATCATAAGTTACAGTGGCAGTGGAAGTACAAGACAGCTATATTGCACTTAATTATGGATTTTACAACTATGCTCAGTGAAAAGGGAAAAAATTCTTAGTGATCAGTGATTACAAGTTCGGTTTTCAGAAAACATTATCCAAAATGGAATTTCAAACGTATTCCCTAATGCCAAACTGAAAGGTTGTAGGTTCCATCTTGCACAATCTTGGTGGAGGAAAATTCAATCCTTAGGTTAGAGTGCGGAATTTAAAAGTAAGGAATCTGAAATTGGTCAGCTTCTAAAAAGTATATTCGGACTGCCTTTATTGGCTCCTCAAGAAGTTGAAGATTGTTTTGTTAATGACTTTAATGGCTGTCAAACCTATAGACGATCGATTGGACCAGTTCCTTGATTACCTCCTCCATACTTATAATACACTAACCTCCAATATGGGCTGAGTTTACTTCTTCCTTAGAGCGAACAACAAACTGTTGTGAATTTTTTCACAGTAAACTTAATGCGCACTTTTGTGCTCCACACCCAAATATATTTGTACTTGCAGATGCTCTGAAGGAGGTTCAGTGCGATACTTACATTAAGCGTAGGAGTCTGTCTTGATCTAGCCCGGGAACCAATTGCAGTACACAGGAGAAAACAACCTGGAACCAACTCGAATATAGCTCTGGGACGAACTGGGAACTAATTCACAGATTTGGGAACCAATTCCAGTACAGCCACCAACCTTTACCCTATTGTCAGACTTGTTTTCATTTGTCTCCAAGAAGGTATTTGTGGAGACTTTCAGATGCTGGATTTCTGAGTTCTTATAATTTCACAATAACTGCAATCCACCGTGCCCTGTAACTTGACATTTCCAACGTTTCGGAACTACATACAGATTCCATCATCAGGGACAGACAGGCAAGACTATAGGGGTTGCCTATTCTGTTGGGCTTGTTACATTTGGCTAACCAGAACGTCTTAGAACCTAGATCTGCATCGGTAACCCGTACTATTCCCAGACATAACCCTGCATATTTTTGCTATTACAGATGTTATATGAAGTGAGGGGGAAGTTGAAAGTGTTAGTGCAATGAAAGAGGAAAACGGAAGTACTTCGAGAAAACCCGCCGAATTTTTTTTTTGCCATCAGAAATTTCACTCAGACCTGATCGGGGATTGAACCCGAACCGCCTGGATGGAAGACCAGCACGCTAACACTATAGCAACAGACGTGGGGTTTTATACAGTTAATAAAGCTGTAAATGCATAATCTTACAATAGTTCTTGGAGCTTTTCCTCACACAAATGTGATATAATGTGCAAATCTATCCCAATCAAATGTTAGGCCTACTTTAAAAAAACTGTTTCGATGTAAAAAAAAAAACATTCTATATGCAGGATTTCGGTATTTGAATTAGAGAACCCACCTGCACCACCTATCCCAAGAGCTTCAAAACAACAATCACTGGACAAGCGTCTCGCTGGACTAGACGGTATTATGGGGTTTAGTATTTCATAAATGTAAAAAAACAAATCATACTTTGCTTTATACTATTTATACATGACAAAGCATACAGTTGTAATAATAATAATAATAAACTGCAGTATTTTCCCATTAGCTAGAGTAACAACGCTAATAAATGCTGCAAGGACTTTCAGGCTAGAGAGGGAGTGAAGGTATGTAATAAAACAAACTGGGGGAGAAAAAGTCAGATTTTATTGTCGTATATTCTCTTGGTCGCAGGAGGATCATCACAACTAATACAAGCTGATACGTCTATTCAGAAAGTTTTATTTTCCAGCGGTTTTAATATTGCTGTGAGAAATGCATTACGGAAAATTCTTTGGAATTTAATGTGAAAAGTTAGGGGAGCCATCGGGAAATTTTTACTCACGACGACATCATTGGAAGCAAGTCGCAATTCATATGACGTAATATCAATCGAGGAATATAGGGCACACCGTTCGGATCCCTGTGGCGGACTCTCAAATCCCAACACGAGCATTTGATTGAATTATTTATACAGGGACATCATTTTATTTTTAATATCATTTTTAATATTAACCTGGCTATACCTTTAGAGAACCGGAAACACAGATTGCTACCCCCTTCCGCTACTGTAGTTCGATGATACTGGCGTAAAACACAAACACTCTACTAGATATAGGAGGGAAGAAAAGTAGTTCATCCATTTACGTAAACTAGGAAATATCGCGATTTTGAGTTCGATCATTTTCATTAGGTTTTATGTTTAATCTTAATACAGTGCTGTATTAAGAAGTGTTTTTACTCACGAATTGAGTTAGCCATGCGAACGTATTCATTATGCAGTGTATATTATACTGTCTACAGCACATTAGCGTACAATATAAAGAATGAAGTTAAATTGAAAAATAATCATAATATGGATATTTAAACACATTTTGAAAATGGTGGCCCTTCATTTCAATACAGGCTTCAGTTCTTTTGTGCATATTATCGCACTATAGACTATTGCATCTAATTCCAATTGCCAGTTTCGTCCTTCGTACTAGTAACACAGATTGAAATAATTTTGTAGCCTACTTAGTCTATAAAAGATTACCTTACGTACTGTAAATTCAATCTTCACTTCTGCCCGACCCGCACAGATAAAATTACTCAGACATGCTATCTACTGTCCGTCCAAGTGGTTATGCCGCAGGATCGTAGATCGTAGATCACGTGACAGTTAATTACTTAATGAGGCCCTTTTATTTAAATTATTTTAAACAGTTGTATAATATTACGTAAACGTCCAATTCCTAACAGAAATTAATGTTTTCAGAAAAGAGTTAAGACAGCCCTGCTTTTACAGAGGGGCGAGCAGAAGCAGGTGGAGGAAATAGGGAAGCGACGTAGGCAAACGGACAGTACCTGTGCGAAAATATGATTCAATATTGAAAGCTCTTTCGTCACTGGAAAACGCGAACATATTTCTGGAACGTACTATACTCACTAACTCAGTTCTGTTTACTACATGCGGTCTTGGATCTGTGTATAGAGGACAGTTGGAACTTCATTAGTAGAAGGGGTGGGAGTGAAGTACATTCAAAAACTCAGGTACAATAAAAATTGAAGTAAAAATAAAATGATGTCCCTGTAGATATTTACTGTGCCACAACAAGCTAGGAAAATGCGTCACAAATCGTCACTCTTAATAAAACTCGTAAATTTTCGTCTGCTAGTCACGATCTCTGTTTATATTTTACAAAATTTTATTCCGAAAACAATTGTTCGGAAATATGCTGAATACAGAGCCAAACATAGCAGCTATGTAAGATAACGCAAGGTGACCTATAGGACTCTAGATATTTTTCTATGGAGAGCATTCTAAATAAATCTAAGCCAGTCTGATGTGTTATACAATGAAAACATGTTATGTTCTCATTTAATTCCAGCTCTCTTATATAACACGTCAGTCCACCTATGATCCGTCCCAGGAATCTGTACAGTATAAATACGAAATAAGACCTTTGCGCAAGTGGTACGTGGAAGGACAGGACCAACGACCGCTTTGAGCAGAGGCATTGGTTGAACGAAGCTACCAATCGCTTGCAGGAAGGGTATCATTTCTATCTGAACATTCTACCACGAACATCTTACCCCTTAGCGGCCTCGGGCTAATGCTGCCCGCAATACACTACGGCACAGATAGACTCCGCCCCCATAAGCGCCAAGTATCTCTACAGATTCCTGAGACGGACCATAGTAGACTTTTTTAAAGTGATATTTCGATCCCTGTCTTTTACTACAGATGCAAGTTGCTTTACTTCATTCTTTTCTTCTATACATTTTCTTCATGCTTGGAACAGCTCTTTTCCTTTTGCATTTCCTGTAATGGAATGACATCGAGCAAATAGTCTTATATGGAGAGATCCTTCGTAACTCCGCGGATGAATAGCCTATCACCAGTTCTACTGTATCAATATGTTTTCACCAAAGCGAGAGAATAGACCACAAATTGATGCATATTTCATTTTATTTCTCGTTCAGCTGGTGTTTCAATGCTCATTATCCTCCTTTGTTCTATTCGTGTGCATTTCATACTATTAAGAACATCAAATTATTCGAGTCAAGTAATGTTAGAAACTTTATTCTAACATGTTCTAATAAATTCTCCTTCACTGTTGTACTTCAGTGATTTTGCGATTTCCAAAGCAGTAACATAACTGGCACGGAGTTTTCTTTCACTTATATCTTGTTTCATCATATTTTAACACTATATTTTAATAATATATTTATTACTTGAATTTGTTTCATATTTTTAACAGCACTTTATACTTTTAAATTACAGTTAATTAAAGCTATGTATGTGCATTTTAACAAAGTTGAAGAAACTGGGCCTAAGTCTTGTAACATTTATAATGTAGGCCTGTTTGACAGACTAGATATCTAAAATATCCTGTAGCCTACAAGAGGTAACATTACTCAGAAATATTACAGCCAGAACAAAATTCCCTTGAAAGAAAATTAGGAAGGTATCCATACTTACCCCGCCTGGTTAAGATCTATCCCCGTAAGCATAAATTCCAGTCTAGATACTTGATTAATGTTATTCTACTTGCAAGTTTTCAGATATATATATATATATATATATATATATATATATATATATATATATATATATATATATATATATATATATATATATATAAATAATGAGGTAGTCTCACTTATAAAGAAGATCACTAGTGGAAATATCTCGATTAGCACAACCCAGATTCTAAAGTAGTGCGACTTAGCACAGAAAGTTCGTCTCTTAGGCAATTTGTCGAGTCGTGACAGCACTGCACGAGAAAACCATCCCCTTCACATCGAAGACCGATGACGAGGGAACGAGTAACACTCCGAGGGGAAGGAGGTTTTAGGGGACTTCCTTCCAATTGCTACCTTAATGTGGTTGGAAGGTTTCCCTATCTCCCAGGAAACTCAGTAAAGAACGTTACGAAGAGCAGGAGAACAGCTTTCAGAGCAGGGATGTCCAATATCAAATAGTATACAGCCACATTTTCCATTTATTAGCCTTTACTGAACATCTTTAGTAAAGCTATTTAAAATATAATATTATTCAAAAGTAAGTTCCTATTTTAAAATGCTATTAAATTTGTCAAATTTTTAGATTCCATAAAAACAAAAACACCAATTTGTTCGTAAAGAAATGGGACTTTTTTAAAACAAGAAAAAATTAAACATGACCACCACCGTGTTGTTCTATAAGAAATAACCTTTCTTCTATGCTATAAACTGCATTATTGAGCATATTCCTAGGAATGTCTTCAATGACATCCGATATTGACTGTAGTAGGTCTTTTAGATAACCCCATAACCAGTAGTCAGCTGGATATATGTCTGGTGACCTAGAAGGCCAACTGTTCCGAAAATGCCTACTAATTACACGATCACCAAATGTGTTGCGCAATAGTGTTTTTACATTATTGTGTATGTGAGGTGGAGCGCCGTCTTGCATGAAAACAATGTTTTCGATTTCATGATTCTGAACGCTGGTATTGCAATATCGCTGCCCGGTTACCGTCACATGATGGAATGTCGGTTACGTGTCACAAGACATGACGGAAGTCCTACAACGCAACCAATCCACATATTGTACAGCTGTCAAAAGTAAAAGTGACAGTTCTCTAGAAACCAAGTTCCCTTCGGGTATCTCCGCTACAATTCGGAGACAGGCGACGTTACATGTTGTTGTTGGACCACGTTGCCTGATATCTACAGTTATAATTGAAGTGTTCTCCGTGTTACTGTTGTAGCGCAAAGGTAGCGTTTCGGAATTGTATTCTTAAAGTCGTGCGTTCGAACACAACCTAGTGTTTTATATGTTTATTTTGTTTTTAAGAGAGAGAGAGAAAATACAATTGATTCTGTCTGTTTTATGACTGTTTTAGTAATTAACATCAGGTTCATTAATGTATTATGCCATGACTTTATCATTATTTTTATTTATTACAACATTATGGCTGCAAATGGAAAGAAAGAAAGATTATATTCTCAACAAAGATATCTTTCGTGGCATAAACAAAACAAACTTACTGGAGTCTGCGTTAGAAAATTCAAACAATTAGAAGTACAAAAGACAAAACAAAAAGCCACGATTCAATAGTTAGTCCACTTTCCTCCCATTTCGATCACATCTTAGAGTTGAGTGGATATAGAATTTCAGTTCTCAGCCACGGCATCCAAGGTATCCTGGACGAGCTTCCAAAAATAAACAGAACGTCTTGGAGGGAGATTCGGCCAATTTTTTCGCATGTGGTAATTTACATGTGCGCCGTAGCTCAGTAGGAAGAACATCGGAATTTAGATGTCAACGTCTCAGGTTCAAATTCCCGTTACTCCATTTTATTTTATTGTGTTACAGGATAGTATAATGTAATAGTGTAAGAATAAAAAACTAACACTAGTATTATACAGCTGTATTGTTTCAAATCTAACAGTAAATCTATATTACTTGTATCATTAAAGAACGATAATAGAACATAAGTGATAACTTGAATATTATTTATATCGCTAAAGAACGATAACAGAATACAAATGATAACTTGAATATTATTTATATCGCTAAAGAACGATAAAAAATAATAATAATTTGAATATTATTTATAACGCTAAAAAACAGAATATAAATGATAACTTGAATATTATTTATATCGCTAAAGAACGATAACAAAATAAAATGGTAACTTGAACAAGGCTCGAATTCACAACTTCCGAATCATTAAACGAACCCACTACCCCTGCTCTACGAGACGTCGATGTGAATGACTCCTGCTTAAACATCTTAGTTCCGAAACTGCTTCTATAAGAGCATGCATCATGTAACATCACAGTTATCCGAAGTGGACTTAGAATATATATTCTCTATTCACGAGTGCGGCCACTTTTTTTTACATCTGTACACACAAATCCTTCGAAAGAAAGGGATGTAATGACTGGTGAAAAGTTGTAAGTATACTATAAATTCAATTCTAAAAAATATATTCTAGATCAAAAATTATTTATTAATAAAATACTGTTCATAAATTTGGCACATTGCACCTTTCTACTGTTAAGTATCCAATTGTAACTGTTGTCATGTATGTTTCAATTATACAAATGAATGAAGATGTAAACTACAAACATAATCTCCATCTATCACTATAAATATACGTAATGGCGTTTTCGTCATCTCATTTTGTAATCCTGACAGTGTCAAAGGCGTAATTTTTATCGAAATTAATTTAGATAGTCCATTAACGTAAAGCAATATTTGGATTAAATTTTACTAGGGGATAATATCATCCTCATTTGTATATTACAGTACAAACTGGAACTCACTTAGGGGAACTTCAATTTTAACTGCCTGAATCTATGGCATTTACAGCAATTTGTCCTCTAATGTGTTCATTTGATCATTAGAGTACTACCAAACGAAATTAGCATGTGTGTAATTCTATTAGCTGCATTCTCTAAATTTTACATGGGAGGGGAACAGAGTTTGAAACAGAAAGAGAGGCAGTGCGAGTAGAAAGGCAGTTTAATTAAAAATGTTGGGAGAACGAATCGATGAGACGAAACCAAATGTTTACGCTGCTGTTCAAGCGACTCGTAAAACAGTAAAACTAATCGGTTTTAAAACTTGAACAAAATTGAAGAGTAAGTGCTGCACTTTTCATAGGCCTATTGTTAAAGTTAAAACTTATAATATGATGTATAATGCAAACCTAAGCTCTCAATTATTTCAGTTACAATTCAACGTACAGACAGCTTCATTGTGCAGATAATATAGCATTAAATATCACGATTTAAAATCGTTCAAATGATAAATTAAACTTTTAGGGTGCTATTCGCTAGTCCGCGCTATGAGCGTGCTAAACTAACCCCGGCTATCGACTGGTTACTTGCACAGGATTCATATCATATCACATTGGTCTGTGAATACGGAAAAATTATTCCGTTAATTATCCACCGGAAGCCCCCGTTAAGAATGTCTATGAATATAGCCCCATAAGTTGAGAAATATACAGTCTGATCCGTTTGGGTATGGATAATATTAATTTATTATTATAAAGCTATTATGACAGTAGGAAAAATTTCTTGCTGGTTGTACGTATTATGATTAAAAGATAGGAGTTTCCATATATGACAATCAACAATGCATAATCTGAAAGGACAAATGAAAATCGTAGATGATTCAAATTCAAATTTATTTACAATTTTCATTTGAAATGAATACATATGAATAGATACCCGAAATGAGCATATGCTCGTGCTCGGGTACAGTCCAGTAGTCTACATAAATTTTACAGAGAGCAAATAACAATGCTGATGATAGAAATAATAGTAATAATAATAATAATAGAATAATCGTGACGGATATGATACAAAGACAGTAATACAAAATAATTCATTAATAATAATAATAATAATAATAATAATAATAATAATAATAATAATAATAATAATAATAATAATAGTGATAAAACCAAAAATATTTACAATAATAAAATAAATACTAAGACGGATAAAATAAGATATGAAACCACTAGCGAGAGTTAACACAACTTAAATAAGCATATAATAACCGGAAAAAAATGACGAACTCGAAAATCAACAGAAAAGTTCGTTGTATCGCAGACGACAATTAAAATGGCTACTACAAATCAATAGCGGGCACGATACCTTCTTTGGTATGCTAAATTTGAGAGTGTTTAAAGAGTTAAAAGGGAATTTCGACGTGAGTATGGTGTGCGTAATGTACCTAAATAGGATTCCATAATGTTGTGGTATCGAACACTTGTAGAAACAGGTTCTATTTTAAAAAAAGAAACATGCAGGAGGTCGCAGGCGAAACCCAGTACGAGAAGCAGCTGTCTCTTGGCTTGGTTACCAAACTCCCCAGATCTAACCTCTCCTGACTTCTTCGTGTAGGGTTTTGTTTGTTAAAGACATTGTCTATTTACAGAAACCCAGGAACATTGATGATCTGAGAGTATAAATTACTCAAGCTTTTCAATAAATCATCCCTCTTATGTTACAACGGACATGGGCTGAATTGCATCACCGTTATGAGTTATGCAGGGTGCGCAATGGGGTGTCGTGTTGAGCTCTGAGGAATTTGTCATCTTTCAGTGTTGTATGCACAAAGTTTCAACAAACAAAGTTCAGTAGTAAATGTTTCACGGTGTTTTTATTTTATCCATGTCCAAACGGATACCCCTGTAGTTTTGTATTCGAATTACGGTTTCTGAAACACTGTAAATTGAAATAATTGTGTTACTTTTATTGTTGTTTACTACTCCTGCTCCTCCTCCTATTATTATTATTATTATTATTATTATTATTGCTATTGTTGTTATTCTTATGATTATGGTGATGATGATGAAGATTATTATTATTATTATTATTATTATTATTATTATTATTATTATTATTATTATGAAGTTTCAAGAACCTTGTTTACTCTTCGTCCACGAATAAAGAATTTGCTACCAATCGGGCCCTGATTTACAATTTCAGAGGCACGGAGCTTAATTTTCTTTACGAGTCCTCTTCGTTTCATATATATGATAACTAGGCCTATCTTATTTTATTTAAATTGTCACCTATCTCTTTCCACCAGAGTGGATTGCATTGGTTGTAGTACCGGTACTACCCTAGTTTCCTCTAGTGCAGTAGTTTAGGATTTTGAAAGCAATGTTTATTTTTCCTAAATTCTGACTCAGGCTTATAGAAAAAAGATACCTTAGCTCTTCACAATTTAGTAGCTATAGCGGATTGTTATCTATGCTAAAATCTCCATAGTCTGTGTTAAAACATTCTTAACTTTTTGAAACTGGAGGTCTTTACGGGTAAAGGAGCTACTGCTAGTAACATATAAACGAATATACAGGGACATCATTTTATTTTTACTTCAATTTTTATTGTACCTGAGATTTGAATGTACTTCACTCCCACCCCTTCTACTAGTAAACTTCCAACCATTCACAATACAGAGCCGAGGGCGCGTAAGAAGTACTGAGTGAGTACAGTACGTTCCAGAAATATGTTCGCGTTTTCCAGTGACGAAAGAGCTTTCAATATTGAATCATATTTTCGCACAGGTACTGTCCGTTTGCCTACGTCGCATCTCGGTTTCCCCCACCTGCTTCTGTTCGCTCCTCTGTAAAGTCTAGTAGCTGGGCTGTCTTAGCTCTTTTCTGAAAACATTAATTTCTGTTAGGAATTGGACGTCTACGTAATATTACACAAGTATTTAAAATAACTTAAATAAAAGGATCTCGTTAAGTAATTAACTGTCACATGATTCCCTCCCCCCTTTCTACGACCCTGCGACAAAACCACTTGAACGGACAGTAGATAGCATTTCTGAGTAATTTTATCTTTTCGGATCGGGCAGAAGTGAAGATTGAATTTACAGTACGTAAGGTACTCTTTTATAGAGTAGGTATAGAATTATTTCAACATGAGTTACTCGTACGAAGGACGAAACTGGTAATTGGAATGAGGTACAATACTCTATAGTGTGATAATATGCACAAAAGAACTGAAGCCTATATCGAAATGAACGGCCACCATTTTCAAAAATGTGTTTAAATATCCATATTATGATTATTTTTCAATTTAACTTCGTTCTCTATATTGTACGCTAATGTGCTGTAGACAGTATAATATACACTGCATAATGAATACGTTCGCATGGATAGCTCAATTCTTGAGTAAAAACACTAAGTATTAATACTGTACTGTATTTTGATTAAACAAAAATCGTAATGAAAATTATCAAACTCAAAATTGCGATATTTCCTAGTTTACGTAAATGGATGAACTACTTTTCTTCCCTCCTATACCTACTCCAGTCTTGGAAGGGGTAGCAAACGGTGTTTCCTGTTTCAATCGTTAATAGAAAGGTATAGCCAGATTAATATCAAAAATGTTAGTAAAAATAAAATGATGTCCCTGTATTTGCTCAGCGATCAGCGCTGTTTTTCCCCTATTGTTGAACTTCAACAGTTTCCCGTTTTCTTTTATTGGCTACTAACTCAAATTTTCTTGGGAATTCCATTTTTAATTATGGACATTTCTATAAAAACACTTTAACACTACTATTACACACCGATAATGGTCCTATATCAACAAAAATTACATAAACTGCAAGGAACACAAGCACTAGGAACTTGGTGTAACAGTCAATGCAATGAGAACTAACAATGCTGTTGAGTTTGGCTGCTGAAGTCATTATTAATTATTTAAATGGACTTACTGTTACAATTTGAATAACCTGTACATGGTAGCCAACTTTTACAACTTGAACACATTAAATTCTGCAATCAACTTGTTACTCTAAACGTAAAATAGTAAAGTGATTCTTTTTGTGTTTTCTAACATAATAATTCATTACGTAATTACTAGAGATGAACAAAACTAACTGGCGCTCTCGCTCGCTGTGTTCGTTGCATTTGTCTTTCGATTCTTGTCTCGTCATTCTCGTGCGCTTCGAGTCTCGCTCATCATTCTCGAAATAGCATTTGGTCGGCATGGAAACATTTCGTAACTTTGGATAACAAACATCACTGAAATAAATAAAATTATAAAGGTTTAAATGAGACAAAAAGACAAAACAGAACAATATCTTAGTTATCAAAATGTTCTGGTTCTATTATATGATATTACCTATGGTTATATAAATAGAAAAAAAATTCTCAAATAAATTTGCATATCTAAGGAACATAAAGCATAACGTTAGCATCTTTTAACTTGAGATTGCACACTTGATCTCAAACATATGAAAAGAAAATTCCTAGCATTTTAATAAGGGCCTAGTAATTAAATAAAGACTGGGGAGCGGATTATTATACACTGATGTTTCAAATAGGCTAATTGATTATTTATACATATACAACAGTTGCCAAAGTAGATAAAAGTTCAGTCAGGTATAAACAACTGTGGCGATTCAAGGCTGCATGACGTTCGGGACTTCGGGAGTGATCAATCTCGACGTCTCGAAACACTCACAAGCAGTCTTTACGTCAACGACGCGACGTATACAACATTATCGCGCGAGTTTTCGGCTTTGCGGGCGCCGTTAGTCTTGCTTTTTGATCGTTGTTAATCTTTAGTAATTACTTATTTCCTCAATTCTTATTTTCAGTTGGCAGAGTTGTTGTCTATTTGACTTACATATCTCATTTTAAAAAGCTTTTTTTCTGGTTTTTGAGGCCCCCAGAATTATGAGGCCCTAAGTAGTGGCACCATAGGCTCCTGCCTAAATCACGCCCTGGCTTCCATTGCTCTCTATTTTCATAATTGGTCTTTCACTGTTGAGATCCAAGAACTTTCATATATTCTCTTCATTTATATTGTCCAAATATTGTTATCGTGGTCGACCCAATGGAAGTTTTCTTTGTGTAATTTCAATTGCAGCTTCATAAATTATGCGTTGTTTTGCAGAATATACATTTCCCGTCTATTTTATTCGTTTTGTTTTAATTCTAGCCGCAGCGTTTTTAAGTCAATCATAAATACGTTGACTATACCAAATACGTCACTGTTAAGAGACAGAATCAAATATTTGCCAGAATATACTTTTCACTGAAGTAAATACGTCTGTAAGTTCGGTCCAGTAATAGGGTGCCATCTAAGAAAGTCGACCAACACATTTTAATTCCAGTTTTGTCGCGACTGAAATTTTAATAATTCCTAAACTAAACAGTATATTCCATTGACACAAACGGCGATCGACAGACGAAGGCACTGCATTCCTAAACTCAGCGCTTAGCAATCAGATGACATCACGGTGTTCCGAATTTTAGCGATGACGTTATTGATGCTCCAGAGCTTTCATCAGCGTGCAGAGGTGGTGACAGTGTCCATCAGTCAATCTGATTGGTTCTTGTAAAGGGCGGGAATCGGCAGACGAATGACATCGTGCACTGTTGCGTCATGGTGGTGTGTTCTGTTGTATTGTTTGTGATGGCTTATGAACGAACATGTCAATGGACCAGTTATTGCTACTGGATCAAGAAATAAATTGTTTTGCTTTCTTTTCCTTGAGAGAGAGATGACAGTACGGAAATCTGGCAAAATCATGCTAGCATAGCACATACAACAACTTTTATAGCCGCCATGATAGGTATCCTACCTTCCAGCAGTTTTGTTCCTATTTCGCTGCAGCGTGACATCATTGATGTCCATCGGTCCGGTCAGATTCGAAATGTATCCAACCTGACCTTGAGTTGGAGCGGATGACCGTCTTCTAGCGATACGCGGGAAAGAAGTTGAAGCACGAATTGGCGGGACGCGAGACAGCTGAGGAGTGTAAATCGAGAATGAGTGATGTCAAACGTTTCGTAACACATCATGCTACAATCTCAATTGAGCAACAATCAGCAGTCGACAAGCTAAATTCGAAGAATTCGCGAGAAAATTCACAATGTCGAGGCATATGAAGAACAAAAGGAAGCGGGCGTATAAGCCAAGGGTAGCAAATGAAAGAACGATGGTTACTATGGCAACCGATATATTTACTCTCAATTCATACTAGATGGCTACTACCAGGAGTCCCAGCACAACGATGATGTACAGTACCGAGTTTTCAGGATACCTGGAAAGAAGAGATGTTGATTGTCACTGCTGACGTTTACCTCAAGATCAAATCTGTCACTGACATATTCAAGCATAAAATTCACGGTTGTCTCTCCGATACAGTCTACGGAGAGACAGCCTACACCGATTTTTATTTATTTCCAAAATTTTACACTTCTGCTCATCCTTCTTGCGAGCGTCTATGTTTCGCAACTTAAAGCAAGACTGGTACTACGCGCCCAAGTTAAATCTGCGTCCGGAAAGAATGTGAATCAACCTTCCCTCTTCCTCTGACCTTTGTGAACTATGAGTAAATACTAATCTGATAAAGATGTGTTTACTGTTCGTGCCAGCGAGTTGTATGAGGCAGTGGTGAATACACGTGTATAGAATTTGCAGCCGTATATGTATTGTGGGTCCCTATCACCACGGCATGGCGCGTCCTCAGGTTGCGAATCGAGGAGACGGCCTCTAGATATGGAGGGTAGCTGCGAATATATCGAATAAGCAGTCGTGGACAGCCGATAAGGGGTGGTCCACCAGCTTGGGGGTTAGGCGAAGGGCTAACAACTCATCACCGTAATAAACAGCTTGTTACGAATCCATACAATAAGTAGATGAGAGAATAATATTAAAATGAATTTGGGGGAGGTGGGATTTGATGATAGAGATTGGATTTATCTTGCATAGGATAGAGATCGATGACGGGCTTATGTGAGGGCGGCAATGAACCTGCGGGTTTCTTAAAAGTCATTTGTAAATAAATATAAATACTGTGAAAGTGTTAATATTATGCACAGTATTTCTTACAAACATTATATATATATATATATATATATATATATATATATATATATATATATATATTTCTACAACTCTTATTTGGTAAAGGGTCGCCACCACATCTCTGTATATATATATACACCTCACTCATTGCAGTATCTCTTGTAACATAATCCCACTCACAGAAGAAACAGTAGGTTATATAATAACAACTAGAGCAATTAGAGCTACTAGCGCTCGTCTTTTGCATTTACAGGACGCAAATTTAACTTGGGGGCGTAATACAATCAGTGATTCGTAAAAGTGTAGCTTTGTATTTCTGGAAAGCAATTTACTTTTCAGTACATTTAATACTGCATAGCAACATCGATTAGCCTTCTGGATTCTAGCATTAATTTCAGCTTTTTGAATAGTAATTAAATTAGTCTGAATAAAGTACTAAAATAGTTTAAATTGTCGCCCTGGATAGCGCAGTCGGTATAGCGCTGGTGTTCTGTGCTGGAGTTGCGGGTTTGATCCTGGCCCAGTTCGATGGCATTTAAGTGCGTTTAAATGCGACAGACTCATGTCAGTCGATTTACTGGCATGTAAAAGAACTCCTGCGGGTCAAAATTCCGGCACACCGACGACGGTGATATAACCTCTGCAGTTGCGAGCGTCGTTAAATAAACCATAATTTAATTTAAATTATAAACTCTCTGAAATTGTAACAAATTTGTTTAGAGAACGCAGTTGTTAGATATGTAGTCACAACAAAATATATTGTTTAACAATAATTAATGTCCAAAATAAATCTGCCATTACGTTCACTGGTTTTCAGATCTCTTCTGACTCATTTTCAACTAAAATTCCAACCCGTCATAGAAAAATTTGTTCACAATGTCTCATCTCGTAGTAACCCACAAGCTAAACCACAGTTTCAAATGTACTTTTCATCACTTGAAGATGATGTGAACAGAAGATTTTTCTTTACAGTCGTCATACCCCTCTGGCTGAACAACTCAGAACTGTTTAGCAAGTCTTGTTTTCAACCAATACGATAAGAACTCTCGGATGTAGTGATTCTAAAACCCTGTGTGCTTGCAGTAGTTTCTCGTCACAAACGTAAGCTGATTCCGAACCACGCTACACAGCACTGGGCTCTGTTAAGGTTAGATTTTGTGTGGACTCTTGAAAGAAAAGAAGCTCTTTGTTACCGAAACATCAAAGAGCATAATTGGAAAGATATTTATAGCCCTTGTTCGATCCTTTGTAGCTCCGATATGCAATAAAAGAGAACGACATCTAAAGGAATATTAAACTGAACAAGGGATCACATAAATACAACAAACGACTCAAAATACTCGTAAAACAGACATATAAAAGGGATAAACTGTTTGAATACGAACGACTGTGTATGACAGCGGTGATTTGTAAGAAGACTGCTGACCATTTTTTAAGTTGGCTGCAGTGTTTAGAATACATGCATAGATCATACAGAGCCTCGATTTTTGAAGATCTATTTTCCTGCGCTTATTGCACTCGTGCTTTTTTCTTTTCATATGCGCCGTTTTCGAAATAGATGGACAATTTTTTTATAAATAACCAAGAATTTAAAAACAAAATGGTAAAAAATAACACGAAGTATAATATACTAAAAAAAAAACATAAGTAGCCTATTTATTGACAAGAAAAATAACATACAAAACTCAATCAGATGTCCTCTTCTAGCATGTAATAGGCCGCCGTAGATGGTCAGTGCAATATTTCCTGGTAAACCTACTGAATGTACTTACTTACTTACTTACTTACTTACTTACTTACTTACTTACTTACTTACTGGCTTTTAAGGAACCCGGAGGTTCAATGCCGCCCTCACATAAGCCCGCCATTGGTCCCTATTCTGAGCAAGATTAATCCAGTCTCTACCATCATATCCCATCTCCCTCAAATCTATTATAATATTATCTTCCCATCTACGTCTCGGCCTCCACAAAGGTCTTTTTCCCTCCGACCTCCCAACTAGCACTCTATATGCATTTCTCGATTCCCCCATACGTGCTACATGCCCTGCCCATCTCAAACGTCTGGATTTAATGTTCCTAATTATGTCAGGTGAAGAGTACAATGCATGCAGTTCTGCGATGTGTAACTTTCTCCATTCTCCTGTAACTTCATCCCTCTTAGCCCCAAATACTTTCCTAAGAATTTTATTCTCAAACACCCTCAATCTCTGTTCCTCTTTCAGAGTAAGAGTCCAAGTTTCACAGCCACTCAAAACAACCGGTAATATAACTGTTTTATAAACTCTAAATTTCAGATTTTTTGACAGCAGACTAAATGACAAAAGCTTCTCAACCGAATAATAACAGGCATTTCTCATATTTATTCTGCGTTTAATTTCCTCCCGAGTGTCATTTATATTTGTTACTGTTGCTCCAAGATATTCGAATTTTTCCACCTCTTCGAAGGATAAATCTCCAACTTTTATAGTTCCATTTCGTATAATATTCTGGTCATGAGACATAATCATATACTTAGTCTTTTCGGGATTTACTTCCAAACCCTATCGCTTTACTTACTTCTAGTAGAATTTCTGCGTTTTTCCTAATCGTTTGTGGATTTACTCCTAACATATTCACGTCATCCGCATAGACAAGAAGCTGATGTAACCCATTCAATTCCAAACCCTCTCTGTTTTCCTGAACTTTCCTAATGCCATATTCTAGAGCAAAGTTAAAAAGTAAAGGTGATAGTACATCTCCCTGCTTTAGCCCGCAGTGAATTGGAAAAGCATCAGATAGAAACTGGCCTATACGGACTCTGCTGTAAGTTTCACTAGGACACATTTTAATTGAAGGGCTTGGGGCTACATAGTAACAAGCCACACTCAAATTTTACAGGAAAACAGCCCTTAAGTCTTAAATCTTTAAGAGTTGTTTTCCTGTAAAATTTGAGTGTGGCTTGCCACTTTGTTGCCCCAAGCTCTTCAATTAATCGAACTAGTTTCTTGGTAATACCAAATTCAATAAGAGTGTTATATAAAACTTCTCTCTTAACCGAGTCATACGCTATTTTGAAATCTATGAATAACTGATGCACTGTACCCTTATACTCCCATTTTTTCTCCAATATCTGTCGAATACAAAAAATATGATCAGTAGTTGATCTATGACGCCTAAAACCACACTGATGATCCCCAATAATTTCATCTACATATGGAGTTAATCTTCTCAAAAGAATATTCGACAAAATTTTGTACGAAGTCAACAAAAGTGATATTCCTCGAAAGTTACTGCAGTTAGTCTTGTCAAAAGAGAGTAAATGCGACATTAGAACAGAGGTCGGCAAACTACAGCCCGCGGGTCAAATCCAGCCCGCCACCTCTTTTTATATGACCCGCGATCTAAGAATGAATGTGATATTTTCACAGGTCTATTGTTTAAAATTTCAAATTACATTCCGACTGTCGAATTGAGATACGAGAAAGACCGTGTGTAGCACTCCAAAAGCTTCGCATTCGCACTTTGCCGTGCAATCAGTTTTTATATGTTATACTATGTTGGACCTCAGTTTGGTGAAATATTATTTAAAAAAAAACAATTTCATTTTTCTCATTAGTAGAGCAATATTTCAACAATTGTTTACTTTTTATTATAGCCGAGTTAACTCTCTGGTAGCACGTCCACCAACTTGCATATTATATTCTTATAATAGCAACAATAGTAATAACAACAAAAGTAATAATAATAATAACAATAATAATAACAATAACAATAATAATATTATCAATAATAATAATAATAATAATAATAATAATAATAATAATAATAATATAATAATTATCATTACATTTTGCAAACAATGCGAGTGTGATATTTGAACTTTTTTCACGATCTTCAGTTGTTCACTATTTCGCGGTTTGTTTTTGCGTATACCTTAATTTTCAGAGATCCCCATAAAATAAATCACATACACATAAATCGGGGGCCCGTGCAGGACAAGGGAATGTCTCCATTTCTCGACATCACATGATTCTCAAACAAATTTCGCATTTCTGTCGTAGAGACAGCTGCAGTAGGGGAGACTCGGCTATTTCCGCAATATTAGGAAGTAAATCTATCGTATTATCAAAATGTTTATTGAAAAATATGATCAAGATATGTAGACATGGACGAAAACTTTCATTACCAAATGAGATAAAAAGACCTATTAATATGCAAATATATTTAGTTGTACATACATTACGTTACTCGGGTAATTCCGCAACAGTGCGGATAAATCCGCAATAGGACTTAGCTAATTCCGCAATCGTAAATAATTATGAAATACATTATTAAAGTAACATAAAAGGAACAATTTATATGTAACAATGCTCACTTTCTTCACAGCTGTGTAGCAAAACACGAAAACAGCCAACTTTCGATGTTTCACTGCATTGCCGACAGAGGCGTCGACCAATATCCTTCATTTTTTTCTATAGCACTGCAGAGGACATGCCTCCTGTTGAGAGCCTCTCAAAACTTACGTTCACGCTATTGTAAAGCCGCAGTAAAATCATATATTCAGTACTGCGGAATTACCAGTACTGCGGGATTAGCCGATTTTTCCCTATATGCTGTTGCACCGTCTTGCTGAAACCAAGTTGATCTATTGATACGAACATTTCTTCTTCTCAATTGACCAATTAAAAATGTTGAATCATTATCACATAACGAGTTGCATTAACAGTTTGCGCAGGACTTTTAGTAGTTTTTCTTTACCTGGAGGTTTCTTCTTTGGTGCTGACACCGTTTCTTCTAAATTGCGAACCCTGGTTTCAATCGCTTGTGAAGAGGATACAGGATCATGGCGAAGGATTTTAAAGTGGTGGCGAGCAGCTTCTGCATATTAACTATTTAAATAACATTTTACAACAAATCCTCGTTTCTCACCAGTCCAATGCTCCATGTTTAATAAATTTCAACATTCGGTCTAAATAATGACAATGAATCTAAGCCTATTAAAATAGTCCAACTACTACCAATAACAAAATTAAAATCTCACGTTTCTTTCGTCTACCTTTGATATTAATTTACATGCTGACATGAATTACAACACTCATGTAACTGCAACAAGCAAATTGCTTCATCATTTATCAGAATTTGTTTCACATTTAAAATGAGATTAGCACTTGCAATTCGGCAAACATTTTATAAACCCTTGACATTTGAAGTTGGATACATTACACTCTTGCGCCAAAGCTGTGAATCAATTAAGCCGTTGGCTAAAGGTAAAAGTGTCCGCGCACACACCACTAAGAATCATGGGAGACAAGAAGATAAATGAAAATTAACGAACCTTCACTGTTGCCAAGTCAGCGGTTTCCCATCGAATTTGACCATATTAGGTAATCTCTAATCAACAATGGCTAAATAATGTAATGGAATGAAGTAGACGACAAATCTAAAGAGTATGTTTTAATGTACGTAACACTTTTCTGATAGAAAGCTAGGTTTTCCCTCTCTCTCTTTTATATTTTACGGAATCGCTTACAAATACGTGTGTTGTAATTTATCTTTACACGAGATAATTTGTGTGCAGAAAAAAGAGACGATGTGAATTAGGTTTACAGAATATTTAGGCCTACTGAAAACCATGAATATTTTGTTGATGTGAAAGTTATACAGGGACATCATTTTATTTTTACTTCAATTTTTATTGTACCTGAGTTTTTTAATGTACTTCACTCCCACCCCTTCTACTAGTAAACTTCCAACCGTTCACGACACAGAGCCGAGGGCGCGTAAGCAGTACTGAGTTAGCGAGTATAGTACGTTCCAGAAATATGTTCGCGTTTTCCAGTGACGAAAGAGCTTTCAATATTGAATCATATTTTCGTACAGGTACTGTCGTCCGTTTGTCTACGTCGCATCCCGGTTTCCCCCACCTGCTTCTATTCGCCCCTCTGTTAAGTCTACTAGCTGGGCTATCTTAGCTCTTTTCTGAAAACATTAATTTCTGTTAGGAATTGGACGTCTACGTAATATTATACAAGTGTTTAAAATAACTTAAATAAAAGGGCCTCGTTAAGTAATTAACTGTCACGTGATCCCCCCCTTTCTACGACCCTGCGACAAAACCACTTGAACGGACAGTAGATAGCATTTCTGAGTAATTTTATCTTTTCGGATCGGGCAGAAGTGAAGATAGAATTTACAGTACGTAAGGTATTCTTTTATAGAGTAGGTACAGAATTATTTCAACATGAGTTACTCGTACGAAGGACGAAACTGGTAATTGGAATTAGGTACAATATTCTATAGTGCGATCATATGCACAAAAGAACTGAAGCCTGTATCGAAATGAACGGCCACCATTTTAAAAAATGTGTTTAAATATCCATATTATGATTATTTTTCAATTTAACTTCATTCTCTATATTATACGCTAATGTGCTGTAACAGTACAATATACACTGCATAATTAATACGTCCGAATGGATAGCTCAATTCGTGAGTAAAAACACTAAGTATTAATACAGTACTGTATTTTGATTAAACAAAAACCTAATGAAAATTTCATTTTGTATGATTTTTTCGATAAGCAAGTAGTAATAATATATTAAATTGAAATGAGCCGTCTATGCATAGACGGCTCATTTCAATTCAATATATTATTACTAATGAAAATTATCAAACTCAAAATTGCGGTATTTCCTAGTTTACATACATGGATGAACTACTTTTCTTCCCTCCTATACCTAGTAAAGTGATTTGTATTTTACGCCGGTATCATCGAACTCCAGTCGTGGAAGGGGGAGCAAACGGTGTTTCCTGTTTCAATCGTTAATAGAAAGGTATAGCCAGATTAATATTAAAAATGTTAGTAAAAATAAAAGATGTCCCTGTAGAAGGGTAGCCATTTACTTCAGATATAAGCAAAAACACTAATACCTTATACATAAAAATATATAGTACTTCCAGCTATTCAATAGTTATTCCTTATTAACTACCTTAGCTACATTATTAACGTACATATGTAAGAAAACTTTTTCCATAATTCATTCCCTCAGACACTTAACCAACGTTTTACCTCTCAGCCTTAAAAAGAACCTGATCCAAACTTTAGTGATGCCCCACTTCAATTATTGCGATTCTCTATTCACGAATCTAAATACTGATCTTGCCCATAGACTACAGCATTTTCACAATATCTGCGTTCCTTTCGTTTGTAACATTAGAAAATTCGATCATGTAACACCGTCACTAGAATTGTTGTCTTGGAGTCCACTTAAAGAAAGAAGATTCTTCAACTCTCTCTTATTACTATTTAAAATCATCCACACCTCCACACCCTCTTATCTAGCATCTCGTTTTGTTTACCTTTCACTACCTCAAACCCGGA
Organism: Periplaneta americana; assembly: GCF_040183065.1. Lineage (NCBI taxonomy): Eukaryota > Metazoa > Arthropoda > Insecta > Blattodea > Blattidae > Periplaneta > Periplaneta americana. The sequence goes on from NC_091122.1 coordinate 57,799,805, forward strand.
ACATGTACCTTCTCTCTATTCCTCTGCACAGAACATCCTTCTACTCATCATCTTTCAGCATATCTATTCCATGCCTCTGGAATTCTCTCCCTGATCATGTCAGGGACTGTCGGACAATATCAAAATTCAAATTTAAATTAAAAAATCACATTCTAGTTCATGGAATTGCTTGTTGAACACCTGTCAGGTTGCGCAACTTCGCCTTAACCCATGACATATAGTAAATATTGAAACTATGCTGTTGTAAAATTGGCAATTAATATGTAATGTATTTATTATCAGTTATCACTATCATCATTGCTATCGCTGTTTTCTTTCTTTTTTCTTGTATTAGCTCGATGAGAGCTCTATAGTGTTCTTTTGACTCTTTTGACCCTCTATAGGGCTTTAACTTAATTTGTATTATTTTCATTAGTGTTTGTATTTTTTTCTTTTTTGTATTTATATGTGCTATCTGGTAGGATGGAAGAGAAGGCCTTATGGCCTTAATCCTGTCAGATTAAATAAATAAATAATAAATAAATTATTATTACTATTATTATTATTATTATTATTATTATCATTATTATTATTAAGTAATGAAATAACGATATGACGATGGTTAAGAAGTGATACCTCGTATCTGTAAATCTTCAGGTGAATAAAAAATGTTAAAAAATTATTTTTTCTTAGAATAGACAAACTTTTTATATATGTTCTGCTTTGCAAGATTTCCTACTCGAGGACAAAATATTAGTTGACTGTCAAATTTTGTGAACATAAGTTAATAATAATGGTGACTTGCTTGCAGACTCTCATTCAATCTTGAACAGATGGAAAAACTGTTTTGGGCAACTACTAAATATACAAAGGCCAAATAGAAATGATCGGGACGAAATTGAAATACAAACTTTTGAGCCATTTATACCCGAACCCACACTTTCTCAAGTCGAAATTGCGATAGAAAATCTGAAAAATTACAAGTCTCTAGGTATCGATCAAATTCCAGCAGAATTAATACTTGAGGGTGGAAGCGCATTATCTAACGAAATTTATAAGCTTGTACTTGCTATTTGGGAAAAGAAAATTATACCAGAACAATGAAAGGAGTCCATAATCGTACCTATCTTTAAGAAGGGGGACAAGACTAACTGTAGTAACTTTCGAGGAATACCACTTTTGTTGACGTCGTACAAAATTTTGTCCAATATTCTTTTGAGAAGATTAACTCCATATGTAGATGAAATTATTGGGGATCATCAGTGTGATTTTAGGCGTAATAGATCAACTATTGATCAAATATTTTTTATTTGACAGATAATGGAGAAAAAAATAGGAGTGTAAGGGTACAGTGCATCAGTTATTCATAGATTTAAAAAAAAAACATATGACTCAGTTAAGGGAGAAGTTTTATATGATATTCTTATTGAATTTGGTATTCCGAAGAAATTAGTTCGATTAATTAAAATGTGTATCAGTGAAACTTACAGCAGAGTCCGTATAGGTCAATTTCTGTCAGATGCGTTCCCAATTCACTGTGGGCTAAAGCAAGGAGATGCACTATCACCTTTACTTTTTAACTTTGCTCTAGAATATGCCATTAGGAAAGTCCAGGATAACAGGGAGGGTTTGGAATTGAACAAGTTACATCAGCTTCTTGTCTATGCGGATGACGTGAATATGTTAGGAGAAAATCCACAAACGATTAGGGAAAATACGGGAATTTTACTTGAAGCAAGTAAAGACATAGGTTTGGAAGTAAATCACGAAAAGACAAAATATATGATTAAGTCTCGTGACGAGAATATTGTACGAAATGGAAATATAAAAATTGGAAATTTATCCTTTGAATAGGTGGAAAAATTCAAATACCTGGGAGCAACAGTAACAAATATAAATGACACTCGGTAGGAAATTAAACACAGAAAAATAAGGGGAAATGCGTGTTATTATTCGGTTGAGAAGCTTTTATCATCCAGTCTGCTGTCAAAAATCTGAAAGTTAGAATTTACAAAACAGTTATATTACCGGTTGTTCTTTAAGGTTGTGAAACTTTGACTCTCACAAGGCCCGTAGTGTATAATGGCGTACAGCAATAGGAATTAATTATTTATCTTTGTTCCCGGAAACTGTGGTACAATTATGTTTCGTCATAACAAGGTATGCTGTGTAAAGCCTTGGTTTTTCTGAACCGACGCATGCGACGTGCGAGATGCGAGGCCCGCCTCGCACAATTCCGGACTACACGAGAGATAGTGAGTGGTTTCTATAGTTGCGAGGTGCGCAGACCTCGCGTCTCGCAGTTATAGGAACCACTCACTATCTCTCCTGTAGTCCAGATTTGTGCGAGGCGGGCCTTGCACGTCGCATGCGTCAGTTCAGAAAAACCAAGGCATAAGTTCACAAGGTATTTGCACATGATTCCACCCAGTTCAGGATGAAGATCCTCCTTTCATTTTACTTGATTATAAATGGTGATACCCACGATGATTTTAAGGCCATATGATGACGGAGACATTACAAGTTTATCTGTTTACTTCTTCTCATTCTACTTGATGGAAAGAAAAACACTCATGTAACGCTCCTTTTCAAGTCTGAAACGTTAGACGATTCGCTTTCATTGAAGACGATTCGCTTTCATTGAACTGAGTCCAGCACGTATGGCAGGGTCGATAAGGGACGATGGACTTAAGAGAGAGGCTGGGAACCTATTTTTGGCTATGGCATGAACCTCTTTGTTGCCTCTGACTCAATTATAGAGAGGTACGTGCTTAGGCCAAAATCCGATATCGGGTCATAGTGACAAAGGACATTTTTTACATGTTAGAAAGTTTTTGAATTGCTGGTGCGTACTCAGAAGTTTCAGATATAATATCAGTACAAAATACACTGCTAGAACATCAAGTAAAGTTTTTAAAAGTCGTATATTAAGAATATCGGCAGAAGTTATTCATTTTACATTTCAACCGAAGAAACATAAATTTTATGCAGAGGTGTACGCAAGCGGAGAGACTGTGTCCTAGATATCAATACAAGATACTCATTTGTGTCGGAAAGTTTCGATATTGAATGTTGTACAGTACAATAGCTCTTCTGCGGAAACGAGAAGAAAACTTGACAAGTACATGCAGTTCGAAACCGAGAGACTGCGAAGACGAAAATATACGATGAATAAAATCGACAGCATTGGTATTGAATTATAGGGGTAGCTGTATTAATGACGTCAATAAATATGTACACATATTTACTTTATTGGTTTTCAATTTTTTTTTTCAGAATTCATATTAAATTAGCTACTTTGGTATAAGTAGAAGTGATTTAGAATATTCCCCTTTTTATGAGGTAATAGTTTCCTTTCGTAGCATATCCTATGTTTATGCTTAAGCAGCCTACCTTTTGCATGTTTCTTCTTAATCTTACGGAGTGATTTAGAAGAAATATTAAATATTTTAGGGGTTGGTAGTACGAACTATATGTGTCCTCATTTTGTGAGAAAATAGTATCCTTTCTTAGCATATCCTATGTTTATGCTCAGGCAGCCTACCTTTTGCATGTTTCTTCTTAAACTTACAGAGTGATTTAGAAGAAATATTAAATATTTTAGGGGTTGGTAGTACGGACTATATGTGTCCTATTTTCAACTGGCATAGTGATGCACCTGTTTGAATGGTACGCATAACAAGCCTTACAAATGCTATGAAGGAACTAGAAATGACTATACGTATGGGATTTTCTCGTTGCCAAACTTCCAGAACGGTCTCAAGGTTCATTCAGCCTTCTATCAAATTGCGTACCGGATCTGTCCAGGGAGTAAAAGGAGGTCGGATCGTGAGTCAACCACGCCACGCCATTCTAATGCAGAGGTCACAGAAAGAATAGGGCTCTACCTCCATGCCCCTACGTGCCTTCATGGGATGTGACGGGGCTACCTTAACCTTTTACTAGACTATATACAAGGAATAGTACGTGTCGCTCTTCTGAGATAGTCTGAGGGAAATACTGTTTATAATGAGTATAAAGAAACAGCTGTCTGTAATTCCCTTGGCTGCAAGTTTGGTTATGTTCTTCCAGCATGACGGAGCCTTATACATTTTAGCCGTGAGGTGATGCTTACTCTAAATGTCATATTCCCTGTACAATGTATCGGCCGTAGTGATCACGTGTATTGGCCACCAAGATCCCTAGACCTTACCTCTATCATTTTTTGTCTATAGGACTGGTAGGCAAAGTGTACAAAAAATAAGCACAAGAAACGAGCTATGGTTCGTTTTTTTTGTGAATAGTGCTGCCCTCATGAAAGAACAAGACGATCTCAAGAGCAACACTCAAGAGCTGCGAATGGTTGTAAGCATACCGTGGCTTAGTAAACAATGATGATGCCAGTTCAGTTCAGGCACTGGCTCCGAGCACATCACAGACGGTAAGAGATATCTGCCAAACGGACGTCTTTAAACATGCAACAAAAAATGCAAGCTATTCGTCGAATTGAAAACGGTGAAAATTTTAAACGTGTCGCAAGTAATCACAAAATTAGTACTCCCACGTGATTTATAATGTCCCTGCCTACTGGGCTAAAATTTTCCACTGAAACTCTAAAGACAAGCTAGAATAAATGACTTACATATTATAAAGTCGAAAGGGCTACTTATGAATAAAGAAACCTTATGTAAAATCTACAAATCATGCTCCAGGCACGACTCTTATCAGTAGTTTGTAAAATAACGTTATTTTTTTAAGAGCAGTGTAAAAATATACGAGTAAGTTTGTTAGGAACTCTTTCAGTTCTAAAAATATTAGACCACATAAAAGAAAAACAAAAGCTGTATACTTGATAAATGAAAATGTAATTGCAAATCGATGGTGTTGAACAGCAACCTCGTATATTCGACTAGTTATAAATTTATAAATCAATTTTATAGGAGAGCGAAAAAACATTTTAATATCTTGATAACAAATATCTAACATAAGAGGTTATACACTATTTAAACGGCGTAATTGATATTTTGTTATTTGAAGTGTTGTATCAGTGAAGAAGTGTGTTGTCAGTGAAGTGTGTTTGTGTCAGTGAAGTTTTATAGTTTATAGTGGCAGTGCAAAGTATTTGAACAGTGAAATGTGTCGTAGTTCCAATGCGGTGAGTGAGTTGTCAGCGAAATGAGTGTAGTGCTGAAAGGTACTTGTGCATATATGAACATATCATACTCGTGGTTTTTAGTTTGAACTTAGGGTTAAGATACAAATTAGATTTACTTTAAGTGTTATTTTAAGTGATCCTGCTTCATTTAATTTAGGATGCTCCCTGTTATTATTATTATTATTATTATTATTATTATTATTATTATTATTATCATCATCATTATTATTATTATTAGTTCTATTTTTATTCATTATGTTTATTATTAATTGTCATTATTGAGTGTAATTAGTTACCACTGCCACCGGTTATATAGGCCTACCCATTTGCAGTGCGAATACATACATACATACATACATACATACATACATACATACATACATACATACATACATACATACATACATACATACATACATACGTATTTAAATTTCTTCTTGTGCAGTTCATATCCATGCCCGTACTTAAGGAGTGTTTGCAGAAGTTTCTGCAAAAATTTTTTTATTGGGAATCAAGTGAAATCTTATTGTGTTCATTTTTTTTTTACATAGTACGAGCTTGCTGTTCAACACCATCGAAAAGTTACATTATATAACACTGCTTGATTATGGGTTTTTTACCTAGTGCGCCTCCATAGCTGCAACTTTGGTGAACCAAAAAGGTGGACTCTGTCTGTGAAGGATTTTATACGGAATTGGAGTTGTACTGTATTGTCAACAGAGAGAACAAGTGCATTGAACTTTTGAAATGTACTGAATACCACAGTCTACTATATACAGTCACGAAGCTTGAGTTTTGAGAGTGCTAGAAACAATAGACTGTGACGGTACTATTTTGCATTGCCTGTAATGAGGCGATATTAACGATCCTAGTGGTGAGCAACTACCTAATGTTTGCATATTTACTACGTATTGAGCTTCGAGACTGTATATACTAGACTGTGCTGACACCATGTAAATAAGCAATAGATGAAGGGTTCAGAGCCATAGTGGGCCAAGCGCCATTTATTAAAACCGGAGAAAGTAAGGGTTAAAGTTAAGTAAATACCATAGTTTTATGAAGATTGACGTATCATTTAGTTTGAATGTGTATACTTTATATTACTTGCTATATGTTTCCATTGAATTATGGTGAAAACTTCATTTTAACCCTTGATTTCTACGGTTTTAGTAAATGGCTTTTGGCCCACTATGTTCCCGAATCCTTCAAATGTAATCATTAAGTAATTTGACTTTACTTCTTGCTACTTGTAACGCTTGTTATGCGTAACATTCAAACAGATGATCTCTACACCCATTGAAAAGTGGACACATGTTTATACGAACGCTTTTACACAGAGTAGTTCACACTGCTGTTCTCTAAAACATTTACTATTCCTCCTGAATCATTCTGTAGATGAGTAATACATCAATTAGAAAATAATAAATCACCAACGCTAACGTAAGTATTCAGTACCAGTGTACCGTTTCTGTAAATCAAAATATTCAAGCTTTTGATCGTTCAGTAAGGATTCGGCCAATCTAAGTTTCTGAGTTCTCTGGCAAGGTGACTTGGGGAACCTCTGTTTTTTTTTTTTTTTGCATTATATATGTATTATGTAGATGTTATTAGCATTTTCTTAAATGCCTTTTAATATAATATTTAAAGAAGATGAAATTATATTTAGCACATTTATATTTTTCTGATGTTTCAACATGGTAAACTCTACTAATAATCTCAGACAATACCTCTGAGTTTCTGGCTGATATGTATATGTTACAGGGCGAACCAGCCAGGGCTAAGCTCCTAACCGCATCCATAAATAATGACGCTATCATATGCGGAGGATTCGTTCCGCACTTTTGTGGTTATTATTGCGTAATGATTTATTTATCGAATTCATAATTCATGTTCGAAATAACTTCCTCATTAAATCTCGCAGGCTGCACATGTCCTGAAGACATGTCCAACAACTCGCCGCAGTTCGTTGTCCGAAATGGCTAGAATTTGTCATATAGAGGTTATTCGTGAAAACCAGAGTGCTGCATTGGAGTTAAATCGCTCGCTTGAACTCGGTCGAGTGTCGCACCCTCGAGTGAGATACGATCGGTCGTGATACGCTCGTAATAAATAGAAGCACAGTACAAGGTCATTTCACCGACATGTCTTATCTTGTATGGAAGGCGACAGATAAGATACACATATGTTTTGCTCACACGGTAAAAATAAGGCTTTATTTTCTGCGTTTATGACAAAGGTTTAATGGAACAGTCAATGGAACGTACCAAAACAGGAACATGAAGTTATAAATAAAATAGTATGAAAAACTTCGATATACAGTTATTATTGCTAATTAATAATTATTCAATATTTGATTTACCACATATATAATATGTTATGTCTATACATAGTGTTCCGCCTATGTACTGCGACAATGTAGAAACGTTTCACAAAATATTATTGATATAGCAGTAGATTAATAACAATATTAGTACAGAGATAACGTCACAGAAAATATAAGGAAACGGATAATCATGCTGCACAACTGTTACAGACGCAAAGATTGATACACTAATTATTAGAAATTATTATTATTATTGTTATTTATTATTATTATAATTACTAATATTATTATCATCATTATTATTACTAGAAAACTTGATACAGTTCTTGCATTATCGTGTTTGTGTTATCCGTTTATAATAATTACATTTACATCCAATAACATCTATCAGATGTGGCAAAAACAAAATCACTCCTGTGTGTGGGGGGGGGGGGGGAACATTTACCTACAACATTTATATTACATTTTAAAGCAAGTTTTGTAGTTTTACTATGGAGAGGTTAGTTAAACACTGCAAAGTTTTGAAATGATAAACATCTATGATGTTACTACACAGTTCATCACTGTAACAAGAACGAATGTCTAACGCTCGGTTTGTATTGTTCGAGGATTTATCGTTCGTGACAATTTTACCCATCATGCATGTGCGCTACCTATCGGATTATGCTGTGAACTACTTGGCGCTCGAGCGAAAACGTCCGATGCAGACCTCTGGTGAAAAGGGTGTGGATTTTCACTGTCCCAGTAGAGACTGTTTTGATTGTTCAAGTAACCACTCCACACCAAGCACTTCACTAATCTCTTCCTTAGTTCTTTCTCCAGAGGTCCGCAGAAGATGCTCCTTTTTCTATTGAAAGCTTCCTTTGTCATTGCTATCCTCATTTTGACTCCTGGCAGTAGTTCATGTTACTGCTTATAGTACACCCCAAGTATCTGAAGCTGTACACTTGCTCTACTGCCTCATTTCAATTTCGCACGTTTACCTTCTTTATTTTTCTTTCTATAACCTTGTCCTTTCCCTTATTTGCATTTATCTTCATCCTATACTGCTCACAGCTGTTATTTAGCTCCATTAACATGTCCCTTAGTATCGTCTCCCCTTCTCCTAGCAACTCAATATCATCAGCAAATTTTATGCACTTTATTTTTCTTCCTCCTACTATGCCGGGGTATTACAGGAGAATAAAGGAAAGACATCTAGGGAAAAGTGAATACAAGGACAAAAGAGCAAAACAGGGAGAACAATGGGAATACAAGGAGAACAAGAGGAATGCAAGGAGAAGAAGGGGGATACAAGAATAGAAAGGGTGAGAATGAGATAAAAAGGAGAATGCAAGAACAAGGGAAAGGCAAGAAAAACTAGGGAAAGGCAAGGATATAAATGCGAGTGAAAAGAAATGGGAAAGGAAGGACATCAAGGGGAGTTGCATTTTTATATGACAGTCAATTCCCACAATACCTAATGAGGAGAAAGATCTAGTTTTACCACAGTCTAGTATATAGGGGAAAGTTGCCGAAATTGGACAGTTGCCTAAATTGGACCGCAATTATATTTCCATATATAGAAGCATTTCAAACATTTCAGTTGCACCACTGCTTGCCAACGCTCCCTAAGGTACTCATCTTGAAGTTCAGTGAGCTGCAGCCATCTTAGCGAATAGGATTGCCGTTAATGTGTTTTGGTGTTTTCTCTTACAATTTTTACGCTACGGATCTTAAGCTTCTGTATACAGTGGGAGTAAGTAATAACAATTTCTATACTATACGTTACAAGTATTTTTCATTAGCTACTATCTGCGTGTATTAAAACTAATTTTTAATTTCACGTGTTTGTTTAGTGTCGTCTGTCTGTATAAGTGAACAAGTTGCCTAGGTTGGACCTCTGCGCGTTGCCTGGATTGCTCTGGTCCAATTTAGGAAACTGTTAGTATTTTTTTTCAACATGAATATAAAGCATTATATTATGGTTAACGTTAAGAAAAAGTCATGTACTGGGGGATTCTGTGTCTTCATATTTAAAAGATGTCAAAAAGGGGAACCTACCGGAAATGAAATGATACTTTGATGGCGGTAGCAGCATATAGGAATCGTGACTATGGACTCAACCAGTGTGCTCGCGTATATGGAGTGCCATAGGCTACAGCAAAGAGACATGCTGATTGTAAAAACGCTTTCCAATGAGGTCCTTCGAAAGGCAAGCAACGTTCATTTGAGATATGGAAAAAATTATTCAGACCACATTCTCTTGTTTGAAGAAAGGTTTTATGGGTTGACAATCAGAGATGTGCATAAGCTTGCTTTTGATGTCGCAGAAAAATATGATACTCCCTACACCTTTAACAAGGAAAAAAAATGGCCGGAAAGAAGTGGTTCTGTGCTTCTATGAAGCGAAACTCAAAACTTTCTCTCCGTTACCCAGAAGGTACATCAATATCCCGAGCTAAGAGGTTCAATAGGAAGAGTGTTAACCAGTTTTCCGACCTGCTGGAAAAAACTGTCGATGAAAATGGTATCACAGCAAACATTGTGTCCAACATTGACGAATTTGGGTTTACAACGGTGCAAAAGAGGCAACAGAAAGTTATAGCTCAGAAAGAGAAGCACCAAATCGGAGGCATAAGTGGTGAAAGAGATGTAAACACCACAGTTGTCTGTGTTGTCAATGCGGCGGGGTTCTTTATACTGCCACTAGTAACTTACAAACGCAAGAGAAAATTATGTCATCTTTTTATTTTTTTATGTCTACGTTTTCTTATTCACAAGAGTTTCGTAGCCAAACAGGGAACTTTCCAGTTCTATGTAACATTTTTGCATTTTTTTTTTTACTTTTTTATAAGTTTTCTGTAATTTTGAAATAGGCTATGTAACCGAGACAAGCAACTAATATAAAACTAATTCAGTGCAAAGAGAAATATTCCGAGTGTAACATCAGCTTGAATGCAATAGTGTTTCTGTAATTAATTTATCTTGTTTTTCTTTAATTTTTCATTAAAGTTCAGAGAATTGTGTAACTTCTTTCACCAAATGCTAATATCTGATACATTTCAACGTAAAATTTGGTGAATTAAAAATAGTTATAATAAATACCCTTCTTCTGCTTATTTGTTTACTATTGCTAATGTATTTTGCGAGGTCCAAATTGGGACACCATGAGTCCAAATTAGGCAACCGGTTTCCCAATTTGGACCATTTCCATGATTTCGGTTTTACCTTTTTATATTTATTGAGAATTGTGTAATTTAAAATATAACATAATAGGATGAAAGTGCATAGAATGTAGAATGTACTGGAACATATTTTGATTTAATTTAATCATTATTAAAGACATGGGATTAAAAAACAAAAAACTGGTCCAATATAGGCAACCTTCCCCTACATTCACGAAGCTCAATATGTAGTAAATATGCAACCATGGTAGTTGCTATCCACTAGGATCGCTACTATCGCCTCATTATAGACAATGCGAAATAGTACCTGCACAGTCTATTGTTCCTAGCACCCTCATAAACTCAAGCTTCGTGTCTGTATATACTAGACTGTGGTTTTACTTCAAAAGCGGCCGGAGCGTGGTGCTGGTGTCTCCTCGTGGCGAGGTCAAAGAAGCATGTGAACTCTTCATCCATGTCCTTAAATGCCGTACAGTACCACGGGACACCTTCACCTTTTTACTGCTAATTAATTTCATTTTTCAGTGGAAGTCTCATTCTATCGTTGCCCCGTTACTACCATACTATTTTGTCCAATGAAAACAGTTGCGAAATAAATAAATGAAAGCTAGATACATCTTTGTTACTCGAAACACAGCGTGAGCAGCTTCCCGCGGCACGTGAATTAGCTTTAGGTCTGTCTAACGAAGTAATCTGAGTGAAATATTAACTAAACACAACTGTGCAAATTCACGTACCCGGAGGGCTTAAAATGTTTAAATTAAATTTGAAGCGCGCTTTGTCTCGGCACACATGATACAATGTTCTCTACTGGTCTTCGGGGATGCTGGATTTCATTCTCTCTACAATACAAACCAGCTTTTCGATACTTCAGTTTAGATCGACTTCTGCTGTACCAAATACATCATAAATATCAGTATCTGCTGTGAGAAACTGTTTTTGGTACAGTATTTAAATACAATAATAAAGAAATGTCTGTAAATAATTAGGCTTTCCTTACTTATGTTACAAAGAGTTATATCAAATGTCGTATCAAATGTGTTTTTTTCAATAAAATGTTATGTTTTATTTAACGACGCTCGCAACTGCAGAGGTTATATCATCGTCGCCGGATGTACCGGAATTTTGTCCCGCAGGAGTTCTTTTACATGCCAGTAAATCTACTGACATGAACCTATTCCAATTAAGCACACTTAAATGCCATAGACCTGGCCGGAGATCGAACCCGCAACCTTGGTGTTTTCAATAAATAAGTGCCGTTTTTAAGGGAAAGAACCACTACTCTTGTTATTTTTATTATCAGCAATGGCGGCGAATTAAGGAATATACGTCTATACACTATACCATACACCAGTGGTTGCCAAACACCACGAAATTGTGACGTAATAGAAATGCAACCCGCACACCACTATCGCAGGGAGAGGGGTGGAGTGGGTATCTCCTCAGGTAATGCAGTGAATAACAGTGCAGAGACGGACTGTGACCAAAAAAAAAAAAAAGCAATATAATATTCTTCTACTTATTAACTATATATACTTTTTGCCATGTTAATTTTTTATCCTCCTATTAATTATTTTTGTATTATTAATAAAATAAAATAAATTTATTTTATTTACCATAGAAAGAGCGTGTACTTTACATCAGCAGATATTTGAAATTAAAAAAACGTACCAGACTGGTCACGAAGTTGTAAATTACACTACATACTTCAAAAAACGTTGAAGTATTTTACTCCGATTAAGACATAGAAGCCGATATTTTTTATTGTTTATTTATTAATGAAATATTCAAATTACACTCATACGTAGAAAAAAAACGTGGAAGTATTTTACACCGATTAAAACGCAGAAGCCAATACTTTTTATTGTTTATTTATGAATGAAATATTCAAATTACACTACATACGTCGAAAAAAGTGGATGTATTTTACCCCGATTAAGACATAGAAGCCGTTACTTTTTATTGTTCGTTTATTATTCAAGCTACAGGTAAGGGCGTGGTAGTCTTCATAACAAGAAAAATAATGACAACGTACATTCTTCTTTTATACTTCATTTAAAATTTTACAACAAATTAAGTAACTTATATCATATTTTTGCCATCTGCACAAAATAAATACTTTTCCTTCCATGCTCCTTAAAATTAAGTTTTTACTTACAATCTGTTTTCGAAAAGACATCAAAACATATTATCCTACACACTTGCAACATTACATGTGCACGTCTGCTGCTGATAAATACTTATATTGAAGTGATGGCTGTAAACAGAGGGTGGGGATATGATGTCATGGTTACGCTTGAGTGGAGACAGGGGCATGCGTCGCGACACAGCTTTTGGCGATCACTGCCATACACACTTAGTATAATATACACACTATTTAAAGGGTGTAATGGCGTTTTCACAAAACTCGTTATCTACATTTTTTTCGATTTTGAGGTTTTAGCGTATCCTTATGTTTTTGGGTCAGGAGAATCCAATGGTGCTATCAGAAGTAAGCTAAAGTTGGTAAGTATATCAGTAAATTGATCTTGAAATAAAAGGGATTTTTCAAAACTCGGTATCTACAGTTGTGTATTTTAGAAAAGAGTTGTCTTGGAAAAAAAGAAGATTTTGTAGATAACGAGTTTTGTGAAAACGCCCCTCATTTGTTATCGAAATGTATCAATGAAGAAATGTGTTGTGTCAGTCAGTAAAGTGTGTTTCTGTCATTGACGCTTTATAGTTTATAGTGGCAGTGCAAAGTATTTGAACAGTGAAATGTTTTTGAAGTGTTAGTGAAATCAGTATAGAATCAGAATCAGTGAAATTTGTCGTAGTTCCAGTGCAGTGAGTGAGTTATCAGCGAAATGATTGTAGTGCTGAAAGATACTTGTGCAGGTATGAACATATCATACTCGTGCGTTTTAGTTCGAACTTAGGGTTAAGATACAAATTAGATTTTACTTTAAACGTTATTTTAAGTGATCTTGCTTAATTTAATTTAGGATGCTCCCTGTTGTTGTTGTTATTATTATTATTATTATTATTATTATTATTATTAATTGTGTTTATTGTTAATTGTCATTATTGAGTGTAATTAGTTACCATTGTCACCGGGTGTATTACCATTTGCAGTGTGAATACATACATACATACATACATACATACATACATACATACATACGTACATACATACATACATACATACATACATACATACATACATACATACATACATACATACATACATACATACATACATACATAGAACGGGGACTATATCACACTTTTCTTTAAAGAGTATTGGCAAAATATCACCGATCAGACTAATCACTGTGCTAATAACGCCTATTATATGTATACGGAACACACACAAAAATTACCTACTTTAATTTAATTACATAAAATTATTCTACCCAACCTAAAATTATTCTACACTCTCCCTCCCAGTATTCAGCCCGTCCTCTTTGTCGAAATTTCCTCCAACTTTGAAAGGTGTCCCATCTGCGTTGTATGCAAACCTCCGAAAATTGACTTTCTCATTGACCTTGAAAATACTCTGCTGCATTTAATTCCCCATTATGAACACGGTATTATTATTGTAGGCGACTTCAACACTAATCTTCTCTCTACTAATTCATCAGATGCAACCCAGTTGAAATCAATGTTAATTTCTGTAACATGACAATAATACTATTCGACGAGCATCAGTCAGGATTCAGAGCTGGACACAACACAAGCACTGCTCTACTTAAAGAGACAGAAGACATTCGTGAAGCAATCGACTCTAATAAAGTAACAATACTAACACTTCTTGACCTTAGCAAAGCTTTCAACTCTGTAAATTTTGACATGCTCACCCATAAATTGAGAAATCTGCATTTGTCAGAGACTGCTGTGAGTTGGTTCGAATCCTACTTACGGGAAAGACAACAATGTTTTGTATCCGGGAATCGAAGCTCTTCCTGGTTTAACATAACATCAGGTATACCACAGGGTTCGGTACTCGGACCATTGTTGTTCACAATATATGTCAATGATATTACATCTCATGTAAGGCATTGTAACTATCACTTGTATGCTGACGACCCTCAATGCTACATCTCTTCCCGCTTAGATCGAATAAATGACGCTATAGATAAATTGAACGAAGACATTAACTCGATTGTGGCATGGACAAAGAAATTCCATCTTAATATCAATCCTGGAAAGACACAAGCAATCATATTAGGACACAAACGGCAAACCGACGCTGTAAAGCACCTCGACATTTCCCCCGTTAAAGTGAGTACAGTGCATATCCCTTTCAGTTCTTCGGTAAAAAATCTTGGCATTCACATGGATAATAATCTCAACTGGGACATGCAAATCATAGAAGCGTGCAGAAAAGTATATTCTATTATCCATGTGCAAAAAAGGATAAATGTTCATCTTCTCTCTTGCTTAAAAAAGTTCCTTGTGCAGACGTTTGTATTTCCCTATTTTGACTATGCTGACATTTTACTGACTGACCTTTCCAGCGACAACAAAACGAAACTTCAACGTGCTCATAATTTGTGTGTACGTTTTGTAAGCAATGTTCGTAAATATGATCATATTACCCCATCCCTGGAAGCAATGGGTTGGCTTAAACTAGATAAGAAAAGAAATTTACATTCACTTCTCCTACTCTTCGAAATCTTGAACTCTTCTGTTCCTTCGTACCTGTCGTCTCGCTTCACTTACCTTTCTTCCCACTACAATCTGAACACACGCTCTCGCCATGAAACAATACTAACAATACCATCCCATCGCACATCTCATACTCATCCTCTTTCACAATAGCCCTGCCAAGACTCTGGAATTCGTTACCTGCTAGCATCAGGGACTGTCGAAATAAAATTCAATTCAAACGCAAACTTACTAGGCACTTGGTCAGTAATTGAGACTCGTTCAGACATGGTTTCTTGTAAATAGTTCTCTTAATCTATCACAAAATATTTCAATATCCGGTAATATCATCACTATAGAATTTTGTTATTGTAGGTTTAATTTGTAATTCAGTAAATACAAAAATATTCTTTGTTCTTACTTCTATGATAAAATGTCTAGCTTTCATTAATCAAGTATTCTTGTTGTATTTTAAATTTTATTGTAATTGTAAATTTAATATTAATTGTAATCTTATTGTTCATGTTATAGTTGTAATCCCCTGGTAGAGGGGCAGAGAAGGCCTGACGGCCTTATCTCTATCAGGTTAAATAAATAAATAAATAAATAAATACTACTACTACTACTACTACTACTACTACTACTACTACTACTACTACTACCCCTCCTACCTACACACCACACTGCTTCTACTGAAACGCTACTGGACCTAATTGTGGCCACTCACTCGCAGAGAATCCTAAGCCATGGACAGCTACCAGTACCAGATATCTCAATACATGACTTATTTACGTAGAACACTCGCTTCAGTGTCCTAAACGAAAATTCAAGATAATATCTTACAGATACATAAATAACATTGACGAAACTCAATTTACAGCTGACGCTTTACAAATGCCTTGAAATTCCGTCTGGAACTTATATACTGCTAACGAGAAAGTTGAAACTTTCAATGATATGGTATTAAAACTATACGACAAACGAGCACCTGTAAAGACTAGACGAGTATCCAGATTTCCTGTCCCGTGGATGACCGACACAATAAGAGAACTAATAGCGAGAAGGGATGCGGCTTTTCGTAGTTATAACCGTCATAGAACCTATAATAACTGGAGCATTACAAAAGACTGAGAAACAGAATCCCGCAAATACAGTAATACGTAATGCCAAAATTCATCACAGCGAACTAATGGAAAAACCTACGCGCAATGGGACTAGGCAAACAAAAACCGCAGACTGAAACTATTAGCATTTCACTCGACGAACTGAATGACCATTACACTTCATTACCATCGAATTGTCCTGACAATGTCACAAAACAAGTTTTAAATGAGGTCACCTCTCGAACCCCGCCTAAACGTGAGAATTTTGTTCTGTCTGATGTACTTCCTACAGACGTAATTAAATCCTTAAAACGTACCAAAACAAAAGCACAAGGCACCGACGGTATTCCCATAATAATGCTTAGTAAAATAATCGACATTATTCTTCCAAATTTTACACATATCTACATTCAAATGTTGTCGGGACCTATGCTGCGAAGAACTACAGAATCATTTATATTGACTATTACACTTTTACTACGTCATATTACTTTTCACCAATAAAACGGTACAAAAGGACGTCTTTCAACCAATCATAGCTGTTTATGGCTACAATTTTATCACTTCCCTAATATTTGTTTATTTATATCACTTCCCTAGCATTCATTTATTTTTATCACTTCCCTAGCATTTGTTTCTTTGTTTGTCAACATTTCAAACTGCAAATTCTTTACGGTACTATAACACATGCTTTGCGTTGGTCATTTGTTCCCCCGTAGATAGAAGACTGAAAATGGCAGCTCCGATGAAACGTTTTGGTGAAGCTAACATTAGTGAAATAGAATTTTAGTAAGTCAATTAATATCTATTTTATTGTATTAGAGTAACTTACTTTACGTCTTTTAATCTTTATATACTTCTGCTTTTGTCATCTCCCTTCCATTTGTTTCTTTGTTTGCCAACATTTCAAACTGTAAATTCTTTACGGTCCGCTTTGCGATCGTCAAACGTATTGGTGAAGCTAACATTAGTGAAATAGAATTTTAGCAAGTCAAATAATATTTTATTATTATTATATTATATTTATATATTATTTATTTCTCCTAATCTTTATATACTTTCTTGTAATTGTGTAATAATCAATTAAATCCCACTCGAGTCTTGATTTTCTCTATATAATTCAAAACTTCTAGCGAGATTACTGTAGGGTTTCCATAATGTAATTTAAAAAAAAAACTGGGACATTTCCAATTTTTTTACTTAAAAACTTTGGACATTTTGTAAAAAAGAGACACAATAAAAACTCCAAATTTTTTAATAAATCCATCACATACGTCACAATCACATTTTAATCAAATTATAAAAATACATCCTAACGCCCATTCGTCAAATATTGAAATTATTATTATTATTATTATAATCATCATCATCATCATCATCATTATTATTATTATTATTATTATTATTATTATTATTATTATTATTATTATTAAACTTACTGGTTTTTAAGGAACCCGGAGGTTCATTGCCGCCCTTACATAAGCCCGCCATTGGTCCCTATCCTGAGCAAGATTAATCCAGTCTCTATCATATCCCATCTCTCTCAAATCCATTTTAATACTATCTTCCCATCTACGTCTCGGCCTACCCAAAGGTCTTTTTCCCTCCGGCCTCCCAATTAACACTCTATATGCATTTCTGGATTCGCCCATACGTGCTACATGCCCTGCCCATTTCAAACGTCTGGATTTAATGTTCCTAATTATGTTCCTAACAATGCGTGCAGTTCTGCGTTGTGTAACTTTCTCCATTCTCCTGTAACTTCATTCCTCTTAGCCCCAAATATTTTCCTAAGCACCTTATTCTCAAACACCCTTAATCTATGTTCTTCTCTCAAAGTGAGAGTCCAAGTTTCACAACCATAAAGAACAACCAGTAATATAACTGTTTTATAAACTCTAACTTTCAGATTTTTTGACAACAGACTGGATGATAAAAGCTTCTCAGCCGAATAATAACAGGCATTTCCCATATTTATTCTGTGTTTAATTTCCTCCCGAGTGCCATTTATATTTGTTACTGTTGCTCCAAGACATTTGAATTTTTCCACCTCTTCAAAAGATAAATTTTCCAATTTTTATATTTCCATTTCGTCAAACGAAAATTATAACTACTGCCAACATAAGCAAGGAGAGAGAAGAAAAGAGCATCTCTTTAAGTATCACCAACATTACAATAGAAATAATGTTCTATGAATTAGTCACCAGGAGCGCTACATATTGAAAAGAGAACAACTTTCGTAATCCATTTTTTTAGAAAGGCTATTCAAAAGCGGGATATTTGAAAAAAAAAAGTTGGGACACCGGGACGTATGATTAGAAAACGGGACTGTCCCGGGAAATACGGGACGAATGGGAACCCTAGATTACTGTTGAAAAATAACTCCACAGTTACTGCCAACAGCTAATATCACACACATAATCAGAGGCCATGTTGAAAATATTCTACAAGTATTCTGGATACTGGAAACTTGTAATGTGGTATTTCGAAGTGTGAATAGCGCCTCAAAGAGAATTGAGACAGGGAAATCAAAAACTCGCTAATTCCATTAAACCAAAATTTACAGGAGAGAGAAAAAACTTATCATCTGTCTTACTAACTTTAAATATTATATACTGTATTTACCTATAAACATTGTGTAAAATTACATTCTTTATCAATTAAATACTTCAAAACCTAAATTTTTACATTATATTACGCTAAAATTTGAAATAAACACTGCTGGAGTTATGGGTTTCTGACTTCCACAGTGTATGAATTATGAAAAGTGAATAAATATGAGCCATGTGAAGAAAAAAGATAAGTATATCATAATTCCCTTATTAAACATTGGAATATACGAGAAAATGGAAGATTAACATTGCTACATTTTTTTAAATTTCAAATATATGAGACAGAAGATAACAAATTACCACAAAGCACATCAAAATACACAAATAAAACCACAAACAATATTAAAATGTTAACACAGTCTGATTCATGTTACAGATTCTGTTTTTTCTCTCACTCTCATGTTCTTCCTGTGCTTCTAGATTATTATTGTCCAAAAACAGAGTTTGATAATACATCCTACTTTCCTCGAAAATAAACCATTAAATTATGCAAGTCCTTTTGCTTTCTTCTTTCAATGGCAAAGTTGAATTGTATTTTAGTTGACTGGGAATGATGCATCTGTATTGGGTTTCTGGAAGTTAAATCGACTCCATATTGTGCCTTTCATAGTCTTAATTACATGGATTTTATAGAGTTTTGTGAGATTCTGAATATCGTATCACTTTACTCAGCTGGTTAAGCGACAGTGTTGCCACCTGCCGGGAAATTAAACTTGGAATGGAAAAACTCTCTTATTCCACGGAGTAAGTGGAATTCTGACTTCCACAGACCCCAGAATGCAGATGTATGTCGAAATTAGTATATTCTTGCCTTCCACGCATACGGGACAAGCTAAAAGGCACCATCCAGCTTATTTTGTTATTTTTTTTATTATTGGGTTATTTTACGACGCTGTATCAATATCTCAGGTTATTTAGCGTCTGAATGAAATGAAGGGGATAATGCCGGTGAAATGAGTTCGGGGTCCAGCACCGAAAGTTACACAGCATTTGCTCGTATTGGGTTGAGGGAAAATCCCGGAAAAAACCTCAACCAGGTAACTTGCCCCGACCGGGATTCGAACCCAGTCCACCTGGTTTCGCGGCCAGACACGCTAACCGTTACTACACAGGTGTAGACTATACGTCATACTACTTTTGACCAATAAAACGGTACGAAAAGACGTCTTTCAACCAATCATAGCTATTTATCGCTATAATTTTATCACTTCCCTAACATTTGTTTATTTATATCACTTCGCTAGCATTTATATATTTTTATCACTTCCCTAGCATTTGTTTCTTTGTTTGCCAACATTTCAAACTGTAAATTCTTTACGGTACTATAACACATGTTTCCCGCAGAGGTAGTCGACAGAAAATGGCTGCTCCGTTCAAACGTTTCGGAGAAGCTAACATTAGTGAAATAGAATTTTAGTAAGTCAATTAATATTTTATTATATTAGAGTAACTTACTTTATTTCTTCTAATCGTTATATACTTTCTTCTGCTTTTGTCATCTCCCTGCCAACATTTCAAACTGTAAATTCTTTACGGTACAGTACTATAAAACATGCTTTGCGATCATCATTCGTTTACCGCATAGATAGTCAACTGAAAATGGCGGCTCCATTCAAACGTTTTGGTGAAGCTAACATTAGTGAAATAGAATTTTAGTGAGTCAAATAATATTTTATTGTATTAGAGTACTTTATTTCTTCTAATCTTTATATACATTCTTCTAATCGTGTAATAGTCAATTAAATCCCACTCCAGTTTTAATTTTTTCTACATAAATCAAAACCTCTAGTGAGATTACTGTTGAAAAAATCTCCACAATTACTGCAAACAGCTAATATAACACATATAATTGAAAGGTTCAGAACCATAGTGGGCCAAGCGCCATTTACTAAAACCGTAGAAAACAAGGGTTAAAATGAAGTTATTACCATAATTCAATGGAAACATAGCAAGTAATATGAAGTATACACATTAAAACTAAATGATATGAAAATCTTCATTAAACTATGATATTCACTTAACTTTAACCCTTGCTTTCACTGTTTTTTTAATAAATGGCGCTTGGCCCACTATGGCTCTGAACCCTTCAATTAGAGGTCATGTATGACAATATTCTACAAGTATTCTGGATATTGGAAACTTGAAGTCTAGTATTTCGAAGTGTGAATAGAGCCTCAAACGGAATTAGAGTTTGTTATACTTTCATTAGCTACTAGAGTGTATTCAAATTTCAATGCTGTACGTGACTTTTAAAATCTACATTAGTTAAGTAGGCTGGTTTTCGAATTAAACGCAGGATATTCTATACTTAGCACTATCAGTAGACAGAGCTGTTTAGTGACCAATCTAGCACGAAGTTGGATTAATCTGACAAAATGTGCATGGATGACGGAATAAGGTCTGAGAGATGAATTAACGCGTGCGGGTTATTCCAGTGACAAACTGTACAATTCTCCATCACCATTACCAAGGATGAACACGACGGCCCTTGATACGACCTGAAAGCACAATCTAGTACGTGTCAATGCAGATGGCGCTTTGAGTACGAGATTATGGGCCGTTCTGAGCATACTCACTCGTTTGTTATAAACCAGATTATGATTTATTTGCGTGCCATGACGTGGCCAGCAATCTCATCCTATCAAAAATGTATTCGTTCGAGTCTGAACATTGAAATGGCTCACAGGGGCGGTGTTAAAAGTTTTTATAATGTGGGGCTGTGCGAGATAAAAGAAGCATTAATCATCATATCGAAAGGTGCAGGAGATTCAATTCGGAAGCACTTGGTAGAGAAAATATGGACATCGTTGAAGCGTTTACGTAATGTATCCATATCACATTAATTAATTTTTTGCGTGATTGATAAATATGCTTAAACAACGGTAACCTAAAACACACTTTTTGTATTATTACATTTCTTTCTCAAATACCCACATAGGTCAGGGTGGACCTTGGTTTTTGACAATCATTCCACACCTTCACAGCATCAGATCGAAACCACCTTTCAAAGTTTACACACGGGCGAAAGTGACGTGGAATACAAATTACAAGGCAAAAGACGATTAGATTTGAAATATTTTATAGTTCTTAACAAAGACATAGGCATATGATTGATTTTTATATTTTTCCCCAGGCCTTTCCAATGTAATGCATGTAAACTGTCACAGTTCAGGCTCTCACATTCTTCAAGATTGTATCTGTTTAGTATTGTATCTTCCTTGCATATTGTACAGATGCCCGTTAAGGTAATAATGACCAGTTTTCATCCTAATTAGAGCCATTAGGTTGTTCTTGGTGGCAGTAGTATTCGTTAGTAATGGCAATAGTATTAATAGTTGTGGCAGCGATGGTGGTATTAGTAGTAGTTGCAACAGTAATAGTAGTAATACTGGTAGTGTTGTCGTAATAGTAGTAGTATGGTAACAGTGGTTGTTGTGGTAGTAGTATTGGTATTACTACTACTAGTAGTAGTAGTAGTCATAGTAGCAGCAGTAGTAGTGCCATTTTTGGTGGTAGTAATAGTATATTCGGTAGTATATTTTGAAAATAATATTTTTAAAAATAAAAATATACTGTAGCTACGTACGTTAGACTATGAACAGCTAACTGATTCTCAGTAAGAAATTTGTCATAGGTGTCGGTAGATACCAGCTAAAAGAGCTTGAAGTAATCGGACTTCTGGTTGGAGCAAGAGGTACCGCTACTCTCTTCATGAAAGATGTGTTATAGAGGCTTGGAATACCTACATCTATTATTCCGGTTGTAACCTTAGCTGCATTGAAAGGATCAATTGCTCTCCTGAAGCATCACCTATATTCGAAATCAAACTAAGTTCATTAGCATTCTTTACTTTTTTGTAACACTTACCTCTCTAAAACTAGGTATATTTTCACTAATCTCAAAATGTATTTGCATCTATGTACTTGTACGAGTTTCACTGTCAAAACAAAATCAATGTTTCATGAACTTGTAAACATTTATATGGTTAAGTACTCTTTGTCCCTTGTGGCAGCTCACGAATGGTAAGAAGATTTATAAATTAAATTAATTACAACCCTAGAGCAGTAGCAGTAGTAGTAGTGGAAGTAGTAATTATTTCAACATATTTATCTAGGTTGGAAACTTTTAATTCAGTAAAATCAACTTCCAATAGTGGCGGCCATTTGCTGTAACGACGAAAAACACACTATCGTGCCAAAAAAAATACAATACATTTTTTAAAATCATTTTAGCAATAATTTGCAATTAAAATAAAAAGAGGAAAAAATAAAATATTGCTGTAAGTGGCAAGAAATTAAGCATATGTAGAAACTCAACAATACCCATCCCACCAGGTATAATTTTACCCTTCGGGATATATCGGCAAATTTCTCTAGGGCAACTCCATTTTTAAAAAGTTAAACAATTATTGGCACTCCAATATTAGAATCGTCTTACAACTTGATTCCTGTCATATTGTAAGACACTCCTTCAGCGAAAAATCGATAAGCAGGTTTTGAATCTAACGATCAGAATTAATGACATGAACATAATAAATGATATTAGCAATAATAATAATAACAATAATAATAATAATGATAATAATAATAATAATAATAATAATAATAATAATAATAATAATAATGAAATTTTGTCACTTGATATTCCGAAGAAAACTCAAGAAAAAGAGTTACTAGCAGTTGGTATATATTTGTATTCCTGCGGACGTATTATCTGGAGCCTATAGGCCCATACGATTTATTTTCAAGATAAACATCAGAGTAACTTGAACACAACTTCTGATAACATGCGATCGTTTCTCATGTAGGGCAACTGCTGAAATGTTTATTATATTGCAGTCATACACGGACATTTCCTATCTGATTCTTAGCCATGGAAGTTTATGTCCATGTATTGCATTAAAAATATAACTCTAAAATCATAAATTGACTGCGGAAGCGAAAAACACACACTGAGACAAGGAAAAGTAGAAGAGAATGAGTCACTAAGAACTCTAAGGGAATGCAGGTTAACAATGTACATTATTTTCATTTCATGATGCAGAAGAAGGAACACAACTATACTATGAATGATAGATAAACTAATTCTCCTAAACACTTACAAAATGCCTTGGTCAGGAGGAGAAAAAAGAGACTGCAGAGGAGAAGAGGCAGAAGACAAGGACAAGGAGAAGAAAGAAAAGAAGAAGGAAGAAGACGAGAGAGAAGATGCAGAAGATAAGGTCAAGAATATCATCACGTACACACAGACAGACAGAGAGACAGAGAGAGTAGGCTACCAAATACAGAGATCATTACCTATTCATATATTACCTAGTGCTTCCAGATAGTAAACTTCACATAGAGTACTTTACAAACTCAAATATCTAACATTTTAATTTTTAACCCGGGTTACCAGCATGGATAGCCAACGTTCTAGCGGATCGTACGTATATTGAATGTGACAAGATATACCCACAGTCTAGTAGCCTATATACAGTCACGAAGCTCAATATGTAATAAATATGCACCCATAGATAGTTGGTAACCACTAGGATCGCTACTATCGCCTCTTTACAGACAATGGGAAATAGTATCTGCACAGTCTATTGTATCTAGCAACCTCAACAACTCAAGCTTCGTGACTCTATATACTTGACTGTCTAGACATCGGATTTTTAGGCACTAAAAATTGCAGTTTTAGGCGCCTAAAATAAGCTCAAAATTTGTAAAATTAGGCTATTTTAATGAAAATAGGCATTTTAGGCACATCAAGGTATCATACTTATTTCTTTCACTGAAATTTTTAGTTATACACTAAAATACGCACAAAAAAGTATGTTTAAACATTAAAATAGAATACTATATTATATTTATAAACAGAGCTGCACAAATTTAATATATTGAAACTAATGAAATAATGATTATTGATATCAAGATTACTCATTTTAAGTTATTGAAATTCAGTTCCATGCTCAGACTTTATTATAATTATCTGCACAGTACACCACCAGAATTTTTTCTAAATTCTCCACAGTTAACCTTTGCCTTTTGTCACTGAGAATCATTTTGAAAGCAGAAAAACTTCTTTCAACCGAAACTGATGTGAGAGGCGCAAATTTTAAATTAGGTACAATAGAAACATCAATAATTACTGGAACATTTACACTTTCCCCCGATATCACTCTTGATACTTTTTCCAACAATGAAAATCCTACATTCTTATTTAATACGTTGTCCCACTTATTTTTAACTTTTTTCCCAGTTTCGCCCAAAGCAGAATGTATGTTCACTTGAGCTTCCTTTACTATTGCTATTTGGCTACAAAGAGATTGTTTTTCACGTTCTAATTGTTCAATGCTTGCAGGTATGAAAGAAAAGTTTGATGTTATGTAGGCAATATCGTTTTTCACTCGTGAGTCATTCAGACAATCTTTCACTGCTTTCACACACGCTGCACTACCAGTTTCAGGTAATTTATCAATAACTGTGACCACTTCTTTAAAATACTTAGAATAATACACCACTGACTGGATCCAGGTTAACCATCGTGTAACAACCGGCTGAGGTGGGAGTGGGATATCTGGAAAGTTCTCTCTGAATATTGAAATCCTGGATGGGGCTTTACAAAAACATTTTTTTGTGTTAGAAATAAACGAATTGACAAGAGGAAATTCATTCCGGATTGTTTCAGAAACCCTGTGAAGGCCATGTGCTAGACAGGTTACATGCGTGAGGTTAGGATGAAATGCTTTAAGAAGTGGAGCTGCAGCAACCATGTATGAGGCAGCATCAGTACAAAACAACAGAACTTTAGAATCGTCTATATTACCTGAGTATAAAGACTGTAGGCCTTTATTTACAAAATAAGCAATGGCTTGGCTATTCACTTTCGAAAGTTCCTTAACACATACGAGGTGTGGAATCGAAGGTCCATCAGGACTAAGTTTTCCTACTACCATATTTGCTATATACCTATTCATAGGATCTGAGGTTTCATCCACAGAGACCCATATGTAAGAATCACCTATATCCTCCCGAATGGAAGCTAAAGTTTCATTGTATATTCTGTCTAAGTAATTTTTTCTTAGGGTCGACTCAGATGGGATATTTTGTTTGCAGTATTTTTGTAAAAACTGTCTTAAAACCGGATTTTCAATTGCATTCCAGGGAATGTTAGCAGCAACAAACGCTCTGGTTAAATCAGCATAGAAATTGCTGCTGAGATTGGATGAAGTAGGCTGTGTTAGTAAAGTTTGTTGCAGTTGATTTTTCTGCTGAGCTTTAGCCTTATGAGCCGCTCCTTGCACATGCTGCTTTAGGTGGCACTTCTTTTCTTGCGAAATCTAAAAATGTAAAGTAAACTGAATTAAACTAAAATCCTAATTGTTGTATTGCCGTATTTCTATCACAAAGTTAGTGGGTTCGAACAATCAAAATTTTAATGACCTGCAAATACTTAAACTATCGGAATTTAAAAGGTTAAAGTGTAGTGGTCTTAAAAAGAATTATACCTCAGGATAGCTCAGTCAATGTATAAATATTATAGGCCTACTCATTAAAATTAATAGAATTTATATATTTCAACTATTGGTACATACCTGTTTGCTACAAATCTTGCAGAATATTATTTTTCCATCATAAGTGAATTCTGAATATTCTGTTAGCCATTGCCGGATCAATGTAGATTTTGCACTTATATTTTTCGGCATTATCGCGTTAAACTTCACAGGAAAACGTCCCACCGCTCAAAACTTCTCAACACAAATAAGGTGAGGGAAAGCGCAACTGTTAACGAGCATTCAAATGAACCGTTGTTATTGAGATTCAATTGGACAAAAATACAAAGTTCCACTTATTGTTGCATTTCCTGGTAGTGTTAACACTAGGAGGGCCATTCTTTTAAATATTTTGTAACGGTTTACCCTACTAATTCGCAGTTTTACGACTTTTCATAAATATTTCAAAAACACTCTTTCTCCAAAAATTGTGATTTTATGACACTCTGAAGGGCAGTACAGCTAATCGGTTTCAGACCGAAAACAGTCATTTTTATAGTATAGTATATCTCTGAATTGGTAGCAGCACATGTTGTGATTGTTGCCTGCTTCAAAACTAAGGTTGGTTCTTTGTCGGCATTTATGCCTCCGAACATGTTAAATTCGGTGAAATCTATTGCGAGTGTCGTGAGATTCAAAACATTTTGTTTCCTTTATCAATGGTTTCATGGCCGGTGTGAAGCAAACTTTCCACTTTTTAAATGCCTTAAATTTCGCAGTGAATGCATGTATAAATTATAAAAAGTAAGAGTAAAATGCGAAACTTTACAGTGAGTTATGCATTTTTAGGCGAATATTAACAAATTAGGCTCTAATAACCGTTTTAGGGCATTTTAGGGCACTATAAAACTCTTTGAATACCTTTCAATTTCCATGAAACACAAATATTAATAATTATTTTTACTTTTCTCCTAAAGAAACAAAATAGGCATTTGCCCTAGAATCCGATGTCTGGATATAACCGTTTCCGACTCTAATTTAACACTGAGGCCCGGTTGCAGAAACGCCGATCAAAATATGATTGGCAATTAAGGAGGGTTTGATTGGCCATCAGTTCTATTTCTGTTGCAGAAAGAACAATCAGTGTTTGATCGGAGATCAGTCTTCCATCAGATTTGATGAACAGATTTTTGCTGGTCAAGTCACTGATCATCGATCAAGTAGGCTATTTATGTTGTTCTGTTTGTAATGCAGTTACTGTAATTATATAGTAAATAGTTATAGCGTAACAATATTGTTTTCGACATAATGGATTCTTCTGATGAAGAAATTTTAGAATGAAAAAAAAAATTATTAAGAAGAAGGCGTTTCCGTGATGGACATGAATTGTCTTTATGTATAATGACAGCGAATTTGAGCAAAGATTTAAGTTAAGTAAGGATTCGTGTGTTTTGTTACTTTAAAAAATTGAAACAAATAGGCCTATATGCAGACAGACAAATCGAAACCTTTCACTTTCTCCTATGAACCAAGTTCTAATAATGCTGAGATTTCATGCTGTTGGAATTTTTCAGATGGTCTTGGGTTATCTTGTTAGGGTCCACAAATCAACTATTTGCCGAGTAGTTACGAATGTTACGTATGAAATTGCTTTGTTATGGCAGGGTCTCATAAATCCCCAAACTTCAAACAGGGAACGATTTGAAATCCAGAGAGAATTTTCAGCCATGTCAGGATTTCCAAGAGTAGCCTAATGTTGGTTGTATAGACTGCTCACATCCCCGTCCAATCACCTGGTTGAAATGATGCCGAACTTTATCGAAATAGAAAAGGTTTCTTTTCTGTGAATATACAGGCAATATGTAGTCTACACCATCATTGAAATTCTGGAATATTGTAGCCCGTTGGCAGGGTTCTACACATGACAACACAATATTTTTAATGAGTAGGTTACGAGCTCCATTTGTAAACAGAGAGATGGGAAATGGAATTATTTTAGGTTATGGAGGCTATGCATATTCCAATTTCTTGTCGACTCCCCTAGCAAATCCCACAACAGAAGCCCCCTCACGTTTTTTTTTCTTTTTGCTTCATTTTTTTCACTATATTGTAGTCTATATACAAATAGAATCCGCCTGTTTCCTTTCTACAAAAAGCAACAAACCAGCAAAACATTCACTTGTTTTCCTAGTCACCGCCCACTTGATGCATTCGTTTCGCGACTTTTAAAGAGCATCAAATTGGCTGTGGTTGCTAAATAGCGCTGTTGTCAAATGTATTTCTTTCCCAAATCAGCAATTAGTAAATTGAGACAAGTTGATTGGAGATTCACGTTTGTGCAACGCAACGAACAATCAAATAAATCAGACATCAACTAACTGGCGATCAGGGACTGATTTGATTTGCGTTTCTGCAACTGGGCCTGAAACTTTAATGTTATAAAGATAATTATATACAGACAATCCAATGTTCACAATAAGCCCACAAACTATTAATAGATACTTTGTGTTTGGTCTTCGCCACAGAGAAGATATAAACAATCAGACATTCGGATGACGAAGACCACTTATTGGAAAGCGAGGGAAGTCACAATGTGCTCATTCACTGAACAAAGCAGCAACTATTTCGCTATCACAATAAAGTATTATTACCACTAAATTAAATTAACAACACAACTAGATGCCAAAGCGTCACTTAAGAATCTTACACTAAACACGAAGTGAAAGTGACAATTAAACTATTAAACTGTTACAAATGTATCCCTTGTAATAGAAAACATTAAAAAACATCTACCTTGTCCCTATGCATCAGTAAAGAAATTTAAATGTCTGAGATATGCAGGGTAATTCGTCAGGTTTTAAGTGGCTGCATAAAGAAAAATATAACACTTAGAATAATGTATGATACATAAAAATAAACAGAAACTGTCCAAGTTTCTATTATAATAATAAGAGAAAAGCGCAGTATATGTAATTAGTATTGTTAAACCTGTATTTTGCTTTTCGCAATTGGCATCAGCGAATAGGGATTACAAAGAATGGACACCGAGTGATTTTTCCTGTGATTTGTTTCTCTGTGCGCCGGGGTTTAGTTCCACTTTCAAGCGCTAGAGGTTAGTGTAATCGAGCACACGCACATCGCCTACCTTATTGCATAATCCAGTAACGCTTTGCTTCAAATAAATTCAAGTTAACAACTTTTCCTTATTTCTCAGTGACAAACTAGTTGTAATAATATTTTTTTATATATTTTATATACTGTAGGCCTATAATAAATTATATTATAAAATAATACAATACATGATAAAAATTATGTATCAAATTCGTTTAATATTTGTATACAATATAATACAGGCATATGGTTTTGCTCGTCATAGGAGTTTTGTTTTTCCATTTTCAGCGCTATCAAATCATTACATATTTTAATTGTTGTTGAGGTCAACGTCTCAACTCTCATTATAAAGGAACTCTAGAGTCTACATATTAAGTTAATGACGGATTTATTATTTCTTCGGTCCAATTTATTTTGAGTACATAATGTACTTAGATGTATTAATTGTATGTGTTATATTTCCGCTGTGTCAACTGCTAGCTGGTGTGATGTCAGTGCCAACTTCTGGGAGAAAGCAGAATCTCACGCTCAAACTGGTCTGAAGGTCATTGAA
Organism: Periplaneta americana; assembly: GCF_040183065.1. Taxonomy (NCBI): domain Eukaryota; kingdom Metazoa; phylum Arthropoda; class Insecta; order Blattodea; family Blattidae; genus Periplaneta; species Periplaneta americana. Next base: position 57,829,893 of record NC_091122.1, read on the forward strand.
ATCAGTCCTGCTACATCAAAGCTACCGACGCGAATTGTACTGTATAATTAACTATACGCTGTAGGCATTACTGAATAACATCCAATTTCTTTATTGCAGTAATCAATATTCATCTATTTTCACTTCACAATGTCTGACTAGGTTAAGTATTCATAAATGTACAATTATTAACATTTTGTGAGCGAATTTTAGGGATATATTATTTGCATTTTTATTTTATTCAAGAAATAGTCCTAATAAATGTCACTCGAGGTCTGAGATTCCCTCTCGTGACATTACTATAGATAATTTGTTTGTTTACTTACTCGTAGTGTTCTCACAGTCTAGTATATACAGTCACGAAGCTCAATATGTAGGGAATATGCATCCATAGATAGTTGCTAACCACTAGGATCGCTACTATCGCCTCATTACAGGCAATACGAAATAGTACAGGAACAGTCTATTGTTCCTAGTACCCTCAAAAACTCAAGCTTCGTGACTGTATATACTAGACTGTGGTGTTCTTTTATCTGTATCGGGAAAACGTGGACTCCAATGTGTGCGTCGAATTCGTTCTTCCTTCAATTTCCTCTGGCCTATGCGTACAGCCTTCTCCATTCTATTTCCTTTCTTTCCCCTCTTGTATCATTCAATTCCCCCTTCCCTAACCAGTCTACTCATATTTGCTCGCCTTATCAAAAGAAGAGCAGAAATTGACTCTTGGTTTCGATTCCGTTGATTTTTGCCCTCTGCTCATCTCTACAGTAATGTTTGGGTTCCACTTCTATTGTTTCAGTTACATTCTGCCGGTTACGTAGTCTTTATTTTATGAATTTTACTTTAGTTTTCATAGAATCCAAATTATGCTTAGGAGGAATTTAATTTACAGAGTGCCCACAAAGTCCCGTTATCCCCTATAAAACTTCCAGGACGATACGTCCACAGCAGTAAGTCCATCAGACAATTTGTCCACTATCTCAAGTCCACAACTATTTTGCCCAAGGAAATCAGTCCAGCAACTATTCCGTGCACCAAAAAATGTTTCCATTAATATTTCGGTCAAGAATTATTGTGTCCATATTTTTTCCCCCAATTTTTCTTTATCTACTAGTTTCTGTGTCAACTAAATATTTTGTCCTGGAATATTTCGTTCATTTTTTGGTAACAGGTACTTCAAATATACATTTAAAAAAGAGGGATTGCTATGGAAATGTATTTAAATATTTTGTAGCATAATAATGTTCATTCTATGGAAATATGTAGTTCATTGGTTCGGTATTAAATTTTGAAGTAAGTGAAAACATTTAAAATGGCTAACAATCGCAGAGGGCAGGACATGCTAGTCCACAACAATTATACTTACCACATCAATCACATTATTATTATTATTATTATTATTATTATTATTATTATTATTATTATTATTATTATTATTATTATTATAGTAGTTGTAGTGGTATAGTAGTAATAGAGTATTAGTTTTATACTATTTATGCAAATGGACAATCGGCAATATTAGACACAGTGTACTGGACGAGACAATAAAATGGACAACTTAATAAAGAGAACAAATATAAGTAAATGTAGGACATAATAAAATGTGGACCAAACTTTCAGAGGACAATATAGCACAATGGACATTTAAACTGTGGACGAAATAATAGTGGACATAAAACACCAGAGGACGAACAAATATAGTGGACAGAATATCAAAGGGACGTACGAAACAATGGACGAAATATCCGTGGACATAGCGCCTGGGAACCCCTATAAATACTCGTACCTAAAATATATTGTCTACACTATTAATGTAATTCAGGTCACAATACAGACATGCATCCACTTTACACTAACTGTGTGTCCTAAGTGTCCAAAGGGTCAGTATGTCCCCCATCATTCTCCTTACAAAATAATGCGTCGCCAGGTTCGGTTTGACATTCGCCTCAATATTACTGATGTAATCTATTGGAAAGCGCGTCGCATGGCGTCCTTCAATTCATTAACGGTGTCTTACCGTTCCTATGCAACAATACTCTTCATGAAACTCCACAGTGCATTGTCACAGGTTGTGAAGTCAGGTCTGCGAGGTGGCCAGTCGAGAGGAGCTGGTAAGATGGGTGACCCATCATGCCATTTCCGTTCGTGAAGACTCAATAAGATGTTTCCACAACGCTGGATTGGCCGTGGGTTCGAAAACGGACCTATGTTCATATGAATTTTTTCACTCAAAATGGCCTATGATATCGTATCTTAAATTTTTTACTTTTCCTCGTGAATCACCCGGTATAAGAAAATGGTATAATATAATCTTTACGATATTTGTGATAATACTTCAACTATGTGTATTTGCATAATTGTTCAATTTAAAAGACTTTAAATTCAGAAAATATTAATTTAGAAGGGTAATCAAAAGATGTTTAAAGCGTGTAATTACTGCGTCAATATCTATTTTTATTCTGTTAATAATTTCTTTTTTAAATCTCATAGTTTTAGCGTTTCTTTAGAAGATTTTCATGTAATACATATTAGTGTTTTGCATGAAATATAGAAATCCAATTGCAGAATTTTGGAGATTCAAAGGGTAACAATCAGAGACCGGAAGTTTAGGCATTATGAATCATTAAAATAGGCAGGCAAAAAGGCATCATAAATAGCTAAAATAGGCAGGCAAAAAGGCATTATAAGTAGCTAAAATACGCAATAAAAGGCAATTACAAAACCTTGCACTTGACCCACAATCTTGCACTTTCCACAAAGGGATTTCGGCTGCAAGAAAAGCTTTATATAAGTCGAATGCAGAGTTTCGACTCGATGTTGCAATTACTGTTGGAAGCAAAGAAATATTCTTCCCAGTAGCCTTGGAAAGTGCATTTTTATGTTTGGTTGTACTGATATGTTGCGATATGAAATATTTAGCTAGCTACAACAACGCCACAATGAAAACTGAAAGAAAAATAACTGTTAAAAATAACGCTGGACCCGCACTCATTGTTGCCTTGTCAAATAAACACAAGCGATAATTAAAACGCTTACTGCTATACATTTTTGCACGGCAGCACTCATTGTTGCAAAGAGAATATGAACTGACTGAAAGACAATAATATACATTCGGTGAAGTCACTTTCATTGTAGCGGTCATAGAATTAAATTAAAATATACCTGTAGGCAATTTTAATAATAAATTAATAAATAATAGATAAATAATCAAATAAAGGCAAAAAAAATATTTATTTTGTAAATTAAGCTTTAGGCCTATATTAAAAAGCCAGAAAAGGCCAACATAATACTGTGACGTTTCAATCACAAAGGCATAATTCGTACAGATTTACTTTCAAAATGAAGATAGATTTAACACATTTAAAAAGTGATTCTGCCAAAGTTCCGGTCTCTGGTAATAATAATAATAATAATAATAATAATAATAATAATAATAATAATAATAATAATAATAATAATAATAATCCGAAATGACAAAGTCATTTTGTCTCGTGACCAGATTATTGTAGGCCTACGAAATGGAAATATACAAATTGGAGATTTATCCTTCGAAGAGATGGAAAAATTCAAGTATCTTGGAGCAACAGTAACAGACACTCGGAAAGAAATTAAACGCAGAATAAATATGGGAAATGCCTGTTATTATTCGGTTGAGAAGCTTTTGTCATCTAGTCTGCTGTAAAAAAATCTGAGTTAGAATTTATAAAACAGTTATATTACCGGTTGTTCTGTATATTGTGAAACTTGGACTCTCACTTTGATAGAGGAACAGAGATTAATGGTGTTTGAGAATAATGTTCTTAGGAAAATATTTGGGACCAAGAGGGATGAAGTTACAGGAGAATGGAGAAAGTTACACAACATAGAACTGCACGCATTGTATTCTTGACCTGACATAATTGGAAACATTACATCCAGGCGTTTGAGATGGGCAGGGCATGTAGCACGCATGGAAGAATCCAGAAATTCATATATAGAGTTGGTTAGGAGGCCGGAGGGAAAAAGATCTTTGGGGAGGCCGAGACGTAGATGGGAGGGTAATGTTGAAAGGGATTTGAGGGAGGTAGGATATGATGATAGAGACTGGATTAATCTTGCTCAGGATAGGGACCAATGACGGGCTTATGTGAGGGCAGCAATGAACCTTTGGGTTCCTTAAAAGCCATTTGTAAGTAAGTAAGTATAATAATAATAATAATAATAATAATAATAATAATAATAATAATAATAATAGCGTAACAGTAATGAGCTCACATTCTAAATATCTGACAATTCAAAACAAAAAGCACAAACACACTTCTTAAATACAACAGCTTCAGAGAACTACGATTGTGACGGAATAAAGTGCACAACTTCATGTGTTTCCTATTCCATTGAAAAAAGAGAACCTAGAAATGTTTAGAAGAGAAAATTCATTGTCTTCTAAGGCAACTTCGCGTCGAGGGAGAAAAAAGCGTCACACAGACTGAAACAGATGGATTGCAGGGCTTAGCAGCCAGCCAGGCTCCATGGCAGCTGGTTCCACAGCAAGAGAGTGTTTAAACTTAACACCCAATTTAAACTAATCGGAATGTAAACTCTGCTGGAGGTGGCAGTGCAATATTTATACAACGAGGAAGAGCTACAGCGGGTTGTTTGTACAATATCGGCAACAACAGCCATCTCCACAGTGCGTTCATATTCATCAGCAAGTTTTTTATTTTCTAACAATGGTGATTTGTCTGCATGTTTATATTAAAAGTTACATCAAGCTATCTTGTGAAATTATCTGTCAAGTGTTTACAATGTTCGTAATAGATTTATTCTTGCCCATTTGTTAGGCATTCTTTGACTTTTATTAAAGGGATACAATGGTAATCTTAACTTCCGGACGGCAGGACACCCCACTACTATAATATTTATCTACGAACTTGACTTTATAAGACCAACTGAGAACAGGACAATGAAAATCTACAGGACAGAAATACTAGAGCATTCGACAAGTAATGACAACAATGCTGTAAATCAGTGCCTGTAGCGGTCATCCGTATGTTAAATCGGCAGCACTTTGAAGAGAACAACCGCCAGGATCACCACCCGTCGGCTGTAAACGAACACGAGATGGCAGTGCAGTCGCTAATACAATTCTTTTTTTTTTTTAACAACAAGTACCAGGTCTCTTGTACCCTTGCCTTTTACAAAAATATGATTATACAAATTGAAATATAAATAGGTTATATTAAAGAAAATTGATTAATATGACCGTCAAAGACGGAGGTATTTTATAAAATTCAAATGGTAGTTATGACGTGACTCTTTACGTAACAACTAGATGGCAGCATAGTAAACCTGACAAAGGTTGTTACCGTCAAAGCCTATAAGATCGAGCAATCTGGGTATATATGTTCTAGGGTAATATAACAGAGATTGTTTCATAAATTTGCAATATTGAAAGTCTCGAAGTAGCTATATTTTTAAATACAGTGGCTGTTTCTGATTTGTAGTAAACAATACAACCCTAAAGGCATGAACAGCAGATGCTTCATAAAAATGCAAGTTGCAAGAGAAAAACACTCAACTCAGTGCTTTAGGGTATTACAAAAAGCCTGTGAGAGAGAAGTCCTACCATACTGAACTATTGCAAGTTGGATGGAGGAGAGGTATTCGCTTTCAATCAAGAGTTGACATCTGAAGAGCTTTAGATTGATCAGTGAGAGAGATATTCAGAAATGCTGCTGCAGATGGAGTCCGCCGTCTTCCAAGATATTGGCAGTGTATTGTTGACATGGCAGAAGGCTATATCTTAAGTATATAATAACAAAAGAAACCTAAATAAATTTAGTGTGAAACAGTAACTATGTTGCCATTACTTTTCTAATGCCATACAGCAACTGTCCGAACCTTAGACATTTTGTACGCATTGATTATTTTTGCAACTACTTTGACCGTAGCTTATGCGAAGGTTGACGAAAACCTCACACCTTACATCACGTCGCAAGTGGGACAAGCGCGCAGCTGTTTTCATTCGTAGCACAAAACACTAACTACTGCGCAATGAATGGCGTGACGAGTTTTCTGGACTGTGTCCTCTGTTAATTCGTGAAGGTGCAGCTGTCTTACTTCACAGTTTCTCCGGGTTTTCTCGTAGAGTCAAAATCGTTATCACAATGAAAATTACGGGATGTGTTGGCTAATTAAATCATTTATACGTCAAAATTAGTTTGGTCCACCCATCTTGTCAAAACGTTCCTATAATCAGATTTAGTTTCCGTTATCCAGATTTCCCCAAATGAATATCTGTATTTACAGCATGAAGTCACTTGTTTCGAAACAAAGGAGGAAGTATATGAATACAGACTACTTCATTTCATTCCAAAAATGTTAAATTTACTTATTTTAAACTTTACATATCTACGCAAACATTTAACCCTAATATACGTCTTGCCAGAAACCATTCAGTATGGCTCTAGTAACACTTTTAAGTACACCACAAATTCTTCTTTGTCCATAAAAAACGGCCCGAACTCGGCGATTGCGGATAGGTTCCAAAATACGTCGTTTTTGACCGGGTTTATGGTGAAATTTCTTATTACAGGGTTACATCATTGTTAAAATAAATTGATATTAAAATAGTCTATACCAGCGTTTCTCCAACTTTTCTGAAGTGGGGACCATTTTCTTAAGTCAGAACAGTTCCGCGGACCACTTTACTCTTCTTCCCTTCGAAAGCAAATTTATAAGTTTTGTAGCATATTTTAATACCAGTATAGGCTACTTAAATTTTAAAAAAGAATTAATTAATTTAATTTAATTAATTTTATATTAGTATTAACTAATTAAGTTAATGTTAATAGAATAAAATTCTTTTTTTTTTTTGTATTAGAGTTTCGATAATCTTTAACTAATTAACTAAAAATAAATAAATGTTGGTACGCACATTAATGAGATGGATGAGCTTGTCGATTCTTGCACAGTTGTTCTATATTTGGACGTATGCTGGTAAGCTTAAGTCGGAGATCGTCACATACATCAAGTCGATTTCGGTACTTCGTTTTTATTAGAGTTAGTGATGAAAACCCTTTCTCACACAGATATGTAGAAACAAACTGAATTATAATCTCTAAAGCGCTATTGTACAGTTCACTATACTCGTATTCTCTTTTCACTGTGATGCAGTCCAGAAATTAACCATACCTTCCTTCCGCTTCGAATTTCATTATAAGTCCGGTGTCATTCGAGAGTTCAATTGACTGTTCTCTTTCACACAGTGAAAGTTTGTTATTTTCATTATCGCAATGAAAGTGATCACGGACCCATGAAAATTCGTCATATTTACTTGGAAAATAAATTTCAAATTGTGACCTCAGAGTTGTATTATTGGTGTACGACGTACAATACGTGACCATTTCAATGTGTAGACTGGGTGTCGGCAAAACTATTGTCATAAATACATTAAAAGGTTCGGTACTTTGGTCCTCTGTTATGAATTCGGGTGATCCCTGGTTGTATTACAGGCGCCAGATGTGCAGAGCAAAGATGGCGAGAAAAACCACGTCCATAATGCTTTAATTCTTCTTTTGTTGTTGAGAGTAGAGTGGAAAGTCGGTAGACAGGTAAATTTCATTAAGTGTCAGTACTGGGAGAAAAAGTGAAAGGCGATTGCCACGTGTAATTTCCAAACTCTGAGATTTTCAATTATGGTGTAATACTCAATTCGTTTGAATTATATTTTTTTCTTCTGTCTTTTTTGAAGGACCACAAGGGTAGACCTCGAGAACCACAGGTGGTCCGCGGACCATAGTTTGAGAAACGCTGGTCTATACAATCTAAGTTCGCAAGCTCTTATACTCGCTTTCATCTTGGGTGATGAAATAATTTCACTCAACAAAAAACTTACAAATTATTTCCTACGTTGACAAATTAATTGTGATAGCAGAACTAAGTACAAGGTGTTAAAAGCACACACTTACCTTGCCAGCCTTGCAGGAACACAGCTCGAGAGGCCGGTTCCCCTCGGCAAACGCGAAACGATACTGTAACACAAAAGGAAAAAATGATCATATTAGCAATAGGCCTACATTATACGCAGCAACTTATAGAACACCAGATTAAATCAAGTTATAGTCGACCATATTACGTGCTAGACATTAAATTACAATGTGCACATGTCTTTTTACTTTCAAGTAAGAGGTCTAAGATGCTGCAGCAAGAATTGGCTTGATGATGTAGTACTTCACATGCAGGTGCGACAAAGGCCCTTCACCACGTCGAGCTTTTGAGTCCTCTGTGGTGGAGCACACAGAGGAGCGCTGAACATGAATGTTACATGCATCGGCTTTGTTATAGCAGCTCCATGCTCCCACTTCCCCTAGCAAACACTCATCTGCACATCTTACAGCAGGCGGAGTACATACTACACGAAGAGGTGTCTCAAATGACAATAGCCTGAAATGTATTTATGTTTAGATATAAATTCACTTTTCACTCATTTTATTTGCTACATTCTACATGTATTTACTTTCAATTATATGCTTGTTACTTATGCTTTGGTTTATACATTCATTTTATAATCATTTGCGTAATATCCCCTTCCTCATTTATTCATTTATTTACTCATTTGTTCACGTTTACGTACTAAGTCTTGTTCTTTCAGATCATTCTTCAGTTCATCATCTATTCCACTTGTTCATTTTTTTATTTTAGTATGTTATTTTACGACACTTTATCAACATCGCAGGTTATTTAGCGTCTAAATGAGATGAGGGTGATAAAGCCGGTGAAATAAGTCCGGGATCCAGCACCGAAAGTTACCCAGTATTTGCATTTGCTATTCCACTTATTCAATAATGATTCACATATCCATTGTTGCTAATAATTCATCTACTCATTCTTTTGTTCATAGCATATTTTTCAATCAATCAATGCATACATCCCTTCATTCACGAAGTCTACAATTCATTCATTTATTCATCCTTTTTACTTCTTTTTTTCTTTTCCTTTCTCTCTTTCTTTCTTTTCTTTCCTTCTTTCTTTCTATCTCTCTTTCTTTCTGTCTTTCTTTCCTTCTTTCTTCCTATCTTTCTTTTCTTTCTTTCTTTCTTTCTTTCTTTCTCTCTTTCTTTATTTCTCTCTTTCTTTCTTTGTTTTCCTTTCTTTCTTTCTTTTTCTTTCTTTCTATCTTTTCTTTCTTTCCTTCTTTTCTTCCTTTCTATCTTTTCTTTTTTATCTCTTTCTCTCTTTCTGTCTTTTCTTTCTTCCTCTCTTTCTCGTTTTCTTTCCTTCTTTATCTCTTTCTTTCTCTCTTTCTGTCTTTCTTTCTATCCATCTTTTCTTTCTTTCTCTCTTTCTATCTTTTTTCTTTCTTTCTTTCTTTCTATCTTTCTATCTTTTCTTCCGTTCTCTCTTTCTTTCTTTCTTTCTTTCTTTCTTTCTTTCTTTTCTTCATCTACAAATGTATGTATTTCATTCATTCTCGTATCCCCCTATTCATTCCATCAGTTCATCTATTGATTCGTTTCCTTCTTCATCCTACCGTTCATTCTTCCGCTTCTTCAGCCATCTTTTCTTCACCATCCGCCCAACCACTCCTCCTCTTCATAAACCGTCCAAACATTCCTCCTCTTCATCATCCGTCCGACCAATATTCCACTCTTTATCCTTCCATCCACGCTTTCATTCTTCATCCTTCTATCCAATCTTTTATTCTTCATCCGTCCGTTCAATCTTACCCTTTTTCATCAGTTCGTTCATTCTTTCGCTTCATCTATCCGTCCATCTTCTCTTCATAATCCGTCCAAACATTCCTTTTCTTCTCAATACGTCGTTCAACCTTTCATTCTTTATTTGTCCTTTCATTTTCTCTTCTTTATTCGTTCGTCTATTTTTCCTTTCTTTATCCGTCCGTCCAGTCTCTCTCTTCTATATCTGTCCGTCCATCTTTCCCTTCATCCTCTGTCCATTCTCTCCTTCTCGTCATCATTCGTCCAGTCATTCTTTTCCTTGTTCATCCGTTCCATTCACTTGTTCTTTTCTTTCATTCATCCCTTCTCTTTTTCATTCAATCTTTTATGTTTATTTCAAATTCCCTTTCTTTTATTCATCTTAATATCAACTGATTTACGTATAACTTATTATATTCTCTCAAAATGTATTCATTTTATGCTGACTTTAACACATCCTCTTTTTATCATCAGTGTTATATCCCTATGAATAAAAGAACATACTCTTCCTCACAAAACTGCCTACATCAATCAAACCGAAAGCAATTACTCAAATATTTCTAGTACAGAATAGGTCGTCCTCATCACTTACCAGGAACGGGAAGACAGCGATATAGAGAACGATGAAGAAAGAGATGGAGAGCTTAGAGAAAGAGACAAACTGTGCACCTCATTCCATATTTAGGAATGAGGAATTTAATGCTGGACTAAGTACAGCTCTGCCAGAAATATGCTGGAAACTATAGTGTTAACGTGGTGATAAGAGATAAAGCCACAGACCCTATGTAGGCGTAGCTAACCAATAAACTGAAACTAACCAAACCAATCAGCTCAGCGAATTGTACTGAAAATACTGAATTAATCCCAGAGTCTGTAAATGGCAGAGAAAGGGCTCTCTGTTCCGTGCAGGCGATACGGTATCATGGAAACCAAAGCGATCTAACGATACAAAGCTGAGTGAGGTACATAAGTTGGCCTAAGCGTTCACAAACTACAGTTATTCATCTCCTCACCCTTCCTAACCCTACATTTGCAGCAGGGTACCGCATGTCCACAGCTCTGACGATGCTTCCATAACTCACCCCCAAAACCACAGCACCCATCCCATTTATTGGTTGCCATCGCAACGAATTTCGGTATAGCGCTCGATAGCAGTGTGTACAGAATACAATAAGGTAAACTATAGTTAGCTGGCACGTCTTTCTTTATTTAATCTCTCCTTTATTTACTTTGTGCATCTTGCGGAATATACTACGGTATATTAACACTGTACAAACACCACTGGCTCCATGGCGTTACTTGGTATACGTACGACAGAGCGATCCAAATATTAATCAAGCCTGTACGGTAGTTCAGAGCGAGAGTGCCGGCTCATCATTCTGTCGATCCGAGCTGGAGACCCTGTGTTGACTGGAGTGATACTTGTGGTGGACAACTGCTGTGTCGGCAATGGAGCACCGGTGGGCTAAAAGTTAATTCGTAACTCTCAATACTAAATTTGTTACGGAACACGTCTAATTCACTTTATTTTCTCTTTTAATTGCTGTTCGCCATTCGTCAGCAATTATTTCGATTCTTATCGTGACACTTCGTATTGTTTTGTTGTTGTTTATATTACAATAACTTTTCAATAATCTCAAGATTGTTGTTGTCCTTTAAGCCTCGTTCACATTTTTCAAGTAACTTGAATTCAAGTCACGTGATTTCAAGTACCTAAATTCAAGTCGCCGTTCAGACATATTCAAGTTATTTTGTTTTCAAGTAGGATAAAATGGCGTCCATGAATGTTTGCAATTAGGAATTTTTGTAGTAACAAGTCTCCGTGCCAGGGGAATGATAAATATATTGAAGAAATGGAGAACGCGTTGTTCAGTATGGGTTAGGAATTAGATTAATAAGAGAAATACACGACCATTGACCATTACAAATAGAATAAGTGAAATCTTCAAGCAGATTTAATAATTCTTATCGCAAATGTAATAAAATATAAGCGAGTCTGATTTACCATAATTGAAAATGATTATCTTGAAGCTGTCACAGTTCCCCCACAAAAATCTATCAACCACATTGAACCATGCCAGTTTCGGCGATAAATGTCATCCCTTCAAGCAACGCTCTTCTCTTCTTAATCCCTCTTGCCTTCCTCACTTCTTTTCTATCTACAGTTTAATGGTTTTTTATTATTTTTCATAGGCTATCCCATCTGTGTCCACGTTAAAATCTCTGCACTTCAATTCTTCAATGAACTCTTCCTTTCTTTGCAGCTTCCTTCGCATTTCTATTACGAAACTTTGGAGTTTCTATAATCCGCGGGCCTTCGTGAATTTTATACAACTTCAGAAACTCAAATATTTGGTCATTATTTCATTTACTGCTGTTTCCTATTATTTTTACGTTCCCAGTAGAACTGAAAAACAATCAGCTGTTAATTTAATGCTCTTAAAACAGCTGTTAATTTAAATTCCCGCTCTTTTCTCCTTGAATTCAAGTTATCAAGTGACGTTCACACTTTTCAAGTGTCCTTTCAAGTCAAGTAAAAAGTAGAAAGGGATCCAACTTCACTTGATACTTGAATTCAAGCCGTTAATTGATTTCAAGTCAGCTTGAAACATAGTTCACACTTTTCAAGTTCGTCTTTTCAAGTGACTTGAATTCAAGTTACTTGAAAAGTGTGAACGAGGCTTTAGTCAACTGTCCGAAGAGAAGCCTGAACCTTAAGTGATATGGGGGGAGTATGGGGGGCACTGCCCCTCCAACGTGTCGAAACTTTTTTTCTATTAACGTTATAAAATATTGAATTCAAAATATCTTTTTTGCTTTTGTTTATGATTAAGTTTCTGTGCTTAAATTGGTGAATTAATGTTTTCAGATCATGTGTCTGGACTATAATATTTATTTTACATTTCTGAATGTATAAGAATTTCTATACCTCATTTGTGGAATGGAAACACTGTAATGTTTCTTTTGTAACAGTCTGTAGCTACTCGTGTGTTAGAAGTCTGCAGGTGTTCAGGCCGCCACTTGGAGAAATATGAAGAACATACTGCACAACAATGCAGAAAAATGGAAAGTGATCCCGGCATAATGTGTACACTTATAGACGAGATTAAATAAAATAATAGAGTGTAAATTTCATATATCTTCAGGAAAGTAAACGTTATATAAAAAAGAGTTTCTTTTAGCACTGTTACGTGGTTTTATTGATGTATGCATGTGTTTCTGTAAGAGAGAGAAAAAGAGGGAGATTGTTTTAAATTATGCCATGCCCTAATTATAATTTGCAATAGTCCTACAGTTCAAGCCCTATACAACTCGGTCCGAAATATCGCGGATGTGGATATAACACTGTAAGAAACATGCCCCCGAAAATACCTTTATTAAATAATCATATTCCGATATACTGTACCACGGTCAAGCTATAACGGGGGCGAGGAAGTAAATGATGTTCCCCATAACCCCGCCATATGGGGATTCTATGGTTTTGCTTTGCCTCCCCCAAGGAAACGGTTCTCTCTCCGCCTATGAGGCCAGGAAATGAGGTAGGATGGCCAGTTTCTTTCTCCCTCCATTGCATACATTTCCGATTAGCTACATATTACACTAGTCAGACTTCAGATGCATACAAACATTTGTTCTTCCTCTGAAATATATCAAGTGAGATGTACTGCCTGATAATAGAAATCTCAAGATTTAGCATAAAAATTTAATTCCATAAGCATAATATTGTAACACTCATCAAAATGCATAACAACCAAACATTCCTGTTGCTATATCAACATTAGCTTACGCCTTTTCTCTGTAATTATTAAAGGAGAACGAGAATAGTATTAAATATACGGGTGAGTAAAAAGTATGGAACAATGCTTGTAACTTTCTTATTTCTAATTTTATGAAGAAACTGTTTACACAAAAGTTGTAGGGTATCAAAGAAGGAATATTTTGAACATATTTTCAAGTACCGTGTAACTCCACAAATAGACGCTCACTTTCGTATACTTCAGGATACAAGGTAAGTTAACGCATCCTGTCCAGCCCTGCAGAGGGCTAACCAGTTGAACCAGTGCAGTAGTGTGCAGATACTCTTACACTTTGGCAGAATGGCAGGGAACATAAAAATGTGTACTTATGTTGAAGCAAAAGTTACAACTATTGGAACGGTTTAAAAAAAGGTGAATCAATCAGAGTCATCGGTCAAGAATTTGACATTTCGATCAGAACAGTGCATGGGCTAAAACAAAATTCATCTAAGTACGAGTCCACACCTGTGGAGTAACGGTCGGCGCGTCTGGCCGCGAAACCAGGTGGCCCGGGTTCGATTCCCGGTCGGGACAAGTTACCTGGTTGAGGCTTTTTCCGGGTTTTTCCCTCAACCCAATGTGAGCAAATGCTGGGTAACTTTCGGTGCTGGACCCCGGACTCATTTCACCGGCATTATCACCTCCATCTCATTCAGATGCTAAATAACCAAAGATGTTGATAAAGCGTCGTAAAATAACCTACTAAAATAAAAATCTAAGTACGAGGGATTCTGTAGTGATTATAAGAAGCGTTGTTATTATCAGTTGTTTGTAGAATGAAAACATAGCTTATTTTGTGTCATTTCCTAAATTTAATCAATAAGAATGATTTATGTTCTCTCTTGAAGAGTATACACCGTTTTAAAGCAATTTAATACACAAACACAACTATTACAAGAAATGCTCAATAAGTTTTTGTAGCTTTATTCTCTTCAACTCTAACCAACAATAACAATAATCCATGCTGCCAGTTGACGATAGAAAAGATGCGAAAACAAATGAATGAGGTGTATAAACATTTGAATGGTCTTTCATATTTAAGTAGGTATAAAAATATAGGGGTGCCATTTGAAATTTCAAAGTGAGGGAGGTGAAATCTAAAATGCAATTAAGCCTGGTTTAAGACTTCCCTCTCAATATCTAAATGTAAGTGTTTTTTTTTAATTGAATTCAATTTAAATAACTAGTTATTTAGAGTGGGAAGTTTTGAAATGAAAGCCCCGTATGTAGATATATTTAGAGAGTTTTTCCTCCAGAAGTTTGTGTTATGTTTCAGATGTATCACGTATATATTATACTTAATCACGAAGTTGTTTTGTTATATATTTTGCATAATACTACAATATATTGTTTAAAATTATGCACGTTTATTATTAATGTTTCGGTCCCCACGCCATAAAAACATTGTACAGCCCTTATACGAGGGGGATCCAGGAAATAACGACCGTTCGCGCATACCCGCAGCGCAGCTGACTCCCCTTCCTTGTTTGAAGGTCAACTGGCTTCCTTAACATGTGTTCTAATAATGTTGTGAGTACTGGTTGCAACAAGTCGCCATTGTGCATTTTGTGTTACTTCAAAATGAACGACGTGATTGATAATCCCGCCGACTGTGAGGTGAGGAGTGTGATTCGATTTTTGAATTCCCGACATTTGAAACCTGCAGAAATTTACCGGCAATTGAAAGAAGTGCATGGTGATACTGTAATGAATGAAAGAAATGTGAGAAAATGGTGCGAAATGTTCAACAATGGACGAACAAATGTCCACGATGAAACTCTACTCGGACGCCCATCACTCATCACAGAAGACCTGAAGACTAAAGTGAACGACAGAATCTTGCAAGACAGGCGCACATCACTCGACGAATTGCATATTGCCTTTCCTGACATTTCTCGTTCTTTGCTTGGTGAAATTGTGTCGCAACATCTTGGCTACCACAAAATCTGTGCCCGCCCGCACACTGCTGCTTCAACTCGAGAATTGCTGGATCAATTCGGTTGGGAAATCTTTGATCATCCGCCCTATAGTCCAGACCTTGCTCCTAGCGATTTTCACCTTTTCACTAAGCTGAAAGACTTTCTGGGTGGTACGCGTTTTGGAAGTGATGAAGAGTTGAAGAAGACAGTGAACACCTGGCTTAATGAACTGGCGGCAGAGGAGTATAACACGGGAATTCTAAAGCTAGTGAACAGATACGACAAATGTTTAAATGTAGGTGGTGATTATGTAGAGAAGTAAAGGAAGCTTCAGTTATGTAACAGACTTTGTTTTTTCAAATAAATACATTTTTTTTTAATTATTACAACAAAACGGTCGTTATTTCCTGGATCCCCCTCGTATTTACCAATGTCCGCAGTACACCGTAGAAAGATAGAGTTCGTATTTCGTCACGCACACGGACCATTGTTGTGTCTATTTGTGGATTTCCACTGTACTATACTTTTCATTTATAAAGATTGTGCCACTGAGTCTGTTTTTTTTTTAAAGTACTATGTAATTAATTCTCAATTTTTGGATTCTCCAGAGCTCAGTACGTACAAAATCATATATATATATATTTTTTGCCATTTGAAGAGTCCACTGCAAGAATGATGGATGTCATTTGGAATACATTTTGCAGAAGAAGCAATTGAAAGTTTGAAATGCTTAGCGCTCAAAGCTTAACTGTGATTTTCCGATCATTACTGGACAATGACTATCAGTGTTAATGTCACATAACTCATTCTATACCCTGTATGTCTTAAGCTATGCATTGACAGTCTTGGTTCATTTTCGACAAGAAAGTGACATCCATCATTCTTGCAGTGGACTCTTCATTTATAAATTATTCTTTTGTAAAAATTATATCTTTTGATGGCAATACAGACAATAGAGAAGAATGGCAATGCGGAGCGGCGAGAGGGGTGTGAGTGCCTTAAGGCTGGTTCACAATAAACCGGGAACGGAAACGGCAAAGAGAACGAGAACGGAAAAAATGTTAAAATAAACGTTTTTAACAATATTTCCGTTCTCGCTCTCGTTGTCGTTCCCGTTCCCGGTTTATTGTGAACCGGCCTTTATTCGTATCCCGTACAGGAAAGCGAGACGTGGAGCGATAAAAAAATAGGTATCCATATGTCTTATTATCGAAAATACAGAAAGTAGTAGGTAGTGAGAGTGAGTCAGAGTACGTGAGGAGGTGAGTGGATGGGTGGGAAAGAGTGAGTGAGTGAGTGAGTGAGTGAGAACTTGGGATACAAGACACTCAGATGGAATTGCGATATTCAAAAACGGAAGAAAAAAGATGACATGTTCCACTTGTCACCAGCAGGCAGAAAAAACTGGAAAGGTCAACGTTAAAAATGGAAGACACGCGTAAATGAATAATGACAGCAGCTTTCAGGACGCATATTATGGCGACTGACTCGTAAAGGTAGAATATCGGAGAAGAAAAGGAATTCTTGAAATTGTCCACACATATTCCGATACTTTCTATATTTTCGATGAGAAGACTTATGGATACCTTTTTCTTTTATAGCTGCACGTCTCGTTTTCCTGTATGGCAGTGATGTCAACTGATGCCCATAGGAGCAAGCGCGCGGTTTAGAGCCCAGGAGAGCCTGAACGCTTTACAGCGGAAAGGAAAGAGACAGACGAAAGAGGTAGTATATGCAACGAGTTAGAAAGGGAAGACTATAGAGTGGCCATGTTGTCCTGTACAGCGCTCTTTGCGGTGCCACCGCGAAACACGGCAGATCTGAAGTAAGCGCCCACATTTGTAAAAATTCGTCTGCATACAATGTTGTATAACGAGGTAAGAATTACAAAAAAACGAAAAAAAAAAAACATGCCTTTTGTGTGTGCTCCATATAACTGCAATGTCAAAAGGAAAAAGACAACTGATATATCATATTTCATGTAAATTTTATGAAGTTAAGTCCATAGTTTTGTTAATTAGCAACATTTTTTTTTCATACATAAATGTGTAACAACGCCCGGCATAAACAAAATAAATGGTTCACTGGTAATGTACTTAAACTAAATACGGATAAAACCACTGCAATTGCGTTTCAGACCCAGTGAAAAACAAATAGCAATATAATATTAAAATTGTATTTCGACACCGGCATCATTTATTTCTGCTCCTTCTGTTCTTACTGCTTATAGAAGAAGATGATGAGCTGTAGCTTATAAGAAGTAGGCCTATTTCGAAGACAAACGATTAATCAAATAAATGGTTCACTAGTAATAAAGTTAAACTAAATACGGATAAAACCGCTACAATTCCGTTTCAAATCCAGTAATAGCAATCAAATATTAAAATTGTATTTCGACACTCGCATCCAAAATAACGCAAAACTCTGGGGTAGATCGTATTGTTGTTAGTATTTTGACTGGAAGGACATGAAAGAACATAATTGAGTACCCACGTGCAATAATGGGGTAAGTATGAATATATTTCGTAACTACTTACCCCATTACTGTACGTGGGTGCTCAATTATACACTAATAATTATCTGTGGTGCCACAACCCTTGAAGGGCTCAGACAGACCAGCCGGCTGTTGGTCTCACGTTCACATTTCGATAATAATTATACTCTACTATAACAAAAAAAAAAAAAAAAACTGAAAGCGTGTTTGGTCATGTTTTACCCACGTTACAAGCTTGGAGGTAAAGGTTGTTTACTACAGTTAGGGCCTACTTTCATTCTATGTCTTATGGTATAATACCGTAAGTAGTTTTACAACGTGTAGAGACTGGGAAAACAATTTAATAAAATCATCCGAATCATACTATTAACATTTTCTTCAGCATATTTGCTAGGACTTCTTGTCATACTACATGACAATTTTGCTTAGGTTATTCTTTTAAGCATTCTTTCTAGGAATAGCTCAAGTGTTTTAAATTTAGCGTATACAAGCTTAGATTAAGTTCCTAGCACGTATTTGACGAAATACTAAGTTTTTCCACTTCAGTTTAACTGATTTATGCAAACGAAATTTTGACAGCCGGCAATTGCAATGTTACTCATTGCCACGCCCACTTTGTTTTGGGGGCATAAGTTCATGGCGGACGGTCGTTCAATTTTCTTCAAACATGGCGGCGCAATGACCACTCAACATCTTTCTCTTTCTAACTCGTTGAGTATATGCCGCTTGATCGAGCTATATACAGGGATGGCCAGAACTGACTCAATGAATAAAGGGAAGGGAACTTATTAAAACTATATTCATGTTAATTTTTAGATTTGTCTGAGAAGTATAAGTGCATTATAAGAATGCAAGGTTTAATTTTAACGTTCATTTTTCACAAGTTTGATTTTTTTTATTCAAAAGAAATATTTTCTCAACCTTTCTTAATAGAAAAGTGAAATTTTCAGATATAGGCATATTTATTTAGTATGCCGTATAGAATGTTTTCGTAAATCTAATATACCGTAAATACGTATTACTGAAGATAATGTATTGAAAATTTTGAAAATATTCGCATGGAAATTGTTTGTAAGGAAATGAATTAACAAAGCAACTCTGTTACATCATAAGCAAAAGATACGTGCCCATGTGTTGTAAAAATGTCAGCTCTATAGCTTCTGCAGATTTCGAGAAATTAATTTAATATTCTGGTGATTGGAAGTTGCTCACCAATATCACCTTAAAAGCATAATGCGATAAGAGTTTTGTTATGGAATATTAGTTACTCTTAAAACATATACAGCATCTAGGTAACTTTGCTTTGTACTGTAATATTGTTTCGATTAATTTATTGATTACTTTTATAAGGCTAAAGGTACCATCAATATCAATTCCACTTATCATGTCATATTCTTTTTTTTTGGATATCACTTTCTTTATAAATGATGTGTTTCATTCATTAAGTATAGTATAGTTGTACTACTACGGAATTTATGTGAATATTCCTTCTTAACTCTTTATTATGTTATTAACATTTAAAACACAGCTGTAATATTAAGAAATTGGTATTAGTACTTTTGTTTTACAGACATTATAGATAATATCAAACAGAAAGAAGCCATATAAAATTAAAGACATAAAATTTCACGTTCCGTCTGAACTTTGTGCACCACTGTTTTCTTAATCCAACAGGCTACTTATTCATATACACAATCCTTCCTCTTTCCATACTTGGCGCTCGATGCCCGCGCACGACGTCAAGGTCAGAAAAATGTGCTTGCTTTGACATGACTGCTGTATGGGATACGAATAAGGCACTCACCCCCCTCTATCCGCTCCGCATTGCCATTCTTCTCTATTGTCCGTGCCTGGTTTACGTTTTCCGCTGCTCGCAGGAGTGATTAACATTGCATAGAGTCTGCGGGCCTCAAACACAGGAAGCGAAGCCGCACAGGAACATATTTCGTTTAGGCTTACTTCCCCAGAGCGCTGTAAGGCCTGGCTTCTTCCTTATAAATTAGCCAGTGCATAAAAGCGTGATCACCAGTTATTTATGAGCAGAAGCACATCTGCCGCGCCTCATGCTGATACAAATCGATTTCGCTGAAGCGGCCACCTCCTGCCTGACCTTGTGTACATTTCTGCAATAACATCTCCACAGGGTGGCTTTTATTAGATTTTTTTCATATTTCATGGATAACACTGACTCCCGTAGTCACATGGGCATGCGTGACTCCACTGTATAACACCAGGAAGTTCAAACCAACCTCATTCTGTCCTACTATCACACTCCACCGTCATCCCGTTGATCTCCCTCTTAAGGCTGGTTCACAATAAACCGGAAACGAGAATCGGAACGAAAACGAAAAGGGTAAAATTGTTAAAATGTGTACATTTAAGTGTGAGCATTCACAATTAACGAAAAGCTTGCCGGAGCCCGAGATCGGGAACGGAGAGTTGGCCAAGTTTCAACTTTGGCGTTCACGTTTCCGATCACAGCCCATTAGATTCATTCTATTGCCATCTAAAAGCTATTTTGTCGTCATATATTTTGTAGCAAGAAGACCGTGACATAACCTATGCATTATTTTGTTCTGTGCTGTGCATCATGGAGCAATTTTTATTTGATGAGATTCTAATATTGAGTGTTGAGGAAAATCCTCAAGTTTACTATAAGCGGCGCGCCTCGTATAATGATGAGAAAATGAAGGAGAATACGTGGCTTTGAATAGCTGCATCTTTGAACAGCGATCATAAGTGAATCATATTTTATTACTGTATTGGTGTATTACACACTACAAATTCATGCTTCAATTCAATAACTACTATTGTGTTCATTTTTGTTCTATTACAAATGTTTCTTCTCTAATTATTTTACGTTATGTTTGACTTAAAATAGGTTGTGATAATAAAGATGTATGGGCATATTTATAGTACCGTTGAAATTTTGAAATTGGTTAATCTGTGTTTATGTTGGCTGCCTTGTACTCATGAGAGAACACCATTGGTCAATTATACACAAATAACATCAGAATGCGTAATATCGATTTTATATATCGTTATTGACATGCATATCGATATGCATAGTCGTCTACGTTCTCGGTTTATTTTGAATCAAAAATTTTCATATTCACGTTCTCTGCTTCCCGTTTTCACTCTGGTTCTCGTTCCCGGTTTATTGTGAACCAGCCTTTAGTCTTCCTTTTCTTCCTCATCATTCTTCCATTCATCTGCCTCTCCATCATTTTTGTTTTTCTTCTTCCTATTCTTCTTCACCTTCTCCGTCTTATTTCTTTCTTTTCTTCCTTACTTCGTGATGCCACACTTCGACTACTGCGATATTATATCCGCAGTGCCTGGGAAAAGTGACATAAGTCAGTTTCCACAAACCTTTTTTGATAATTTATTGACAACTTACACTGGTTTATGTCGATTTGATTTTTTTCTGTATGAATTATTGTAATGGGAGAAATGCATAAGTCTCTTTTTTCAACCGAGCAGATGTCCCGCAAGTTGTCAATAAATTATCAAAAAAGGTTTGTAGAAACTGACTTATGTCACTTTTCCCAGGCACTGCAGATATTAACCCGTAATTGGTGAGGTGGTGACTTTGAGTACCCTCAGCTGGAATGCACAGGTAAAATATGTCTGTAAGAAAACTTTCTTAATCTTGCATTCATTGAAAAGATTGAAAAATTTCTTTCCTTCTAAACTGAAACAGATCTTGGTACAGACACTGGTGATGCCTTACTTTGACTATTGCGACGTTTTGTAGCAGTAGCAGCAGCAGCAGGAGTAGTAGTAGTAGTAGTAGTAGTAGTAGTAGTCGTAGTAGTAGTAGTAGTAGTAGTCGTAGTAGTAGTAGTAGTAGTCGTAGTAGTAGTAGTAGTAGTAGTAGTAGTAGTAGTCGTCGTAGTAGTAGTAGCAGTAGTAGCAGTAGCAGTAGTAGCAGGAGTAGTAGCAGTAGGAGCAGTAGCAGTAGCAGTAGTAGTAGTAGTAGCAGTAGTAGTAGCAGCAGTAGCAGTAGCAGTAGCAGTAGCAGTAGTAGCAAGTAGTAGTAGTAGTAGGAGTAGCAGTAGCAGTAGTAATAGCAGCAGCAGTAGTAGTAGTAAGTAGTAAGTAGTAGTAGTAGTAGTAGTAGTAGTAGTAGTAGTAGTAGTAGTTTTATTTTGCCTGGCAGAGTTAAGGCCATGAGGCCTTCTCTTCCACTCAACCAGGTTTCAATAATATACCGTACATGAAATACAAAATTAGATTACAAAACAACACAAAAGAAAATACCTTAGAAATTACATAAAATATAATAGAAAATTACAACAGTCAAGATCAGTTACATCATATATTAAATAAAATATAAAATTACACATAATCAAAATCAGTTACATAACATAAGGGGAATATACACACACACTCACACACACACAATTTATAAGACCTAAAATGCTCGAGATAAATTCGACGATTAATTCACTTGAGATATATTATACAGTTAATATACTAATAGGAGAATACATGTGGGTTACAAGACATAAAATGTTGATTAGCAAAGTCGTACTAAATGGCATACAAACACAAATGATTAAGTAATATAGCAAGATAATAATAAAAAAGAAAAGAGAAAAAAAAAGAAGAAGAGAGAGGAGAAAAAAATGACAACTTGGTCATTTAAGACTATTTAGAAACTTCCGCAAGAGTCTATTTCCGCAAGAGTCTAGTTTTGTATAGTGATCTTAGTGTTGAATTGTCATTGAGGCTTCAGCGTGTTCATAATGCTTGTGTTCGTTTCATTTTTAACAGCCGTCGGAGATATTTTTTTTATTTTTCATTGCTTATTATGCTGCCTGCTTCCCTAATTTTGAAGAAAACCTAGTTAAAACAAATAAAAGTACTTGATTATATAAATTAAACATTCAGTTTGATTATCTGAGCGCTACGATACAAGTTTCTAAGTTGGGGTAAGTGCAATCCCCACCTCACCAGTTACGTGACTAGGAAAATACCTTACCACTTACGGGTTAAGTAACCTAAATCCAAATTTGAGCAGTAGGCTACAACGTGTACATAATGCGTGCGTCCGTTACATTTGCAATATTCGTAAGTGTGATCATGTTTCCCGACTTTTCAAAATCTGTCTTCGTTAAGGCTAAGCGATCGACGAGCCCTGCATTCTTTTATTCTCTTATTTCAAATTCTGCGCACCGCTACCCCAGTCTATTTGGCTTCTCGTTTTCAAACTTTATCCGCATATCATCAGCTAAGTACCAGGTCTCATCATAACAATTTACTCATTATACCTTACCACAAGACATCTTTATATTCTTCATCTTATACAGTTTCAGTTGTTAGAAATTGGAACCCGCTTCCGAGTGATGTAAGGGGTTGTTGGACAATAACTTCATTTAGGTCAAAATTACATAAATTCTTACTTAACAGATTAATTGCCGATTAATATTTGTTACTTGTAATGAAACTAACATCTGTTCATCCTTATTATTATCATCATTAATTTCTCTAAATAAAATACAAAACTTCTAATGACAAAATTTCATTACATTAATATTCTCATTGTATAAATATATTTTAGATTTATTTTTTTTCTCCCTATAACATAGTTCTAGTAAACTTATATTAAATTAATTATCATCATTTTACTGGCTATCTCAACTTAATTATAATTGATTGAATTAAATTAGCTCAAATATTATGTTATTAGTTTATCTTATAGGTTTATATAAATTTAAATAAACTTGTACTAGTCGTTAAAACTCAAATGAAGAATACTGCTGGAGAATCTTTTAAGTGTAGTGTAAATATTCGTAATTTAAATATGTATTGTATTGATTAAGGCTGGTTGAGTTGAAGAGAAGGCCTTACAGCCTTAACTCTGCCAGCGAAAATAAATCATTCTATTCTACCTATATTTATTCAATTCTACTTCGTCACTATTTTCCTCTTTTTGTTATTCTTCATTCCATTCTTCACCGTCACTCTCTCTTCTTCCTTTTTTATTCCATTCTTCTTATTCTTCTTCACTCTTCATTTTCCCATTCCTTTTATTAATTCTGTTCGTCACTCTTCATTCCCTTCTTTTCCTTCATTCCATTATTCTTTACTACTCTTCTTTGACTTCTTACATTTTTTTATTAAATTCTTCGTCACACTTCTTTCACTCGTACCTTCTATTAATTTCATTCGTCACTCTTCATTTCCTTCTGCTCCTTCATCCAATTATTCTTCGTCACTCTTCTCCCCCGTCTTCCTTTCCTTCATTCCATTCTCCTTCGTCATCTTCTGTTCTTCTTTCCCCTTTTCTTCTTTACTCTGCTTTGTCTACTTCCATTTCTTTATTCCATTCTTCTTCGTCACTCTCTTATCTCTTCTTCCTTTCCTTCTTTTTCATATTTTCCTTCTTCACCAAGCTTCTTTCTCTTTTTCCTTTTCTTTATTTCACCCATCGCCTTTCTCTTCAGTTTCTTCTTTTCCTTCTTCTTCGCCACTCTTGTCTCGTCTTTCTTTCCTTCAACCTATTGTTCTTCGTCACTCTTCTTTTTTCTTCTTCCTTTTCACTTCTCTCTTTTTAATCGTAAACTCTTCCTTTTCTTCATTTTCTTCGTCACTCTTCTTCCTTTTCACTTTTCACAGTGGGCCCTCATGTCACCACAGTTCAAACGATCCCTAGCCATTCCATTTCCACCCAGCCCCATGCTACTGCACTCCAAACTGTTTCATGCTACTAAAGCGGAAACGATCCTTGTTCACTGCGGTCTCAACTAGTTTTCGTCACTAACTAGGGGCGAGAATATTCATCCCGGGGGGTAAGGATTACATCTGACACATTAATTACGGGACAACGGATTTAATCCTCGCGACTTAGCTGGTCTGGAATTTCATGCTACTTATCTGGGGTCTTTCTTGACCTCAATAATATTTGTTGTTAATAATTAAGATATTTTATAGCTTAATACATTTTATACACAATATGAGCAAATTTAAAGTTTTTATTGCACCTACAATTACTCACTCTAATCGTACCTGGTTAACATGTTTCGGTCTATTATAGACATTCTTCAGAACTGGTTGTTGCTGGTCTTGGCGCCTTTTGTTTTGTTTCCTGTGGAGGTGTGTTTGTGTAGTGTAATGTGGAGTCAAAGAGTGTCAAAGAGACATCAACACAGACATGGAAATTTTACACATCCAACCAAAAGCCAGAAATTAAACACACTAGAACAATACGAAATATACAGACGCACAAAAACACATCCAACTGAAATTCTCAACATACAACTCAATTTCAGAACACACACATTCTTTGACTCCGGATTACACTACACAAGCACACCCCCACAGGAAACAAAACAAAAGGCGCTAAGACCAGCAACAATCAGTTCTGAAGAAGACACATAAAAGGCCGAAACATGTTAACCAAGTGCGATAGAATTTAACACGAAAAATACATATAATACATATTCTGAAGTTAATTAGTTTAATGGCAGAATATTTATTCTGTATCTGTGTTTTTATTTTTTCAATTACCAGAGAACACATTCACTTTCCTTGAAACATATCACTAAAAGGAAATTCTCATTGCATCAATTGTTAATTATTATTTTTAGCCAATTAATTAATTTAGTCTCATCATCTGCTGCAGTAGAAAGAACAAGAAATTAATTGTACAAATACAAATAGTTACTCTTGAACCTACAACATTTTATATATAGCCTACATGCAACTTTAAGTTGTATTTGTTGCAGGCCAAGCTAGGCCTTTAACGAACCCAAGTAATAAACATGAAAAAAATCAATATTGGCCTATAATTATGAAGTAATAATTTTAATTGTAAGGGAAACTAAAATAATCAAGGATATCATACCTAGGTTACTGAAACGTTTCGGAGTATGTGGATGTACATATTATCAATAAAAATATGGTCTGGGGTCAGAAAAGACACCAGGTACAGACCGATTATTTAGTCCTGACAGCTCAGCGACGCGAAAGAGGGGAAGTAATAGGAGTAGTGGGGAGAATACCGGAGTAGAGATAAGAGCAAGAGGTCGGTAAAGGAATGCAGTACAGCTTAACTGTAGGGAAAACACAACGCTATACCGCATGCGTGACATCCGATCGCTCTGACGGCAGGCAACAGACTAACCTGAACCAGAGTTGCGAGATAAAGGAATCGTATCCGTCGTACCAACTTATGAAAATTGTCGTACTTCAGCTTAAAATTATTGTGCATTTCTCAGCTTCCTTATATATATATATATATATATATATATATATATATATATATATACACACACACACATACATAGTGTATATATATATGTATATGTATATAATTTTAGTCCACCGCTATGTAGTAATGATTAGTATATCTGACTGTGAAACAAGCGGGCCGGGGTTCAAATCCTGGTTGATAAAAGTTACCTGATTGAGGTTGTTTTCGGGGTTTTCCCTTAATCCATTAAGACCAAATGCTGGGTAACTTTCGACGCTGGAGTCATTTCGCTGGCATTATCACCTACATGTCATTGATGCAATATAACCATCGCAGTTGAATTAAGAATCGTAAAATAATCTATATATTTGGCTATATATGTCTACCAGTAAATTTTAGTTTCAAATTTTAAGAATACTACTAATTATAAACAATGACATTAAGCATTGAATCAAATCACCACACATTTCTTCATCATCAACACTGTCATCGCAGTAAGGCGTGCACGATGACGCTTGGTTAGAAACAACTTTGTTACATTTTAAGTCAGCAGAAATTTGATCTTTGGCCGGCGGTAGATATTTTAATATCAATCAATGCGGCGGCTGAAAATTATATCAAATTAATTCATCTACAGTCGACTCAAACCCGACACCTCTATAATGTCGGCGCGTTTAGATTTCTTAATGCTACTGCGGTACTTTTTTATTGGTAAAAGACTTCATTTGTCCAACAAACAAGGAACTTAACAAAATTAAAACAGTATTACTCTGATATAACCGCGCCGTATACGTGAAATCTAGAGCTTAAGATGACAAATTGTAATTTACATGGCAAGCATGGTTACCAGATAGAGTTTCAAAGCATTTCCCACCTTAAAAGCATGTTTTTTTTTTCATATTAGTCAAGGACATACTGAATGAAGACAACTTGTCTAAAAGGGACTAATTAACCATCAATTTTATTTTAATTATAAACCAACATTATAAGTTCCAAAATAATTTTTCCCTTCAGTCGTACGTATGGCAACCCTGACCTGAACATCCCTTGACGTAGCTTAATGGACTCGCCTGACTAGGCGCACGTTGCCGGCAACTGTCAAGACTAAATAATCGTAGGCCTACTGTAAATGTCAAGGGTTAAGCGAGTTTACTCGAGTCTCACTGTATAGTTCAAGGGCTCGGAACCCTCCTCCTGTGAGGGCTGCGGTAGTTCCACTCAATTTGCAGGCTTTTATCATCTTTCGGCGTTCCTGTCCTGATGCTATTCTGTCCTGCTTCTTCCCCCCCCCCCGTTATCTAGTAGCTATTAAGTTACGTCCATTTTCCCTTTCAAAATGCTCCGAAATTGCTTGAGTGGAGCGAGAAAACTCGTAGTGAGACAAATGACCAGCAGGCTTCGAGCTCACATATTCAGTTCCAAACTCCCTTGCTAGGACGCGTTTCGCATACCTTTTAAATTTTTCTCCAGTGACATTTACATTGACTTGGATGAGAGGGGAAATGGGAGGAGGAACATTAAAAGATACGCAAAAACGCTTAAGACAGTTAAGAAATAATATATATTATAAATATATCACAAGTAACTTGCTACTGGAAATGGACAACCAAAGAAATGTATGTTCATAATCTACTTTCAATGACCAAGTTCTTTCCTTCGTTGAGTTCTTATGCCTATGAGAATTGATGATGACCTCTAAATAACCTTACGTATCAAGAAGATATTCTGTGGTTTAAATAGTGCTTGGCCACTTAAGATGACCAGTATCTATATCATAACTAAGGAGCGGATTTTTATGTGCACATAAAAATCCGCTCCTTAGTTATGACAAAAATACCTTACTTAGTCTGAAAAAAAAAATACTAGGTACTGACCAACCACACTTGAGTGCTAGTAGTTGGCCGAGAATTGTATCACAAATGCATGCCGATTATCTCTGAACAAAGACTTATACTGTGAAAACGATCTTTCCACAACACAGGACATCTGACGTGGATATTTAAAGAGAGGAATGTCACAAACACAAACATCGTCAATTTTACCTGCAGGCACATCCTCCAATACTTGAGCAACTTTACACATTTTTTATATCCACTGTTTTTCCCCAAACACATTCTGGAATTTGTTCCTTAGTACTTGTACTTCTGAACCTGGTAGCGGGTCTAGTTTAATTTCCACGGCACGCACCTCCCTGTTTCAGACAACAGGTTTCTGGACGTTTCGAGTTTTTTAATGGTATCACACAAAGAGCTTAAATTTGCTAATAGGAAAGTCAAATCGTTTTTTAAATAACCATCTTTCAGTATATCTTGAAGGATATCGATTGACGAAGCCCGATAACAGGGAATCACAACAAGATACATTGCCTTACTTGATGGACATGAGCGAGAGGCGAGAGATTTGTTTAAATTAAATATTGTTCATACCCGAGCTCTTATCTGTTCTGTTTCACAAATAAAGCGTGGAATGAAATCTTCTTCAGCAACAATAAACATTCCTAATTTTGTGTTGCAAGATCTCTCCTCCTTGTCCAAGTTAATTTATTTCCTAATAATAACACTGATATGCTGCCTAGCAGTTCTCAGAACTTGAGGCGATACTATTACGAAAATGGATCACGGATACACCATACAGCGCTTAGAAACACGAAGCAACCAAGAATCCTTAAAAAAGATAACGTACTTCTGAGTGATATAATTGATTTCGTTTTAAAATATTTAAAGGTTCTTGTAAAAAATTATTTAAGTAAAAAAACTCCAAGATTTATGCGTTTATAATAGATTTCCTGAAAATATGTACTTACATAATTCTTTTGTGAAAATATGTGTTTTTATGTGAAATAAAATTCGGGTTTTAAACTTGAAACTTCATGTTCGGAATTTTTAACTTCGTTAGTTGTGTTTTATCACACGCAAAAAGAATATTTAATTACATAGGAATCTGCTCCTTAATCAGAACACGAACATCCCAAATTCCTACAGAAAAATTAAATAATAGTCTTTCTGTCGGGAACTGAAGCCGGGTCCGCTATACATCCAACCAAAATTTAACCACTTTGTCAACAGTGCAGAACATGCACATAAATGTATCAGCAAGTAATAGGCACATATTATGATTAAATGTTTAAATTTGTTTTGAGTAAGCTGATTAGAGGAAATAATCCAACTGGATATGCGCTGACGATAGAACGATGTTTGCGATAAAGCCGAAATATTTTTAACCCTAATCATCTGGCTTTTACACGTCACCACTGAAGAATAATCGGCCTCATTAATTACCAACTTAACAGTAAAAGTACGAGGCGATAAAATACAGAACCATTAAGCAGCTCTCTACGGAGCACTGCGAAAGCCAGTAATGAAGCTCTGAAGCATTTGGTTGCTAGGCAACACAGAGATGAGATGAAACACTGCTCCACTGTTCATAGCCAGTTTTTCAATTTCGTGGATCAAATGCTCTTTTTTCTCAGAATTTTCTCTTATTGATAAGCACAGCTCAGACATTGGCCTTTTTTTGCATATTTTATTCCTATGTAGGTACATAACATAGGAAACTTAATTCAAAATCAATGTTAGGTTATTCTGTCCAAATCTTATAGTGCCTATAAATGGAAATTTTTTTGGATAAAAACCTATTTTGAAAAACTTTATGTTATACCCATTTCGTCCTTTAGAATAATATTGTCCCTTCGTAATGTTCAAAGTTAAAATAAATTAGCAACTATTGTTGTCACATCTAACATTCCATTATTGAAGCATCATTTTTGCAGATGAAGTTTTCAGAACCATAGTGGACTAAGCGCCATATATTAAAAACGGAGAAAACAAAGGTTACAATTAAGTGAATACCATAATTCAATAAAACATATAGCAAGTAATATAAAGTACGCATATTAAAAGTAAATGATACGTCAATCTTCATTAAACTATGGTATTCAAAGACATAGTGCCAAGCGCCATATATTAAAAATGGAGAAAACAAGGGTTAAAATTAAGTGAATACCATAATTTAATGAAAAATATAGTAAGTAATGTAAAGTATGCACATTAAAACTAAATGATATGTCAATCTTCATTAAACTATGGTGTTCAGAGCCATAGTGGGCCAAGCGCCATATACTAAAAACGGAGAAAACAAAGGTTAAAATTGAGTAAATACCATAATTCAATAAAACATACAGCAAGTAATATAAAGTATGCACATTGAAACTAAATGATATGTCAATCTTCATTAAACTATGGTGTTCAGAGCCATAGTGGGCCAAGCGCCATATACTAAAAACGGAGAAAACAAAGGTTAAAATTGAGTAAATACCATAATTCAATAAAACATACAGCAAGTAATATAAAGTATGCACATTGAAACTAAATGATGTGTCAATCTTCATTAAACTATGGTATTCACTTAACTTTAACTCTTACTTTCTCGGTTTTTAATAAATGGCGCTTGGCCCACTATGGATCTCAACCCTTCATATGTGAGCGTACGTATCGAGATGGATATGATATTTTTAGTTGGCAGGTTGATATTTTTTCTCACTTGTGTATTGCTTTTCGAAACACATTCTCATTTTCAATCTGTTTATCGATTTTATATGCTAAATATCTCTGTAATACCAAAAGAAAACCCGTTCAAGAAGTATGTCAATAAGGAGTGGATTGGTGGAGATCAAGATTCCACGAAAAACGGGAATATTTTCCTGTCAGTACTTCGAAAAAGAAGGAAGTCGTACTAGTTGTTTGTGTTTTTATAGTTGTGACAATTTTTCAAGTGCGAAATAGCAAAACCACTAGTTCACGCAAAATCATTTTTCCTATCCTTTCTCGTTTTTAACATAATATTAAGCTAGACAAAATGAGTTGTACATTTTATGATTTAACTTCGAATACAGGGGTAAAAATATAACTTTTAAAAAGATTATTGAACCCTTTCAATGGGTGCGTAGTTTGTTTTAAGGAACTCGGTTTATTAATTTGTTTATTTTATACCAGTGACCGGCATGTTCCGTGCTCTGTGACGTCATACCACGGAGCCGCTATGCTCTTTGCTCGGAAAAATCTGCATACTGAGCACAGCGTGGAGAGAAGGTTCAACTGAACAGTGGTGGTACGGCGCCTATGCACTGACAGAGCGCGATCCATTCGTCTGAGATAGTACGGGAACAGCACATTACAATATATTTGTACGAAACCAAACTGTACAACCCTGATAAATCAATGTAACAAAATATTTCGGTTTGTAATCAAATTTAATATACTTATAATTATATGAAATTAATAATACAGCCACCTGCAGAAGCGTTCGCATTATATAAATGAGGCTCCGAGACTGCTATAAATATACAAATATAGAAATAAATAATTTAAGCAGTACTACAACACTTTGTCTACTCGGAAACTTGAAAACAGTTCAAGTGTTTTTAACAGACATTTTTCTACACAATATACAGATTGAACTACCTAGGCCCTACCTTGGTGAGTAGTATGCAAAGTATATTTCAATTTTTGAAACACACCATCACTTTATGTCACTACCGTGCCCAAGCTAAATACTTTGTCGAGATCAAACTATGTTATGGAGTATGGAGGAATAGCGAAGTGTTTGATTTGTGGCAAGCTGTTTCAGCATGTAAAGAAGTTCAATATAGCCTACAACGCCATTATTCTGTATGCCACGCAAATGATTATGACAAATATGGGGGAGAAGATCGGTAAGTACTAGTGCAGCAATTGAAAGATAAATTATTGTTAAGTGAAGCTAGTGAACACACTGTCAGTGAATCAATGGTAAGCTTAAGGCTTAAGATATAGGATTTCACTAGCCATTGGAAAGAACATGCGTCTTTTAATGACGGGGAATTTGACAATAATGTTGCTATCATGACCGCAGAGGAGTTATTCCCTAGCAAAATACAGAAATGTGATTCCATCAAGTTATCTCCAAGAACTGTCGTATCACTGCTGCACCGACGCCACTGCGCTGGTGCGTGTTAACAGTAATACGACTCAACTGCTCGCTCTTCCAAGCTCTTGAGGCCTGACTGGCTCTTACGTCATAACTGCAGCTTCTGCTGGCCACTGTTTTATACCAATTAGATTGACATTTGGACCCATAGATCACCCTTATTTTTTCACAGGTAAAAAGTGGAAGGAAGTGGCATTTAAAATATCATAAAACACAGCTGACAACTGCTTATATTAAAAATACACGAAAGCAAGTGAAGAGATAATACGAGGAGCATTCAAAAAGTTACACATGTCGTCTGACGCTAAGAACATTGCGCAACAAGAGGGCGAATTGTCAGAATAGAGTTCATGTGCACGGCTTCCCTCAGGGACAGTTATGCTAAGATACTGATAAGAGGTACATCATAGTGCGGGAGTGAAATGGCGCGCACTCCAAAGTTGAAGTACAGTCCGATTATTTAGTTCTGACAGTCCCCGGCGATGTGCGCGTGGGTCAGGCGAGTCCATTTAGTTACGCCGAGGGGTATTTGGGTTAGTTACTCGCTTGCCTTCGGAGCGATCGGATGTTATCCGTGCGGTAGAGCGGTATGTTTCTAGTACAGTTAAGCTGTGCTGCATTCCTCTACTTACCGCTCGCCCTTACCTCTATTCCGGAGCTCTCCCTACTACTCCTATTACTTTCCCTCTTTCGCGTCGCTGAGCTGTCAGCACTAAATAATCGGTCTGCACGCGGAACAGTGCGATTCTTGTCGGAAAAACGTCTAAATTGCACAGAGATTCACCGTGAACTTGTGGCCGTGTATGGACCCAATGCAATGTCGCGGCCAGCCATTGTGAAAGGGTCCCAACAATTTGAGCGAGGACGCACAGACGTGGGTGTTGCTGATCGATGTATTCCTAGCCGGAGGGTGAACATAATAGATGTATTTGATAGCAATGCTGGGTCGTAGTGATTCCCACCCACACATACATTACATATCATTTTCAACAATTTGTTAAAATATAAAGATTTTGATTATTTTAAAATTTGAATGCACTCTCCGTATTGTATATTAAGGCGCTGTAGACAGTATACGGGACACTGCATAATGAATACGTCCTCCTGGATAGTTCAGTTAGTGACTAAAAACACTTATTTTTAATATTGTACTGTATTTTTATTGAATACAAACCTAACAAAAAATCAAATTCAGAATCGTAATATTTCTTAGTTTACGTAAATGGATGCACTACTTTTCTTCCCTCCTATAACTAGTAAAGTTATTTATTTGTGTTTTACATTAGTAACATGAAACTCCTAGATTAATTAAAATGTGTCTCAGTGAAACGTACAGCAGAGTTCGTATAGGTAATTTTCTGTCAGATGCGTTTCCAATTCACTGTGGGCTAAAGCAAGGAGATGCACTATCACCTTTACTTTTTAACTTTGCTCTAGAGTATGCCATTAGGAAAGTCCAGGATAACAGAGAGGGTTTGGAATTGAACGGGTTACATCAGCTGCTTGTCTATGCGGATGACGAGAATATGTTAGGAGAAAATCCACAAATGATTAGGGAAAACACGGGAATTTTACTGGAAGCAAGTAAAGAGATAGGTTTGGAAGTAAATCCCGAAGAGACAAAATATATGATTATGTCTCGTGACCAAAATATTGTACGAAATGGAAATATAAAAATTGGAAATTTATCTTTTGAAGAGGTGGAAAAGTTCAAATATCTGGGAGCAACAGTAACAAATACAAATGATACTCGGGAGGAAATTAAACACAAAATAAATATGGGAAATGCCTGTTATTATTCGGTTGAGAAACTTTTATCATCCAGTCTGCTGTCGAAAAATCTGAAAGTTAGAATTTATAAAACAGTTATATTACCGGTTGTTCTGTATGGTTGTGAAACTTGGACTCTCACTTTGAGAGAGGAACAGAGACTACGGGTGTTTGAGAATAAGATTCTTAGGAAAATATTTGGAGCTAAGAGGGATGAAGTTACAGAAGAATGGAGAAAGTTACACAACACAGAACTGCACCCATTGTATTCTTCACCTAACATAATTAGGAACATTAAATCCAGACGTTTGAGATGGGCAGGGCATGTAGCACGTATGGGCGAATCCAGAAATGCATATAGAGTGTTAGTTGGGAGGCCGGAGGGAAAAAGACCTTTAGGGAGGCCGAGACGTAGATGGGAAGATAATATTAAAATGGATTAGAGGGAGGTGGGATATGATAGAGAATGGATTAATTTTGCTCAGGATAGGGACCGATGGCGGGCTTATGTGAGGGCGGCAATGAACCTCCGGGTTCCTTAAAAGCCAGTAAGTAAGTAAGTAACATGAAACTCCGGTCGTGGAAGGGGGGTAACAAACGGTGTTAACGGTTCTCAACCGTTAATCCAAAAGTATAACGAGGTTGATATTAAAAATGTTAGTAAAAATAAAATGATGCCCCTGTATAACTGTGCCATAATCGAGACTTAAATTTGTATCCGAAGTCATCACAAGCTAGGACTCTGTCAGCTGATCACCAAGGAGGTATTCAAAACTCTCGAATTTTGAAGATGGAATGCCGAAAATACATTATTTTGTATGTAATCACATCACATTTTTTTTCAGCTCATTACAATAACTCTAGTCGATAATTCCTTTACACGTGAAAAGTTTAATAAAATGCATTATTTTCTTCGATAATGCTACGAACAAAATAACATCCTCGCTTTTTATTATGGTGCGTGTTACGTATCAACTTCGTGTAAATGTAGATGTTTAGCGCCCTCTGTGTCACATACTCCAGAACAGAAGCAGTGGCAGCCTTCTAGGCGTTTGGCATTCAAATGTAGACTTAGTTACACACATCCTATCGTGTATCACAGCACAACAAACGGCTAGAGAACTCTGACTTAGCAGTATCGTATTATGTGTGCAACATCAAGGATTGCTTACATCTACTTAATAGATACCATGTAGCAGTCTGAGAGTTGCTTGAAGACACGTCCGTTCCCTTGTTACTCGCTGTGTTTTAAATATTCTGGAAGAATTATACAGGGATATCATTTCATTTTTATTTCAATTTTTATTGTACCTGAGTTTTTGAATGTACTTCACTCCCACCCCTTCTACTAATGAAGTTCCAACTGCCCTCCACACAGAACCAAGGCCGCATATAGTAAACAGTACTGAGTTAGAGAGTATAGTACGTTCCAGAAATATCTTCGCGTTTTCCAGTGACGAAAGAGCTTTCAATATTGAATCATATTTTCGCACAGGTCCTGTCGTCCGTTTGTCTACGTCACATCTCGATTTCCCCTGCCTGCTTCTGCTCGTCCCTCTGTAAAGGCTAGTGGCTGGGCTGTCTTGGGTCTTTTCTGAAAACATTAATTTCTCTTAGGAATTGGACGTCTACGTAATATTATACAACTGTTTAAAATAACTTAAATAAAAGGGCCTCGTTAAGTAATTAACTGTCACGTGATTTCCCCCTTTTTACGATCCTGCGACATAAACACTTGGGTGGACAGTAGATAGCATATCTGAGTAATTTTATTTGTGCGAGTCGGACAGAAGTGAATATTGAATTTATAGTACGTAAGGTACTCTTTTAAAGAGTAAGTACAGAATTATTTCAACATGAGTTACTAGTACGAAGGACGAAACTGGTAATTGGAATTAGATGCAATAGTCTATAGTGCGACAATATGCACAAAAGAACTGAAGCCTATATCGAAATGAACGGCTACCATTTTCAAAAATGTGTTTAAATATTCATATTATGATTATTTTTCAATTTAACTTCATTCTATATATTGTATGCTAATGTGTATATTATACACTGCATAATGAACACGTATGCATGGATAACTCAGTTTGTGAGTAAAAACACTTATTGTTAATCCTTTACTGTACTTTGATTAAACAAAACCATAATGAAAATTATCGAACTCAAAATCGCAATATTTCCTAGTTTATGTAAATGGATGAACAACTTTTCTTCCCTCCTATAGCTAGTAAAGTGATTTCTTTGTATTTTACGCCAGTATCATCGATTTCCACTCGTGGAAGAGGGTAGCAAACGGCGTTTCCTGTTCTTAACCGTTAATCCAAAGGTATAGCCAGGTTAATATTAAAAATGTTAGTAAAAATTAAATGAGTCCCTGTATATGAAGTGTATAGGGGGAAAAACAAAGTCACAATTATCTTAAGGGTGATGCCATCACCTAATTCAGTATATTACTGCAAAATTTATTGCTGTTCCTAATGAAAAACTAGGAAAGGATGACTGTGTCCGTGGTGATAATATTGTTCTTTACTAGTTCTGATAAGAAAACACTGAAGTTTGCAGTAATATGCTGAATTAAATGATGACATCACACTTATGAGCAGGACGATGACTGTGTCCGTGGTGATAATATTGTTCTTTACTAGTTCTGATAAGAAAAACACTGAAGTTTACAGTAATATGCTGAATTAAATGATGACATCACACTTATGAGCATAACGATGACTGTGTCCGTGGTGATAATATTGTTCTTTACTAGTTCTGATAAGAAAACACTGAAGTTTGCAGTAATATGCTGAATTAAATTATATCACACTTATGAGCAGGACGATGACTGTGTCCGTGGTGATAATATTGTTCTTTACTAGTTCTGATAAGAAAAACACTGAAGTTTGCAGTAATATGCTGAATTAAATGATGACATCACACTTATGAGCAGGACGATGACTGTGTCCGTGGTGATAATATTGTTCTTTACTAGTTCTGATAAGAAAAACACTGAAGTTTGCAGTAATATGCTGAATTAAATGATGACATCACACTTATGAGCATTGTGACTTTGATTGTTTTCTCCTATACTCTTCATATGATGTGAGCCAGTAGGGTACTCTGGGTACTCGAGGTACTCTGGGTTCGATCCCGGCCAGATCGTGATGGAATTACTAGTGGAAAAAAAACGTTGCAGAGGGATTTCCTGGGGTATTCCCGTTTCCCTCTCTCATTCCACCAACATTTTCCATCTCTCCCTCACTTCATCTATCATCTGCAATGGTTAAAAATAGGCAGGAGTGAAGTCTTGTTGGTAGTACGAGTTATCGATGCTGATAAAGTAAAGACCTGGAACTATGGGCTCTGGAGATTAACGAGTATTCCTCTGACGATGGGACCTGAATTTCTCTGGGTTGAGGCAAATGGTCCCACCTGTCAGCATCGGATTCACAAGTCCCATCTGTCGAACTTGGACTATCGTTGAATATACAGGACGCACAAAGAGCCTATGTAAGCCTAAGTATAAGAATTCGTTCCGGATTTGTTCCTCGAAATTCCAAACCAAACCAAAACATGAGGGAATGGTTTTTTTATTTCAAATACAAAGTGTAAGAAAAATGCCTAAGCTTTTAAGAGGTGATCAAACTCATCAAAGCAAGCAAAAAGGTCTAATAAACATTAATTGTCCTGAAATTAATATCTTCCTAGATATTAGAACTTACTTGTTCTTAGCAGATGCTCGATATCACTTCCATTCCACAAAATGCATCCTTCTGCTCGACGCTTAAGGAACCACACAACCTTTCAAACACACATGGTTGGTCTCGGATGTGCTAACAGGTGTTTAAGACACGCTACTGAAGGGTTTGGACGTCTTCAATGGGTGTTACATACACTAAGAACTTAAGCGTCCCCATAACCAAAAATCCAAGGAATTAAGATCTGGAGAACGAGCAGGCCATAATATAGGACCGACCCGGCCAATCCACTGAAGTTTAAATACCCGCGTTAGACGTCGTCTGACTGCTACGGAAATGGACTGGTGTTACGTCATGTATTAAACACATTTGTAGTCCTTGATGGTATGACATTTCCTCCAGCATAACGGGCAACTGGTTTGCTAAGAAACGTCAACCTACTACGTAGAATGTGTGGCCCTATTAACCTGTCACCAACACACTAATTTTAAAGTATTTTTTCGTAAAAACTATTAATTTTACAATTCATCTTTATTGGACTTTTTTTCTTGTTATAATGCGTACTACCACCTCTCAAAACATTATACCCTTTTTTAACACTCTGTATTTGTGTGCATAATTTGCTTTAAAGGTACAACAAAATTTCAGCGTGTAAGAACTAATGTTATTGATTAATGTTTAAATTTGCATTAAAAGTTTGTTGTGCTTAAACAACTACGTCAAACATAGAACGTTTACACTTAATATTTGAGGAGAAAAATTCGCTCCGGCGCCGGGGATCGAACCCGGGTCCTTGGTTCTACGTACCAAGCGCTCTGACCATTGAGCTACGCCGAATTCTCATAGCTAGCAGTGCATTAATAACTGCGGATTCCCGGCCAACAAGTCACTCAACTGAGTGCGCTCCTAGTATAATGGCAGTTGACATTGGACATATAGGCTACGTCAACATATAATGCCTAACTTGGAGTCAGGCCACAAAGGGAAACATCGAAGGAGGAAAGTTCGATCCGGATTGAATTCGGCGAAACTCAGTGGTCAGAGCGCTTGGTACGTAGAACCAAGGACGCGGGTTCGATCCCCGGCGCCGGAGCGAATTTTCTTCTCAAATATTGTGTCAATATTACAGATAAATTCTGTAGGACAAATTTTTTTAGTAGGTTACTTTACGACGCTTTATCAACATCTTAGGTTATTTAGCGTCTGAATGAGATGAAGGTGATAATGCCGGTGAAATGAGTCCGGGGTCCAGCACCGATAGTTACCCAGCATTTGCTCATCTTGGGTTGAGGGAAAACCCCGGAAAAACCTCAACCAGGTAACTTGCCCCGACAGGGAATCGAACCCGGGCCACCTGGTTTCGCGGCCAGACGCGCTGACCGTTACTCCACAGGTGTGGACTGTAGGACAAATTAATATATCTATAATATAGAACGTTTAGTTAAATATAAAAAATTCTATAGTTAGAAAAAGCAATAGCTCTGTAAACCGATTAAAAGGACAAGTATTTTTTTTTTTATGATTTTGTGTATTTTCTGACAAATAGTAGCATTAAAAAGGTATTTAATATACGAGTTAATAAATGTTCCATAATGAAACAATTTATTCATTGAAAATTTCCTAACTAATAGATGTTTATGCCGAGGTGAGTGACTACGTGGTCTAAGGCGAGCTCCCTTTAGGCGCAGCTATTCAATGTTTCATGGGTTCGAATGCCACCTCAGGCATGGATGGATGCCCCATATTAATATTCTGTCGTCTGTGGATCTCTGTAGAGGCCCCTACTCTCTGCAAACCCCAGGCTAGGGGACGCCCACATGTGTCAGTGTCAATAGAGCTTGGTCTATATTACACAGCGGTGGCGAAAATGTAATCGTGCGCCGAGCCACTGTGTAACCTGCAACGTGCATCGCACCTATGGAGGGAGGCGGACACCCGAAGGGGAAGTGAAGCAACTGTCTGACTTATTAACGGATTTCCATTTTCCTTACTTCAAGCACTTAAATACAATTTTATACAGTACAAGGCTACAAACTAATGATTAGTACGTGTAACGAAGAAAGAAATTAACAATGAAACAACCTAAAATTAACTGTCTTCAGAATGTCTCTGCGACAAAGTTTCAAAATCAGGAATTATGTCACTTACTGCCAGTCGTACTTGATCACGAAGGTATTTGTCTCTCAGTCGTGATCTAAATTTGGTTTTTACTATTTTCATTGTTGAAAATAATTTTTCACAAACGTAAGTTGTAGCGAACATGGCTTCAACAGAGCAAGCGAAAGAACGAAGCTTCGGATATTTATTTCTTGGCAAAGATTTGAAAGTTCAACATTTGTCAAGTCCTTACATCTAGCTTTCATTTGACATCACATAGTAAATCAGTGAGTTCAAATTGAAGATCTAACCGCATTATTCGTACATCTGCTGAAAAAGGATCGAAGTACGATGATGATGATGATGATGATGATGATGATGATGATGATGATGAAGATGATGATAACAACAACAACAACACTTAACCTTTTAATGTTTCATCTGTAACATGTAGTATAATGCCGTTTTATGTTATACAACCGTTTTCCTCGTAACACTTGTGAACAAATCATACATTTAATATTCATATTGACAGCAAAAAAATGCGTCCTTCCATCCTACTTGGAACTTTCGTACATGGTTTCGAGCGAGACATAATGCCACTCGCAGGTCAGAGACAAATACAAATGGAACGGAGTTTGACTCCAGTGAGTGAGAGGATGGGGGTTGGTGGAGGTTAGAAGCAAACGAAATGCGCAGCTATCATTGCGAGCCACAATGTCTCACGAGTCACGTTCTCACCACGGCTGGTCTATATAATCGTCAGATCCCCTACAGATATCAGTGTGTAAGTCCTACAACAGGATGAGGTTAAACAAAGACAAAAATAATAAATGTTCATTATTTTAAGTAAAATAATAAAATAAGTAATAAATTTCATTCCACGTATTATGTCAGGTGTTCTTAAACTTTTTTACTAAAAACAAAAATCAATTTTCGCAGCCCGTGAGTCTACTCTGAAGATAAATTTTGATAATATAGTACAATACCTTACAATTGTGTTTCCATTATACTTCGTAAAACTTAGTTCTGAAAAGCTTTATAACTTTAATTCAGTACTTTAAATAAAACTACGATGAACCATTCCTAAAGTCCCGGCAACCAATATTTGAATCGTATGGGTTGCGACCTATAGGTTAAGAACTCCTGTATTACATAATTAATATTGTTCGCTTTATTGTTCTCGTTAATCTCTTCATATAGATTACAGAACAATCCATTTATAATAAAATTCTTACATTGAGGTATTATAAATGCAATATAGGTAAATATATGCGCAAGCAATGCTTGTATAATGGTATTACGCTATCAATTAATAAAACCCAATAATTAATTTACATTTCTGTGTAAGACATAACATAAAACATGTCTTCTAGAAAAATAAAGCCCCTCTGACAAAGTTGATATTTTCATAGAAAGAATCCGATATATCTGTACATTCTGTACATGAAGCGTATTATTCCCCGCACCCCTTCTATACAGGAGCACAAGAGTTTCACATTTGCAGCGAGGCTGGCCATTGCTGTAGTAGACATAATATTGAGTTAGAAGAGGAATTATAGCTTTCATTCCAATTTCCTAACGTACAGAACCCCGATATTATTTTATAATACAACACAATAAACGAAGATGAGAGTACTTGAATTAATTACAACTGAATATGTATTTTAAAAAATACATTAGTGTAAAACTAATCTGATAACGAATTTGAATGACGTCATGTGCGTCAGGAATCACACCCCGACAGCTGAATTGCGGCGAGAGGTGACAGACCAGTAGTGAGTGATTTCAAAATCAGAGTGCATGTTGTATCACAGTAGCAATGCCCAAGTAAATTGAGCCTTTTTGGCAGGGGTACATAACAACATTTTCCGACGTTAAGTACAGTTACGTGAAAATCATAGGAGCCTGAAAACACGTGGTTTCGTTATTTCCAAGAAAGGCATCTTGTGTGTACCTAATAAGACTGGAAAAGCTCGGATGGGATTAATTCCAGAGTGGAAAAAGGAAGCAAATCCACTCCCCGTCACAACTCGCCGCACCCCACGAGATGATACAAATTAATTCCAATCGAACTTTACCAATCTTATTCAGTACACAGAAGATGCCTTTCTTGGAAACAAAGAAGTCGCGTTTATTGCAGGATTCTTTTATTTTCACATACCTGTAGTCGGCATTGGAAACGGTGGCAATGTACCCCTCACAAAAAGGCGTAGTACAGTAGTGCACGGCGTACTACAATAGTGCACGGTGTAAGTACAGTAGTCCACGGCGTAGTAGAGAATTGCACGGCATAGTAAAGTAGCGCACGCTGTATGTAGAGTAGCACACGGCGTAGTACAGTAGCGCACTTGTAATACAGTAGTGCACGGCGTAGTACAGTAGCGCATGCTGTATGTAGAGTAGCACACGGCGTAGTACAGTAGCGCACGTTGTAATACAGTAGTGCACGGCGTAGTACAGTAGCGCATGCTGTATGTAGAGTAGCACACGGCGTAGTACAGTTGCGCACGTTGTAATACAGTAGTGCACGGCGTAGTACAGTAGCGCACGTTGTAATACAGTAGTGCACGGCGTAGTACAGTAGCGCACGGAGTAAGTACAGTAATGCACGGAGTCGTACATTGTGCACGGCGTAGTAGAGCCGAGACGAGATGTTATGGCACCAACCTGCGCGAAGTTTTAAATTGCCGGCCAGCAGGGTAGAGGAGTGGGGGTTGTTTGGGTTACGGTTCTCAAGCTCAGAGAGGCAGGCATATCCGTTTCATCTCTTTCTAAAAACATTCGTCTTCCCTTAGTATTACCACTTTCCTACTCAGAGTCCGAAGGTACCTAGTGGAATAGAGCCCGCTATTCCATCTTTATATTCTTATGCTCCGTCCGAATCAGAAGACTGATCTGTGCTGGAATCAGATGCCCCTAAGTTTATGGAAATGTTCTCCAAAATACTATCCATCACGTGCTCACTTTCAATGTAAATGTTCTCTACTTTCTTCACATAATCATACACTGATATCCATTCTTGGAAGAAGCGATTGCAGAGTCGGCCTCTGCTTATGCGTAGATAGAAATTATAAATGAGTTTTCTTAGGACTTCCTCATCGAAACTGTCTAAAGCTGCAACAATCTTCTTCTTCGGCTGTGATTTTTCCGGACTGGAGAAAGAATCTGCTGTTCCTGCCTCAATATTTTTCCCTTCTTTCTTGATTCTTGCCAAGGTTCGCTTTGAAATACCATTGGCAGCCAGTACTCTTGCAAACACGCTTTTAAATGGAATTGGTATTCCATTTACAACCTCTTCTGACGTGAATTTCCGTACAATGTATACTATTTCATGTCCTTGACTATGAAGTACTCTATGATTTCACACCTTAGACAATGCCATAATGAGGGCGCTCAGAAGGACAATGTTTTCAGTATTAGCAATAGCGGTAGTAGCAGAACGATCTGAACACTCGGAATGCTAGTAACCAACTAACCCAACACCCCTCCAGTTGAGTGTGAGGGCGAGTCCAAGCAAACGAACTAAAATGCGTCCCTCGCGCTGGTGCCATAACTTCTCGTCCGGGCTCTACAGTAGCGCACGTGGTAAGTAGAGTTGTGCACGGCGTAATACAGCAGTGCACGGCGTAATACAGTAGCGCACGGTGTAAATAGAGGAGTGCACGGTGAAATACAGTAGTGCACGGCGTAGTAAAATAGCGCACGGTGTAATTAGATTAGTGCACGGCGTGCTAAATTAGTGCACAGCGTATTACATTAGTGCACTGCGTAGAACTGTAGCGCACGGTGTAAGTACTGTAGATCCCGTCATATGCCTTTTCCAATTCCAATGAAATGCTAGGAACCTAGAGATCATTCAAAAGACTGTTATTTTCAAGGAACCACAGACCATTACATTACAGAGAACTTGTCAGCGAACTTATTCAGGACTATAACGTGATGGAGCGTCACATCTCTTAAAATAACTTCTTGGATTCTCATCTATTTTTTCTTTCCTGAAAACCTTCGGGTAGTGAGCGACGAACATGGGGGGCGTTTTCACCAGGATTTTTCTGAAATGTAAAGGCGCTACCACGAAAAATCGAGCCCAAATATTGTCAGAGTACTGCTGGACACTCAAGAGATGTTTCTCAACCGAAGTATAGCCTAAAATCTATTTCACACATATTTTAGGTAAATAAAGATGATTTTAGATAAAATATTACAAGGTATCAATACTAGAAAAGTCTGAAGTGCATTTCATATAATTACTCAAAAACCCTGAGTGATAGAAAAATTTTGAAAACAGATTTGAAATAGGCAAGAAAAATTCTACAAGAATCACCCATTCTTCATCTTCTAACAAAAAAAATATTTAATTTTTTAACCAGTGTTATTAGTTTTATTTTTCACGTTTTTATATTCCTTAGAAATTATTATTATTTTATGAGAGAAAATTTTGAAATTAGATAATAAATAGGAGAAAACAAGGAAAGATGTTAATATATGCATTTAAATAATCAAAATAAAAATATATACGCATTTAGAAGGGAAAATCCTGAAATATGCATTTATTCAACATCAAGTCGGCTTCACTCGAACGTAGAAACCAGAATCGGCAAAGTTCCACTTTTACTTTTTCGAATCAATAAAAACATGGAATTGCATGAAGTTCCGCGGTCTACTGATTACTCTGTTCCCTCCGATTTAAAAGCCACATGTAAACAACCACAATCTGAAGCACCGGACAACTGGGCACCTAACGTAGCGGCAAGTTCAGTGAGGTGATTGATATGTGACTGTATGTCAATTGATAATATTCATGTAGATGATAATTACTGTATTATTTCCAGTGATTAATTTCGAAACAGATTACATGTTCATTATGACTCTGTTATCTACTCGCGTCTGTGACCATGGTCTACAATCAAAGCAGCCGGGATTCGATGCCCGGCCAGTTTGTTAATGGAATTTGTGGTGAACAAAGTAATTAGACGTTGCAGAAAAGTTTTTCTTCAGTCACTCCCATTGCTCACATAATTCCCCCAAACACCCTGTACATCCACCTCATTTCCTCTATCACTAGAATTAGTTGCCGC
This sequence comes from Periplaneta americana, assembly GCF_040183065.1. NCBI lineage: Eukaryota > Metazoa > Arthropoda > Insecta > Blattodea > Blattidae > Periplaneta > Periplaneta americana. The sequence continues at coordinate 57,874,584 of NC_091122.1, forward strand.
GTCTAGTATCAAAACCGGCCAAGTCACTGAAGGAAAATTTTTCAGTATCAAGCAAAAACCTCCAGAGACGAACCACTGACAATTTAAAAAGTTGTTTCTTCATTGTTACATAGCTAATTGTTGTACATTTAGTTTTCCTTCATGTTTAAAATTTATTTCGCAGCTTACAAACTTTTTACTTGTTTTTAATTTTGACTTGGCTAGTTTTAAACAACTTTATACAATTTTATTGTCGTACATAGCATCTATGGAGGGAGGCGGACACCCAAAGGGGAAGTGAAGCAACTGTCTGACTTATTAAAGGATTTCCATTTTCCTTACGTCAAGCACTTAAATATAATTTTATACAGTACAAGGCTACAAACTAATGTTTAGTACGTGTAACGAAGAAAGAAATGAACAAGAAAACATAGGACACATTATCACAACCTAAAATTAACTGTCTTCAGAATGTCTCTGCGACAGAGTTTCAAAATCAGGAATGATGTTACTTACTGCCAGTCGTAGTTGATCACGAAGGTATTTGTCTGTCAGTCGTCATCTAAATTTGGATTTTACTATTTTCATTGTTGAAAATAATTTTTCACAAAAGTAAGTTGCAGCGAACATGGCTTCAAAAGAGAATACGAAAGAACGAAGCTTCGGATATTTATTTTTTGGCAAAGATTTGAAAAGTTCAACATTTCTTAAGTCCTTACATCTAGCTTTCATTTAACCTCACATTGTAAATCTGTGAGTTTAAATTGAAGATCTAACCGAATTATTCGTACATCTGCTGAAAAAGGTTCGACGTACAAAGATAATAATAATAATAATAATAATAATAACAATAATAATAACAATAATAATAATAATAATAACAACAACACTTAACCTTTTAATGTTTCATCAGTAACATGTAGTATAATGCCGTTTTATGTTACACAACCGTTTTCCTCGTAATACTTGTGAACAAATCATACATTTAATATTCTCATCATATTGGCAGCAAAAAAAAATGCGTCCTCCCATCCTACTTGAAAATTTCGTTTTTGTAGATGTACTGTACATGTATTCGAGAGAGACATTGCGACGATATGCCATTCGCAGGTCAGCGACAAATACAAATGGAACGGAGTTTGACTCCAGTGAGTGAGAGTGTAGGGGTCGTGGGAGGTAAAAAGCAAGAGAAATAAACGGCTATCATTGCGAGCCACAATGTGCTCGTGAGTCACATTTTCGCCACGGCTGCGTTTCAGAAAAAAAGTTCTTTGTTGAACATTATAGTTTCCATTTTACAGGGATATAAAGTTGTATAAGTTGTATAAGGAAATCAGGAGCAGTCGGAGTCTAAAATCTTTTAAGTACACTCTACTTAGAAATGTTTTTATTGAACAGAACTAGACTCTTGCGGAAGTTTCTAAATAGTCTTAAATGAACAAATTGTTATTTTTTTCTCCTCTCTCTTCTCATTTTTTTCTTTTCTTTTTTTTTTTTTTTATTATCTTGATATATTACTTAATCATTTGTATTTGCATGCCATTTAGTACGACTTTGCTAATCAACATTTTATGTTTTGTAATCCATATGTATTCTCCTATTAGTATATTAACTATATAATATATCTCAAGTGAATTAAACGTCGAATTTATCTCGAGCATTTTAGGTCTTATAAATCGTGTGTGTGTGTGTGTGTGTGTGTGTGTGTGTGTGTGTGTGTGTGTGTGTGTGTGTGTATTCCCCTTATGTTATGTAACTGATTTTGATTATGTGTAATTTTCTACTTTATTTTATATATTATGTAACCGATGGGGTGAAGAAGGGATAGTGACGCGAAACATACAGCCTCTCGTATCCAAATGCCATCCTCACCTTCTCGTGGTCCACCCTGTTTCTACCAACGAGGAAATGGCGACCGAGTCACAGCGGTATAACTGTTTCATCAAATACAGAGGAAATGCTGCATTACAAGCCTGTCCAGAGGCTAAAGTGGCAGCCCCACTACTGGACTACCTAACGATAAGGCTAGTAACCTATCTTAGGGAAAATTACATTACTTTCAAGCTTCAAACAAGCAGTATAAGGACAGATAATTTGAAGACATAAGATTTGGACATTAAAGAAAAAAGACATGAACAGAATCAAAGCAACGGAAATGAAATTTTTCAGGACAGCAGGATATACTCTTTTAGATAGAAAAAGGAATGAAGAAATTTTAGAACAATTAGAAGTAGAGTCATTAGAAGAAAAAATCAGCAGATACAAATTCAATTGGCTAGATCATGCAAGAAGAATGGAAAATTCAAGAATCCCAAAAATTATGATGCAGTATAAACCTAGAGGACATCGTCGACCAGGAAGACCTTTTAGAAGACTGCTAGATGGGGCCGAAACAGGTCTACCGAGGCCTAATTCGTGAAGGTTGATGATGATGATGATGATGATGATGATGATGATGTAGCCGATCTTGACTACTTGTAATTTTATATTATGTAACTTATCTTGAATATTTGTAATTTTCTACTATATTTTATGTAATTTCTAAGGTATTTCTTTAGTGTGTTTTGTAATCTAATTTTGTATTTCATGTATATTATTGAAACCTGGTTGAGTGGAAGAGAAAGCCTCATGGCCTTAACTCTGCCAGGCAAACAACCACCACCACCACTACAAGTTACATCATTTGTGGACATTGGACATCATGTATAACTCCTATAATGTGTTTCAATGTCTGAATTTCTTCTGTACTCCATTTTTTCTATTTTTCATATTCACAATCTTGGTTTAAGCACCACATTGCTAAAAAATGACAAAATATGCTTTTATATACTATAAAAGCTGAAATAAGCATTAACCTTTAGATATTCATAAAATATGTAGACTACTATAAACCCTTGACCTTTGGTTACAAATAACTTTAAATGCATTTATATAATGATAGCATATAACTTGCAACTAAGAAATAAAGCATGCAAATATGCTGAAATCCAATCTGTATTCATGAGGAAGGAAATTCTGAAGAAGTCGTGAGTTTATTTTTTAATATCAATTAACTATTGAAACAAATTGTAATTACGGTCGAGTGTTCCAGAAATTTGCCTGATAACACAGACGTTGGCAGCCCTGTTTAGGAGAGCAGGCGGTCCACTGAGTGGGCGATACAACATCTGCCAGTGTCAGATTGACAGCCCAGACAGACCCGTGGGATTCTGCACTAAATTAGAATTTATAGTATATTGTGCCTTTGTTTAATTCAGCTGTCCTCGATAAATGTAAGCAATTTATTCAACGTGTGGTAGAGCTTGCAGCACTCCACTGATGTTACATTCACTATAAAACAGACAGCATAAATTATGTCTCAATATTGCTTGATAACATGTAAACTGTTTCGAAAAAAAAAAAAAAAAGTTTAAATTTTATCTATGTTTTTAAAAGAAAATTTTTAACATACAAGAATAGAAATAAGAAAAGCGAAAATCACTACTATTCATCGCACATATAACTTGGTTGTCCATTGCTTACCATTAAGGGTGTTAGGGTATTTCAAAAGTCAGTTCAAACATTAAACCGCTATAAATATTATAATATTTGAGATAGGGGAAAAAACAAAAACATCACAGTGTTGGGTAAACAACAGAGTTTACAAAACATTGGGAAGATGTCCGCCGTTTCTCTTGTTCAACGTACAGCATTGTCTGTGACACCATCCACAGCATTTTGCAGATGTCTTGGAATATTGGCAATTTCTTGCGAGATGACATTTTTCAGTTGCAATAGGGTTGTTAAATGTGTCAGGAAAACTCGTTCTTTAAGGTAACCCCACAACCAAAAGTCGGTCGGATTGAAATCTGGAGATCGCGGAGGCCACATTGGTGGAAAGTGCCTACTGATGACTTTGGTCGGAAAACGAACTTCAATTAAGCGTGTTAACTCCACCATTAATTTTTAGTAGGTTATTTTACTATGCTTTATTTAGCGTCTGAATCAGATGAAGGTGATAATGCCGGTAAAATGAGTCCAGGGTCCAGCACTGAAAATTACCCAGCATTTGCTCATATTGGGTTGGGGGGGAAACCCCAGAAAAAAAAACTCAACCAGGTAACTTTCCCCGACCGGGAATCGAACCCGGGCCACATGGTTTCCCGGCCAGTCGCGCTAACCGTTAAAGGCTGGTTCACAATAAACCGGGAACGGAAACGACAACGAGAACGGAAATATTGTTAAAATGAATGTATTTAAATGTGAGCATTCACAATTAACGAGAAGCTTACGGGAACCCGGGAACGGGAACGTGAAAATTTATTGTGAATGCTCTCATTTAAATACATTTATTTTAACAATATTTCCGTTCTCGTTGTCGTTTCCGTTCCCGGTTTATTGTGAACCAGCCCTTACTCCACAGGTGTGGACAATAATCGAATAAGACAGACTGTTACAATAAACAGGGAGCGCTACTACAGCATGTTACAGAACTTCGTCATCCCTAGACTGAGGAATCACGATATGCAAAACATAATCTTCAAGCAAGATGGCGCTCCACCCCACATCTTTATCCCTGCAAAACAATTAATTACGAAAATGTTTGGCGATCGTATCATCCTATTTTACTCATTTTTATTTTAAAAAATCCCTCCTAGTTAGTAATCACTGGTTTATATTATATGAATCTGCCGCAGAATTTTAACTTTAGTACACCACATGTGAAAAACCAAAATACAGTATATTTTCAGTAGCGTTCATTAAAGTAAACAATCTATATAACATGATGTCTTCTACAGGTGTAAGTTAATATTTTATCGAATTGTACTTGCGTTAAAATGAGACTGACTTTCATCATGACTGTTAGAATAATTGTATGCATGATAGATTCGTTCATTTTAGAGGTTAGTTCACTTTATCAATACTCTTACATAAGGGATGCTTTAGTAAGTTTATTAAGCTTACTCTCATACTTTCCTTGTCTAAATGGACTCGTCCAACAGTACAGAGAGCCATTGCTAAGAAATAGTTGACTTAACTCGCTTCCGTTTCTAATCAATAGTGTGACTTAACTCATTGTCGTTGCTAAGCAAGTGACGTCTGATGTCGTTTTCTCCATTTAAGCTCCTAGCATAACTGTTTCACTTTAAAAAAGAATAAATGTAAGCTACAAGCAGCTAACCTTAATGGAAATACTGCACAACACAGCATAAGCTGATTAGAACACATTAATGGTACGAATGGTATGAATGATTATCCCTACAGGATGGAAGATGTACTTAGCTTCTGCCGCCCTGGGAATATTTATTTATACTCTGACTTATAGGAAAGTACACAAACTAGATGCTCATCAAAGCACTTTCATATAAATGTAAATGAACAATTTAGTTTATAATTATTGATAAGAATTTACATAAGCGGGAGTTGTAAAGCATAAATCTGCAGCTCATTAACAACAGAAATGAAATAAAATGAAAACATAAAAAAGAGATGTGGCCTATAATGAATCAATATTGACAAAAAAATAGTAATAAGTCTGTAGCAAATTGCAGGAGACCTTAATTTCTAGCAGGATCAAAACAAAGAAAAAATTTAATTATTCCAGGAAAAAATAAACCTGAATGTGCTATGACATGAATGCAGTAGATAACTTTTTTTTATAATTTTTGTTTCGGAATAAGTTTTTTGTAGCATGAAATAAATCAGTTTCCTCTAGGCCTATTAATTGAAGTTGCTAAACATTTTTATTAATCGTGAGGTCAGATTACGTTCTCGACTTTGGGAAATCAAATAACAAGTGCCTTCTAGACCTAACTGGAGGGACATAAAATGGATTAAGTTGAGTATTTCACGAGGAACAATACTATTTCTTAATAATTTTCTTGGAAATAACATCAAATAGATGATTCATCTATAGTTGAACGTAGGCAAACCAAAAATTAATTTCAATAATCTAGTTGGGAACTCGAATGAACAGGGTACAGTAGAGCATCGATTATCCCAATATCGATCAAACGAAACATCGGTTAACCGAAAGAGTTCCAATCGGTAAATTCAAATTTGCGTGCGCGCCATGTAGAAGTTTCGCTAGCGCTGTGAGATTTAGCGGCAAAAAACGAGTCTCAGCTCTGAAGCCAAAAAAAAAAAAAAATCTTTCCCTAAACTGTAGGCCTACTTTAATGGCTATTTTGAACTTGTCAAACTAGGCTAGTTAGTTTTCTATGTTATTTGTAAGACGTGTGATACCAAATATGTACTGTATGTCAGTTTTGTGTTTAATAACAGTGTTTCTTTGTTTCATACTGCTCCTATGACATCGGTACAATTTGTTTCTGTAAATAATCGGTTATCCGAAAAATCAGTTATCCAATTGTTTCGAATAATCGATGCTCTACTGTACTTTAACGGTCTTACTAATAACAACTCTATTTACAGACGTTTAACTGTCTTATAATTATACAATGAGTAGCTCGTTTATAAGTCGTGTGTAAATTCTTTACCAATAATCACTACATACGTCGTGCATAACAGTATAACTGTTACACAGCTACGTCATAGTTTCGTCATTATTTCATTACGAACAGCGTGTTCCGAATCTCACCGGTCCGGTGGCATCAATGACGTCACGTTGCAGCGAAATAAGGAACAAAACTGCTGGAAGGATCGATGCTGTCATGGCGACTGTACAAGTTGTTGTCTGTGCTACGCTAGCGAAATTTTCGTACTCCCATCTCGTTCAAAGAAAAGATAGCATAAACAATTTATTTCTTGAACCAGTAGTAATAACTGGTCCGTTGACATGTTCGCTCATAAGCCATTAACATATTGTTTTTACTTGTGCTCATTACAAACAACACAGCAGAACTAAAGCAGAACACACCGCCATGACACAACAGTGCACGATGTTATTCGTCTGATAATTCCCGCCCTATACAAGAACCAATCAGATTCACTGATGGCGGCTGATGGAGACTGCCACCACCTCTGCAAGTTGATGGCACCGGTGCGACACCGGTGGAGCATCAATGACGTCATCGGTGGAATTCGGAACACCGTGATGCCATCGGATTGCTCACCGGTGAGATTCGGAATACGCTCGAAAGGTAATAGAATATCTGAGGTTCTCTATTGCACCCGGTAGAGCGCTCTAGTGTGGCGTGGTTAGTATCGATAGTACAACTGGCTCTGATCGATTACCACGCTATATTTTGATCAAAGAGTACAAGCTACAGCAATATTATTCTAATTATTCTATGCTCTTTGGTTTGTTCTTCTGTGGTTACAAGGCAACCATCATCATAAAATGGCATTCGATACGAACAGCTGTAGAGGGGCGACCATTTTTTCTCTATAGGCCTATACAACGCTTAAACTAGGGGTTTTGTGTATATAACTACTGCAAAGCAATTCCCATTGTAGAGTTTCAGACTGTTTATACATCCATCGCTTATACATGGTTTATTAGTAACGTTTTCTGTCTCAAATCTGCGCAAGTCTCGTATAAAAACTATACACGGTTTATTAATAAGACCGTAAATGTTTTATAATATAGGAATTTATTCTGCATCAACTCAATGAATGAACGTTGTTCTTGCAGCAAAAATTTCAAATTAATGTAGCATGTGTGTCCATGACAATAAAATGAAGAGTCGTAACAAGCCTATGAACGGAATAAATTAAATAATTAATAGAGGGACGGGTGGGTGAAAACATAGCCTAATTAGTTTTCCATGCAAGATAATTGGTTGGGTCATCCCAGCAGAAATATAATTCTGAGAATCTTTGTGCTCTAATATGATGGCATTCTGCCCACAAGTTGGCAACTAGCGGTGTAAAGCCCCACCCACATCACATACCAACAGCGTTTTAATTTAGTCCATTTTTACGATAAGCCTGAACGGAACATTCGAAGTTCCCTACTATTAGCTTTATCGTGTTTTGAAGGGTACTGTACATGACCCTTCCGATCGTAATGCGCTATATATAGCAGCATACACCTGCCGCAAGTTGTGGCTCTCTCGTGAGCTTATTTAATTAAATTGCTATGCTCCACACAGCATCCCCTTGTTTTTACATTCCCCTTTTATAATACTGCCAACAAAAGTATCGAGAAATCGACTCGGAGAAGAATTTCCTTTGTATTTAACTGCAGGGGTTAGTTCACAAACGGAATAAAAAAAATACCTTCCAAAAGCGATGTTTTTGTTTGAGCCACGTAATGTTAGCTGAGACAATTGACTAGAGATGCATCTATACGATTCAACTTTTCTTTCAATTTTAAACATTCAAGCAATGCATGCAATAGTGCACAAAATGCATTGAATTGTGCATGCCTTTTTCAACTAAAAATGATAGCGTATTACACAATTGAACGCTACACATCGCCTTTGGGTATCTTGTGCGTTATTTCATTCAACAGTAGCATGTAGCGAGTAGCTGATTAATTTAGGTGGCCATGATTAAACCGAAAATTGTTTTCTTTTATGATGGTGGGCATTTTAAGCTGAAAGTGGCGGGAAGTGCGATTTGATTTATTGAATATTATCGCAAATACGAGTGTCTATGGAGTGTTCAACCACAATTTTGAGAATCAAGTAGACCTTAGTATTGGGTTGATATTTAATATTTATTAATTAGTACTGACTAACGTCATTGTTCCTGCAATAACTCCTATGTGCAAAATATAACATTTTTCAGTAGCAGCCATACATAGGAGACTGTAAATTCTTACATTTTCGAAACAAAGAAATATAATTACATATAGGGGACTTTATGTAATTATATTTCTTGTTCCGAAAATGTAAGAATTCATAGTCATAATTACATATAGGAGATTTTCCGAAAAGACTAAGTATATGATTATGTCTCATGACCAGAATATTGTACGAAATGGAACTATAAAAATTGGAGATTTATCCTTCGAAGAGGTGGAAATATTCAAATGTCTTGGAGCAACAGTAACAAATATAAATGACACTCAGGAGGAAATTAAACACAGAATAAATATGGGAAATTCGTGTTATTATTCGGTTGAGAAGCTTTTGTCATCCAGTCTGCTGTCAAAAAATCTGAAAGTTAGAATTTATAAAACAGTTATATTACCGGTTGTTCTGTACGGATGTGTAACTTGGACTCTCACTTTGAGAGAGGAACAGAGATTAAGGGTGTTTGAGAATGAGGTTCTTAGGAAAATATGTGGGGTTAAGAGGGATGAAGTTACAGGAGAATGGAGAAAGTTACACAATGCAGAGCTGCACGCATTTTATTCTTCACCTGACATAATTAGGAACATTAAATCCAGACGTTTGAGATGAGCAGGGCATGTAGCACGTATGGGCGAATCCAGAAATGCATATAGAGTGTTAGTTGGGAGGGCAGAGGGAAAAAGACCTTTGGGGAGGTCGAGACGTAGATGGGAAGATAATATTAAAATGGATTTGAGGGAGGTAGGATATGATGGTAGAGACTGGATTAATCTTGCTCAGGATAGGGACCAATGACGGGCTTATGTGAGGGTGGCAATGAACCTCTGGGTTCCTTAAAAGCCAGTAAGTAAGTATAGGATATTTTATTATTTGCAGTATCACTATTTAAGTAATTTTATAGAGCAAAAATCTGAAAATCATTAAATATGTATCATAGGAGTTATTGCAGGAACAACGACGATATATACAGTACGTGGTGAAGATGACGTTCAACACGGCGAACCACGTAGAGACAAAATAATCTGCATGCATCTTAATTGAACGTGCGCTTTCAACTTGATTGTTTCAATATTCTCCCCAGATTTCACGAAAAATTGAACCATGTAAATGCACCTTAAGGAGAACACACAACGCCCTCATATTACGTTAAACTGAGCTGAAAATTGCTAAAGTTGGAATTGCAAAAAATGTTAAAAATCTCATTCTTTTCTCAAGAGATCTCAACTATTTAATTAAGCCTGATATTTCAATTTTGTGTCCAAGAGTTCTGTAAAGAGGACTATAAAAGAAACACGCCTCTTGTTTAAATCGTTCTCGACGGACGGAATTTGATTGCGAGATTGCATGACTGCTCATATAAAACCAACCGTTGAAACAGAACTAGCTCTTTGTAGTGGCCCCATGTGAGCAAGTCTTGTGATATTTACATAGGATAAAAAGTTTGTAACATCAGCAAAATGAAAGTGCTGATTAGCCTACAGTTCGGAGAGCGGTACTTCTTATTTCCAGTCGTTACGTTCTTTTTAGTCAGAATTAGGTCGATATGACTACCCGAAAGACACTTCTGCTATTCATACGAGAATTTTATTTCGGAATTATGGAATTCGATTCTATAGTCTAAATCTATGAAGGCAATTTAGTGATTATTTTTACGATCAGAATATTATAAAATATGATTTCCTTTCTAACTTTCTGCTAATTAAAATAGGCTAAATGTGAAATTTCAAATTAACTATTCTTGCCAGGGCAATAGGAATAAGGATTTTCACAATTCATTTTTTCTTTTCCCTTTTGAAATCAACGCCAAAAAGGTCTCACATTTGTTTCATATACGTATTTATGGCTTTTAAGGAACCAGGAGGTTCATTGCCGCCCTCACGTAAGTCCGCCATCGGTGTCTATCCTGTAGAAGGTTAATCCAGTCTCTATCAACATATCCCACCTCCCTCATATCAATTTTAATATTATCCTCCCATCTACGTTTCGGTCTTCCCCAAAGGTTCTTTTCCCTCCTGCCTGTAACACTCTATATCAGGCATGCCAGAAATCAGACTCTAAATGTGCAGTTATGTGCGCGGATCGCCGGTCTGTGCAGGTTGCATCAATCAAGCGTTGCTCTTACCCGTTCTTAGCTGGAGGGGTGAACAATAATCTATTCTGCGCTTCTAGGGTTGGATTAAATAGATTTTTTTTTATTTTATTGGGTTATTTTACGACGCTGTATCAACATCTAGGTTATTTAGTGTCTGAATGAAATGAAGGTGATAATGCCGGTGAAATGAGTCCGGGGTCCAGCACCGAAATTTGCCCAGCATTTGCTCGTATTGGGTTGAGGGAAAACTCCGGAAAAAACCTTAACCAGGTAACTTGCCCCGACCGGGATTCGAACCCGGGCCACCTGGTTTCGCGGCCAGACGCGCTGACCGTTACTCCACAGGTGTGGACGATTAAATAGACATTTGGACATTATAAACATAGTTAGCAGAACGAAAAAAAAACAAAGTTATTATCAGTGTCTATACTTGACAATTGTAATACAAGAAACTTTAGGCTTACTCAGTTATACTTCACAAAGTAGTGGTTTGTAAAGCATAATTTATTTATATGATTTTTATACAGTATATGAAGAAAAAAAATTGCAGTAATTTAGAAACAACAACAAATGAACAAGTATTTCATTTCTTTATGTCAGATTAAAAAATTTATTAATATACGTACGTATATTGAATTAATATTGTGGCGTGAGATGGAAAATTTGCCATTATATATTTTTTCCAGAAAATTTTTCCGCCTTGCAAATAGTTGTTTTCTTCTCCCCTTACAACCTCTAGGGCCTCACATGTATTCCTCACTATATTCTCATCACTTACCAGTTTATGAAATGAAAGTCGTAAGTCGTCGAACCTTTGATGGCTGTGTTAGTACGTTTTGCCGTGAGAGTACTGATTAAGAAATAAGCGCTGGCAATATCATATTTTGAGAACTTTACTAATCTGATCTAAATTGTCACCTCACAACATTATTACCTCGACATAGGCTGATGAAAGCCTTTCATTTTAAAATAATTATTATTGTTGGTTGAGGAAAACATTATAGCAATTATGTTATATGATTCGTAATTTCTCTTCTCCGTTATCTGTGAACTCCTTACTTTATTTATCATAATTCATTCACAGACACAGCCAAATCGGCACTCGTACTGAAACTATGTTACTGAAACAAAAGCTGCTGCAGGTATTGTATAGTCCTGTCGCGTTCCCCTCCAAGGCGATTCACTCCCTCCAGGTAGGGGAATAGCAAGTGCACATCGCACATAGTCAGTTGCACAACGTGCGCGACTGCACAATGTGCAGGGTTTTGACATGCCTGCTCTATATGCATTTCTACATTTGCCCATACCTGCTACATGCCCTGTCCATCTCAAACATCTGGATTTTATGTTCCTATTTATGTCAGGTGCAGAATACAATGTGTGCAGTTCTGCATTGTGTAACTTTCTCCATTCTCCTATAACTTCATCCCTCTTAGCCTCAAATATTTTCCTAAGCACCTTATTCCCAAATTGCTTTAATCTCTGTTCCTCTCTCAAAGTGAGAGTCCAAGTTTCACAACCATACAGAACAACCGGTAATATAACTGTTTTATAAATTCTAACTTTCAGATTTTTTGACAGTAGACTAGATGACAAAAGCTTCTCAACAAAATAATAGCAGGCATTTACCATATTTATTCCGCGTTTAATTTCCTCCCGAGTGTCATTTATATTTGTTACTGTTGCTCCAAGATATTTGAATTTTTTCACCTCTTCAAAGGATAAATTCCGAATTTTTTTATTTCCATTTCGTACAATATTCTGGTCAGGAGACATAAGCACATACTCTGCCTTTTCGCGATTTACTTCCAAAACTACCGCTTTACTTGTTTTAAGTAAAATTTCCATGTTTTCCCTAATAGTTTCTGGTTTCATAGGATTTGTAAAATTTTATATTTTATAAACAATGAGTCCTATTTTTTTTATCATATTCTGACAACTTGTTTTCCCTCCACTGTTAATATTCCACAACTATCACTAAACTTGACTTTCTAGATAGCTACTGTTGCTGCTGTCTAGTCAACTGTCTGAAGACAGGTCTGAACTAGTGTCCTACAATGTTCGAACATGAGAGAGGCAACCAAGACATTAAAAACTTCTTCTTGTTTCATATGAAAAACTAATCACAAGACAAGTGCTAAAATTTTTGAGCGATTAAAACATGAGTGAAGGACAGCGAATATTTTTATAACAAGATGGAACAAACACGACAGGCCTCTTCCTGCAGAGCGAACATCGGCGAATATCGAACTTGGCCGTACTCGACTTAATTTGAACCGAACATAGCGCCTGTAATGCACGACGCTAGTCTGAACCTCACAAGTGGTACCAAGAAGACACTACTTATGAGACAACTAGACTAGACGGCAGTTCGCAAGGCGGTCGGCTGCTATATGCGCCGTAGCATTTCTGGCATGTGACGTCACAAGCTTGAACAGTAGAACCAATCGGAATCAGTCTATAACAAGCACTTCCCTAGTTGGTTTGTTCACGTGTCAGTGTTTCAATACATTGAATAAGTAAAACTAACATTTACTGTGTGTGTAAGATAAATAAATGGAAGAAGAGACTGTAAAAAGACAAGTATTGCACAGACAGGTATGGAAAATATTGTTTAAGGTGTATAATTATTTTAAAAACGTTGACGAGCAGAACGCTGCCGGCCATCTTGATGCTGGCTGCAACGTTGCCAGCGCGCAAGAAACGACTGCAGAAGCATGTGGTGTGGGATTGAGAACCGTGCAAAGAATATTGTTAGTGAAGGAAACAGGGTTTGTTTGGTGTCATGCTTACAGTAATCAACGGCTAAGTTCATTATTGTTTTTGATAATTTAAATTCTCTCCTGCGCTATTTGTATCGCACGTGCGCGTGACGTACGATGTGGCAATGTTGTAAGCTGCCTTGCCCTCTCTATCTGTCTCTTTCGACGCAAACGCTAGCAGACTAAGGCCTTCCGAATTGCCGTCGACTCTAGGCCAGAAAATAACGAAGTATGGTGGCCAGTTCCTTTCCCCCTCCATTTCATATATCGCCGACTAGCTACATATTACACTAGTCGAGTTGAGCTGTAGCGGAGAGTGTGGTTTTCGTACGCACCACAGTTTTAGAAGATGCCAGCACTGTATGGCCGTGTTCAGTGAGTTAGTCTAGCGGCAACATCGGTAACGTCAATCTTGTCGAGTGTAAAGGCTGGTTCACAATAAACCGGGAACGAGAACCAGAATGAAAACGAGAAGCAGAGGACGTGAATATGAAAATTTTTGGTTCATAATAAACCGAGAACATAGACGACTATTCATATCGATATGCATGTCAATAACGATAATATGTAAAGTCGATATTACGCATTCTGGTGTTATTTGTGTATAATTGACCAATGGCGTTCTCTCATGAGTACAAGGCAGCCAACATAAACACAGATTAACCAACTTCGAAATTTCAACTGAAACATTTCATTAGGTACGTTACTATAAATATGCCCATGCACCTTTATTATAACAATCTATTTTAAGTCTACCATAACGTAAAATAATTAGAGAAGAAACATTTGTAATAGAACAAAAATGAACACAACAGTAGTTATTGAATTGAAGCATGAATATGTAGTGTGTAATACAACTAGTACAGTACTAAAATAGGATTCACTTACGATCGGTGTTGAAAGACGCACCTATTGAAAGCCACGTATTCTCCTTCATTTTCTCATCTTTATACGAGGCGCGCCGCTTATCGTAAACGTGAGGATTTTCCTCAACACTCAATATTAGAATCTCATCAAATAAAACTTGCTCCATGATGCACAGCACTGAACAAAATAATGCATAGGTTATGTCACGGTCTTCTTGCTACAAAATATATGACGACAAAATAGCTTTTAGATGGCAAAAGGATGAATCTAGTGGGCTGTGATCGGAAACGTGAACGCCAAAGTTGAAACTTGGCCAACTCTCCGTTCCCGATCCTGGGCTCCGGCAAGCTTTTCGTTAATTGTGAATGCTCACATTTAAATGTACACATTTTAACCATTTTACCGTTTTCGTTTTCGTTCCGATTCTCGTTTCCGGTTTAGTACTGTTGATTCAAGCGCTTCCAGTGTGTCAGTCGAATTGTTTGTAGTTTTATCACAGTCTACTATATACAGTCGCGAAGCTTGAGGTGATTTTTTGCAAATTTCGCGATAAAGCGCTCCAAGCGGTTAGCAACTAGAAACAATAGACTGTCCACGGTCGACTTTGGATTTAGAGTATATTGAGTCGTATTTCCATCGAGTGCTAGGTCGTTGCGTATTTCACACTGATGCTCGTGAAGAAAAATCCTAACATCTATTTCTTATTTTACTTCTATATGCAAAAAGTGGTTAATAAACAGCAGGAGGGAAGATCTAATGACAAAGTATGAAGCATATCTTTATAATAATATAAATTTTGCTCTCTTCATTTCGAAAACACACAATTTATGAATGAGAACAAAAATAAAGTAATCTGGAATGCAGTTCCAACTTTATTTGATGTTTCAAATAAACCTGTGCTTTATTACCTGCAGCTGAGAAACAAAAGCTTTGCACTAATGCTACGTCTGTATCAGCTGGTTCCTTGAATATTTGTACATTTTCAGACAACTTAGGCCTACTTTTTTTCAAAGGATGTGTTTTTAATTATAGCTGTTAATTTTGTTATTTTTTTTGTTACTTTACTAGAGACGTAGAGAAAGTAGGTCTGTTGCAATACAATTTATTGATCACGTTTTATTTCCAATTCTGGTGTGATTATTATTGCTTAACCTCATCCCACTTTGTTAACTACGTAAGCCTACACTACAAGTACCGGTACACGTAAGTTACTCCCATTAATTCATATTTCCATTATTATTGTTATTATATTATTGTTGTAAAGGGAAATGCAAATTAATATTTATTGGTTTCATAGTTCATTATCGCTATAATCTTGAATGAGTGAAGCGATTATAGTAAATTTCAGTTCGTTTTGCACAAACAAAAATAATATTAACCTATTTCTTGCAGGTATCTTCGAGTTTATGGCGGAATTTAATAGACTTCATTCAAATAATAAATGAACTTTATCCATTTAATATTTCAATAATGGAAGGTGTTAATTTTTCCAAAAGAACACAACAACGAAAGTGTAACATATTTTGTCATCTGCTAGGAGAGATCTGTGATGATGAGGCGATAGTAGCGATCCTAGTGGTGGGCAACTACCCATGTTTGCATTTTTACTACATATTGAGCTTCGCGACTGTATATAGTAGACTGTGGTTTTATTATAAATTTGTGGCTTCATTGTGTGTATGTGTGTGAGGACGTGCGTGTGTGTACTTGCCGGCAAAGCAACTTTCGACGCCGAAAATATGTGCAACAACACCGCGGCACACGAAAAAAAAAAGGATACGCGCGATGTCACATTCTTTGTCGCAACAAGACCAACATTGAACAAGTTTATATATGCACGTTTAACAGGAGTTTTTTTTTAGAACTTTGAACATGATTGTATTCATATTAGGCGATTGTCAAGATGGCCATGACTAGACCCTAATAACCACGTGACTCCGATTCGCGCCGTAGCCTATCTTTCTCGTTAACCACGGAACACGCTGTGACGTCATGGTATCGTAACATACAGCGTATTCCGAATCTCACCGGACCGGTGGACAACGACGTCACTCTGCAGCCAAATAGGAACAAAACTGCTGGAAGGATCGATGGCTGTATGGCGACTGTAAAAGTTGTTGTGCTACGCTAGCAAAATTTTGCGAAATTTCCGTACTGCCATCTTGTTAAAAAAAAAAAAGAGAGCATAAACAATTTATTTCTTGAACGGTAGTAATAACTGGTCCGTTGACATGTTCGCTCATAAGCCATTAACATATTGTTTTTACGTTGTACTCATTACAAACAATACAGCAGAACTAAAGCAGAACACACCGCCATGACACAACAGTGCACGATGTCATTCGTCTGCTAATTCCCGCCCTATGCAAGAATCAGTCAGATTAACTGATGGCGGCTGATGAAGACTGCCACCGCCTCTGCAAGCTGATGGCACCGGTGCGACACCAGTGGAGCATCAGTGACTCCATCGGTGAAATTCGGAACACCGTGATGCCATCAGATTGCTCAGCGCTGAGATTCGGAATACGCTCATTGTCATCTGGTCGACTGCAGCGCCCCGACCTACAAGGCCAAGTGGAAGTTCGTCTTGCCGGGTAATATACTCGTAAATGTGCGCATGTGTGTTTACGCGCACGTCGGTATCTGTCTACATTCTACATGTTTATTTTCATCTGTGTCTTTCTGTCTGTCTGTTTCCAAGTCCAGAGTTCTACTTCCTTCTTCCCTATGCAATATGTCCTTGGCTACAGAAAAGAATCGCTGCACTATTATACAGACAAACTATACCCATGAACATCATTGGTACATATATATTATAAGCAGGGAAAGGATTTATATGTAAATACATATTTACTTATAAAGCTAATATAATTTATATTTTGCATTATCTTTATGTTTCACAATGTGTAGGGTTGAAAAATCCTACTTTTATTTTCCATATTTTTCCATATTTTAGAGTTTAGTACATATTTTCGTTAATTTCCATATATTTTCCATATTTCATATAAAACAGTCCATATTATATTAGGTTTAACAGTAAAACAAAACAAAATTCCATTAACTTTTAAAAATACATTTCAACAATAGAGATTTAAACACATGTTCAGTAATCCCTTTAACATCAGAGTTATTTGAAAATTAGCAGTCCTATCAACAATGGGAAAGTAAGTTACAAAACTGTATTAATTTAATTTAAAATTTTTAACAGACTTCAGTTGTGCAGCTCAACAGTTAAATGCCAGTCAGAGTACACATAGGTTCAGTTTTGTAAATCATACTATAAAGACGGTAAATATGCCAAAAGTACGTCATTCAGTCAATTTAAAATCAAAACTAACAAGTTACATTTCAGAATTTAAAGAAGATGGTTTATCAACTGACAATAAAATATTATTTTGTAATTTGTGTCAGTGTGCAGTATCATCTACACAAAAGTTCCTGGTGCAACAACACATTACAACTAGTAAACATCAGGCCAACAAACAACTAAATTCCAAGCAGAGACAATTGTTTTTAACACAACCAACAACATCGAATGTAAGATCTGAGTTTAACATCGACCTGTGCCGTTCTCTCATCTCTGCTGATATTCCTCTCTACAAACTAAAGAATAAGGTCTTCAGGGAATTCCTTGAAAAATATACTCAACATACAATCCCGGATGAGTCAACACTTAGGAAGACGTATGCTCCATCCATCTACGATGAGACAATACAGAAGATAAGAGATGAAATTAAAGATAGTTCAATTTGGGTTTCCATTGATGAGACTCCCGACAAAGAAGGTAGACTTGTTGGTAATGTAGTTATCGGTTTGTTAAGTGAACAATATTCTGAACGAATTCTTTTACATTGTGATGTTCTAGAAAAGTGCAATAACAAAACTATAGTTAAACTGTTCAACGAAGCTATGGGTATCCTGTGGCCAAAGGGTATTATGTACGATAATGTGTTATTCTTTATTAGCGATGCTGCCCCTTATATGGTCAAAGCTGGACAAGCATTATCTGTTGTATATCCTAAATTGACTCATTTTACTTGTGTGGCGCATGCATTTCATCGTGTGGCAGAAGTGGTCAGAGACAATTTCCCTAAAGTAGATTTGTTGATTTCATCAGTGAAAAAAGTATTTCTCAAAGCTCCCAGTAGAGTTAACGTGTTGAAAGAAATGTACCCTGAAATTCCATTGCCACCAAAGCCAATTTTAACTAGATGGGGTACATGGCTAGAAGCAGTTGAATATTATGCCGAACATATAGACTCTATTAACAATGTTCTCCTTGCATTGGACTCTGAAGATGCAGTCTCAATTGATACTGCGAAAACAGTTACCTGTGACATAAGTGTGAAGAATGACTTAGCTCACATTCAGCATACATTTTCATGCATCATAAAAACGCTCAAAAGTCTCCAAAATAGGCACCTTTCACTATCTGAAAGTTTTGAAATTATAAATAGTACTGTGGAACAACTGAATCGTGGTAGAGGTAAAGTTGCAGATGCAGTAAGAGCTAAGGTGGACACTGTACTTTCAAAAAACCCTGGATATGAAGAACTACAAAAGGTTGTTGCTGTGATGAGTGGTGAATCAACAGTGAAGATTAACTTGGACTTATCCCCAGCAGACATTGTGAAATTGAATTATGTACCAGTTACTTCTTGTGACGTCGAACGCTCTTTTAGTCAGTATAAATCTATCCTCAGAGACAATAGAAGAAGATTCACTTTTCAGCACTTGAAAGAAATGTTTGTAACCTATTGTTATGGTAACAGACAATAAAAATTGTGTTTTGTTGAAACTACATTGGAAGATAAGGTACGTCCATTATATTTTTTGTTTAGTTTGATTAAAATGTACCAATATTTAACGTACATAGTCATTTTTTTATAATTTTAAGTCCATATTTAATTCCATATTTTGGTAAAAATCCATATTTAATTCCATATTTTGGTAAAAATAACTACATATATATTTACATATTTCATATATTTTTAGTCCATATAAATCCGTTCCCTGATTATAAGGATTTCTGTGCTTCTCCAATACTGTAACTGAACAGCTTCTCCTATTAACACGTGTGCACTTCGAAAATATTTATTCGACTGCCCTAGGGAAGAAATTTGATTTATCGGAAGTTTGTATTTTTTCATCTATATGTAATAAACGTTACCTTACTGCATATGCTGCGACAAAGTAACAATTCTTTGTAAGAAATGCTTGAAAGCGAAATATTTTAGGGAGGTAGCTACTACTTACGCCTGGCAGAGTGCCAGATCAGCATACACCAAGCAATTTTACAATTTCTTTCCATGTATTGGGTTTTCCTCGTCTCACTCCCCGTTTCTAACTTCCTCTTTTTCTCTCTCAGAGAGTCTTTTTTTACGTTTTATGTCATTCATTTTGCGCTTTTTCTATATATACTACTTAAGATACAAACAGGAATGAAATTGTTCGATTTTTTTTTTCGAGTAAATCGTGTCCGTATAAATGTATTCTTTAGGCTTCAAATAGACTTTAGAGGATAGATACACCTTTCGTTGCTATAAATGTAATGAACTTCAAAATTTAATTCCTACACATCTTGAATTAATTTTGTACTGGAATTCAGTACAATGAGCGTATTCCGAATCTCAGCGCTGACCAATCTGATGGCATCACGGTGTTACGAATTTCAACGATGACGTCACTGATTCTCCACCGGTGTCGCACCGGTGCCATCAGGTTGCAGAGGTGGTGGCAGTCTCCATCAGCCGTCATCAGTGAATCTGATTGGTTCTTGTATAGATTGGGAATTAACAGATGAATGACATCGTGCACTGTTGTGTCATGGCGGTGTGTTCTGCTGTATTGTTTGTAATGAGCACAACGTAAAAAAAATATGTTAATGGCTTATGAGCGAACACGTCAACGAACCAGTTATTACTACTGGTTCAAGAAATAAATTGTTTATGCTCTCTTTCCTTTGAGCGAGATGACAGTACGGAAATTTGGCAAAATCTTGCTAGCGTAGTACATACAACTTTCATAGCAGTCATAATAGCCATCCAACCTTCCAGCAGTTTTGTTCCTATTTCGCTGCAGCGTGACGTCATTGATATCCACCGGTCCGGTGAGATTCGGAATACGCTGAATGATTAGACAGCAAGTCTAGATTAATAAACAGTTTTTGGAATTCAAAAAGCTTCTATTGTTAACGGCAATTTGAGTGTTCACAAATTTGCACGATGTTTTGAAATTTGGAGGTCCAATTTGCCCCGAACCGTTTTCTTTGGAATGTATCTAGTCCATTTTGTGGTGCTCGATTGACCGACACCTCAAACGTCCGAATAATTTCATATCTTACGAAATTATGCGCATTATTATGCCGGAACGCATTTTTCGAGACATGTTTTGCCCAACCGTCTCGCCGGCCCTGACGATCACACAGGCTTCATGCGGATGTTTACTGTTACGGGACTTCTTTGTCTACAACACGGTGGTATAATTTTAGTTTCGTTATGTTCATTTTTTTAATTACGTGTATAAGCGATTCTAATGTAACATTACGGGCTCGGGCGTAAAACATGGTAACTGACATTTTGGTCATAAATGAGATATGTAGCGTATAATATGGTATCTTACAGTCTGCTTCTAATGCAGTAGTTAGTTTTCCAACATCTCAACAGGCAGAAGTATACAGATTTTAATTTCCTGGTAACTATACAAACTGTTGCATGTATAAATGTTGACTTCCTAATAACTTCAAAACACTAAACTGTCACTTACCATGTTTTACTCCCGACTTCTCTCTCTCTCTCTCTTTTTCCACACACCGTTATCTAGCGGTTGGCGACTTACCGTACAGAATACAAATATACAGTTCTATGTCAAAATCTATTTGTGCTATACGCGTTGCTCTCCTTCGACCAACATATCGCATTCACTGCCCTACATTAAATTCCATTTAGTTCCCGCATTGTTACCTCAGGTCGTTTCTATACCAGAGTTCTTGAACGCGTAGGTATACTATTCATGATATGTCTCGCGGTTCAGCTAAATGTAGTAACTTCTGTGATACGTAGTAAATCATTAAATATTGGAATTTCTTTAAAGGTTTTCCGAGATGACGTATGGCTGTGTCAAACCAAAAGCACATGTGAAATGCGACAAATCCTCTACCTGCAATAGCGCAGAGCCGCTATTTTCCAGCCCAGAGGAACAGACAAAGTCGAGAACCCTTTGATTCGACTGCACGAACGAGAGAGCTGCACTGAAAACACAGAAAGGAACCGGCATGTAAAAAGAGCACGTTTATGCGCTCTGACATTTCAACCTGTTCACTTTTTTTCATATCTGCACAAGTTTACACAGACTTCACTATTTGCATGAACGATACTTAACCTCCGCCATGCTCAACTACGGAATCAAAAGGACAATTACGGTCATCCAAGGCATTATCTGTCATAGCAGCTTCCTATTCATACTAGACTCTTATCTTATCAGCAGAGACCGAAAGTTTAGGCATTGTGAATCATTAAAATAGGCAGACAAAAAGGCATCATAAATAGCTAAAATAGGCAGGCAAAAAGGCATTATAAGTAGCTAAAATACGCAATAAAAGGCAACTACAAAAACCTTGCACTAGACCCGAATACAAATTGAGATTTTCGACTCGATGTTGCAATTACTGTTGGAAACAAAGAAATCTTCTTCCCAGTAGCCTTGGAAAGTGCATTTTTGTGTTTGGTTGTACTGATATGTTGCGATGTGAAATATTTAGCTAGCTACAACAACGTCGCAATGAAAACTGAAAAAAAAAATAGCAGTTAAAAATAACGTTAGACCGCACTCATTGTTGCCTTGTCAAATAAACACAAGCGATAATTAAAACGCTTACTGTTATACATTTTTGCACGGCAGCACTCATTGTTGCAAAGAGAATATGAACTGACTGATTATATTATACATTCACTTTCATTGTAGCGGTTATAGAAATAAATTAAAATAATCCTGTAGGCAATTTTTAATAATGAATTAATAAATAATCGATAAATAATCAATTAAAGGCAAAAAAAAACATTTATTTTGTAAATTGGCCATTTATATTAAAAAAGGCAGAAAAGGGCAACATAAAACTGTGACGTTTCAATCACAAAGGTATAATTCGTACAGATTTACTTTCAAAATGAAGATATTTAACACATTTAAAAAGGCATTCTGCCAAGGTTCCAGTCTCTGCTTATCAGTAATTAATTAAATTACTGCCTAGGAAACACACTACTATTCCCTACACATGTTCCCATTGTTTATTTATGAATTTTAAAATAGAATAAAGAAGCTAAACCAAAGACAGTTTATTTATTACGACAGTGACATTTCACAGCTGACTTTTATAAGCCAATGATCTGGCAAGAGATAAATATTTATCCATGTTGACTCTTGTGTAATAAATTAGAGTCGCGTTGGTTAGTCGTATTTCAATGTTAGGTAACATTCGTCAACAGTGATTTTATGAAATTTATAATTTCTGGCGTTTCTTGTATATTTTTGCGCTGTTTTTAATGAAGTCAGCCACCTTCGTAATTCGGTTGGCTTAGGCGCTTGCCTGCCGATCCGAAGTTGCGTTCGGGCGCGGGCTCGATTCCCGCTTGGGCTGATTACCTGGTTGGGTTTTTTCCGAGGTTTTCCCCTACTCTAAGGCAAATGTCAGGTAATCTATGGCGAATCCTCGGCCTCATCTCGCCAAATATCATCTCGCTATCACCAATTCCATCGAAGCTAAATAACCTCGTAGTTGATACAGCGTCATTAAATATCCAAGTTAATGCAGTCAGACTAATTCTATTGCCCACCTTTTTTACAGTTTAATTTTTTATCATTCGATATCTTTATCATGCTAATGACAAGGAAAAAATGTAATTACCAGGGTCTGGATTTTGATGACATTTTTTATTTTCCTCATGCAGTATGCATTGCTCTCAAGTATTAAACTCCTAAATAAGAATCTCTGGTTATAAAAGTATTAATTCTATTGTTTATTTTTTTCGTCATATTTTCTATTTTTGAAGTTTTAACTCTTTTTTGGTCATTGTTTTCGCATTTTACTTCCTTTTCTGGTCCTTCTCTTTCTTTCATTTTTTTGCAAAATATTAAATTCATTTAAATTATACATCTTGTTTACACAACTTTTAACACTATATCACTTTGGAAAACGTATTATATGTCTTAAACGTGTTAATTTTGTTACCTTGTTAACATGTTTCGGCCTGCTATTGGCCATAATCAGAACTGGTTGTTGCTGGTCTTGGCGCCTTTTGTTTTGTTTCCTGTGGGGGTGTGTTTGTGTAGTGTAATGTGGAGTCAAAGAGTGTGTGTGTGTGTGTGTGTGTGTGTGTGTGTGTGTTTTCTGAAATTGAGTTGTGTTGAGAATTTCATTTGGATGTGTTTTTGCGTATGTGTATATTTCGTATTGTTCTAGTGTGTTTAGTTTCTGGAAACTAAAACTAAACTAAACTAATAGTATATAGTACGCCGAACACAGGTAATGCAAGGGATAAGGATATAAACAAACAGGTCGTCGCTGCGTGTTCGTGGAGTACAGTCAACTCCCGACATTCTGAAGCTATACTAGTAAACACATGCTTGAGCCGTGATGTTCATTTTCGTAGTGATCTTTGCAGTGAAAAATAACGTGCACTCGTAAGTTACGGAACTTGAACATATGCGGATGTAATTTGTAATTATTTTAAATTGCAGGAAATTCTTTCAAGAGCACATGACGTTATTGGTGCATGTCGTAGTACACGATATTTCTATTGTGTGATATTTTTTCGTGTTTCATTAGAAAATTGCATGTCGCTCATCACTGAAAACCCACTGATTTTCTTTGTACTTTCTAGAAATTCCCTAAAATGGAGATTACTTAATTTATTAATTGAGATGTTGACACTGAACAACATGGTAGGCTACACAAATCCATGCTAAACGTCGAGTTAATATCTTAATAATTTTGATATTTTTATGGTACTGTTCTTTTTTATACTTTCAACACATTTTCTGTGACTTTTGGTATTGCAGTGTCTTTCAGTGCACTGTTTTTGTCACTTTTATGTTCATTTTACACAATTTATATGTAATGTTGTCTATAATGACAGTAAAAATATCAGTTCAAATATCCTCAACTATGCCCCACAATATTACACGCTCTGCAATGAACCTTCAATCAGCCACAAAGGTGTAGTTATTTAAATAGCCTAATGCGACTAGTAAGGGCAGTGTTCGATAAGATTATTCACTATGGCTGCGTCCCGATTTTCACTTTCTAGGGGAAGAGGGCAGAGGATGAGTAACTATTTTGTATACGAATGTACCTGTACCTGCGCTGTGACGTCACATATACTTTTATTCAGGCAACTTCATTCCAGTTTATAGGTAGCTGGAATACGGAGCCTATTAATAACATATGACACTCCTAAGATCTAAACTGTGAATGACATTGTAAGTTGCTTATCGAATACCCTGTACTGAACTGCCATGCACTTGGCAGTAGAGCTATGGGCAGGGAGCTTGAACTCAGCTGACTAGTGCTTACTGTACTTCTGTGCAGAGTACTGCCTCCTGAAAGTTGCCAAGTCTCTCACCCCAGAATATTAACAAATTTGAGCATGCATTTTTATTTAATTTCACGAAAACGTAATAGAATACACAAATATGTATTTAAACTAATATTAACTCTTTGCTAGATATACTTACTGATGTAATTGTTTTCGTAATTTTACTAACGATATAAGCAGCATAACGCGAATAAAATAAGGAAAGAAATTTTTTCTGGGAAAACTGTCGAGTTCTGACTCCATGTTGTAAGGACATTTTTTGATCCTGTGGACCGTCCCCGACGACTGTTAAAAGTACGGCACTTACAGCCTGTATATATTAACATTAATCATTATGAAGCTAACTTTGTCTTTCTATAAACTTAATGTTTCAAAATTTGCAATACGTATGTGTGTTTCTTACTAAATGTACGTATGTACATATTATATGTGTTTCTATAATAACCATTACAACTCTATTATTAATGTAGTTTTGAAAGTAGAGCAAGAGAAGTTAGATTACTACTAAATTATATCACATTTATAACTTCCTTGCACTGTAGATGTGTCCACTCAACGCTGAGGGAAGAGAAATAAAAAAAGTAATAGTACACTTGTGTTTTCACATTGTTTGAAGCAAACAACACTTTGAGATCAAATACAAAGCAAAGACATAAGGCACTACTGAGGGACAAAGAACGGGCTTGGAAACGCCATGTTAAAAGAATGAATCAAGGTCGAAATCTGAAACGCAAGCACAAATGTAAATTTGGAAATGGTCGAGTTGTGGTAAGAGCGAGATGTTAATTCTGAAACGGTATCGACTTGTAATCGAAATAGCTGAAAATATTAAACAAGCTGTTTCTAATGTTTTGGGCAAAATGTTTAAATAACAGATATACAACTCTTAAAATGTTGAATACTTAATGACAAAAATCGAAAAGGAAAGGAATATCGATAATTAATATACTGTATTTGGCTCCTAAAATACACTGAAAGATACGAGAAATTAACAAATAGGAAATAAATATTGTCAAACAAGTAACTTACAACAACTACCAAAATTCTTCAGAAAAGTTCATAACTAATAAGTAAGGCTGAAAAAAGTATTGGTTATAAGCTAAGCTGCATCGTACGTAGAGCTGTGTGTTTACAAAATGCTTGTGTGCACACTCGACTGGTTACGGTAGCGGCTGCTTGTATAGTCCGCTCCGTATGAATGAACTCATAATACAGTGACATCATTTTATTTTTACTGACATGTTTAATATTAACTTGCCTATACCTCTGGATCAACGCCGTTTGCGTTCCACGACTGGAGTTCGATGATACTGACGTAATATACAAACAAATCACTTTACTAGGTATAGGAGGGAAGAAAAGTAGTTCATCCATTTACGTAAACTAGGAAATATTGCGCTTTTGAGTTTAATCATTTTCATTAGGTTTTTGTTTAATCAAAATACAGTACAGTATTAACAATGAGTGTTTTTATTCACGAACTGAGCTGTCCATGTGGACGTATTCATTATGCAGTATATATTATACTGTCTACAACACATTAGCGTACAATATAGAGAATGAAGTTAAATTCAAAAATAAACACAATATGGATATTTAAACACATTTCGATACAGGCTTCAGTTCTAATGTGCATATTATCGCACTATAGCATATTGTACTTAATTCCAATTACCAGTTCTTCGTACTAGTAACTCATGTTGAAATAATTCTGTACCTACTCTATAAAAGAGTACCTTACGTACTGTAAATTCAATCTTCACTTCTGCCAGAAAAGATAAAATTACTCAGACATACTATCTACTGTCCGTCCAAGTGGTTATGTCCTAGGGTAGTAGAAAGGAGGGATATCACGTGACAGTTAATTACTTAACGAGGCCCTT
Source organism: Periplaneta americana (assembly GCF_040183065.1). NCBI lineage: Eukaryota > Metazoa > Arthropoda > Insecta > Blattodea > Blattidae > Periplaneta > Periplaneta americana. The sequence goes on from NC_091122.1 coordinate 57,901,443, forward strand.
TTGTTTAAGTTATTTTAAACAGTTGTATAATATTACGTAGACGTCCAATTCCTAACAGAAATTAATGTTCTTAGAAAAGAGCTAAGACAGCCCAGCCACTAGCTGGCGAATAAAAGCTGGTTGGGGAAACCGGGATACGACGTAGGCAAATGGACGACAGTACGTGTGCGAAAATGATTCAATATTGAAAGCTCTTTCGTCACTGGAAAATGCGAACATATTTTTGCAACGTACTGTGGCTACTATGAGTGTATATGCGGTCTTGGATCTGTGTGGAAGACGGTTGAAGGGGTGGGAGTGAATTACATTAAAAAACTCAGTTACAATAAAAATTGAAGTAAAAATAAAATGATGTCCCTGTAGAATTTACATTAACAGGATTACTTGGGTTTCAAATTAATTAAATGGGAACAAATTTTATATTATTAGTGTATACGTGTCTACTTTCATTTTAATAGTGCAAAACTCGCGATTACAAATCAAACGAGTTATCACACAGAAATGTAGCTGCTTTCAATGCCAGGATATTACTGAAAGAGGCCACGCCGCACGGTTTATATTATACGCAAATTCGGCGATATCGTGCCCTTAGCAATGGAATCTCACATCATTGGTTGTGGTCACACAAGTTATACTGATACATTCCTAATTAATAATACCATTAGCATTCACCTGTGGCTCATAGTTTTTTTTTACATTGAGCATTACAAATGTTACCTTTCTTTTTTGTTTCACTACGAATCCCCGAACAGGTCCCCATACTCGGTGAGAGAACGACGTATTCTACATCAAAACCAACCTTGTGAATTCTATATTGATTTTAAGGAGAGAATTGGAAGTTGGAAATTACAATAGACAGTATCAGGTTTCTAACATCTTTCGCCTTGCCTTCTGCTGAGAAATCTGAATGAATGAATCACCTCTTAAATTTTGGTGCAGAAGTTACCACCCTCTCTGTATATACACACATATGACAGTAAAATCGGTTTTTAAAGTGGTGTAGTTATTTTTGTTCTCTTTACTATGGAGAAGAAACCCAAGAGGTAGAACCACTGTCTCGAATTGGTTTATGGTGCTCTTGACTTTGTTCATCACTAATACGACTCCGCCATCTTCAGTATTCTAACCCGGGCCCACAGCCATCGCAAGGCAATGCTCTCCTAATTGAACTACCAAAACAGCGATGTAGTAGATATTAAGGGAAGCGGTCTGTAAATGCACACTAAAATTATGGTAATACCACAGTCTAGTATATACAGTCACGAAGCTTGAGTTGTGAGGTTGCTAGGAACAATAGACAGTGCAGGTACTATTTCTCATTGTCTGTAATGAGATAGTAGCGATCTTAATGGTTAGCAACTATCCATGGATGCATATTTATTACATATTGAGCTTCGTGACTTAGACTGTGGTTATACGTGCACTAGATTATACATTGAAATTTATCTCGCAATCTATTAATAAACTTCGCAGCCCACGCTGTACTTCATCGTCTTTAACATTGTGTAACCATTCAGAAGTTTTCTGGTGCCAGATGGCTTGAATATACTAAAGATTACAAGTCCAGACACAATAAAAATGGAATTCGCTTCCCCTCATACACTTCACATTTGGCTGCAGAGACGCACTCTATATGATGCGTTTTGTTTTATTGATCCTCACCGGAGAAGCTATAAATAGCAACGCTAAGAGAGACGTTCTTTTGTTACAAAATAAATCTTGCCTGTTCGTATTTTAATGCATATCATCTACTAGTGAAACTATTTTTGCGAAATAAAATACGAAACAAAAAAAATTGTATTGGATTCCGACGGTTCCCATATAGCCATTCAGTCTGCAATGCTGGACTCGGAAAGATAAATAAATAGCACGAATAGAAGCAGCTGGCGAAAGAATCCCCCGAAATTGACGGGTTAAACACCCCGTGAAAAATTATACTCTGGTAGATACTGTGAATGAGAACTTAGAGGCTGAAAATATGTTTCCAATAGGAACTGTAAAACATGAGTAGCTTAACACTAGCAATTGAGTAGCATTTTGTCAGGACGTTATCGTTTATTGTTGCTTGACACGATTTCCTTGCTCCTTCACGTCTGATCAACTTACTACTCTTCGTTGACTGATGGTTTTGTCAGTGGGAGGGATAGTATCTGCCCAGGTTGGAGCCAGTGAAGCGTATCGGCACCAGTGTTGCCAACACAGAGGTTTACCCACTAAATTAGTTTTTTTTTGGTCCTCTGTCACTGGCTAAAATTCATTAAACGGTAGGCAGTGGGAAATCTAGTTTATTTTAATGTCACTGGAAATTTTTAGTGATTTTGCAATAATTCTCAAACACATCTTTCAGGCAGATTGCATATTATAAAACAACTCTTTCCACGATGGCAATTGTCTTTTCAAAATACTTGTCTTGCAATATTAGATGTCTTATCAATGTACTCTGCAGTTAAACGCACAACCCAATGGTTGGAACTGAAAACAGAACACAGTCTTAATACACAAACTGAGAAATTAATTCGATGACGGCGCGTTTCTTTCGTTGTTATACGTAGGGGAAACTCGGCTAATTCCGCAGTATGAGTAATTCCGCAGTAGTGCATATAATTATGATTTTACTGCGGCTTTACAATAGCGTGGACATAAGTTTTGAGAGGCTGTCAACAGGAGACATGTTCTCTACAGTACTATAGAAAAAAAATCTCAAGGGCATTGGTCGACACCTCTGTCGGCAATACAGTGAAACATCGAAAGTTGGCTGTTTTTCGTGTTTTGCTACACAGCTGTGAAGAAAGTGAGCACTGTTACATATAAATTGTTCCTTTTATGTTACTTTCATAATTATTTACAACTGCGGAATTAGCCAAGCCCTATTGGGGATTTATACGCACTGTTGCGGAATTACTCGAGTTGTTCTTTTTCAACTGTAATGTACGTACAATGAAATATATTTGCATTTTAATAGGTCTCTTTATCTCATTTGGTAATGAAAGTTTTCGTCTATGTCTACATACCTTGATAATATTTTTCAATAAACTGTTTGATAAAAAATATGATAGATTTACTTATTAATATTGCGAAATTAGCCGAGTCTCCCCTAAATGTATGCAAATACTGAAAAATGTTGCTAGAATAAGTTCCATTATGTTCTACAACAAATCAAGGTTTTCTTAATTCAATACAGCCCAGAAAGTTACTGAAAACGTTAAAGTATAGTGGTGCGTGATGAACTTAATGAAACAAAACAATTTCAGCATTACTACTACTTGTGAAGTTTTCCAGTACAAAGAAGTATCAAATTAAAACCCATTGAAAGAATTACCGAGTTCGCGACATCAGTGCTAAGGTCTATGACTTGCTTGGTGAAATTCAGAAGTGCATTCAAAGTACAGGGACATCATTTTATTTACACTTCAATTTTTATTGTGCCTGAGTTTTTGAATGTACTTCACTCCCACCTCCTCTACTAGTAAACTTCCAACTGTTCTCCTCACAGAACCAAGCGTATACAGTCAAAGTCTCCTTAAGGTCTTAGTAAACACAAACAGTATTGAGTTAGTGAGTATAGTACGTTCTAGAAATATGTTCGCGTTTTCCAGTGACGAAAGAGTTTTCAATATTGAATCATATTTTCGCACAGGTACTGTCGTCCGTTTGCCTACGTCGCATCCCGATTTCCCTTACCCGCAACTGTTTAAAGTAACTTAAAGAAATGTAATTAACTGTCACGTGATTCCCCCCCCTTCTACGATCCTGCGACATAACCACTTGGACGGACAGTAGATAGCATGTCTGAGTAATGTTATCTGTGCGGGTCGGACAAAAGTGAAGATTGAATTTACAGTACGTAAGGTACTCTTTTACATAATAGGTATAGAATTATTTCAACATGAGTTACTAGTACGAAGGACGAAACTGGTAATTGGAATTAGATGCAATAGTCTATTGTGCGATAATATGCACAAACGAACTGAAGCCTGTATCGAAATTAACGGCCATCATTTTGAAAAATGTGTTTAAATATCCATATTCTGATTATTTTTCAATTTAACTTCATTCTCTATATTATACGCTAATGTGCTATAGACAGTATAATATACACTGCATAATGAATACGCCCGAATGGATAGCTCAATTCGTGGTTAAAAACATAAAAACACTTATTGTTAATACAGTACTGTATTTTGATTAAACAAAAACCTAATGAAAATTATCAAACTCAGAATTACGATGTTTCCTAGTTTACGTAAATGGATGAACTACTTTTCTTCCATCCTATACTTAGTAAAGTGATTTGTTTGTATTTTACGCCAGTATCATCGAAGGGATAGCAAACGGTGTTTCCGGCAATGAACCATTAATCCAAAGGTATAGCCAGGTTAATATTAAAAATGTTAGTAAAAATAAAATGATGTCCCTGTATTATCATTAAACCAAAATTATAAATAGCATGAGAATTTCAGTAAATTTTGAAATTATGGCTCACTAAGACGGAGTGGAGTATGTTGTAATAATTTTAATAATTATTCATACTATTATATCTCATCTGCGCATTATTTAACAAAAGTGCAAAAAAATCTATAGGAACGAAAATCTGGTGGGTTTTTTTATATATTTGGTCAATTTTTGTAAGCGTGCAGTGGTTTTTCGCAAATTGGACTTGGCAACACTGATCGGCACACGACAGATGAAGAACGCAAGCGAGGTTGCAACACATTACTTTAATAAGAGGCTAGTTAGTATTCTTCAATTACGAATTGAAACAAATTTTCGTGGTTGGATTAGTTGAAGTGTGAACCAGTTGTTGTGGCATCTTTGGGAGCCTGTGTCTCGAAATATTGATAAACATGATGAAAATGAACGCTGTGCGTCACCAATTGGACTTACTCAAACATACACAGTGAGTTAAAATAATTTAAAATGTATATACATATTTTAGAGAGGGAGGAGGACAATGGCATGGCCCACTTACAGTAACCATAGCTGTGACGCGAGTACTGCGCTCAACGTGCAGTCAATGGTTCTGTAGTCTAGGAACTCGTGTTCATCACCCTCTGTTTTACTGCGTAGAGAGCTAAGAATTTTATCTACAGTCGGGGCGGTTTGATTTGCATAGAATACATACACTGTTTTTCGAATTAGGTCACAATTAAATTAATCGATTCTACAAAAATCCGTTGTCTGTTTTAGCACATTTTTTGCGTGGAAAATTGTACTATACAGAGTTTTTGATAAGTAAAAAATAATGCAAAGAAAACTAAAATTAACTCTTTTTTTATATTTTTAAAGGGAAATTTAAAAAAAAAAGAAACAAAATTTTCAGCCATTATTCTACAGAGTGTGACATCATCGACAACATTTTTAAACAGCAACATATATATATATATATATATATATATATATATATATATATATATATATATATATATTTTTTTTTTTTTTTCTGAAAGGATGGTATCTTATTTAGTTATTTGTTTGGTTTCATTTGTTTCATACAAGACATTTGGTTGCTATGAGAACAGTTTCATTGTTCGTCACAGTTACAATTCGGCACATAATTACAATTCGTAACAATTACGATTCGTCACACAATTAAACAATTTTAAATCATGTTTTATTTAACGACGCTCGCAACTGCTGAGGTTATATCAGCGTCGCCGATATGCCGGAATTTTGTCCCGCGGGAATTCTTTTACATGCCAGTAAATCTACTGACATGACTCTGTCGCATTTAAACATGCTTAATGCCATCGACCTGGACCGGGATCGAACCCGCAACCTCAAGAACAGAAGGCCAACGCTATACCGACTGCCCTACCCAGGCCGACTCACACACAATTATACTTCGTAACAGTTATGACGGGTACACCGGAATTCGTCAAAATTTCGCCATATACCATAAATATTAGCCTATTTTTGTCCGAAACAATTCTGAAGTGTATTTCATTTATTTAGAATACAAATTCAAGGCTATAATTTCAGCATTTTACTCTGTATTTATTACAGAATTTCCATTTTGAAATTTATGCAACATATTTAATGTATACTCCTTTTCATAAGACTTATTGCATTGAGGTCGCGGCTTTTTAGTCGCTCAGAACATCACGAGCCATTCGCGTTCAATCAACGTTGCCTAGTTGTAATCTTAAGACTCAGTCTCTGTTAGTTATGGTAAGTTAAATATACATACGCCCAGACAAAATACTGTGGCCACGAAGAATATTAGACGCATGAACCAAGTCGCGTGAAAACCATCAGGGCCTATAAACACTACCACATATTGCACGCCCATTTTACCGGTATTCCTTTATTTTCCTGAATTTCTGCTATCACTTTTGCTGTATTTTACGAGCCTGCTCTATCATACAAAAATGGACGGAGCGCATTAATTGAAATGAAAATTTCCCATTAATCAGCTATTAATTACAAAATACGCAACAATTATGAGAAACAAATGACACACTGGAAACAGCTTGCAGCAGCCGGTATGGCTTTTGCACATCCCCCAATTCTAATGTATCTGTTTTTACTATCGACTGAAGATTGCCTGAATTTTGTTTCTTACATCTACAGAACGAATGTATTAAACTAAAACGTTTAACTTCCTTAAAATAAGTTTTCTTTCCTTCTTAATTCTCTAAATTTCCCCTTTTATTCGTATTACACACCACTGCGAGTTGGGAAGGGAGATTCATAGTGTAATTAGGGAACAAAATCTGGACATCAAAACATTGCCCAGAGGCAGCTACAGATTTAAGGAACATTGGCTATAGGATAACATTAGTTATTTACTTTACTGATGTACCTTCGGGTTCGTATGTAAAATGAAAAACGTCGCGTGAAGGGGGCTGTGTTCATTCGAAGTTTAATGCGTGTTGATTTTGTATTATTTACTGTAGCCTATTCTAATAGGTTGTTTCGACACAATATGCCTATTTTCTGTTTAAAAGGTGAGCCTTTCGTAAGGCGTTCAGTTGTAATCTAGTGAACGTACTGTGAGGATGTATTAAAATGCCGCTAATAAAATTGATAACTTTGCCCATGCTAGTAAGACGACTATTTTTCAATGGATGTCGAAAATATATTACGGTGATGACACAAAAGTTAATAAACGTCATGATTTACAAAACAAAACTATTACGACTCTGAAAGACACATCGAACGTCTGAAATTATTTAGTGACTCGATTAAGAATCAGTCCATTCTTTATTATAACTTGTGTCTGATGCTGATATGTGCGAATAATGCGTTCCATTAACTTGACAATTCACTTTTTAAATACTTCATCTTGAAAAATATACGTCAAAATATTATAGACTTCAATAATCATGCTAGTAAGGCGACTATTTTTCAGTCGATGTCGAAAATATATTATGGTGATGACGAAGTTAATAAACATCATGATTTACAAAACAAAAATATTGCGACTCTGAAAGACACATCGAACATCTGAAATTATTTAGTGATTCGAATTAGAATCAGTCCAGTCTTTATTATAACTTGTGTCTCATGCTGATATGTGCGAATAATGCGTTCCATAAACTTGAGAATTCACATTTAAATACTTCATCCTTGAGAAATATACGTCAAAAATTTGTACACTTCAATAACCATGCGTACGCAATACTTACCCTTGTGTTATTAAAGAACTTTAAATTCTATACGACCAGCTGTTGGTAACAATAGGAGAGTCAAACTAAAACTGAAGAGCGTTCTTGTAAAAATCCTCCTTATTCGAAATTCTGAAACGTGCAATATGAACTAAATAGTAAACAGTCACAAGATAAGACACAACAGTATTATAATAAATAAAAATTTTAAATTCACAACAATAAAATCATGTGATGTCGAAAGAATATTTTGCAGTTTGACTGACAATCGAAACAGGTTTATATATGACAATGTGTCATTGTTGATTGTGATTCGTCCGTCGGATGGGGATGTTAAGCCTGGCGGCTCCCTTGGCGCTATTTGAGAGGAATAGGCTACGTGCCGGCACCGGGTTTGCCCTTCTCCCTTCCTCATCATCATCCTCACCTGTTCCCTACACTACACTTACACGAACACTTAACATACATTCACCCTAGTAGGCATACACGACGTAACTTTTCACAGATACACATCATGCATAACGTGACCCGCCGAAGTGGTGTCCAATTGAAAATGGGTCACAGTCCTGTCATCTATCCGCACTATGCGGAACCCGAATCAGACAAAGTGAAGTAGGTAGGCATTAGACACACACACATATATAAGTTATGACAATAATTTACGAATGTACAGATACGGAAATAAAATTTGTAACTTCTTTACTGTGTATGTTTCGCTTACAACACACTGCGCATATGCAGTAAAGAAGAGCCCCTGTATATATGCTACTTGTGTACAGTAGTGCGAAATTTTTGCCTACATACAGGAGGACTCCTATCAAGATTCGTTCCAAATTTTAATTGTGTTATCAGTACACAGTTGTAAATTGCAACAAAGAAGAGAATAAGGCAAGTCGCTTTCGTAAATGCGTATTTTTAGTAGGTTATTTTACGACGCTTTATCAACAGCTTAGTTTATTTAGCGTCTGAATGAGATGAAAGTGATAATGCCGGTGAAATGAGTCCGGGGTCCAGCACTGAAAGTTACCCAGCATTTGCTCATATTGGGTTGAGGGAAAACCCCGAAAAAACCTCAACCAGGTAACTTGTCCCGACCGGGAATCGAACCCGGGCCACCTGGTTTCGCGGCCAGACGCGCTAGCCGTGTAAATGCGTGTTACATCCTATTTGTTTTAGTCACCTGACTATACCAAGCAATGCAAATCGAGGTTTCAGGCATAACTCCCTGTGAAGTTGATTTGAACAATTTCGAGGGAAAAATTGTTCCGGGGCCGGGCATCGAACCCAGGACCTTTGGTTAAATGTACCAACGCCCTACCAACTGAGCCACCCAGGAACTCTACCAGATACCGACCCAATTTGTCCCTCTATATCCACAGACCTCAAAGTGGGCTGACAACCGTCAAGCAACCAACATTGAGTGCGCACAATCTCTCTGTGAGCAATGTTTTGATTCAAACATAGCAGTGATCTGTACAAGTCCCTGAGTTGAAGTAAACAACACGACTTGTATAAAACGTGACGTACTTAACTTCATAGGTTCGGTGTCCGAACTTCCAACCCTACTGATAATACACTACACGTCTCACAGATCTGCGGTTCTCCCTGATCATGGGATAGGCATGACGTGGACCACCGCAGAGACATCACAGGACAATTGCAAGACGAGGGAGAAACACCCAGTCCCGTGGACGGAAAATAAATTTCTACCATTGCCATGCCAGGAATCGAACCTCGGACTGCTTGGTTAGGAAGCTATCACCACAGTCTAGTATATAGTCACGAAGCTCAATACGTAGTAAATATGCATCCATAGATAGTTGCTAACCACTAGGATCGCTACTATCGTCTCATTACAGACAATGCGAAATAGTACCTGCACAGTCTATTGTTCCTAGTACCTTCGTAAACTCAAGCTTCGTGACTGTATATAATAGACTGTGCTATCACCATAGCCACGGCGCGGGTTGGACAAATAAATTTTATTCAAGTTCTGACATGTTTAAAATTTGTATTGAATGAAGACTGATATAATATAAATGTATATTAACACTCATTCAAAATAGTATATCTTTCTAGCATTTTGCTTATCATTCGGTGTGGTTCTCATGATGCCCGCCCTTAATCGAGAGTAAGAAACTTTGGCGTTCCTTTGGGATCACAACTCCAATGTCACTGAATCCTCACTGCAAACGTTCCATAATTATCGCTGTTATCCTTGTCCCGCATCAAACTTCTCCTCGCTGGAAATCAATACTGTAGCAACGTAATCGCTTCCTATGCGACAAGAGTGTTCAGAATACAGCGCGATTACAATTTCCGTGCTCATTTCTTTTACGTAGTTCCTCTTCAGCATGCAAATTTAGGTCTGGGCTCTGGAAAAATATTTAATTTCCCCCTTTCTCTCTGTTTATTCTTTTCTCTCCCTTTGTTTATCTTTGCTCTTTATCTGACGCAGCTGCTGCTGATCCTTACTTTATGCCGCTTCAATTCTGCATTTATTTTATATATTTTTTTTAAATTTAATTTAATTTATTTACTTACTAGCCGTACCCGTGCGCTCCACTGCACCCGTTAGAAATAAATATAAAGTAATTACATAATTAAAATAGGACATTTGATCCAGGGAACATTCGTGTTTGATAGAAGGATAAATCGTTTAATATGTTACTTAATTTAAATTGTATTTAAATAATTAAAATGCGATCATTTTGGTCAGAGAGCACTCATTTGGTGCAATGACAATTCCTTTAACATGTTTCCTAATTTTATTACATGCAACCATAGTTTAATGAAGATTGACATCATTTAGATTTAATGTGTACATAAACATTACTTTAAGAAACAAAGGAAACGAATATTCAGAATAGCCTATCAAGTTTTCTGTGCATAAGAAGCTATTTCAATCTTACCTGTTCTCGATTCACTCAGAAGTTACTGTAATAACATTATAGCATTATGTCCATCTAGAGAAACTACACTTTCCAATGGTGAAATAATAATTAATTATACAAATCGGTTAATTTAGCTTCCGATATTACTTCATACAAACACAGAAACATTCTCTGTAGACTATGTTTCATAGCTTTCGATTGTTGTTCTCCAAGGCCCGTTATAGACGAAGTCATTTGTTTTTTATTTCATTACACCGCCTTAGATGGGAGTTATTTTAATTTTAAAACTCATTTATCTCATTAAATATCAGTCCTATCAAACTTTGTCAAAGAATAAAACTTATCGGAAATCATTTTTAAAGAAACTTTTGTTATGTAAAATTGTTCTCAGAAGTCAATAATAAGCGAGATATTACGATTTATTTAATTGAGGCCCCCTTATGACCCCCTTTTAAATAACGTATTTTGAATGCCATATAGCCTAAGATCTAAGTTACAACGAACTTAATTTATATTTGAAATTTTCATCGAAATCCGTTCAGCCATTATCGCGTGAAAAGGTAACAAACATCCAGAAAGACAGACAGACAGACATACAAACAACATTTTCAAAAAAGCGATTTTCGGTTTCAGGATGGTTAATTATACATGTTAACACCATTTATTTTTGGAAAATCGAAAATTGCCAGAAAAATTTCGGCTACAGGTTTAGCTATTATTAGAATAGAGATACTAGCAGAGTTAAAGTCATAGGGCCTTCTCTTACATTCTACCAGGTCATAAAGTACACAAGTAGTCAAACTTTAACAAAAAGTTAAAGAACAGAATACTAACATATTACTTACAAACTTACTTACTTACAAATGGCTTTTAAAGAGCCCGCAGGTTCATTGCCACCCTCACGTAAGCCCTCCATCGGTCTCTATCCTATGCAAGATTAATCCAGTCTCTACAATCACATCCCACCTCTCTCAAATCCGTTTTAATATTATCCTCCCATCTACGTCTCGGCCTCCCCAAAGGTATTTTTCCCTCCGGCCTCTCAACTAACACAGTACATGCATTTCTTATTCGCCCATTCGTGCTACATGATTACTAGGACCGTGACATCGGTATATTTGTATTGGTTTGAGGTGAACATACGACGCCGGACAGAATGTAGTCGATGTTTCAAGTACAGGCAGCGGAAGCGAATTTGACACACGCCTAAGCAAGCACGTTCCGTGTTTTGTATACGATTATTGAGTGTTATAAAATCAAGACAATAAATCATTGTATATAAGGGTTAATATCGGAAAGGTCTAAAATACTGTTGACGTTGAGAAATCATACTTAAATTGTCACAAATGTGGTAAAATATAAGTCTGAAAATATGTTTTTTTTTTTTATTTTTTCTATTCAGAGTTATGCATTTCAGTTTTTTTACTGGGTTTTTTACGACCCTGTATCAACATCTAGGTTATTTAACGTCTGAATGAGATGAAGGTGATAATGCCGGTGAAATGAGTCCGGGGTCCAGCACCGAAAGTTACCCAGCATTTGCTCACATTGGGTTGAGGGAAAACCCCGAGAAAAACCTCAACCAGGTAACTTGCCCCGACCGGGATTCGAACCCGGGCCACCTGGCATTTCAGTTTTAGAATGCTGAAAACATATGTGGCGTACAATTTTACTTTCCCTATATTTAATTGTTACATTAATTTATTTATCACATCTATTCCGTACCTTACTTTTCTTGCATGTTGTTTGCCTGGTTTCGGTTCCTGCTGCAATAAACAACAACATTCACTTTCAAAGTTTCAAATGAAAATGACCGCCGAGTGTCGGATAGTATAACCTTGTATGCGGAAAAACTGCGTTCAACATCGGCTGAAACCAAGGGCGCATATGTAAAATATTTCACATCATCCATTTTTACATCAAGTTTATAACAATCGCATTTGTCATCTGACAAAACTCTAGAAATTTTGCATAACGTATTGAAACCATAGTTTTTTTTTTGTATTACTGTGTTCATTTTCGCACACACCTTTTTGCGTATATCATCACACGCCACAAACGTTTTCGGCATTCCAAAACTGTAAAGCAAAACTCTAAATATTAAAAAAATAAAAACATCTTTTCAAACACGTTTTATCACATTTGTGACAATTTAAGTATGATTTCCAACAAATTATTCCTCACCAGCATTTTAGACCTTTCCGATGTTAACCCTTGCATTATACAATTCTTGATTTTATAATACGCAATAATCGTATACAAAATACGGAACGTGCTTGCATAGGCGTGTATCAAATTCGCTTCCGCTGCCTGTACTTGATCACCGTCCTTCGCAAGTCTTTCGTGGCTCCGACTTAAAGAACGCAGAACTTTACAATCTTTGTCTTTACTCTTTCGAATTCTGCACACCTTAACACCAAATTACCTTTCGTCTCGTTTCTCTTATCTATACTCTAACCACGACGTAAATACCAGATCACTTATCTGTGGCACGCTAAGTATACCTCTTCATAGAACATCTTGTTATTCATCATCTTTTACAGTATCCACCTCGCGTCAATGGAATTCCTTGTCACAAAGTATTAGGGGCTGCAAGACAATAAACACCTTTAAGAACAGCTTAAAAGATAACCTTATTAGCATTTCACTCCAATCATATTGATTTAAACTATCACTGACTACAATGTTACTTCTTTCTTTTAGACATCATCCTGATAGTGCTGTACTTTCAAAATTGTCTCATAATAATCTCTTTCTATTATCTAATATTATTTGAAATATATCAACAACATTCTATGTATTTTAGCTTAATTCTGCTACACAGTTTATTTCAGTGTTTAATTAATAGTTCATAGTATTTTGTTGTTTAATTCGTAAATAACTCTTGTATACATGTAACTCTAATCTAAATCAAATTGTTGAATTCTTTGTAAGTTCATGCATATGTATATACTCTTTTTGCTAGTTCAGTGGAAGAGAAGGCCTTACGGCCTTAACTCTGCCAGCTAAAATAAATCATTATTATTATTATTATTATTATTATTATTATCATTATTATTATTATTATTATTATTATTATTATTATTATTATCACTTGAAACACGCCGACTACATTCTGTCCGGCGTCGTATGTTCACCTCAGACTAATACAAATATACCGATGTCACGGCCCTAATGATTACCTATACTAATTTTAATTAACAGCCTATTGCAAGATGGAATACGACTAAGCTAATTGTATTTTGTTTTTATTTTAGTAGGTTATTTTACGACGCTTTATCAACAGGGAAAACCCTGGAAAAAACGTCAACCAGGTAACTTGCCCCTACCGGGAATCGAACCCGGGCCACCTGGTTTCGCAGCCAGACGCGCTAGCAGTTACCGTACAGGTGTGGACCCGTATTATATATTATACTTGAATTTACTGACCATTCTATCGATTTTTTTTCAATCTGTAATTTGTTTCTTTTTTATCCAGCAGATAATTCTGTGTATTACGTTTTACTGCCACCAGAGCGCGGAGAAATTGAATAATTTAAAATCAACCAATTAGAAAAAAAAATGTATTTCGAAAGCCGCATGAATCATTGTGGTAGTTGTTTTAAACTGTGTATCTGTTTTGTGAGTTTGTGAATTGAGTATGGAGTTGAGTTTTCTGCTGTAATACGCGAAGTATACCGTGGAGATATGCCAAAGCAAAAGTCATCAGAAGCACTGATTGGAAAATAACATTGATATTACTGCGTTCCCACTGGTTTGGTCCTCAGCTGAGATTGGATCCCTGAAGTATTGCCCCATCACTTCATGTGAAGTGGAAGGGAGTTTCTCCCGATTTAAGAACATTCTTACAGACAATAAACATCAGTTCTCATTACAACATTTGGACGAATACTTAGTTATTCACTGCCATAATGACATTCCTATAGAAACTAGTGTATAATGCTACGCTATGGTCGAATTAGCCATTAAGAATTAGAAATTGTTAATGTCTTTTTAAATGCCTATTTTGCCTGCCCATTTCAACTGCGTTTATTGCCTAAAAATCCGCAGCTTTATTATTATTATTATTATTATTATTATTATTATTATTATTATTATTATTATTATTATTATATCAAGGCCATTACTGTAAGGTTATTGCCCATATTTAAAGACGTAGAAACAATTCTGAAGAAATAATCTTTAAAAACCTATATTTGTCAATCAGAATTGATCACAAGCAAGTTGTGTTACACGTGCACGCAGTTTTTAGACCTGGTATATCAAGTCACGCCGTAGCGCCGCTCGCAGTGGATTGTTTCCGTTAAAAGCTGTTCACTCACAAAAAGCTGATGCGGGATTGTCTCTCTCATATACATAAATTCACAAAAGGCTTTTCATGAAGATTGTTTCCTCGTATAAACATTGTTTATAAAGCGGCCGTATAGGAAGGCGAATGTAGACAACCCTCAACCCACACGTATCCGTGGACATAATTAAAAACCTCACTGCTCGGGGTACAACAACGTGCTGTGCATGCCTGCGTTGCGCTAGCTTGTTGATTGGCAATTCAGCATGCGAAGTTCGTACAAGCATTATGAATAGTCAGATACATTCCTCTATTATAAATGGAAATGGACTCCACATTAAGCTTATGGACTGTTTCGCAGCACAGTTCGCAGCTAATCAGAGGTGATATACTTACTGTCATTATTACTCGAAAGATTAATTAAGGACTTCAAAAAGGCATATGACTCGGTTAAGAGGGAAGTATTATATGATATTCTTATTGAATTTGGTATTCCCAAGAAACTAGTTCGATTAATTAAAATGTGTCTCAGTGAAACATACAGCAGAGTCCGTATAGGTCAGTTTCTATCTGATGCTTTTCCAGTTTACTGCGGGCTAAAGCAGGGAGATGCACTATCACCTTTACTTTTTAACTTCGCTTTAGAATATGCCATTAGGAAAGTTCAGGATAACAGGCAGGGTTTGGAATTGAACGGGTTACATCAGCTTCTCGTCTATGCGGATGACGTGAATATGTTAGGAGAAAATCCACAAACGATTAGGGAAAACACGGAAATTTTACTTGAAGCAAGTAAAGCGATCGGTTTGGAAGTAAATCCCGAAAAGACAAAGTATATGATAATGTCTCGTGACCAGAATATTGTACGAAATGGAAATATAAAAATTGGAGATTTATCCTTCGAAGAGGTGGAAAAATTCAAATATCTTGGAGCAACAGTAACAAATATAAATGACACTCGGGAGGAAATTAAACGTGGAATAAATATGGGAAATGCGTGTTATTATTCGGTTGAGAAGCTGGGAAATGCGTGTTATTATTCGGTTGAGAAGCTCTTATCATCCAGTCTGCTGTCCAAAAATCTGAAAGTTAGAATTTATAAAACTGTTATATTACCTGTTCTTCTGTATGGTTGTGAAACTTGGACTCTCAATCTGAGAGAGGAACATAGGTTAAGGGTGTTTGAGAATAAGGTGCTTAGGAAAATATTTGGGGCTAAGAGGGATGAAGTTACAGGAGAATGGAGAAAGTTACACAACACAGAACTGCACGCATTGTATTCTTCACCTGACATAATTAGGAACATTAAATCCAGACGTTTGAGATGGGCAGGGCATGTAGCACATATGGGCGAATCTAGAAATGCATATAGAGTGTTAGTTGGGAGACCGGAGGGAAAAAGACCTTTAGGGAGGCCGAGACGTCGATGGGAAGATAATATTAAAATGGATTTGAGGGAGGTGGGATATGATGATAGAGACTGGATTAATCTTGCACAGGATAGGGACCGATGGCGGGCTTATGTGAGGGCGGCAATGAACCTTCGGGTTCCTTAAAAGCCATTTGTAAGTAAGTAAGTAAGTAAGATTAATTAAGATTGCCGTTGTATAGGGCTAAGATTGTCCAGCTATGGTGAGACGAAACGTTTATCGTGAGTGAGATGTAGAGAAGTTCTGAAAAATGATATTAGTGGGGGTAGTTACACTTTTCAAATAGTTTATTATGAGTGTTGCTTGAGGTTAAGGAATGGATGATAAAGCTGTTGTTGTTATCTAATGCCGAGCTTTGGCAACGAAGCCATTAGCGTTCTTGCTCTCCAATATTTCTCTGTGGTGGATCCATCAGGTAGAACTTCACAGTTAGCATAAGTGTAACCGTTCTTTAAGTGGGCACCAATTTTTTGTTTGTAATGGTGGTTACATCACCCACTCACGTAAACCCCCAGTATGACTGGAGGGCCACACCTGTCGTTGGTTAATGGGTCCATCGGATGATAAAGCTAATGTGAACTTGATACTCGTGTCAAAATTTAGCAAGATTATTATAATAATATGTATTGGGAAGGAGAGTATTATTATTGTTATTACATAATTATTTTATTGGTGTTGTGAAGATAAAAAGAATTGTCATTGTATTATATTAATTATGTATTATATGAGCCGTTCAGAGCAGAAGTGGTGTAAGTCAGGAATGGGCAATGAGGGTTAAAGTAAACATTCTGTAAAATACAGCACAAAGTAGCAATTAATATTCAATTTATTTCAACTATTAGTAGTCAGTGGATAGCAAGAAGGCCATATTAATTGCTACTTTGCGCTGTATTTTACAGAATGTTTACTTTAACCCTCATTACCCATTTCTGACTTACACCACTTTTGCTCTGAACGGCTCATATTGTCTTGTATTGTAGTATTGTATTGCTTTGAATTGTATTGTATTGTATTAATTATATTATATTCATAGCAATGTTAGTAATTTTCTATCATACTGGTTGAGTGGAAGAGAAGGCAGAATGGCCTTAACTCTGCCAGGTAAAATAAACCATTATTATTATTATTATTATTATTATTATTATTATTATTATTATTATTATTATTATTATTATTATTATTAAACTGTGTTAAGTGTTAAATAGGAAATGTTAGTATAGTGATTTTAAATAGAATAGGCAGTTAAAATTTAAGAACGATATTTTGAAAGAATAAGAATGATCAATAGAATTTGTCAAGATTCATCAAGATTATTAAAATTGTGTGTATTAAGAAGAAGAGATCCCAATGAGTAAAAGTGTGTTAAGTGTTCAATAGAATGTGTCAAGATTTATCAAGGTTATTGAAATTATGTGTATTAAGAAGAAGAGGATCCCAATGAGTAAAACTGTGTGAAGTTAAATGATCAATAGAATGTGTCAAGATTTATCAAGATTATTGAAATTATGAGTAAGTATAGTGATTTTAAGTAGGATAGGCAGTTAAATTTTAAGAATGATATTTTGAAAGAGTAATAATGAATAATAGAATGCGTCAAGATTTATAAGATTATTGAATGTATGTGTATTAAGAAGAAGCGAATCCCAGTGAGTAAATTCGTGTGAAGGAATAGTGTTTTTTTATTTTGTGTAATTGAGAGGAGACTTAGTATAGTGATTTTAAGACACTTCTGATAGGTTGAAGCGACGCGTTCCCCCTCATCCCTCCTCCCGTCATCATGTTTCTTGTCCTCCGAAGTGTACCACAACGATTTTTTACCATTAGACTATATTTTTTATCCTTGTTGCTGCTCAATTTATTCCACATAGGAGAGACCAGTGTTCCCAACCTTTTTTGACTGACGACACACTTTACAGAACACCCACGATATCGCGACACACTTATTTGTTTTTATAATAATAATAATAATAATAATAGTAATAATAATAATAGTAGTAATAATAATAATAATAATAATAATAATAATAACAGAAGAGGTATACGACAATAACTTTTTTCGTTCGTTCCAAAATATTTGTGAACAGAATTTAAATACACAGATGGAGTCACAGAAATGCTAGAAAACAGAACACCAATTTGACATTGACGAGCGGCGTGGTCAATTACACACGACCCGTCACGAACCCACTCGGGAATGCAGCGCCTCGCAGTGGCATGTTTCCAGTTCATTTGCCCACATAGGGCTTCCTCTTTAGTTCTGTCAAATACGTGTGTGTAGTGTCGGTGTCATGATTTTTCACAACAAATGTACAAACCTGTGAACAATGAGCTGACACACACAAAACTACAGTATGTAAAGAATTCAACTATAACGAAAAAGGGACACTGCATGCGTTAGTTGTCTCCCATTGAGTGCAATAGTACAAATACAGGATGTTCCATCTATGGCGACGCTTCCCTCACCAGCAGCATTTTCTGTTGCACGACTCGCACAATTACCATGAAATCGGTCGCCGTTTCTGCTGCAGTAACATTGATTACTAAAAAATACCTGTTCAACGGAGAAAAATTTGTATAAACGACTTACAAATGAATACACAAAACTTCATTCACCTTATCTATGTCACAAGAGATGTTCAAATTATCAATGATGCCCTTTATCATCTACCCTGTTCAACATCTACTTGGAGGATTTGATAAGAACTGTTTCCAGAACATGTGAGGAGTGATAGTAGGAGGAAGAAGAATAAAGTGTGTAAGATTTGCTGCTGATACGGCATTGTTACCAGAAGAGGAGACTATACTAAGGAATATGCTACTGGAGCTAAATGACAGCTGTGAGCAGAATGGAATGCAAATAAATGCCAACAAGACGAAGACCATTGTCCTAGAAAGAAAAATAAAGAAAATAATTTTGTGAATTCCAAATGAGGCAGTAGAGCAAGTGGACAGCTTCAAATACGTGGGTGTACTATAAGCAGTAACATGGGCTGCTGCCAGGAAGTCAAAAGGAGGATAGCAATGCCAAATAAAGCTTTTAATAGAAAAAGGAGCATCTTCTGCGGATCTCTGGAGAAAGAACTAAGGAAGAGATAGTGAATTTCTTTGTATGGAATGTAGCATTGTATGGGGCAGAAACATGGGCATTACGACGAAGTGGAGAGAAGCGACTAGAAGCATTTGAAATGTGGATATGGAGAAGAATGGAGCGTGTGAAGTGGACAGACAGAATAAGAAATGAAGCTGTATTGAAAAGAGTGGGTGAAGAAAGAATGATGCTGAAACTGATCAGAAAGAAAAAAAATATGAATTGGCTGTGTCTCTGGTTGAGAAGAAACTGCCTACTGAAGGATGCACTGGAAGGAATAGTGAACGGGAGAAAAGTTCGGAGCAGAAGAAGATATCACATGATAGACGACACTGAGATATATGGATCATATGAGGAGACAAAGAGGAAGGCAGACAATAGGAAAAACTGCAGAATGCTGGGTTTGCAGTGAAATACCTGCCCTTGGGCAGAACACAATGAATGAATGAATTTCTTCATTAAACATCATCATTATTATCATTAACTTGTAAAGAATATACACCTGCATGATATATTAAGGAGAACACCTGTTACGTGAAATGAATCTACAGTCACAGAGAGATACTTACAGACAATAACAATTATGCTAATGTTCAACAAATTACCAGTTGTTTGGTAATAAAATTTATCTTCAGTTTATCCAAACAAAACCATTACTTTTACAAACACCTAACTTCAAGAAGTAAATTCTCTGACTGTTCCGCCTGTAACAAGCACTGGAACGTCAAGATCATGTAATCAGCATGAAGCGAAGTCGCCGCTTAAGATAACACACAGCAAGGAATAAACAAGTATTTCCTCTGAGAGATAGATAAATCTCTACGTTTCTGTCAGAAACCGAAGGCAGCTACAAACGTTGCCGCTTGAGTAATAAAGGAGAACTATCTTAACAAATGTCAGTATTTAACTTCAAATAGACCACAACCGCTTTTTTTTTTTCAAAACTTCTTCATGCTAGCCAAGTTTTCAGTGTGTAGAACATAATTAAATAAATCAAAACAAATAACAAGCACTTTTTACTTCTGCCACCATTACTCTAATTCTTCAGCAACTTCTTTATTAAATGCTTTGTGGAAATGCACGACTTTTCGGAAAATATTACACATTTTCATGCTATCAACAAACATACTGCTTGAATAAAATTAACAGAACAAAAATAGAAAGAGAAAATAACATTAATGCGTATATGACAGAGACAATAGTGAGAAATATAGGAATAATACTTACTTACTGGCTTTCAAGGAACCCGGAGGTTCATTGCCGCCCTCACATAAGCCCGCCATTGGTCCCTATCCTGAGCAAGATTAATCCATTCTCTATCATCATATCCTACCTCCCTCAAATCCATCTTAATATTATCTTCCCATCTATGTTCGGCCTTCCAACTAACACTCTATATGCATTTCTGGATTCGCCCATACGTGCTACATGCCCTGCTCATCTCACACGTCTAGATTTAATGTTCCTACTTATGTCATGTGAAGAATACAATGCGTGCAGTTCTGTGTTTTGTAACTTTCTCCATTCTCCTGTAACTTCATCTCTTTTAGCCCCAATATTTTCCTAAGCACCTTATTCTCAAACACCCTTAACCTATGTTCCTCTCTCAAAGTGAGAGTCCAAGTTTCACAACCATAAAGAACAACCGGTAATATAACAGTTTTATAAATTCTAACTTTCAGATTTTTTGACAGCAGACTGGATGATAAAAGCTTCTCAACCGAATAATAACAGGCATTTCCCATATTCATTCTGTGTTTAATTTCCTCCTGAGTATCATTTATATTTGTTACTGAATATACAAATAATTTATTTACCACTAATATAGGAATAATAGTGGTAAATAAATAAAAGTAACAAAATAGTATAAATAATATACGAAGTATATATTAGTCTGAAGAAGATAGGAGAAAGACAGGTGACAAAGAAATTGAACATGGAAATGTTGAAGAATGAAGAGGGAAGGAGAAATTTTGAAGCAAATTTTTAGGAGAAAGCCGATACATTAGAATATACACCTGAGAATAGTAAAAAGTAAAAAGCTGTAACGCTGTAACACTGACAAAACTTAACAACAAAGAAAACTTCATAGGTTATCATTGACTTGGAACTCGTAAGTGCAATCGTGTTATTCGTAACCCTGATATAACTGAATTATCGACAGAACTAGTGAAAATATTGCACTGTTGTATTAATCACACGCAAGATATCATAACCAGGGACAGAAGAATAAAACTAACTTTGTTCAACAGCGCAATATTATTTTTTCGTCCGGTCAAAACAAAACAAAAATCCTTTAACATGAAAGCTCTGTTATTATATAGTTACCTACGAAATAAGTAACTCTCTTGAATGGAATTACTTAAAGTAATGAACACTGAATACTTTTATTAGAACCTTGAAGTAATTGGTACGCTTGCATAATCTAAAATATTCGTTACAATCTTCAAGACACAGCATAAGGTATATCAAATGCCTTTATGATATGAGCCGTTCAGAGCAGAAGTGGTGTAAGTCAGAAATGGGTAATGAGGGTTAAAGTCAACATTCTGTAAAATACAGCGCAAAGTAGCAATTAATATTCAATTTATTTAAACTATTATTAGTCAGTGGATAGCACGAAGGACATATTAACTGCTACTTTGTGCTGTATTTTATAAAATTTCTACTTTAAACTTCATTACCCAATCTTGACTTACACCACTTTTGCTCTGAACGGCTCATATGTATATTAAGCTTTCAATGTCGACAAGATTTACTTTTAATTCGATATACATGACTCGTATACTGCGTAAACTGAAATTGTAAAATAAAGAAAAGAAGCTGTAATAAATTTAAGAGTGTTTTATCGTTACTAGAACATTACAAAATTCTGAATAATACAATAAGATGTAGGCTAAGTCATTAATTAGGTTTCAGAATCTTGAAATTTATTAAAGTAGCATATTAAAGATATAATTAATAGTATTCTTCATATTATTAAAATGACTAACAAAGGCGCAATATTAATCAAGCGGTTATAACGTAGAATTTCTACGTTGATAACTAAATTCTAGAAATGAACAACGATCGAGAAAGCGAGATTAACAGCGCCCGCAAAGCCGAAAACCCCCACGACAATGTTGTATTACGTCGCGTCCTTGACGTAAAGACAGCTTGTGATTCTTCCGAGACTCGATATTGATCACTCCCGAAGTTCCGAACTCAAGCAGTCTTGAATCGCCACAGTTGTTTATACCTGACTGAACTTTTATCTACTTTGGCAACTGTTATATATGTATAAACAATCAAATAATCTATTTGAAACATCTCTACCTTTCAGTGTATAAAAATCCATTCCCCAGTCTTTATTTAATTACTAGGCCTTTATTAAAAGACTAGGAATTTTCTTTCCATATGTTTTATGTTTCTTAGAAATGCAAATTTATTTGAGAATTTTTTTATTTACATAACCTAGGTAATATAGTATAATAGAACCAGAACATTTTGACAACTAAGATGCTGTTCTGTTTTGCCTTTTTGTCTCATTTAAACATTTATAATGCTATTTATTTCAATTATGTATGTTATTCAAATTCACGAAATCTTTCCACGCCGACCAAATGCTATTTCGAGAATGACGGGACGAGACTCGAAAGACAAATGCAACGAACACAGGGAGCGAGAGCGGCAGTTAGCAATATTCTATCATTGCTCCAGTCATCATCACCACGGCGAACCGAGGGCAATGCTGAAACAGCTTTTACGTTGTGGTTATTGACAAAACCTGATTGGACTGCAACCAGCACAACAGAAGAGTAGAAGAAGTTGCAGACATAGCACGGCAAATAGCGTACAGTACGTACGCAATAAGCATCTCAACCAAACAGCAACTAGCAAAAAGAACTTGTCGCTGAAGTGCCAGTCGCAATTTAAAACCTCACTTTCTGACTTCTCCCGGCACATAAACATTTCTTCAACACTTAGGAACCGAGGTCACTCGTACATCTGGGGATCTCTCACGACACTCTGAGAAACTTTAGCGTCAGTGAAGAAAACGGTATAGTAGTAGAATGAAAATATGAGAAGAAATAACAGATTGGATTGAAAAACCGACTTGTAGATCACCGCGAATCTCACAGAACGTGACCAAAATCGAATGTCAGTCCTTTTACCAGGAAACTCTCTCATTGGATTATGTTTTTCTTCTACTGTTAGCATTTTTATTTCACACTCCGTAATACGCTACAGACTGTTGCCTTACTTTTCACTTTATTTCCAGCTTTGTCAGATTACTGACGACATATTCTGCGTAGACATACCCGATTTTATCTTGATTTATATAACTTTGTCCCGGAATACTACTTTTCGCAAGGCAGGAAACTTGTTGGAGCGAGAGGCAAGCAGCCTTAACTTCGCCTGAAGACTTTACAGTGAAGAACAAGGCTCTTTTACATTAAGCAAATCTACGACAAGTGTTTAGTAGAGACATGCTCGTTATAATTATTATGACTCTTAGAAGTCGATCTATTTCAGCCTCTTTTGAAATTTATTCGGTTATTGTTGAAAGGAACTAAGTCCACTTTTTAAAGTTTTGAGACAATCGAAAAAAACTGTTTTGTGAGTAATCTATCGAAGATTAAACCAAAATAGATTGTGCACATAAAATATAAGCATACAGAATTAGTTTAGACTCATAAAAATATTCGCACAGTCATTAGAATCTTACTAATCTACAAAACACGTAACTGGACTTAGTTTCTTTCGACATGGAAATGCTCTATTTATAAGAATGTAAACATATTTTGGCCTATAAAATTGGGAATTTAATAAATCACCTGTAATACATGTCTTAAGAAAGAAATTAACTATGAAACATGTTACTTGCATGGTGCAGTATAACATACATTATTTTCACAATATACATAGAATGTTTACAGTAGTCATACACCTTTGTAATGAGAATAACTCAGAAAATAAAAGGAAAGTTTTAAAATATCCATACTATTTGACTGAATTAACCAATATATTTTTATTCTTGGGTAAATACAGAGCAACAGTTCAAATAATTACTGTTTTCAATAAAGTAGGTTTTCTTCTTATTCCGTGGCCATTGAAATATTTCTTCATAGAAATCTTTGCTATCCCCTGATGTAGTGACATAACGATAAACTTTCCTCACATCGTCTAGTTTACTTGTTTTGATTGGAACTCGTGCTTCAGGGTAGGCTTTCTGTAATTGGCTAATAAGATTACAATTTCTTGTGCCAGGGTTTGATAGGTGGAAAGAGTGACTGACTGGACTCTCAATAAAAGGATGAGTTACAATCGTACCAGGGTGATCAGCAGAATATACAAACTCTGAGAATGATACAGGAGCAAATGTCATCTTCATATTCCGAGGGATATTCCGCCCAGCTGATTCATCACTGAGCGTGGTCTTTTTATAAAATGTGGGCTATCATTTGTTTACATCATAAATATCATTACCTGTTACTATTTTTACACTAATTGCGTTTTGTATTAGCAATGGTGTTACAGTATTCTTTACATGTACAGACTCTATCACATTGCTGAATTGTTTTCTTGAACACTCCAAAATCCATATCACAGGGCAAAAAGGAATGTCCTCTGATAGGGAATCGGTTAATTTTTTCATCAAACATTTTATCCTCAACTAAACCCATGCAAAGCCGAATGAATGAATGAATGAATGAATGAATGAATGAATGAATGAATGAATGAATGAATGAATGAATGAATGAATGATTTCTATTCTGAGTTGGGCATCCATCTGAGTAAAGATGGAGTTTCGTAACATTTTGTTTTACTCATTAGTGAAGTAGTCCAGAACGAAAGAACATACTTCATTGGCACCTTTTTGGCCTCTCCCTCATGACACATGTATACTTTGCAACTGTTGTCATTAAGGTTATGAATATTAAAAACATTAACCCAGAGCTGTCTGAGATAGAAAATCTCCTGAACAGGTATATGAGGAAGGGGAAGATTTTGCATGTAATCAAATGCTATACATAGTATTTCATCAGAGTTACAGGGTTCAGAGCTTGAGTGTAAGTTGGAATACAATATTTACTTCTTCTTTTATGAACTTGTAATTCACTAAGTGCTGCTAGTTTTACGTTTTGCGATAAGTGTAGAGATTTTTCTTTCATTTCAAGTTCTTCACACTTATTACAAACGTCAATTTGTGGCCTAACAAATCGATATGCAAAATTCTTATTAAAATATTGAACATAAAAATTATATTTTAGATCAACAAAGATTCCTAAGGTATATTTCATCGTGACGTTGACGCTACTTTTCACGGCCTCCTGTACTCCGTCTTACATTATCTGATACTGTTATCAAGTATAGAATAATCAAATCTGAACATTTAATGCGACAAACAACTAGTATTCAACAATCAGTCTCTGCAGACTATAAAACCCGTGAAATATTGGAGGCAGAATACACTGTTAGCACAGGGCCGCCAACCTGGAACCTTCGTAGTTCCGTGTTGAAAAGCACTATCTACAGGAGTTAGTTCCTTTCAACACGGAATGACAATATTGGCCACCTCAATAAAGCACAAGGAATATGAGTAATAAGTTCGTTCCAACACAAACAGAAGCAGCTTGCTTTCTACATTACAAATCGATAAAAAAAGTGAAATTGACAAAAATGTGGACTTAGTTCCTGTCAACAAGGAACGATTCAACTGTTACGTTTTGATCTAACGACAAGCATGAGGCAGTAAACACTAAATCTATATAAATCTTATAAATCTATAAGAAAATAGCATTGAACATATGGAGGCTGTTCCGTCAACTATTTATAAGTATTTTTTCTTGAGAACTGGGAATTAATTAGTTCATTTAATTCATAGAACATAATTTCATTGAGAACTAGATCGATATATAGATACTGAAGACCAGTTTTGACTGTATAATTAAATATTTTCCATGTACCTTTCGCTATAACACTGCCTTTGAAAGAATCGAGTTCTATCTGTCCATCATAGCATCCGAAAACTAATAGCACAAGCCCTTAGAAACAAATCCTTCGAGGTCCATGAAGAGGTGCACTGCGTTGCGTCTGAAGGCGGCGGAATTAGAAGAGCGGACATCGTGGCTCTAGACAAGACTAATAGTAAAGGCTTTATACTGGACCCAACTGTTAGATTTGAGATGAGCCAGACCCAACCATCCGAGGTCAACAAAGAAAAACAACAAATTTATGAGCCTACTATTCCGTATTTTCGAGAAAAATATCAGATGGAAGGCACCTGGAAAGTACATGGTTTAATGATCGGAGCGAGGGGCACCATCCCACGATCAACTGTAAACACTATCAAAACATTTGGAATCCATGACATCATTCCAAAAATAATTACTTCAACCATTAAAGGGTCTGTGGCAATTCTGAAAAATCATTTATACGGAATATCATAATACCCCCCCCTTTTCTATTCGTTAGTGTGTGATTGTTACATATATATGTACAAATTTACTATTTCTTAAACTTAAGCTCCTAGTTCACATTTCAATTTGGCTCATCTATCTTACTGTAATCATTACTATTCTTATATGTGTGTTATTCTGTGTTTTTGGCAACCCAGGATGCCTGGGCAGACTATTTCTTGAAATAAATTATATATAAAATTTGCAAAATTCAGTGTTTCTTTTTCTTTAATAAGAAAATATTCCTTTCCAAACATCTCTATAAATTCTTTCTGAAGGGAACGCTTGGTGCTCTTAATTTTCGACATGTTCCTCAGTAGTGTGAACTATAAAACAGGGAGATTAACACTAACGCAAATAACTATGTAAAAATACGAGTAATCAAATAAATAAATGATAAGAAATAAAATATACTTGTTTACTCACAGGATCTCAAGTACGTATGGTAATTGTAAGGACCCACGCCAAGCAGAATTAGAAAGGCGGTAATGTAATTTCTTAAGAAATCAACTGTACTTTCACAGCGCCATCCCCAGCCATGGGTCATGACGTATACTTATTGCGTTCTGAACTTCATTCTCGCAAATCGGTTACCCTAGACCGCAGTTTGGTGACGATGAATGATAAATACCGGGACATCATTTTATTTTTACTAATATTTCTAATATTGACC
The DNA here is from genome assembly GCF_040183065.1 of Periplaneta americana. NCBI lineage: Eukaryota > Metazoa > Arthropoda > Insecta > Blattodea > Blattidae > Periplaneta > Periplaneta americana. Next base: position 57,928,865 of record NC_091122.1, read on the forward strand.
TGGCTATACCTTTGGATTAACGGTTGAGAACCGGAAACACCGTTTTCTACCTCCTTCCACGACTGGAGTTCAATGATACTGCGTAAAATACAAACAAATCGCTTTACTAGATATAGGCGGGAAGAAAAGTAGTTCATCCATTTACGTAAACTAGGAAATATTGCGCTTTTGAGTTTGATAATTTTCATTACTCTTTTGTTCAATCAAAATACAGTACTGTATTAACAATAAGTGTTTTTACTCACGAACTGAGCTATCCATTCGGACGTATTCATTATAGCAGTGTATATTATATATTAGCGTACAATATAGAGAATGAAGTTAAATTGAAAAATAATCATAATATGGATATTTAAACACAATTTGGAAATGGTGGCCGTTCATTTCGATACAGGCTTCAGTTCTTTTGTGCATATTATCGCACTATAGACTATTGTACCTAATTCCAATTACCAGTTTCGTCCTTCGTACTAGTAACTCATGTTGAAATAATTCTGTACCTACTCTATAAAAGAGTACCTTACGTACTGTAAATTCAATCTTCGCTTCTGCCCGATCCGAAAAGATAAAATTACTCGGGTATGCTATCTGCTGTCCGTCCAAGTGGTTATGTCGCAGGATCGTAGAAAGGAGGGAAATTACGTGACAGTTAATTACTTAACGAGGCCCTATCATTTAAGTTATTTTAAACAGTTGTATAATATTACGTAGAAGTCTAATTAATGTTTTCAGGAAAGAGCTAAGACAGCACAGTCACTAGCCTTTACAGAGGGGTGAGTAAAAGCGAGTGGGACAAACCGGGATGCAACGTAGGCAAACGGACGACAGTACCTGTGCGAATATATGATTCAATGTTGAAAGCTCTTTCGTCACTGGTAAACGCGAACATACTGTATTTCTGGAACGTACTATACTCACTAACTCAGTACTGTTTACTATGACCGTAAGGCGACTTTGACTGCACACGCGGCCTTGGTTCTGTGTTGTTGACGATTGAACGTTTACTAGTAGAGGAGGTGGGAGTGAAGTACATTAGAAAACTCAGGTACAATAAAAATTGAAATAAAAATAAAATGATGTCCCTGTATAATTCATATGGAAATTGGTAAGCGATAGCGATAGACAAGTTTAAGCATTAATCTGATTTCGGAGACCTCTAGTTTTGTATTTTAAAATATTCAGCAGGGCATCCAGTAGCTTATTTCTTGTTTAATTTTGGCACAGTTACTGAATCACCCGGTATGTAGTTACATTCTTCTTAAAACGTATTTCTGCGATGAATATAAATAAATCTTACATTGTACAAAAACTCGAGTACAAGTATATAGAAATTTCATTTTAAAAACCGTTGTAGCAGTTAACCTCCCTTATCGCTTTTATTAATCCAATACTCTACGCTGGCTTTCAAGTCTCTAATTTACTAGCGGCTATTGTAAACTGGACCACAGATCACGTGGCCTTGGCTTTGTTAGTACTCGCAAAGGAATATCGAGGGCCAGAATTCTGATAGAGAGAGACAGACAGATAGACAGAGTACGCTGTGTCGGAAGACCAGAGTTGGTCTACGATCTATTTCTGGTCTTGTCAAAGTGAAATCCTGCTCACTCAGACGGCAATAATGCAGTTGCTGAACTTCAGATATTTCCATCAAAATATGTCCTACCTCATTACTGGCAATGGCCAGCCTTTCATTTACCAAGGTAATTATTCTAACTCAGTTCTAGTATACAAATAACTTACTGTTCGCCGTTGGTATATTAAAGTTTCACAAATTCTCAGACTACATCAAAGACTAATATTTTATTATGAATTTCTGCGGAATAAGTTTAAAATTTAACAGTCTGTGGGCTTAAATTTTATTGAGACGTGACGAACTCATAGGATGTATATCGCACCCCTAATAAAATACTGTCGTATGTCGATAATCACTAGACTTTAAAGTTGAGGCACATAAATTCTTAAGTGCACACATCATGTTTACAGAGCGGCTGGCAAGGCAGTCCCCTCCCATCATACACACACCGTATGAGTTGGAAATTTTGCAATACAGACCGAGCAAATACATTATATTATAAACTTTAGCCTGAAGGACAGACGTAAATATTATGCTGGTCAGAATACAATATATTATCATCTCTCAGGTATAGAAACATAACATTTTCTTCACCCTATAAAGATATATATATATATATATATATATATATATATATATATGTGGAACTGTACTGTTTAAAATTGTATAATCAGAACATATAACATTTGTAATTAAAAGAAACAACACAAATAAAATAATCGCAAATTTTAATCACAAAAATTAACTTGTTTCAAAATGAACATTACTACAAAAGGTACAACATTTTATAAAAAGAATATTATGTTCTATTTGCTGTGAATCTGACTGCCGCATGAGTAAAACTAGTGTTCGGAGGAAAATCTGAGCACTTAGTAGCCTACATAGCTTAATAAATTATTACGAATAAATAAAGATAATATTATATTTAAAATGAAAATAACTCAGATGTTGTATTTAGTAACAATTTAATATCAGTAAGGAACAAAATGAAAATTTTGTAGATTAACTTGACAATAAAATAGAGTAAGCTGAGAGTCAAATGGATTATAATAAAGTATCAACAAATCACAAAATATTTATTTAATTAAATATGTATTAACAATTTCAATTACGTATTCCAAATGTCTTTTTCATTTTTAATTTGATTTCATACATGTTATTACGAAGAAAGAAAATAATATATGTAAAATGAAAATAACTCAAAATCTGTATTTAGTAAGAATTTAATATCAGTAAGAAATCAAAATGAGAGTTTTTAGGTTAACTTGACGATAATATAGAGGAAACTGATAATCAGACATCGAGATTTTGGACCCGATAGAATAAGTTTAATACGTCCGTACTATAGGCAGCTTTTTCATTGTGTTGGAGTCGGCAGAAGAAGAGACATGCGTACATGAAACCAAGTTCAGTCCAGTCTGCTGGTACTGTACAGTGACGTTCCAAAAAAAGGCAACTAATTTATCAAACATTAAAATAAAATGATTGTTAAAGGACAAAAATTCTATAGGACCAAAAAATTAATCTTTACATAGATTAAAATAAAAAACCCATCATGCGAAATTTTCAAAATTAATTAATATTCATTTCCTTTCGGCTTCTGTCATAAGCACAAGTGCAATACTTACTCAACATACATAATAATTCTGCACAGCATACACAACTTATGAAGTACAATACATGGTACTGTTACTATGTAGCCTACTGCAACACACATTCTGAAGGTCTCAAAACTAAACTTTCTTCGGTAGTCGGCAAGACAAAGTTTATATTGGGAGAAGCTCCGCTCTACATCACATGATGTAATGGATTTATTTTTGTAGGTTATTTTACAACGCTTTATCAACATCTTACGTGATTTAGTGTGTGAATGAGATGAAGAAGATAATGCCAGTGAAATGAGTCCGGGGTCCAGCACCGAAAGTTATTCAGCATTTGTTCATATTGGGTTGAGGGGGGGAAAGCCCGGAAAAAAACCTCAACCAGGTAACTTGCCCCGACCGGGAATCGAACCCGGGCCACCTGGTTTCGCGGCCAGACGCGGTAACCGTTACTCCACAGGTGTGGATGATTTAATGAATGCAAAACGAAAAAACACTAAGTCATTGAAATCTATCTTCGCTACCCCAGCAGTGTCCGTAGACTTCGCATATATTCTTAGACTAATCACATAGATAACCACATGTACAGATCAAAACTAGACTACTAGCTATCTTCTGTCCTCTCTTCTGATAAAGTGAACTAGGTGTACGGGACTGTTTTTATTGTCAGAACAGTACCTCCTCTCCCTGCCTTATGAGTATGACTGAGTAAATAAAGCACATGGGACGACAGATAGGTCGCTACCATCACTGCCCCCACCCACTACAGTCCAGCTATCCAACTTGAAATCGCACTGTTTTCATCTATCGGGTCTAAAGTCTCTAAGCCTGCTGATAATCAAATGAATTATAATAAAGTATCACCAAATCACAAGATATTTACTTAAAATGTATCAGTTAAATATGTATTAACACTAATTTCAATTACGTATTCTAAATGTCTTTCATTTTAATTTGAATTCATATTATAATTTCTTAATACTTTATATATATATATTTTTTTTTTTCAAAATCATGTTATAAATTTTTAGTCCATAAATAAAGCGTATTTTTTGCCAGTAGTTATGATGCATTTCGTCTTAAGTTAATAATATATATTTAAAAATTGTTCCAATTGCAGTTCGCTTCGACATCGCAATGATTTCACGCTGTCCAAAATGTCTCAGTTTCAGTGCGAGCACTTACGAAACCTTCCGCGTCAACCATACCTAGAAAGACAGCACAGTGGATGGAAGTAAATAAGTCTTAGCATGTCCCCCCACCTCCACCCAATACTCCGCCCCGACTGAGAACTCAACTTCGAAGTCTAATAATCAGTTATTATTTTCATAAAATTTTTCCACAATGTTTTACTACTTGGAGGTATGAAATTCTAATAATAAAATAGTCAATTATCAAAGGTTTTGGTACGTAGTTACTAAACTATTTTTACAGTAGAATTTTACTAGGAAATAGCGCAGCTTTACACATCATGATTTTGGAGTTACGGCACTAGTTTACTAGATATGCAATATATTTGACATCATCCTGTTGTGATTTTAATAATAACAGTAACGTGGCTGCTGTATACGAAATATTTACAGCACATAGATTTAACGTTACGTGAAAGCTACGTATGTTCATATACTCTTGTTACGAGTAGAAAACGAAAAAAATATGGTTTATTTACAAGTAGGAAACGAAAAATATATGGTTTATTTAACGACGTTCGCAACTGCAGAGGTTATATCAGCGTCGTAGGAAATGAACGTTTGCGCATTTTCAGTGTGATCAATTTATGGTGGAATTTGAATGTAGGTGTACCTTCGTTTCTAATTTAGTTTCCTTCTGTACCTTCTCTTGCCGGAACTAGAGAGTCACTTATCCTTGAAGGATTGCGGTAGAGATATGAAGCTATTATTTTATTACGCGTGGATAAACCACTCAAGTAAGGACTTAAATGTTTAGAAATACATTAGCCTATGTCACTAATGTATTTCAAACTTCTACATCAGTTTTAAATATCAATTTTTGTAAACATAAAAGCGATACCAGAAATGATAATATATGTAGTCTTGTGTGAAGTTGTACATAATTAATTACGTGCTTAAACGGACCTACTTAAACCGTACGATGTATAATTAATGTCAAACTTCTGATTTTGAAAATATACGAAAGACCTTTGGTATGTAAGCCAGAGTGTATATTCAATTATTTTTTGTTGTTTATCTCTTGAATAATACAGGGACATCACTTTATTTTTACCAACATTTTTAACATTAACCTGGCTATACTCGGAAACACTGTTACACCCCTTCCATTACAGGAGTTTGGTCTTTCTAGTGCAATATGTAAACAAATCATTTTGCTAGCTATAGGAGGAGAGAAAAGTAGTGTATCCATTTATGTTACAGGGAAATACAGTATTATGATTTTCAGTTTGATCATTACTTTTACGGTATTTTATCAAAAAACAGTAGAGTAGTAACATTTTTTTTTTCACAAACTCAACTCTTCAGGCGGTTATATTCATTATAAAATGTTTACTTTATTCAGCATATTACCAACCTAATTTACCCCTGAGAATTTTGTGAGCACTTCCGTAAGAAACCCCAATTTGTACAGCTAACTTCTTGACCGACTTCTTAGGACTTCGCTGCATCCTTTCTCTAGCATCTTCAGTCATCTTTGTTGGCCATCTTCCACTTTTCTTCCTTTCTGCACACCCTGTTGTTCTAAATTTACCTACCAGATTAATGACATTTCTACGAAAATATTCCGTAATGATATAATCAAAAAAGCGTGAAAAAAACTGTTGTTCACATTCGGTTATATTGTAATTCCAGTTTCCATCATAGTCCTTCATACCTACAAACAGTAAAACAAAACTCTCGTTTAAATTGATTAATGCTGTTAATTACCGTACCATATTATAGGGTACCGTACTTTCGGAAACTCTAATCTTCACTTGTGTAGCATAACTGAATTTATCCGTGTGGACTGAGCACACCATACCTGTGTGAAAATTAACTCCAATAATATAAGCTCTTTCTTCAATAGAAAATCCAACATATTTCTGAAACACACCGTACTCTGTACTATTTACTTTACTCCTAGCAACAGCGGCCGTAAGTTTGTATGGCTGACATTAGCAAGGACATTAGTGAAAGGGGTGGGAGTCAAGTACATTCAGAAACGCAGGTACAATAAAAATGCAAGTAAAAATGAAGTGATGTCCCTGTAGTAAAATAAAATAATTAAACTTTATTCAACATATCAGTTGTAACATGCTACAAAAACTGAATTATGAAACGCGAAAACTTCAGATCATAAAGTAAGCTTATCTTCATTGGAAATGTATTCTTTGAAAATATAGAAAAATTCAAGTACCTTGGAGCAACAGTAACAAAATATAAATGACATTCGAGAGGAAATTAAACGCAGAATAAATATGTAAAATGCGTGTTATTATTCGGTTCAGAAGCTTTTGTCATCCAGTCTGCTCTCAAAGCAACTGAAAGTTACAATTTATAAAACAGTTATATTACCGGTTGTTCTGTACGGTTGTGAAACTTGAACTCTCACTTTGAGAGAGGAATAGAGATTAAGGGTGTTTGAGAATAAGGTGCTTAGGGAAATATTTGGGGCTAAGAGAGATGCAGTTACAGAAGAATGGAGAACTACACGCATTGTATTCTTCACTTAACATAATGAGGAACATTAAATTCAGAAGTTTGAGCTGGGTAGGGAATGTAGCACGTACGAATATAGATGAATCTAAAAAAGCATACAGAGTGTTAGTTGGAAGACATGAGGGGAAAAGATCTTTGTGGAAAACAAAACGTAGATGGGAGGATAATATTAAAATAGATTTGAGGGAGGTGAGGTATGATGGTAGAGACTGGATTAATATTGCTCAGGATAAGGACCGATAAGGATCACATTTTTGCACAGGTACTGCTCAGGATAAGGGCGGCAATGAACCTCTGGGTTCATTAAAAGCCATTTGTGAGTAAGCAAGTGTTATCTTCATTACACACACATTATCTTCATTTGAATCGTAATGAAGTTCTTCACAATCCTCACCAGATACTTTCAATATATTAATTATATTTTAAAATCTCTCTTGGTCCAAGACTTTAACCTAATCTAAATATTTTAATGTGTTCTTTAATGACCATAAATCAACTATACAGTTATTTAGTATCGACTAAATTGTGATAGTGAGATGGTATTTGGCGAGGTGAGGCGTAGGATTCGCCAAGAATTACCTGACATTCGCCCAACAATTGGGAAAAATCTCTGAAAGAATTCAACCAGATAATTTTAGTCAAAACAGCAATCGAACCTATGCCTGAGTATAAGCCCGGAATACATGTCAACGTGCTACTGTCTGAGCTACGCGAGTGGCACCAAATATTCAGGAGAAAGATAATGTCCTGACCATTGTGTTAGACTCACGCAAGGTCAAAGCTAAGGACAAAATAGGACAAACACTAAATAATAAACACACTAGCTGAGGTTCTCTATAAATAAGTGATAAATCTCGCTTTTCCTTCCAGGCATCTAAAGCAGGTCCCCTGTATTTGTAAGCTGAAATTCCGCCAGTTAACGCGAAGAACGAACCGTATGCTAGCAAGACAGGAAACTCAATACTTTATGGCGTAAGACGGGGTTTCTACTCAGTTTTGAGGTTAAGAAACTAAAATTCAATCTCATTTCTCATTAAGAAAAAGTTTGTTCGCAAGTTCCTACAATATTAATTGTCTTTCCAGCTGCTCCGCACGCACACTATTCCAAGGCAGCCACCCGGACGCCAGAGTCGGGGACAGTGACTGATGATGAGCGCCACTGTGCCAGATCCAGGCAGCGGAGATTTCTTCTCAGCTTTATCAAGATAACAGGACCAGACCTACAGCACTGCAGCTGGAGCCGGCTGATGATTGCGGGTGTCAGAACGCAACTTCGCGTCCAGAGATTAATGACGTATTTCACCGGCCAATTGCGCTAACATATGAAATGGGAGCACCTTAATAAAAGCTAAGCCAACATCTTTGTTTACCACAAAATCGAATTGGACTCTTCGAGTCTCGAAGGCAAATCTCCGATGTGGAAAGTCGACAGCTGGTCGTTAGTTTGGCTAACTATGCTCAATTTTGCTATGATTAGTGTATCTGGTTCTACTACATCACTGACAATAAAGACACACACATACGATTATACAGGGACATCATTTTATTTTTACTTCAATTTTTATTGTACTTGAGTTTTTGTATGGGCTTCCCTCCTACCCCTTCTATTGGTAAACTTCCACCGTACTCCACAAGGCCGCATATTGATCGGTCACAGTATACAATACTGAGTAAGTATAGTACTTTCCAGAAATATGGTCGTATTTTCCAGTGAATAAAGTGCATGCATTATTTAATCATAGTTTTGCACAGGTACTGTGTTCGTTTAGTTACGTCGCTTCCCGGTTTCCCACACCCGTTTCTGCTGGCCCCTCTGTAAAGGCTAGTGGCTGGGCTGTTTGCTCTTTTCTGAAAACATCTGCAGTCAGGAATTGGACGTCTACGTAATATCACAGTCTAGTATATACAGACACGATGCTCAATACGTAGTAAGTATGCAAACATTAGGTAGTTGCTCCCCACTAGGATCGCTAATATCGCCTCATTACAGACAATGCGAAATAGTACCGGCACAGTCTATTGTTTCTAGCATCCTCAAAACTCTAGCTTCGTGACTGTATATAGTAGACTGTGGTAATATTATACAATTGCTTAATAGTGCATTATGCAACGAGCCTATAATGGTAGTAATTAAGACGCGAGTATGTTTATGAAACGAGCGCACGCGAGTTTCATAATTTTCATACGAGCGTCTTAATTACCATTATAGTCAAGTTTCATACGACTTTTTATGCTCGACCATATTGATTTTTTCCGGCAATTGGTGAAATGAATTTGCGGGAATGTGCTTTGTGGAAGGCTGGAAGATGACGGTGAATTGATGTTAATTTGTGTGTTGCTTTTTCGACTGAGTTTAATATTGTCTAATCTCGCGCTAGTTGTCTTTCGATTGCATATCCGAGAATAATCTATACTTGCGCTTTCATATTGCTACAATGGTATTTTCTGATTGGTGGAACACCTGAACTTTAATGAATAGGTGTACTTTAATGAGGTCCATTAAAGGGCTGCTACCAGGTGTATAATTAATACATTTCGGCATGGTCGAGCATAAAATAATGTGAATAAAAGGGCCTCGTTAAGTAACTGTCACGTGGTTTCCCCCTTTCTACGACCCTGCGACATAACTACTTAGACAAATAGTAGATAGCAATCTGAGTAAATTTATCTGTGCGAATCGGGCAGAAGTGAAGATTGAATTTACAATACGTAAGGTACTCTGTTATAGAGCAGGTGCAGAATTATTTCAAGAGGCACAGGATTATGGTCTCCCCATGTCGACTGATACTTTGCATTATTTCTTTTGAGGTTACTGTAAAACAATTGTGTTTGTTAAACATCCTACAACAATAGAAGAATTAAAGAATTACATTCCAGAAACAATACATTCAATTTGAGAAGATATGCTTTTAAAACTTTTTCAATAATATGTACACAAAAGAACTGAAGCCTGTACCGAAATGAACGGGCATATTTTCAACAATTTCTTTAAATATCCAGATTTTGATTATTTTTCAATTTAAATGCACTCCATATTGTATGCTAATGTGCTGTAGACAACATATTATACACTGCATAATGAATACGTCCGCCTGGATACTTCAGTTAGTGAGTAAAATCACTTACTGTTAATACTGTACTGTATTTTGAGCAAATAAAAACCTAACGAAAATTATCAAACTGAAAATCGTAATAGTTTTTAGTTTAAGTAAATGGATGCACTACTTTTATTCCCTCTTATACCTGTAAAGTGATTTGTTTGTATTTTATGCTAGTACCATCAAACTCCAGTCGTGGAAGGGGGTAACATATAGTGTTTGCGGTCCTCAACCGTTAATCCAAAGGTATAGCCAGGTTAATATTATAAATGTTAGTAAAAATAAAATGACGTCCCGGTATTAATAACTTTTTTTTTGTTCAATATTTTGTTTACTAATCATTTCGTTCAAGCAGTTCTCCACTATTCATCAGAAAGTAGCGTAAGGGGCTAAAATCCCAGAAGAATCGATTTCCGGCAGATAAGAAAAGAACTGAGTTCGAGTATCCTCGTCTTCGGCGTTTTCGTACTCACTGCAACTTTACTCAGCCAGTCACATAGTTCCACTGCTATTTGATCTCTAATATTGTTTAAAATTTCTTACAAGTGCATAATTGGATTTGAATTCCCATGTTGTGATGTTGTTAACCAGATGATACGGAGAGGCATTTCATTTCTGCCAGTGGTAATTACATTTTTCATGAATGTTTGATGGACTTACACAAGGCGCATGCGCAGCAAGCGGCTAACATATTTTCCGTGCATTTATAACGCTGCAAATCTCGTCGTAAAGCCGTGCATACAAATCTGTGTTTCGCATCCTCGAATAAGCTGTTCCATTAAATAATCCGACAAAGCATTCTAGCGCCTCGCTGTCATTAAAGCCACTACACACAACGAATTTGTTTGCTGAATATCGCGCACAAGTTGTTTCGCCAGACGCCAACGCTCTCGTAATAATTTTATTCGCATTAGCAAGAAGAAAACTCTTCTCGCTCTATGAATTTAAATGCTAATAAAAGGAAGGTCGAAGAGCGCAATTAAAAGCACGTGTGTATGTGAGCTCAAGTTCCATGTGGCAACACATTCTACAGCCTACGAGAAACAGACATCACTGGGTGATAGCAAATTTCCTTTCAGTGACAATTTGTAAACTTACCGAATGTTTGTATTAATTATTATTAATTTACTACTATTATTGCATTACTTAATATTCTTTTTGAGAGGAGACATATGATGATGCATATGTGCTCTTCCTAAAGCTTTTTTATGTGTCTAACAGTGTTGGCCATTAATCAATTAAATTTAATTGCACTTAATATATATTGAGTAGTACAGTTGGAAAGATGTATCGGCTGCAGCTAGATAGCATCATGGGTATTAACAGCAACAATACCTAGACGTCATTGTGATGTGTACAGTGTTGCCAAGTCAGCGGTTTTGTAGCTAAATCTGATGTTTTCAGGACTATGACCAGCTACAGAATTTTACCGTCAGCGGCTAGCTATTTATTTGGCGTTTTTTTATGATTCTGGCAGAAGGAGATGATATGTTCAAGTTTTTTTCTTTAAAGATATTCTGTAATTCTTTTTTAAATGTATTTGCGGACAACAATATGAGTTAATCATAAGCCAATATGGTATTATCACAATTTTTCATTGTGCGAGTATAAAATATCAACGTTTTATGTTAACTCGATTTGATACAACCACGTCCATTTCCTACCTCATTCATTGTTGTTGTAAAAGTAAGGTATGCCACATTCGTTAAACTCTTAGTCTAATCATGTATGCACTGTTTTTGTAAATGAATTGATATATTTAATGATAAAGAGTAGAGAATGAACTGGATTATTATTTTAATTTATGATAACTTACAGTATATTATGATATAAGTTATTTAATTTATCATTCGGAATTTTATAAATTTTAGTTTATGTAGCACAGACATACTTATAATCTCGTAAGCAACGCTTAAAACTTAAAACCAAACTCATTGTTGGCAGGTACGTCCCTAGCCCAGTGTAAAATCAGATTTCGCACCGACTGGCGTGATTGTGAATGTGATTGTTTCCGAAGTGTCCAGTATATTCTTGATCTACTTCATTCAATTTTGAAGATATATGCCGCGTAAAAAACATAACATGTTGAAAGATTGGGTGGAAGAAGTTGCCGGTGATAGTTGGAAAGCTCTGTGTAAATGGTGTAAGGTGATATTGAATGCATAATATTCAGATTTCATATTTAGAAGTGATGTGTTAAGAAAAATCTGGAGTTTTTCAACTGCAGTTTAGCGGTTTTTTTAAGCTTGTGCAGCGGTAAATGAATTTCTGAGTTGGCAACACTGGATGTGTATGTATACACTGACGCTTGCAGTAGTCCTTTGTTTATTGCTCGGCAAACATGTCGTTTTCCCAAGAGCAACGAGTTTTCATTGTTGAACATTATTTTTCCAGTCGTTCTTATGCATGTGTTGTAGACGGATTTCGTAGGAATTACCCGGATGTGGCAGTGCCTAACAATTCGACCATAAGGAGATTAATCGCCCGTTTTAGGGAATATGGATCAGCGCTTCTTGACAATGATGAACTTGATTGCTGGTTCCAACAGGACAGTGCCACATGTCACACATCTATTGAAACCATGCAGTTTTTGCGCGAGTTTTTTGGTGAGCGTATAATTTCTCAAGGATTATGGTCTCCACGTTCCCCCGATTTGACATCCTCATATTTCTTCTTAAAGGAAGGATATACAAAAACAGGCCTACACTCCGGAGGAACTAAAGAGGAATATAACAATGGAAATTAACAACATCAGTGTACGCATGCTCAAAAAAGTGGCCGCAAACATGGTAAAAAGAATTCGTACATGCATTATTGGACGAGGTTGCCATTTTCAGCATATGTTGTGAAAAATGATGTAACTCAAGTGAAAACTGATGTAACTAATGTGAAAACTGATGTAAGCGAAAGTAATAAATTCATTTATAAATAACTTATATGTGAACGACTTTTGGATCGCTCTGTATATAGTTCCAACAGTTGCCAACCGTGCGTGTGCATTTAGGTTATTAAATCAAACGGTTTCGTATTTGTTCTAAGAACAAAGCTATTATAACGCGATAAAAAGAAGTCTTGAAAAACTTTTCATGTTGAGCATAAGGGTATAATTAAATCAAGTTCAAAATAATTTTTTTTTTTCGTGTATAGAATGTTTTTACACTGCTGTTGGTGTTTTTGTTTTTTCTAAACAACATTAGACGAGTAAAAGGTTGGACTTGGCATCGAAGAAACGTCTTGTCTTCTCCATATACGACAACATACGTATTATTTAAAGGAAGTAAGAATTAAAACCAGCATATTCTGTGGCAGAATTCTTTATGTCCTTAACAATTTTTTTAACACCCGGTGAAAACAAAGTGTAGTCTTCATACTGCTATGTTTACGCTACTGTCTCGAGTAAACAATTATAGCAATAATCCGACTCCATCATAGTTTAAACCTACATGATTACTAGATGTACACAAAAATTTAATCCCTCCTACAAACTGACGTCACATCGTAAAACTAGCAACTCTCCTTGTGCTAATAACCACGCCGAGGGAAATGATTAGTATGCTGCCCGCACCTTCTCGAATAACGTCCCGGCCCGGATAAGAATGAAAATAACTCACACGGAACGACGCTCACGCCAAACCCTCGACATGAATATTGAGGGTGGATTCCCATTTCTTAGCAGAAGCTTCAAATCTGATGTCTAAGTATACTATTATTCGGGCATAGATATGTATAAAACCGAACACTGAAACATACATATAAATATGCAAAAGAAAATATTAAAATATCTTCTGTAAGCGTATATAGAAAACATTTTACTTGCAGACTTTAAAATAATAATAATAATAATAATAATAATAATAATAATAATAATAATAATAATAATAATCCGTGATGCCACAGCCCTTGAAGGGTCCAGACCCACCAGCCGGCTGCTGGCCTCACGTTCGCAGCCAAAGCAGAGGTGGACGATCATCCAATCAGAATGGAGGCACGATGATTCCCCCCCCCCCAGCCGTTATAGCTGGCTTTCGTAACCGGATTTCGCTACCTATCGTAGCTCCCCAAGTGCATCACGATGCTGGGTGGGCACCGGTCCCATACACTGATCGAAATTTGATGAGAACATTTCTTCCCCTATATATATTAGGATACGAGTACGTTATTACGAAAATGTCTTCATTCATTAAATATAACAATCCCTTCAAAATATTTACAGAACAAAGTGACAGGGAAACTGTGGATTTATGAAATCAATTAGATTGCATGAAATGCCATTCATTGTATGCAACTAAAGTTATAAATTAAATATAGACTAATAAGTCCAAAGAAGGATAGCAATGGCAAAGGAAGCTTTTAATAGAAAAAGGAGCATTTTGCGAACCTCTGGAAAAAGAGCTAAGGAAGAGACAGTGAAGTACTTTGTATGAAGTGTGGCATTGTATAGAAGCGTTTGAAATGTGGTTATGGAGAAGAATGGAACGTGTGAAGTGGGCAGACAGAATAAGAAATTAAGCTGTGTTGGAAAGAGTGGGTGAAGAAAGAATGATACTGAAACTGATCAGAAAGAGGAAAGGGAATTGGCTGGGTCACTGGTTGAGAAGAAACTCCCTACTGAAGGAAGCACTAGAAGGAATGGTGAACGGGAAAAGAATTTGGGGCAGAAGAAGATATAAAATGATAGACGACATTAAGATACATGTATCATATGAGGAGACAAAGAGGAAAGCAGAAAATGGGACACATTTGGAGAAAGCTGGGTTTTCAGTGAAATACCTGCCCTTGAGCAGAATACTGAATGAATGAATCCCTTTGAAATATTTACAGAACAAAGTGACAGAGAAACAGTGGATTGATGAAATCAATTAGATTGTGTGAAATGCATTCATTATATGCAACTATGCCTGTTTTTCTGAGAGATGAGACCGACAGTTAAGCGGTCGAGCTTGGAACTACAGTGCTATGTTGCCAATATGGACTACCACGCTGCCAGCTGATGGAAGCTAGCAATTGACGTTAAGATGGCTGACGTTAAGATGGCTGACGTTAAAACATTCATTGACAATTGACGCGAAGGGAAGAAAACAATACAAAACTCGACAGAGAATCAAAGACGAAACGTACCAATGCTAACATTGTGTGCACAATAAATGTCGCCAAGAGAGCTATTAAGCACTCGCCACGTGGGAACTGTAAGTTTGGCAACTCAACCGTTGTTACCATAGCAACTGGCCTACCACGCTATGTGACATTCAGTTGTTTTTCCGATCGCAACGCTCCTGTCATGTCTCATCTTTAAAAAAAAAAGGTGTAAGTTCACAAGATTTTTATCTTGTTCAAACCACTGCCTTTTACACCAAACATCTAAAATGTAACCAAAGCTGTTAATAAAGTGTCTATCAAAATAACTAAAAACTTGGTTATAACATTGCCTTCCTTAAACATTGCTCACATTACTTATACAGTTTTCACAATCTGAGTTTATGCAGACGCATAATTATGGATTATTACTACAGTTTGTAAATTTATTTATTGTTCTTTTTGCATTGTCTACACCCCCTCTGACGTTCTTTTTAATACTTTTTCGTTTGTTTTGTTTTTACTGTTTCACCATTTCTACTTTCATTATTATCTTCTCTTTGTTTGTGATAAGCACGCATGTACTCTGCTTACGACTTTTTCGCTTCCAAAACAAAATACCGACTCTTGTGAAAGCTATCAATTTTAATATTCTCTCTCTTGTTCTACTTGTGTCCCTCTTGTTCTACTTGTGTCCCTCTTGTTCTACTTGTGTCCCCCTTGTTTACTTGTGTCCCCCTTGTTTACTTGTGTCCCCCTTGTTTTTCCCTTGTTCTCCTGTTCTTCTTGTCTATCTGTTATCCTCGTATTCCACTTGTATTCTCGATTCATTTCTCGCACCACGCACAAGCAATTGTACTTACGTAAAGATACGCATCTCTCTGTTGATTCTTAAATTCAGAATAGAATTTCTGCGTACAACCTGCATTTCATACAGTCAGGTGATGTTACCCATCCTTGAAATGTTTGTATTTGCGTTATCATTCTGATCGTTAGAGCTCTGTTACAACTAATTGGAGTGTACGTGTTGCATAATGCAATGCACCATTAAACATGTATGGATTGAAGAGAGATAAACTGTTTACATAAATAATTGCAAAGGCACTGTATGACTACTCCATAATTCATTTAACGTGCTGTTTTAAATACACTTGTGAATGGAGATTCCTCTGAATGGAATTAGCATCAACCTGCCATGAATGCAATAATTAAATAATAATAATCGATAACAATGGTATGCGTTTTATTCCATTTCACTTCGACGTTTTAACTGCTTTACTGCATGGACAGATGACACATGTTAGGATGCCTAAACGTCCACTTAGGCCTATAACAAGGATACAATGGTGATTCATACTTTCTCATGTTTTGTGCATTTTGGAACAATTCTGTTATTCGTGTTGTCAGTGACATTCTGTTTAAGTTGCATAATAATATTCTAACCTAACTCACAGCCTACTTTTAACTTTCTTCTATGTTACCTCGCTCGATATGTATATACACAATGACATATCCGAACGCACGCATAGATTCGCGAATTCATAAGTTAGGAATATTCATTGTTTCATTGGTCGTTTAATCTCCCCTGTTACAAGAATGGAACGGAATTATTATTTTTCAGGACCCAGCACTGCAACATTTTACTATCTATTGCGCTAATCCTCAAGTTACGCTCATTCGCAAACCCACATCGACTGACTACACTAATGCCCACGAGAATCAATGTCGTTAGTGTAACCACCAATTAAAATTGCCATCTAACCCCTGGTTAAGCATTTTTACGGTGCCTCAACCTCGGTTAGGACTTAAATAGGAGGTTAACCACGGTAATCTTTAACCGGCCATATTCGAGCGGTTAAAGAAGATAACCGAACCAGTGATTAGTAGAGCAAGTAAAACAAAATGGCGGCCAGATGCACAGCTGTTTATTTCGAAGACTATTATTATTGTACAGTACTTGAATTACTTGGATAGAGATGATGGTGAGCGCGAAGTTTCTTTAGTGGAAAGAGAGAATTGTTATGAGGAATTAGGTGGCAGAAAATTTCAGGAGGGATTTCGTTAAACAAAATCTAGCTACAGTGTCATTTCTGCTGCAACAAATGGGTCACTTGAAATAACACAAAAACAGTCATATTTCTCCTATGGATCGGCTGCTTATATTACGATTCTACGTAACTGTTATTTTCTGTATTTTACGAAGGAACACTCGAATATCTCTTTCCCTATGTCACTGGCTGAGCGAAGAGAGGTTGTGTATAGATTTTAGGATAATGCACGGTTCCCTGATCTGAATGGGGTCCTGGATCGTACACACATCTTCTACAATCTTTTCCTTTATGGACATTCCATCTTTTTCAAATTTAATATATTTAAATATAGTAATTAAGTCTATCGGTACTTTAATCTCACATTGGGATATAATCATTCTTGCATTTAATTTTACATGTTGTACGATTTTAACCTAACAGCACTGAAAAGCAAAGAAATGCAACATGCAAAAATAACAGCGCCCAAAGACAAACAAATGCAACGCGAAACTGTAGGATACCTTCCTTTCGATTTATTTATTTTAGTAGATTATTTAAGACGCTTTATCAATATCTTAGGTTATTTAGCGTCTGAATGAAATGAAGGTGATAATGCCGGTGAAATGAGTCCAGGGTCCAGCACCTAAAGTTATCCAGCATTTGCTCACATTGAGTTGAGGGAAAATCCCGGAAAAAACCTCAACCAGGTAACTTGCCCCGACTGGGAATCGAACCCGGGCCACCTTCCTTTCGATGTAGAACGGAGTAAGCGCAGTCGTTTTTAGACGTTGATTATTATCTTTGCAGAGGTATGGATGCTTTCCTTTAGTCATTTTGTAAATTTAATTTATATTATATACCTGCTGAATTTAATTTAATTTCGGGAAGGGACACTGCGACCTTTCAAGATCTATTGCGCTAACTTTAAAGCAGCGCCGGGCATGAGGGCGGCTTCGTTTAGCCGGCCACAGCTGCTCTCGCTCCGCAAGGCACTTCAATTCCAAGCCGTAGCAGAACGCTCACGCAGTGGCGGATTCACATTACAGCTATCTTCCCTGCATTAATATAACAAGAGCCACTGTTGTTCTATTCATTCAGTCTGTCAGTTTATAAGGATATTACATCAACACACTGTACAGTATAGACTTTATAACACACATTAATTTAATGAAATAAACTTCTCTCTATGCACACACAAATCATTAGGCTTATTTACACATCTACTGTATATGCACAATGCTTTAACAATTACATAATGTTATTAATAGACTTCGTTGAATTGCCACACGCAGCATGCAATCAGGTTGCCGAAGTACGGTAGTATAGAGGAGGTGAGCGACCGCCCGGTCTCGTAGTATAAGCAGTTCATGTTAAGAGTTGTGACCGGTCCAAATATGTAGATAGAGCAGCTACAGCTAATGTATACCTATGTAAGCACTTGTTTTTGCATTACTGTGGTTGGAATAGTCAAAGCTTAACATTTGTTCAGTGCAGACAAGAATCCAATCAAACATACTACAATGAGAGTGTTGCTGTTACAAATAATTTCCCCTGGAATACCCTTACCCCCGCAGCCAGTCTTGACCGTTGGGGAACGTGGTTGGATGCTGTTAATTATTATGCAGAACATTACGGAAAAATAATGGAGGTAATTGATGCATTGGATAGCACAGACAGTTTCGCTGCTGCAGCTGTAAAATCATTGCCTTTTGAACAGCTATTAGAAGATATTCTGTTCATTGATTCTAATTTTAAAATCGTGTCCAAAAGCATTATCGTGTTAGAATCGTCTTAACTACAACTCTCAGAAGCCCTTAATATAGTGGATAAAGTATCACAAACCGTTATCCAAAATAACAATTCACTAATTTCAGAAAAAGTGAAATGTAAGTTGAGGAACATTATTGCTACAAATTCTGCCTATTCACAACTTCGTATTATAAGACGTGATGTACCATCAGGTCACGACAAGACATCTGAAGTTGGTATACTAAAATGTAGTGACTTCCCGTTCTTCAAATATGTACGTATTACATTGTGTGATGTTGAATGTACATTTTCCGAAAATAAAAACTGTTTAAGTGGCCATCGGAGGAGGTTACTTTGCAGTTGCTAAAAATGTACGTAACTCTTCACTGCAATGCACATATTCAAGGATGATGTGAGTATCTTACATTACATTTTAAGAGTAAATATGTCTCACTATGAAATAATTGTGTATTTACATGTTTAGACATTTGCTACTTCAATGATCATTCATTATATTTCTTGAATGCAGGATACAGGTTTTATTGTAACCGCAGTATACTGCTCAGTGTTTACATTCGTTGCACGATCCCTTCTCATAGAGTCTATACCGCGTGCGCAGTAAACCTTACGATTCTTGTGGCAATTCCACGAAGTCTAGTTATTAATAATATGAACATATGTAATAAAGAATCACAAGAAAGAAATTAATAATAAACACTCGCTTGCGCTTTCTTTTGCATGAATAAACTGTTGTAACAAAATCGTACTACTGTCAATCAGAAAACAATAAATATTTTCTATTGAAACAAAACTATTTGAAGTAGAATAACTCTTCTCGGGTTCTCAGCCAGGTGAGTTTGAGATTTGCTTCCAAGCTTTCGATGGCTAGCTCTGTCATCTTCTACAGGGAATGAAGTGATGTGGGACCATGTCTAGCCGGTATATATGCAAAAGTAAGGCTTCCCGCTGCGGGCCAATCAGGAGCTAGTTCCTAGTCCCGACCGCCAGGCGCATTCTGGTTGGTGGAAGCGGATAGCTAATTATGACCTAGTTGCTGGTCCTGACTGTCAGCCGTGAGCTGGTGGTCTAAGCGTATTGATGGCAGGTTTCCATGCTGTACTCAACTGTAGACTCACGTCTCTGTTGAAATTATTGCCATCTAGCTGGATTTCAATGGCTTCCTTGATAACCAAGTCCCAGTAACCTGATGTCTTGTCCAAGATGGTGGTGGCGCCGAAATCTATCTTGTAACCCGTTTCTAGGCTGTGTTGGGCTATTGCAGACTTATTGAGGTAATATAGTCTTATGCTGCGTTGATGTTCCTTGCAGCGTTCCATAATGATGCGTCTCGTCTGCCCGTCTACATTAAACGCCGGGAAAGCCTCAAGTCATACAAAACTGTTTGAAACTCAATAACCAAAATGACTATGTGGTTGTTTCCGGGACTTATGGGGATGTTTCATTTGCAGAAGCCGTTCAATGTTTGGAACAAATGAATTAACCATGTTCAATCTCAAAATATAATTTAGATTCTCGTCTGACATACAGCTATCAGGCGGGTGCATCTTGAAAGTTCGCCATCATATTGCAGTCAACCACTGAACTCACTGTGAGTGATATACAGTATGCATGCGTCACAGCGCTCGAAAGTATTGCTCTTTAAAGTAAACAGCGCTCATTTCTCATATCACGTAACGTGCCTACCCCTGCCCTAAAGCTAAGCGCATTCCAAACCCACACCGGGTGACTACGCTAAGGTTCGCTGCGTACTCAGGTTTCAAGTAAGCATCGCCACTCGTCCCTAAGCCAGCCCACTCCGTGCGTCGCTAGCCAGCGTTCGGTGACTGCTATGGAATGATGACGGAATAGAGAAATGTTGACGGAATGATGTAGTTGCCTGATGTAGAAAGACGGGAGAACCCCGAGAAAACCCCAACTGCAACCTTGTCCGCCACAAGTGTCACTAAAGATTTTTTCAATGGAAAATCCCAGGCGTCATCAGGACTCGAACCCGGAACGTCTGTGTGACAGGCTGAAGATCTGACCACTCAGCCACCGAATACCAGTAGGGAAGTAGTGGGTACAGTGAGACACAAAATATTAAGACATATGTACGCAAGTGATAATTCAAGTATTTTTAAAATCAAGTGCAATAGAAATAGACATTAAAACATGGAGTATAATAATACATAAACATGTTAATAGATAAAGGACATAATATACAATACGTATTTGTAAAAAAAAAATGCAAATGTCTCACTGTTCCCATTCAAGAGGGTACAGTGAGACACCACAGTGTCTATTAACGGACATTGAAATGATTTACATTTATTTCAAAAGAAAGGACACCTTGCTGTCTCTTTATCTTGACATGTACTGTAGGCTTATTTAGAATCATTTTGATGTCTGACTTCGAAACAATTTAAACATCTGGAACATTTGGAAAGAATTTTCCATGACATTTCAAACTTTTGCGAAAAAATTAAATGAATTTTTGGTTACAACAAAGCTTATAATTATAAGAATTTAATGTAATTCTTTATTATTTTTTAACATTTTCTTAAATTTTGTGAATAATTTTTTATTTATGAAACCATTAAAATGTAATGTACGCATTATTTTAAGCTACAGTTCCTAAATTGGTTACTAGTATGTTCATTTTTAATGTTAGTTACTGGTAAATGTAATATAATTACAGTTTGTTTTTGCAAATCTTTGGTACTTGGGAACAGTGAGATGTCTTAGTGTACCCTTGAATGGCATGTCTCACTGTTCCTTCTACGCATAGTTCATTTAAAAATGACGTCATCACTTCAAAATTAAAACAAGAAAGACGAAACTTTGCCAAACTTAATCTCAAATACCATAGTATTAGGTAACAAAATATTAATATTTATATCTCATTTGTATATCCAATATAACCTTCATTAAACACAAGCCAAAATTTTATTTCTAGAGTGAAAAATTACGAATTATTTTTTCTTCACTCACCTTTATAATTAGAATCAAATCGAGTATGAAAATACTGTTACTTTACTCATGCAACATACAACTCCACTGTTACTTACATCTCAACATCAAAATTTACCATCTAATAAAAAATGTCTCACTGTTCTCCCTGTCTTATTGTACCCACTTCTCCCCTACTGTAAGTTAGTTCTTTGTGTCAAACAAACACTTATACCTTATCGCTATATATCAATTAATTTCTATTTACATACGAGTATTAGTTTGTGTTCCCTGTTCATACATCAGACTGATCAAACTGCCAGCAGTTCTAGCAGGCTTTGTTTATGTTAGCGGCAGGTGGAACGTCATCGACGTTTCGCAACTTGAGTACAAGACAAACCACCATCTCTCTCCCCCCCCCCCGTACAGCAAAGCAACAAGTAGACCATTGTGTGTAGCAGTGTTGATGCAATCAGTGAAGTTGGAGATATGCAACCTGAGAAGTACACAAAGGAAGGACAATGTCCGATAATATGGAAGACGCAGAAGATACATTGTTACGCAAAGGTGAAGAAAGAGTCCATCTACACAACACGTTGTCAATAAATAGAACAAAATTTCATGTGAAAACTTTCAATTCAATGTGAAATACTGACACTAAAATTAATATACAGAGTCTTTCATAAGTAACAAGTCTATCGAAAAAGTAACTATTTTGGACAATTTTTTAAAATGATGTTCATCCTCACGAAAAAAAAACCCTTCTCGCTGCCGTACAGTCGATTTGGAAACAAACACCCCTTCCCCCTGCCGCCAGAGGAAGCTACTTATCCATGTGTAAAGTGCATTTGATGCCAACTTAAAATGACCTGGAGCATGGCCTTCTATACGCCAAGGACTTAAAATTACCTGGAGCATGGCCTTCTATACGCCAAGGACTTGAAATGACCTGGAGCATGTCCTTCTATACGTCAAGGACTTAAAATGACCTGGAGCATGGCCTTTTATACGTCAAGGATTTAAAATGACCTTGAGCATGGCCTTCTATACGTCAAGGATTTAAAATGGCCTGGAGCATGGCCTTCTATACGCCAAGGACTTAAAATGACCTGGAGCATGGCCTTCTATACGCCAAGGATTTAAAATGACCTGGAGCATGGCCTTCTATACGTCAAGGATTTAAAATGACCTGGAGCATGGCCTTCTATACGCCAAGGCTAATGGCACACGGCCATACCTATTACACATTGTTGTGATAGACTGGAATGATAATATGCTACGCAGCCGCTTAACGTTATTGCAGAAAAGGAAAACTGCTGCCTGGTTTGACTTGGAAACAGTGTCGCTCAAATTAAGCGTTTATTCCATAGAAGAAGTGTTTCCATGTAGGTGGATCGGAATCACGTATATCAAATAATTTGTTCAACAATCGACAAACAGTTGGATTCATTTTTCCTGTTACCGTGTGTCAGTATAAGAATGCGTCTATGTTGCGATTTTTCTCATGATATGTGACAAGAATAAAACGAGATTAATTCAGAAACTAGGAAGTAAACAAATTTCCATTGTAGGTCAGTACTTCACTTATCGCTCTTACCTTAAGGGCTGTTGTGTTGATACGTCGGCAATATCCGAATTCTACAGTCGCGAATAATTCCACAATAACCAGACGTCTTACAGGAACTGGATCTGTTGTAAAAGAAGAGAGGAAAATGGTAACTTTAAACCAAAATAAGCTCAAAGAAGTAGAAAGGATTCTATTACTTTCTCCTTGGAAAAGCGTAAGGAAACTTAGTTCCAACAAGGACATCATAATGGAAATAAGCATAAATCCACCAAAATATTACATTCACATTCTGTCGCACTCATTGCATCTAGAAATTTAAGAACCCTGATGAAGAAAAAGTTTAGTCACTTGAAGTCCGGTTTTACGTAATGAATATTTTAATAGAGAAAATAATAAGATTTGGTCCGCTCAGTAACCACACGTTTTTCAGCACATAGTCCATTCTTGCAATATGAGAAAAACATCTTGGGAATTAATGTTTTTTAATAGGGATATCCTGAACTAGCACCAACAGATAGCGGGAGTGTACCTCGAGAGATGCGCTTTGCATGTCAGCGTATTCCGAATCTCACCGGTCCGGTGGCATCAATGACGTCACGTTGCAGCGAAATAAGGAATAAAACTGCTGGAAGGATCGATGCTGTCATGGCGACTGTACAAGTTGTTGTGTGCTACGCTAGCAAAATTTTGCGAAATTTTCGTACTCCCAGCTCGTTCAAAGAAAAGATAGCATAAACAATTTATTTCTTGAACCGGTAGTAATAACGGGTCCGTTGACATGTTCGCTCATAAGCCATTAACATATAGTTTTTACGTTGTGCTCATTACAAACAATACAGCAGAACTTAAGCAGAACACACCGCCATGACACAACAGTGCATGATGTTATTCGTCTGCTAATTCCCGCCCTACACAAGAACCAATCAGATTCACTGATGGCGGTTGATGGAGACTGCCACCACCTATGCAAGTTGATGGCACCGGTGCGACACCGGTGGAGCATCAATGACGTCATCGGTGGAATTCGGAACACCGTGATGCCATCGGATTGCTCACCGGTGAGATTCGGAATACGCTCTTTGTTTTCCAGTATATAAACATTGAGGATTTACTTAATGTATTAGCACAGCCTAGTATATACAGTCACGAAACTTGAGTTGTGAGGGTACTAGGAACAATAGACTGTGCAGGTACTACTTCGCATTGTCTGTGGTGAGGCGATAGTAGCGATCCTAGTGGTTAGCAACTATCTATGGATGCATATTACAGACTTTAAAATGATTATCCTACCTATGAGATTTATGCTACAATGCTTTAACATTTCCATTTTACTAGTTTGAAAATTAGACGAAATTGTCCATCTTAACTTTCTTTATAAAATTATTAACAATAAGTTGGACTGTGTTAGTTTATTTTATTATATAACATTATATGCACCTAAGCTTAAAACGAAATTTCGAAATTTATTTTACATACCAAGGACAAATACTGAATCCCACAAAAAGTCCCCAGTTTTCCAAATGTTACAGTTATACAATAAATTACATCCTCATACGAATGTTGATATTTTCAATATGAATTACTCTAGATACAGAATTACTTGTTATCATATTTTACATAATATTGTTGTTAGTTAATTTGAAGCTACTTTCACACCTTATTTCAATTTCTCTTTTTTTTTCTTTCTCTTATTTCTATTTTGTTTTAGTTTTTAATAACTGTATGTTTCTATTTCATTGTTTATGTTTTATAAATTAATTTGTTAATCGTGAACATTGTAATTGGGCTTTGCCTGTTATTTTTTTATTTTACAATTCATTTTTATATTTTCAGATATGCCTAGTAATATAATAAAATAAGTATATATAAATTTCAACCATAAGACATCTGTTTTGCAAATATTTATTTGCTATAAGAATATGGAATATATTAACGTTTTCGCCTTATTGGGCATCATCAGATATAATAAAATATGTAATCTGAACCTTGATCAAATTAAGCAAATAACAAATGAACAATGTATTATACATGGTGTTGGATCTCCATGAGCTTTATGTATAAAACTATAAATAAAAAAATGAAGGATAATTAATTTCAATGTGATGCAAACTTTTAAATTGAAATTGAAATTGATTGTGTATACATATAACTCATGTTACAGTATGAATACAAATTAATCAATTAGAATTATACGAATTATCAATGATGTTAAAATAAATTATGAATAAAATGAATAAAATAAATGAATATATTATCTTAAAAATTAATTAAAATTCACATTGTTCGAAGAATGAAATGTCTTAAGGTACAATATTGATGTTATGTTGTGACTGATGGATCTTATGTTGGTGATTGGTTGTAATTGTACATGTAGAATTTCAATCGTGTACTGAAAAACAAAGGTGGGGAGAATCAGAGTTGTAAATCGTAATAGTTATACTTGGTATAAGCATTAATTAATGGTCGAAATAGAGAAGATGTAAAGTTATTTATTTTAGATATGAATGTAATGATTGTTATAAGATTATTTACGTATACGTTCGCTTGTGAACTGAATGTTATCTGACATTGATACAAATAGTGGTTGTTATTGGTCATTTAGATCTAAAATATTCATCTGATTTTAATAACATACAGATAATTATCATTGATGATTGCTGTGTGTAATCAAAGTTTATCAGGGACTGTATATGTATATTTTAACATCATTGATAATTCATATAATTCTAATTGATTAATTTGTATTCATACTGTAACATGAGTTACATGTATTCACAATCAATTTCAATTTCAATTTAAAAGTTTGCATCACATTGAAATTAATTATCCTTCATTTTTTTATTTATAGTTTTATACATAAAGCTCATGGAGCTCCAACACCAAGTATAATACATTACTCATTTGTTATTTGCTCAATTTGATCAAGATTCAGATTGCATATTTTATTATATCTGATGATGCCCAATAAGGCGAAAACGTTAATATATTCCATATTCATATAGCAAATAAACATTTGCAAAACAGATGTGTCTTATGATTGAAATTTATATATACTTATACTTATTTTATTATTTGCCTGTTATGTTCAACAACAAATGAAAAATAAATAAATATTTACTACGTATTGAAATTTTTGAAAAAATTCTCATGGAAAATGTTTGTAAGGAAATGATTAAAACAAAGCAACTACTGTTACATTATAAACAAAAGATATTTGCGCATGTGTTGTAAAAACGTCAGTTCTATAGCTTCAGAAGATTTCGAGAAAATAATTTAATATTCTGATGATAGGAAGTTTTGCACCAATATCACCTTAAACGTATGCTGCGATAAGAGTTTTGTTATGTAATATTAGTTATAGTTAAAACATACTCTATACCTAGGTAACTTTGCTTTGTACTATAGCATTGTTTTGATTAGTTTATTGATTATTTTTATAAGGCTAAAGATATCATCAATATAAATTCCAGCTTATCATGTCATACTCAATCTCTTTTTTTTGGGATATCACTTTCTTTATGAATGATGTGTTTCAACCACTTAGTACAGTATAATCGTACTACTATGGGATTTATGTGAATATTCCTTCTTGACTATTTATTATGTTATTAACGTTTAAAACATAACTGCAATATTAAGAAATTGGTGTTAGTACTTTTTTTCAGACAATATACATAATATCAAATAGAAAGAAGCCATATAAAAATAACGACATAAAATTTCACGTTCCGTTTGAAGTTTGTGCACCACTGTCTTTTTTAAATCCAACAGGCTGCTTATTCATATACGTAACCCTTTCTCATTGCATATCTGCGCTTGATGCCCGCGCACGTCAAGGTCAGAAAAATGCGCTTACTTTGACATCACTGTGATAGCCTGAAATCTCGAACCGTCAACTGACCAAACTAATGTCAACGGTTACCATAACATATATTCTGTAGGAACAAAAATTAATCTTTACGTGACCGAACTAGGACAGAGCCACAAAACTTGAACACCTCAAATTCTGTGATGGCGAGAAACTGTAGGCCCAGTTGTAAGCATACTACTTTATCCTGAATCAGGCAGTCATTTTAACCGAGTAGGTAACAATACTGTAACCAGCAGCAGGTCCTGAACTATAGAAGCTACGGAGTGAATGCAGACCCAAATTTAATCAAGTTATGACACGGTTCTCAGTCTTGTCTTACAAATTGCGTCGCTCAAGATATAATACCAACCGCAGGAACACAGGAGCTCGTAAAATATTCCTGCTTGCCTCTCCGTTCCAACAATGAAACCGCGGAAAATGCCCTTCCTACCCTCTGGCATTATCCGTGAACAGGCGAATAATCGCTACAGACTATAGATTCGGGTTAATTATAGTGCAGGTACAGACTTCCAAGCTGTGTTTTGTGTGTAATGTGACGTAACGTTGTTCCTCATTTATCCTTCCATTTTAATATTACATGCGCACTCCTACCTGAATGGCTACACATGCGGTCAGCTTTCTAAACTGAAGACTGAGTTCGAATTGCTGCTATTTCTAATGGAATTTGTGGCACGAAAAAATATTGATGAGGCAGGTTTTCCTATAGTGTTCATATTTGAAGGGTTCAGAACCATAGTGGGCCAAGCGCCATTTACTAAAACCGTAGAAAATAAGAGTTAAAATGAAGTTATTACCATAATTCAATGGAAACATATAGCAAGTAATATAAAGTACTGTATATACATTAAAACTAAATGATATTTCCATCTTCATTAAACTATGGTATTCACTTAACTTTAACCCTTGCTTTCTCAGTTTTTAATAAATGGCGCTTGGCCCACTATGGCTTTGAACGCTTCATTTCTACATATTACAGGCAAAAACCAAAAAAACTGATAAAGCCGCTAATTTATTTTCCATTAACGATCTCTAAGAAGTGATGACTTGTATCTGTAAATTTGCAGGTGAATAACAAAAATTATTTAAAAATTAATTTAACTTAAAATAGACTTTCTTTCTATAAATGCTATGTTTACTTCTTAGTTTCTGAATTAATCTCGTTTTATTCTCGTCACATATCATGAGAAAAATCACAACATAGATGCATTCTTATACTGACATCCAACTGTTTGTCGATTGTTGAGCAAGAACTTATTATTTGACGTACGTGATTCTCGATGTCTTTGTATGATTTCTACAATTTAGTTGCTGTTTAGTGTAGCCACTGCCTTTGTAATCGCTTTCACGAGTGCAGTAGATATAGATTTTGAAGACATTTTCAGTCAAGTTTGACTGGTGATTCCAATTATTTCCAAAATGTACGTCGCTTCGTCCAGAGCGCATAAGGATTTATTTCTTTTTACACTAAAGTATACAAATGAGAGATTGGAAAATGAGACCGAAGGTTCGTGGTAGAGTTATCCAACAGTTCTTAAAACTTTCCGAATAAAAAAAAAAATCTTAACAAGGTAATCAATCCAAGCGGTATTCGAACCTACCCCACAGCGTAATAATGGAACACAAGTTCAATTCGCTAACCTTGGACCACGCCGGTGACTATAAATTTATTTTACGTAAATCCTGTACTTGGGCTCTCTGTCATCAGCCGTAGTAATGATGTAGGCCTAAGCCTGGGAAACAAGAAACGTATTGTCACAATAAATACGAGTATATCTAAGTATCTTAATAAAATTGTATAACAAATCAAGCCCCCAACAGGTGATTGAATAAAAGCATGAAATAATTAAACAGGACATACATGACGTACTGAACGTTTTGAAATAGGGGACTTGGGATCTGAGAAGTCAGATTACGGCTATCAAGTCAATTTTCGCTGTATCTGGGTCTACATCCTACTAGACTACAAGATTACCTCATTGAGTAATATCTTCTATGGCCACATGTATTCGTCTACTTGCGGTCCGTGCAAAGAGCTTTGCCTAAATTGTTAGAGGACATACCATTTGCTGTCCGTGAGAGGATGTGGCTGCAGCACGACTTAGCACCGCCTCACTTCAGTATACAAATCCGTAACCACACAATGACAATTTTCCTGGTCGCTAGATTGGAATTGAAGGCCCTATTCCTCAGCCTGCGAGGTCACCCAACATGAATCCACTCGATTTTTCCTATGGCGATATCTAAAATCACTTGTTCATAATAACTAGATAGATAGATGGATTTATTGAGTAATATTATACATACAAATTTTATATTATCATAATTTTGTCTAAAAATCCAATGCACGGGTCTTCTGACCGTACGTGCTTTGTACCCGAAACAAGTCCTCCTTTGTAGGTTCCCCCCCCCCCTCCACCTATGATTACATCCAACTACTCTCTACAAGAACATACATATTAAAATGGAAATGGCACAATAAAACACATTATATAATATATCCTAACCTAAAAGACATAAAAGTGTACAGTTGGGTTGATACTATTATCCCTTCCTCAGTTCGCGTCGCAGACTTCGACAGCTGTAGCTCTAATCTTTCTCGCCTTCAAGAGGAACAATCCAGTCCTTTGTTCCCATTCTCTATTCCCCACGAGGTCAAGCGAACTCCTACTCTGACTTAGCATCGAGGGTGGTAAATATTTTCTCCGTACAAGTTACAATTAGACACACAGTAATAAAATATGCTTATAGGCATCCTTTTCTTTGCAAAGCGGACAAAGACGCTCCCCTTCTTCGCTGACAATTTTATTACCCTTCCACGCCTCCAATCTTAGCCACGCTAAACCTGCTCTGCTGTCTTTGTTACAAGAATTTATATAGTCACACCTCCCCCAGTTAAGCATGAGATCTGATTATAAAATAAGGATCTGGAAACAGTTTCAAGGATTGTAGCTGACTGCGATATGATTAAAATCACCCCTACGATATTTGAAAAGGGTGCTGCAGAATTCCCTACGCCGATATCTTGCTTACATTGAGGTTGGTGACGGCCATTTTGGGGGAATGTTGTGAGGTACAAAATGGTATATAAACTCAGATTTGTAAGCGATATTCTAAATTATTTTCCAAAGTGTAACTATAAATAATAAATTTAAATAATATGGATACAATACGAAGGACCAACCGATCATTTTGACCAATATTGATATTTAATTTATCTGTATCTTCTGTGTGTATTGGCTCATCACGTTCGATCTTCGGGACTTTTATTGAATTGACTCTCTTTAGGTCTCCTGAAAATTTCAAGTCCCAAACATTATTTATGGGCGTACCAAGTACAGCTACCTAGAAGGACCAACATAGGTCATTTTGACCGGTCTGCTCTCTTTTATTTTCATGCAGCAGTAAACTACAAATATTGCTGTTTTACGATCGTCTTCCGCCGTCTAACAATGAGCTTAATACATTGTCGATATGTTGCAAGTTTATTGAATGTATACGGCAAGTCTTTCATATTACCGAAACTATTCCTTTTCCGTAGACTGGTCGATACTCAAAATATACGAATGACAATAGAGACTTTATAGCCGTTTTCATGTGAATTACAATACAGTCAATATATTTTGGATGACAGTGACAATTCTTTTAACAATTGTATCCCAAGATTCCTATTCGCTATTTACTGTAGTTCTTTTGCAAATATGGGACGAAAGGGTTCGAGCGGTGAAGAACTTCTGGCACGAAAGATGAGCGATGAAAAATTTTGCATTATTTAGAAACATTGTCAGAAATATATTCGCAGTTAGTGACTGCGACGAAGATGAGAATGAGACTTACTTACTTACTTACTTACTTACTTACTGGCTTTTAAGGAAACCGGAGGTTAATTGCCGCCCTCACATAAGCCCGCCATTGGTCCCTATCCTCAACAAGATTAATCCAGTCTCTATCATCATAACCCACCTCTCTCAAGTCCATTTTAATATTGTCTTCCCATCTACGTCTCGGCCTCCCCAAAGGTATTTTTCCCTCCTGCCTCCCAACTAACACTCTATATGCATTTCTGGATTCGCCCACACGTGCTACATGCCCCGCCCATGAGAATGAGACTGGTGATCCTAATTGTATCTCGCAAGATTGTATATCCCACCAGTGTCTAGGAATTTTTCTGAATCATCCTGTATTTACAACATGGTGAAATGAAATTAAGTTTTATACAAATTCAATTCGACCTACATAAAATTTCATAAGCTATAATAAACTTTGGATTGAGTAAACTCAATAAAAATTAATTAGGGTAATTAAAAGCGATGCCAGAGTTCACAAATCATGATTCAGACCGCGGAAGAAATTCGGAACAGTGAAGGACTACTGGCCAGAATTCGTCATAATTGGACTAGAAGATGTGAAAGCTGCACGCACGCTGATGGTGGACTTTTGAACCTGTAAGATGTGAGTGGAATGTGGTTTACACAGTTTATTACTTTTTATTTCATTATTAACGCCCAGAATTAGTGATTCGTAAAACAACAAACTGTAATGTTAATTACATCTTGTTCACAAAGTTACATCAGTTTTATTTTTTCATTAATTGTAACTTGAAACTTCAATTCTAAGTGTTTTCACTAATTTGGACATAATTTCCTATTTTTCACGTTATTTTGTTATTATTGTACGTATTTCTTGCTTACATTAAACTTATTATGCCATGCTTAGTATTGAATTGTTAGTGTATTGTATTGTAAGTTGACAATTCTGCATTCATTGTTGAACTGCGCCCGAAAACGAGCTATTTTGTTCATTCGGGTTATTAATTTACATTTTTTGACATTAAATTACACAAACTAAACAAATAACAGTTCCGTCTCTATCCGGAGTTTGTGTAGGTCATTTTTGCAAGATACACGGTGAAAGGTAGTTGAATTAACCCACCTCCTTCAAGTAGTTGACCGCATGGGGTGTGGGGTACTACTTATGGAGCGTTGAGACATCTTGCTATTGCCGTCAGCGTTTTCGAAACACTTGTAATTATCTCACTATCCGTAAGTTCTATAATTTGTTTTATTTGACAAAACTTACTCTAAATAATGGGATCTATGGTCCCTGTCAATTAATGCATTACCTTACCTTCCACTCTGTATAAGTGATTAAGATTAGTCTCAATTCTGAAGAAATAAATGCCTAATTAGTATGATGAGGGAATCTAAAATGCTTCTAGAAAAATTGTTCTAGGATCACCATTGTTCACAGCAAACTTAATTTCGACTATACGATATTTAAATTCGGTTCGCTGTTCAAACAGGCGTTAGGTTAACCGTAGGGTAGCAATTATATTTAAGTAGAAAATTCGTATTTCTGCGATTCTTCCCCCCTCAGCACATGACCTCAATTTCGCAGTGGGCGCCGTCCAGCTGATCATAACATTCTACTGAAGTATATGCAAATGAATCTACAGACGTGACTGCAATAAGCAAAGCGCATCGCAGAGAGGTGTTAAATTTCTGCAGTGAACAAGACCCGCATCAACCAGTGAGGAACTAGTGAGATTATCTTCTTGGTTTTGAGAAAACTTGTACGGAAGTAAATGTAACAGATGCCCCTGTGGTGGCTGAGTGGTCAGACCTCCAGCCTGTCATGTAGGGGGACTGGGTTCGAGTCCCGGTCACATATGGGATTTTCCATTAAAAAATCCATAGTGACACTTGTAGCGGGCAAGATCTCAGTTGTGGTTTTTATCGGGGTTCTCCTGTTTTTCCCTATATTAGACATCTACATCATTCCGTCACCATTTCTCCATTTCGTCATCATTCCGTAGCATTCCCCGATCGCCGGCTGGCGACGCACGGAGGGGGCTGGCCTAGAGGTTGCCTGCCCGAAACCTGGGTACGCAGCGAACCTTAGTGTAGTCAGCCAGTGTAGGTTTGGAAATTCGCCTAGCTTGAGGGTTAGCGCAATAGCAATACACTACTGTATCTTCTATAATACGTATTTACGATATATTAGATTTATGAAAACATTGTTTCAGTACCTGTAAGACTACTAAATAAACATAACTAAAAATTTCACTTTTCTGTAAAAAAAAAAGTTGAGATAATATTCCTTTTGAATAAAAAAGCAAACTTGTGAAAAATGAGCACTAAAATTAAAACTTACGTTCTTATAGGCCTAATGCACTTATACCAAATACCTTACTATAATAACACCGGACACCTGTATACTAGCAGAATTGACGTGAGTGCAAAATAACGCCGACTTGAAATCTAGCGGAGCGGCGTAAAATTACGTCCACAAGTACAAATATTAACATAGCGGAAATCGGGCTATTGTTTAAAACGTGAGGTACTAATGTGGAATAATATAAGAGACACTTAAGAAATGTTGAATAGTACCGTATTTAATGTAACGTTATTTTATATCAAAGCTGCATATTATGAGAAATATTGCATACTTCATATTATTTTCCTAATTAATTATTGAATTTTTTCTTTGCTTTAGTGAGACAAAATTACGGTAATTCTGACATTAAGAATGAATTTACAATAACGCTTTATTTACCTATTGCTGACAACTGCTAAGATAAAAATGGTAGTAATCTGATGCTTGTAATAATTAGTAAAGGCATGTGGACAACAATGAAACTTAATTTGCTAAAACCTTAAAATTTCCAATATATCTTAACTTCTATCCATTTATTAGGCCTAAATAAAAAGCTAATTTTTAATGTTCTATCAACACAGAGACAAAGGTATTAGGTCTACTAAAGAATTTTGTTGGCTCACGTTTTATGAACTCTCGGAAATCGAAAGTACGATTTGGAGCAATTTGTAATGCTGTAATTGTTGCAATTATAAACGGCACATATACACCCTGACATTTTAACACAGCACTAATTAATAAAACTATTAACTAGCCCAGCAATAATATGCATTGCAGTTGATTACAGCTTGTTTCGCAAGTATCTCCACACCGGCCGACTAGGTAGCAGCACCAGCGTCGTTCGTGCGCAAAACTGCTAGCTGTCCGTATTATTATACATAGTAAGGTATTTGCTTATACTTTTCAGACAAATCTAAAAATTAACATGGGTACATTTTAACAAGTTCTCTGCCCTTATTTATTGAATCAGTGCTGGCCATCGCTGTATAGAGTCCGGGTCAGCTTACTTCATACCCTAAGGGTGAAACCTAACCATTTTTACCCTATTACTACATATGCTAGTGGATTTTGGTGATTTTCTAGTTTGCAGGTTGACTTTTCTTTTACCAACTTCGTTTAGAATTTCGATATTGATAAATATTACAAATGGTAGTGATTTTGTAACTGTTATGTTGGCAGATGAGACAAATGTTGTCAGTACTGGAGTTCCATGGAATTAAAATTGTACTAGGTGGATTTCTAAGTCGGTTACTTGAAGCTAGTGAAATTTGAACATATTAATTAATTAATATTAATACATAATAGTTATTTTATGTGTTGCGTTGTGGTTATAATTCAAGACTATAGTCAGGTAAGTTTTCGGAGTTAGTAGACTACTAACAATTTTATGTGGTCAAACAAAATACATTTCTTGGTTAAGTCTCGTAATTCAATTGTTTAGTCAAATCAATTAATTTCATATTGCCATACAAAATACATAACATGTTGATTCCTTTCTCGTATAGTTTGCCTACGAAAATATGTTACTAATTATTGAATTATTTAGAATAACCTTTCAACATTAAGGTAAAGTACGGTACGTAAATAAGTCATTTAGTACGTAGGATCGTGTGATATCTGGTAAGTTGGCAATACTGACAAGACGGTAATATTTGCTGTTTAGGAACTGTTCTTACCTCATCCTCACTATATAGCTCGACCAAACGGCATATACTACCTCACTCGTCTGTCTCTTTCCTTTCCGCTGTAAAGCGCTCAGACTCTCCTGAGTTCTAAAGCGCGCGCTTGCGCCTATGGGCATCAGTTGACATGACTTCCCTAAGATATTCAAGTGGCTAATAGTTATTTTAATGTCCTTTTTCATTTCTTGCTTTAGTACATGCATATAATGTAACGTCACTATAAGCATTTCCTGGCTCTGTGATTAGTTTTAAGACGGAAGTTCTGCGCATAAACAACACAAACACAAAAGCACGCGTCCACTCGTCGTGACTGACTTTGTAACCATAAGAGAAATCACAAGTAATTTAATTCAACAGAAATTCACATATAATGTAAGTCATCTTCAGGGAAAGAGATGAATTGGTTACGTCATTACGCGCGACAGACGGCCGCACGCTATAAAAGCTGTCATCGAGGATGCTATGAGACCTGAGGAAGGCGGTGATGTACGAGCTGGCGGCCGACAAGCTCCAAATTAATTCCTCATCAGCGCGGAGTCGTGTCCTGCTCTGTGTTCTGTCAGCTCGACAACTTGCGAGTCGGATTATATGCATAAATAGATTCCTCGATATCCTTTAAAAATAATTTAGCGTCAGGCGACGCTCAGCCCTCGCCACACTGCGCTGAAGTCACAGTCCTGCTCGCCTGCTCTCTTTGTTTCACTGTTTCTATTTCACGTCACCTTCCTCCAGTAGCGTAGCGTCATTGTAAACTAAAAAGCTCACTTCCCCAGTTAATAATAATTTCATAATAAACCTGCAGTTTATGGACAAAATTATTTATTAATTTTAATAGAATTTATATTTACGCGTTAAATAGCCTATTGTGATGCGGCAGCTCAGGATGATTTGTGATGCAGCAGTAAACAAAAAGCCTGCACACACCAGCTTCCAAGCAGACTGGTTTCTTACACTCATTCTTTTGTGTAACCCACCCCGTAGATTTTCCATCCCTTTCTAACTAAACTACACTGGTCGCAAGGCTCGCAAGAAGCTAGCTTTGACATTGAAAATAAGTAGTTTTCGAGTTATCTCTTTTCGTCAGTTGTGTTCAGTTGAAGTGTTAGTGTGCATTGTGGCTGATATAATAAATAATGAGTGAAATAACAGTTCCTGACACCAATTTACTTGAATTTTTTAGGACAATTCTATTATCAAGACTGACTTACAAACAAAAGTGTGATCTAAAAAACAAATGACCGACTCCCTTGCTGTCACTGAAGGACACAACCAAAAGACAGACACATACTTACGTAATGATACTAATACTGTATCTATTGACCGTTAATATTGTGATTTATCTAAGTATGACAAGGAGTGAGCGAATGTTATACGTATACGTGTCTATTTGTTAGAGATATGTGTAAATCGTGAAATCATATTTTACTATGTACCATTTGAGATCATGCCTTATTGGTGTTACGAGGTTCCAACCAATCTTCGACTGCTGACTTGACATTTACTACTATTTATTTTAAGACTATATTTTTGTAATACGTTTTCTCATATCGCATGAAAGACAACTTGAGTTAGCTTCCCCTGCTCAAAATTTCATGCTACGCCACTGCCTTCCTCGTCTTCCTTTCTTACCTCCACATCGAAGTCTTTTTGCTCTGCCTTCACATAATCCCCTAGTACTCTTATCTCTCTCGTTTTTCCCTTCACTTCTTTAACCTCTCCGTTTTCACCATCTTTACTTTCTAACCCACTAGTATCCAGTGGCGAAGCGTGAGCTAAGTAAGGGGGTAGACAGATATATATTTTTATTTAACCTATTTCAATCATATTATTATGTATGGAATTTTGTTTTCGACGCATACAGATCTGGGTTCAGTATTATATTAATGACTTACTTACTTACTGGCTTTTAAGGAACCCGGAGGTTCATTGCCGCCCTCACATAAGCCCGCCATTGGTCCCTATCCTGAGCAAGATTAATCCAGTCTCTATCATCATATCCCACCTCCCTCAAATCTATTTTAATATCATCTTCCCATCTACGTCTCGGCCTCCCCAAAGGTCTTTTTCCCTCCGGCCTCCCATCTAACACTCTATATGCATTTCTGGATTCGCCCATACGTGCTACATGCCCTGCCCATCTCAAACGTCTAGATTTAATGTTCGTAATTATGTCAGGTGAAGAATACAATGCGTGCACTTCTGTGTTGTGTAACTTTCTCCATTCTCCTGTAACTTCATCCCTCTTAGCCCCAAATATTTTCCTAAGCACCTTATTCTCAAACACCCTTAACCCATGTTCCTCTCTCAAAGTGAGAGTCCAAGTTTCACAAGCTTCATTATATTAATGACTGCTGTTTAAAGCTAGGACAAACCCTGTAACAACCTATAACCCTACGTGAACTCGTTTTATTTTTAAATATAGACTAAATAGTCAGCGGGGAACTGCCAAATAACATACTTTTCACTGTTATGTGGATTTAATAAGAGAAATAAGAAATAAATAGATTTTCTTGCAACTCACCTTAAATCATATTATTGTAAACCAGTTCCATCCGCCTGCTCTCACACCTTACACCACACTCGTAACTTTGAAACTCTCTAAATAAGAAACTCTTCGTTTCCGTTATAATACTGTAACTAATATTGGCGGGTAAGAAAAGGCATGTTACTTGAAGGATTTGATGCTATCATTTATTTATTAGTTGTAAGTTTGCTATACTTCGTATTTGAACGTTATTATATTATTATTTTATATTAGAGGTGTCTTATAATAAAATAAATTCAAATTAAATACATTAAAAGCATGCCTGAGATAGTAGCCAATAAGAGCACCTTCATTACTGAGATTCGAATACTAGCCAATGAGAGCAAGAAGAAACGCTGGTGCGACTCTCTACTGGCGGAGAAATCTTGCTATAGGAAAGTCATAGTTTCATAGCCAGATAGCGTTAGTGTTGCTCTATCTGAAAGCTTTGAAATTAAAAGGGAAAATAGACCGGTCAGCAGTGTTGCCATATTTAGCGATAAGTCGCTAAATCTAGGGAATTTTGTATGAGTCTCGGCGACAAATTTTGTAAAATACGATTAGCGACTTTTCTCCTGATTTTTATATTCTTCCACTTTTTCCTTTCTTTTAAGTTAAAACATTCAACTGAAGTCGTGTACTTAGTTTTAGAAGAGGTATGGGTGCATGACTAAGTAGTCTAATGATTCATATGTGAAAGCCCTGATCTCAGGGGTGAAAGATGCTGATTCAATGATTCTCACGGGTTAGGTCTCCCTCTCAATGTTGCTACTCAACACCGATAAACGGTGGCAACTTTGATTGACACGTGACGGGTCGCGAGCTCCAGCTAATTCTTAGTTCTTTCCCGCAACGCGGAGATTTTACTCTCCGAATCTACCCGAGGCAGTTGAGTTTTGGAATTTTGTGCCGACAGTTCGTGTGAAGCAAATGAGACTGTAGTTTTTGCTGATTTTAATATATAAGATTTAAAGAGTGGGTCCACACCTGTGAAGTAACGGTTAGCGCGTCTGGCCGCGAAACCAGGTGGCCCGGGTTCGATTCCCGGTCGGGGTAAGTTGCCTGGTTGAGGTTTTTTCCGGGGTTTTCCCAACCCAAATATGAGCAAATGCTGGGTAACTTTAGGTGCTGGATCCCAGACTGATTTCACCGGCATTATCACCTTCATTTCATTCAGAAGCTAAATAACCTGAGATGTTGATAAAGCGTCGTACAATAACCTACTAAAATAAAAAATAAATTTAAAGAGTGTTAAATTTCACAAAAACAATTGTGGTCAAACGCTTGAATGAAAATTTCCACATTTACAATTTGCCAGAAAGTGTAGTGTCAATGATTGGATCAAGTGCAGTGTATTCACAACCAGCTGTTCCCACACTTTTCACCTCAACATCACAGCCGTCAACAACACAACCAGACTCCGCAGAAGAGGGTGACGACGAGGAAATTATATTTTTCTCCGCATATGTATGTTTCTCTTATTTTTATTTAGTGATATTTATTATTAATTTTTAGAGACATTTCTGGGGATTTTTTAACAAACTTTGGAGAGATTTAGCTACTTTTTGTTGAAAAGTTAGCGAGATTGTACAGCGATATTTTGGCAACAGTGCCGGTCAGCGTCTACTTTCATCTACGTGCTTAGTGTAACAGATCCGAGCGCGAGCATTGCCGAAGAGAGTCGGAAATAGGTAAAGCGAGGAATACAATAATGTCATGTATTTGGAAATAATTAACATTCTAAAAGAATAATTGAATTAACTAGAAAATTTTTCGTTTACAAAATGTTAGGGTACACGCTGTCTACTCTGTCTCCCCTGACGATCCGCCTCTGTAGTATCCCCAGCCTCCATTTTCCTCTTCATTCCCTCTGAACTTGCACCGCTAATTTCCTTCCTCTCCCTTACGTTGCTTCGTCTCCATTCATACTACTGTCCCTTCCTTCCCATCCACCTTTCTCCATTTTCCTTTCCCTACTCTCCCCATCCTCTTGTTTCCTCTCCTCCAACCCTCTTTTTTCCCACCTTCCTTTCCCCCTGCCATCTTCCTCTTCTTCTTCCTACTGTGCCTGTCGTCCTCTTACTCCCCTCTCATCTCCTCCCCAGCATCCGGTCGTCTCTTCCTGTTTCTCGTTTTATTCCCTTCCTTCTGTCTATTTATCTTTCTTCCTCCGGTCCCTTCTCATCTCATTCTTCTTGTCTCATGTCATTTCATTCCTCTAGTCCAATCTCACCTCATTCCTCCCGTCCAATTTCATCTCATCCCTCTCATTCGATCTCATATCATTCCTCGCCCCATCTCATATTATTCTTTCCGTCCAATCTCATTTCATACCTGCTGTCCCATTTCATCTCTGTCGTCTCATCTCATTCCTTCCGCCTCATCTTATCTCATCCCTCCGGTCCCATTTCATTTCGTTCCTCCTGTCCCAACTCCTCTTATTCCTTCCGTGTCATCTCATTTCTTTCCTCTAGTCCCATCTCACCTCCTTCCTCTTGTTTCATCTTTTTCTCCTATTCTATTTCCTTCTTCTTGTTCCATCTCCTCTCCCATCTCACCTCCGCCCTTTTGTTTCATCTTTTACTCCTGTTTCATATTACATTCCTCTTATCCCATCTCACCTCCATTCTCTGGCTTCATTTTTTCCTCAAATTCCATTTTCTTCCTCATGTTCAAATTTCTTTCTCTTGTCTCATCTGAACTGCTTCATCATGTTTTATCTTCTTCTTTTTGTCCCATCAATTTTCTCCTCTTCCATCTCTTTCCCTTTGTTCAATCTCAACTTCTACCTCTTCTCTCATCTAACCTCCTTCCTCTTGTTCCATCTTTCTCTCCTCTTACATGTTCTTCCTCTTATCTCATTACTTTCCTCTTGTTCCACCTAATGTTCTTCCTGCTGTCCCATCTCACCTCTTTCCTCTTGTTCCATATCCTTTTCATGTCTCTTTTCCTTTCTTTGCTATTCTCCTTCCCATTGTCGTTCTTTTTCTCCTTTACCCTTTACTTCAACTGTTTATGTTATTCCCCCTATTCCTCTTCTCTGTCTTCCTCAATGTCATTCCTTCCTCTTATTCTGTCTCCTAAAATTCACCCCTTTCTCTTCCTCCTTCATTGCTTCCTCTTCAACATAATTTGTGTCTTACAAACTGATAACGGTAATATTGGCATAGTATTGGAAAGAGAATAAATGAAATTAATGAAGAGTAAATGATAATTGCAGTGCTTGTATTAGTAGCGTTAGCAACGGAGCCCGAAAGAAAATGAGTTATATTTTCATACAACAGATAACAAAAAAACAAAACATTCCACTGAAAGTTTGTGTTAGAGCACTTTAGTTTCTGTTATGACTTAAGTAAATGCAGAAAATCCCAGCCGGTCTGATATATATGGGAAAAACGTGAATGTCACAGTTTTGTTAAGATTGATGTCATTATCTAATTCATGGATCACTACGAAATTTATTGCTTATGAAAAATGGTAAAAAAGAGAATTATCACCACGAATACAGTAATCCTTTCCTTTATTTTCTATAGAAACAGCACTACATCTTGCAGTTATAGACTCAATTAGATCATTATCTAATCCTTAACAGAAATGTGACATTCATCGTTTTTCCCGCGAACTCTTCATATTATATATATATATATATATATTACAGAGTGGATGTTAACCACTGTACCAAAATGAAAATGGTAATAGATCATGAGAAGAAATTTGAAAAATTTAAACACGTTTTTTCTCTAACATTCGCCGTTTTAGAGGAAATCGTTATGTTTCTATGTAACATTTGGCAACATCACGGCTATTGCAATAAGTCTAACAAACGCGGCCTGTACTCCTTACCTTCCCCTTCCCCTCCCCCTCCCCCTCTGCTGTATTCAGTCTGGGACACGCAACAGTGCGCTGTGTTGCAAGATTTATTTTAACGGTTTTCGCGATTATTCAGTTTAAATTCATGGCTAAACGGTTTAATTTGCAAAGAAAGAATCAAGACATTAACTGTACATATTATTCTTACCTATCTGCTTGCAAATGAATCAGTCATTTCTCTCGGGCCATTATCGCAATGGAGCGCTGAAGAGATTTTTTTCCCCTGCTTGACGGTGCCTCATCGAAGGGAAAGTGTAAGTTAAAAGTTTCGCTATATTTAACAGAATGTTGCTGAATGTAACAAAATACTATCCAACTTGCATTTATGCGACATAAGGTTATAATGAAATTAAACCACTTGCATTTGTGATCATAATGGACATCTGGCAAGGAAGAAAATACATTAATGTAAGAAGATTATTCCAGCATCAGAGCCAATATTTAACGATGTTATTAGATGCCAGACTAATTTTCAGCAACTACTGAATTTAATGTGGGGATTACAACCTAGCTCCGTATAATCCATAATGCGAAACCGGCTGATATCGGAAGGAACGAGAGGAAGAGCTTCGAGTTAGCATTAATATCGATAATAATTGTAACCATGCCAAATTGCACTTAAGTCCAGGCACAGATGTTACGTAAGATTATAATATAAAGCCGTACTATCATCGGTCTCTGAGCTATTTCTGCGTAAAAGACATGTTATTGAAATTTCATGTGACAATATTCATATCATAACATTATAACATCATTCTGTTACTCTAAAACTAAATGTTTACCAAAAGATAAACAAGGTATTTCTTAAGCAATTTTACATTAAATACTTGAGGAAATTAGCCGATTATACACCAAGAATTTAACACTAAACAGGTATAAAACTAATAGTCTACAAATACAGGTTGTTAAAAAAAAGTATCCTATATTTTAGGAGGTGTTAGTATGATCAAAACAAGAAAATAATGTCTAATAAACATGGGTCTTACAATACATACTTTCTGAGATCTGAACACTTGTTCATAGCAGGTCCTCAATGTGGCGTCCATTCATGGCAATGCATTCCTCTGTCCTTCGGCGTAAGGAATCACGCACTCTTTGTAATTGATCTGGTTGTACTTGATAACCAAATATCTAGGGGATTTAGATTTGAGGAAGGAGCAGGCCAAGGTGTGGGGCCACCCCGATCAATCCAGCAGTCCTGAAATGTCAGCGTCAGGTGTTCACGCTTATTGCGGAAAAAATGTGCTGTTGTGCCATCATGCATGAACCACATCTGTAGTCTTTGCTGACATGACACATACTCCAGCAAGGTAGGCAATACGTTAATAAGAAAGTCCCGATAACGAGCCCCAGTTAACTGTGGTAGCACGTATGGCTCTTAATCTATCATCAAGAACGCCTGCCCATACGTTGATTAAGAATCGGTGCTGATGCCTTCAACTGCATGGGGATTTTCATCAGCCCACACATGCTGATTACGAAAATTCACAACACCATTTCTGCTGAACCCCGCTCATATCCGCAACGAATCTTTTGTTTTCAGTATTCCTTGTGGTGACGTATCATTATTCTATGCCAGGGATGTCAACTACGGTATGATTATCTGGTAGTCTGCTGTATTGTAGGACAGGAAAATGCATTGCCATAAATGGACGCCACATTGAGCACCTTCTATGAACAAGTGTTCAGATCTCAGAAAGTATGTGTTGTATGACCCATGTTTATTAGAAATTTTTTTCTTGTTTTGATGAATACTATGATCTCCTAAAAATTGGATACTTTTTTCTTAACACCCTTTATAGCATATTGAGTTAATATAGAACCAGGCAAAGTAAATTCCAAATAAAACATGTACATCTAATTAGACGTCTTGGACCCGAAGTATATTTAAAGTGAAAGTACCATGAATGGTTACAGAATCATAATACTAGGGAGGATCGGAAAGTAACGCGCAACAATTTATTTACGGTATACTATCTTGGTTAGGACCTTCAAAGTTGGCAGGTAATTTGAATCCTGCTCTACAACAGCAATGGCTCGATTAGGTGTCACCCTGGCGGAACGAGCGGTAACTACTGAGTAAAGATGGAACGTGTGCTAGCATCCTAGCATCGTCTACTTGTGAAGAGCAGCGAGGTGTAGTCCGTTTTATCTCAGCAAAACAAAAACGTCCGAGTGAAATCCAAAGAGAAATGTTGGAGGTGTATGGTGCTGATTGTCTGGACCGTAGCAACATCTCCAGGTGGTGCAGGTTCTTCGAAGAGGGCCGAATAAATCTTACTGACGAAGCACTTTCCGGCCGACCAGTGACCGCTGCAACACCACCCAATGCCAGAGGCATTGAGGCGGCAGCCACACACTTTACAGCCCAGACCTCGCACAGTCTGAGTTTCACCTCTTCGGGCCAATAAAAAAATTTCTAATAGGTCAACGCTTTGGTTCGGATGAAGAAGTAAAATCAGTCGCGCAGGTGGTTATAAGTCCAGAAAATGGAGTTTTATGAACGAGGTGTACTGAATCTGGTGTCACAATGGGGGAAATGCGTCGAGAGACTTTGTTCCTATGTTGAAAAATAGGTAAAACCT
This sequence comes from Periplaneta americana, assembly GCF_040183065.1. NCBI lineage: Eukaryota > Metazoa > Arthropoda > Insecta > Blattodea > Blattidae > Periplaneta > Periplaneta americana. The sequence goes on from NC_091122.1 coordinate 57,972,861, forward strand.
GTAGCTTTTTTTTGTGTATTACGGTATTTCGTTTTGCTTACCTATTAAATACATTGCCACAAAATGTTGTACATTACTTTTCGATCCTCCCTCGTAGATCGAAGTAATGTATAGGCCATTCGTTCGTTATCTCGTGGAACTTACTTGCGCGTGAGGGAAAGAAAATGTGGATTGGGATGCTTCTCTCCCTCGCTACGTTTGCACTTGTAGCTAGCTAGCAAACTTAATCCACCATAAGGTTCTATGAGCTACGGTGCACGCATTCATTCGTTTCACGAAATAACAATGACCTATAAGATATGACCATGGTGAATACTATGACGATGTCGATGATAAATAAAATCAAAAAGTGTGACGCCATAATGAAAGAATGTAATGACAGGCAGAGTATTTGATCTCTTTGCCTCCACATTAAATGTGATAGGCTACTCATTTAGTCAGGTATCCAGCTGTGAAACCGTTAGACCTGTGACTTTCAGTTTAATTATTGTATATTATAATTAACTTTTGATATAGAAATGTTATAATATATAGTTAGAAATGAAAGCAAGTTCAGAGCAATCCGCCTTTTCGATAAATTGCTGTAATTACTGAGGGAATAACTGTAATGTTAATTTTCTTATAAGATTTGTGTTCGTATTGAGGGCAAGATGACGATGATTTTTAAATGGCTATGATGTCGAGGAACTAACATACGTCAAATGTTTGGCGACTTCAAGTTTGTAAAATTGCAATTGATATGAAGGCTCGTAAAATTAACTGCGGTTGTTACTTTTAACGTGAAATTTTTAATCCGAGCTCCATTTCTTTGCTGCTTCATTGTCTGATTTCGTTTCTTGAAAATGTTCTGTTGAGATGATAGTCCACGTTTCATTGCTTCAAATTAATCATCCAGTAACTTCCCCGTAAATTGAAAATTTTGAAAAATGTTTGATTCTAGAAAACCTGCGAATATTATATTCTTCAAACACCGCTGCTGATTCGTTACAAATCAGACATAATTACTTTATTTCCAGTTTGGATCATAAAATAGTCCAAACTCCATTGTTGTTAAACACACAGCAGTCACTGTCCATTTTCTCTTTTTTTTTTCTTTCCCTGCCATAATTAAAGTTACGCTGTAAGAACTACTAGTAAATGCTTGTAGATTAACTCAGAGTGCTAATACTATTCTTAACCGGATAGTATTAGTCGCTGTTGTCAGCTTACTGCGGTGCAAACTCTGGTTGCTCTGTTGCCACACTTCGCGCTTGGGCTGGACAACCCACGGTCGCATGGCGGCTGAACGCTTGCAACCAGTAGCCTACATTGTAGCAACATCGTGTTACCACAGTATATGAGTAATTTGTTTAAGAATCTGGGCCTCTGATTTGATTTCATCGATCGAAATTCGTGAATAAATTAATCATCTTTTTCTCCTTTTATTGACTTTTAATTTTTTTTTTTTTCAAGTTAGTAAATGGGCCGAACAAAAGTAGCTCGCGGGCCTGATCCGGCCCGCGGGCCGTAGTTTGGCAAGCCCTGCAATGAATTAATGAATTGAGTGGAAGAGCTTTTCCGATCTTGGAATAACTAAATCAATGAAACAATATTATTTTATTTTATGAAAAACTTTATTGTAAACAATTACAGAAAAATTAATTAGTAACCAAACGTCTGACACATAATAGAGGCAAATCAAATTTGAAGCAAAATCCTCTGTCTAAAATCTGTGGCTCTAAACATTTAAAATCGTAATCAACAAAAATATTTGTTTAGTATCATCATAATACTACTTTTATTAGCTTAATAATGGACAACAGCCGTCTAATAACTCAGGTGCGAGTAAAGCAAACAGACAAACATTGGCATAAATCACTCTTTCAGAATCAAGGACACTCAATTATTGCCGTGGAAACCTTGAGATATTCATATATGTCGTCAGAATACCGCGTTTGTCGGCAATGGTTAAGACGTAGATTTTATTCTTCATAGAGAACTATGGTTATAAGTTTCAATTCTTCCTTCGATATGGATGCTCGTTATTTTTTGTGTGAAATATTGTGATTTTCTTTTGTACAGTTCCGGCGTCATTATCTAACCCATGTTAGATGTGCCTTTTATGTTGAAACATAATTCTCTCAGCGGATAGAGTATGTACTTTCCATCTGAGCAGTCCGTGGTTCGACTCCTGGCATTGGCAATGAATTGTGTCTTTAGTCCAAGGGACTGAGTATTTTTCTTTTTTCGTGTGCTGTCCTGTGATGCCTCAGCGGTGGCTGTGTTGTGCTAATCACTACAATTCAGCCATGGGTATCGCACCCCGCTATATTAGCGAACACAGACCATTCTACTATGCCGTAAGAGGGGGCGAGTTTACTCTTGTTGCACACTTGCTGGTTTTAAGTACATTAGAGTTAAAAAGTAATATTGAAATTTACAACTACTATAGTACTTCGATTATATAAATTACAATTTTACACAAACATTTTATTTTCACATATTTACATTATACAGGTGTTCGGGATAAACGTGCAATGTTTTGATATTTTAAAATTAAAACGACCTATTTACTTTTTCCCTTTCTTCAATAGTTTTCCCATAAATGTGTCATGTATTTTACGGTATGATGTTTTATGAATGATTGTACAGTGTCTCTCACTCGCTACCGAACTCAGAATTTGAAGCTTTGTGTCCTCTTTTTTATTGATGTGAATCTGGTCACCCTGTTCTAAGATAACAGCCGGTCATAAATTGAATGACACGGACCATGTACGAGTATCATGTGCCTAGGATTCAGTTCTATATACAGGGTGTTAAAAAATAACGTTCACAACGTTTCAGGGACAACAGAGGAGGTAAAAACATATCTTTTGTAAGTGACAAAACTTTGTCAGATGCGCCGTTTATTGTGTACGTGTTAGTATAATCCATAAAGAACAAGACCAATTGTAGTTTTAGAGGTGGTGTTCAAACTGCCGTCCATTGAAGGCATTGCATAACTGGTACCTTCGTACTATGGAATGTCTGCAACGCTCAAAAAGGCCAACATTGTCTCTAATAAAATGTGCAGCTTCAACAACGCTAGCAACTAAGTCTTCTGCCGTATCGATCGGTGTCTCATACACAAAACGTTTCACGTCTCCCCACAAAAAGAAATCCAGTGGGGTTAGTTCCGGTGATCGAGGTGGCCACGGTACCGGCCCACTCCTGCCAATCCAACGATCGGGGAATGTAGCATTTAGGTGGTTCCTGACACGACGATCAAAGTGTGGAGGGGCACCGTCATGCTGAAACCATATTCGTTCTCTGATGTTCAATGGGATATTTTCTAAAAGTTCTGGTAGGACGTCGCGTAGAAAAACAAAATAATTACCACCACGAAGACTGTTAGGCAACAGATAAGGCCCTACAAGATGGTCGTGCACAAACAAAACTAACCAGTGTGTGTTGTGACGGAAGTCAAGTCACCTATCCTTCAGGCCATCTAGCGGCAAAAGTTTTGTCAATTAAAACAGATTTTGTTTCTACCTCCTCTATCATCCCTGAAACGTTGTAAACGTTATTTTAACGCCCTGTATAGATGAAATCCAGAGTCTGTCTATAAACCTTTTCAAAGCAAGTGAAATGTACATTAGGCCTAGAGGGGATGGCCGACAGTACCAGCACATGAGTTAAGCCAGTAAATTACATCTGTAATGTAATGTATACAGTATTTGCGAGATTTTATTACAGGAAGCTGATGTACTGAATGACTGTTACTTGCTCATGTCACTTCGAACGATGCCGAACTAAGCGAAATCTGTTTCCAGGGGCCTATTTCACAAAGGTATGTGTTGTACATTACAAGTAAATTCTCTGGTAAGTAGTAAGAATACTAGAGTTTCTGTTCCATCAAAAGACTTTTCTACAGTAGTATATTACCACTCCATACTTACAAATTATCAATGAAGTTTCATGATTGTGTTCCATAAAAGTAGGCTTACTAGTATTTGTAACTTACTAGTGAATTGTCAAAATATTCTCTACCAATTTAAGGAGACTAATACATACATGTACTAATGAGATTTAAATATATTTATTTCATAATATTATGATATATTTTGATAAATATGTGCTATAGAATATTTTTTCTTGCTTCTATTTCCCTCAAAAGAAACAATTTCATCTCCTTTGACACCATTACAATAATTTGCCAGTGTTTGTAATTTCGTTACAATTAAGTTTGGTGGTGAAGGTCGTTATTAGTGACATCTGTTGGCTAATATGGAAAACTATCAAGGAGCAATGCGGGAATCGCGGAATAACATGGTGATAATGAAATAAAGGAGTTAAATGTTCCATTATTAAAGAAGTAAACTAAAGTAAATAATATTGCAGGGTGACGAAATTCACAGCGTCTACGAATCTTTGCTATATAACTTAGCTTAAAATACATTACGATTATACATGTAGAGACAAACATAACCTAATTCGATTAATGAAATACGAAGATAACCAGTTGCTTCATGTTATGACGTAGTATGTTTATTGATATGACGTCACGTCACTAGAAGCGATTCATTGATAATGTACAACACACTTTTAATTGGACGGAGTTACGCAATAACAGACCAACCGACAATTTAAAAAAAAAAAAATTAGATATTTGCACAAATCTGTTCATGGCAGGCTAATTTAACTCGGAAAAAAATCAAGAATGCAATATCTGAATTTTGGTGCTATTACTAAGCAAAAATTCATTTATTGCATAAGATTAATTTATTTATTTTGCTTTGACATATTAGTTCAACTGCTGGTCTCTTATTAAAAATCGGTTAGCCTTTTTCGGTATTATTTGTGCTATTTTTATGAATGTTATAATGCTTCTTGCATAATAGTACATTATGCAACGAGCCTATGATTTTAGTAATTAAGACGCGAGTATGTTTATCAAACGAGCGCAAGCGTGTTTCATAATTTTCATAGCAGCGTCTTAATTACCATTATAGGCAAGTTTCATACGACTTTTTATGCTCGACCATATTTCTAACTTGAAATTATTCATAAGTATTCATGTTATTCTTATCTGACTGGAGAGCGGAACTGACCTTGTAAAATATCTCGTAAATTGTGAGTTGTGCGCAGACACGAAAGTATTGATTTTTTCCGAGAAACAAATTTCATTGACCTTGATATAATCTAGAGAGTCAAATAAACATTAATTTTGATATAACCTTGAAATTGATTTAGACACTGAAAAACGAGATGACAAATTGAATATATTTGAATATTATTTACAATTAACGCTAATTATTATAGTAACAGAACATAACCTTCTGCGACAGTATTGGATTTCCAGCCTCCGTGATGTTTCGCTAGTTGTCTTTCGATTGCATATCCGAGAATAATCGATACTTGCGCTTTCATATTGCTACAATGGTATTTTCTGATTGGTGGAACACCTGAACTTTAATGAATAGTTGTACTTTAATGAGGTCCATTAAAGGGCTGCTACCAGATGTATAATTACTACATTTCGACATGGTCGAGCATAAAATGTTTTATAAAAACATTTATTTCATTGGCCAATATTTCGAAACAGGTTTTTGGCGCTTGGTCTCTTATTGCGTAACTCCGTTCAGTTCTTTTCGTGGAACAGAATGATATAACTCCATACTTTAAAACATCTTTCACCAGTAATTTGTAATGTACAACACCATACCTTCGTGGAATAGGCTGCTGGTGTACAGCCGTTAATAGAATCACCATTTTATCATTTTATAGTGATCTGCAATGTAGTCACAATGTAAATTTACACTTTCACGTAGAAATATAATTATTTTAGAAGCACTGAAGAGAGATAGTGATCTCCTCTTTCATTGTAAATTAAATTCTTTCACTAAATCCACTGCACATAAATAAAATGACTCTGTATATCTATCAAGATAGTACTGTTTCAATACTCAGGGGAACTGGAAATTTGGTTTTCAATGTATATGGACACCAATTTCATATTCGAACTCTTCAAACACCGAGACATAACAAACTCGAAACAAAGGAAGTAGGAACTGCGGCTTCTTACTGTTCGTTATTCACCCCGGAGAGAGGAGAAAAATCTGGAAAGCCATCAGTCCTCCTGCTTTGTGATGCGACCGGGGACTTTCATAGCAATAAGTTCTCTAAGTCTCCTCGGACGTGCGCGGCTGTTTTGAAAGAGGCTACAGTTTTAAGACACTCGCACTTTGGGAATATGAAAGAGTCACTGCTTGTTATTGTTACAATTCTGATTTAGGAAACTTTTCCAGTATCTTTTATAGAATAAAAGGCCTTCTCTTGTACGATGTTCTAACTCCTAATGCATTTCTGCTTTCTTCTTTTCTTTAATAATTTTGTGGTGGTAATCGTTCATGGTAAACCTAACGCAGTGGCTCCCAAACTTTAAGACGCGTCTGCGTCCCACATACTCAATGAAAAATAAAAATATTTTAAATCTTTAAAAAAGAAGATAATTTTACAGCAATAATACAGAAATACAACAATGCCATTTTTTTACACTAGAATATATATTTAAATTTAATTTGGTAGGCAATTCTTGCGCCCACTTGGTAATCCATGTCACAAAAATGAAGAGTCCACTGCAAGAATGATGGCTGTCACTTTCTTGTCGAAAATGAACCAAGACTGTCAATGCATAGCTTAATACATATAGAATGTACATAGAGAGTTATATGGCATTAACACTGATAGTCACTGTCCAGTAATGATCGGAAAATCACAGTTAAGCTTTGAGCGCTAAGCATTTCAAACTTTCAATTGCTTCTCCTGAAAAATGTATTCCAAATGACATCCACCATTCTTTCAGTGGACTCTTCAAATATCTTGAGTTAATGTCACAATTTAATAATATAACAGTAAAAATTTTCGACAGTGTCATTACCGACCTAAGCGTTACTTCGGCGCAGAGACTGCAACGTGTTCATAATATGTGCGTCCGTTTCGTCTGCATATTCGCTGGGCTGATCACGTAACACCATCCCTCGAAATGTCCAGGCTCTGTCTAGAAGATCTAGGAAAATCCACTGTCTTTCCCTTCTCTTTCAGATATTGCATTTCTCCATTACAATCTTGCGTCTCGTTTTCAAAATTTACCTATCCACCATAATCTAGACACACGAGCACAACACTCCTCAATATTATCCAGTCCCTCTCACTGAACATCCTCATATCCATCTTCATTCACTGTGGCTGTTCCTCGAATTTGGATTTTATTTTTATTTTATTGGGTTATTTTACGACGCTGTATCAACATTTAGGTTATTTAGCGTCTGAATGATATGAAGGTGATAATGCCAGTGAAATGAGTCCGGGGTCCAACACCGAAAGTTACCCAGCATTTGCTCGTATTGGGTTGAGGGAAAACCCCGAAAAAAACTCAACCAGATAACTTGCCCCGACCGGGATTCGAACCCGGGCCACCTGGTTTCGCGGCCAGACGCGCTGACCGTTACTCCACAGGTGTGGACTCAAATTTGGAATTCCCTACCGAGTAATGTCAGGGACTGTTAGTCATCAAAGCAATTTAAGAACAGACTAAAGAAATATTTTTCAAACAATTCTCGTTAACAATAATAGCTGTTTCTAGTTTCTCAATGTTTAATGGTTATATATATCACAGAATAAATATTCAAATTCTCATCATCATTATTATTATTACTATTACTATATATTACCAATGTTTATTAATGTCTCACTAACATTACTTATATAACTTTCATTATTTACTTTTACTTTCATTATTCACTTTCATGTTGTTTTACGGTGTGAATGAAGAAAGTGCATTTTTAAAGACATGCGACAACCTAGATTCTGAAATGCTATAAGCATGTTATACTGTTCTCCAATCAGGAGATTAACCGTGAAAGGAATGTGCTATCTATTCTGTCACCTACTGGAGCAAAGTAGATAATATTACCGTTATAACCTCAGTTTAAAAAACATGCGCTCTCCTGCATATGTTATTTCCTGTATGGAGGGATTAAAAGACCAGGAGATTAACCGTAATCTAATTTTGTAACTAGGGTAATATAAGTACGTGTGTATCAGTGTTACCGTTTGTGCTTTGAGTTAGCCAATGGCGATGCGTGTACCCACGTGTGTGACCTTATGACATCAACATTCATTCACAGCATTACCCCGCTGCGTCTCATTCCCCTGGGACTTTCTCCTGGTTGGACTACAGTATACTACTTCAGCATAATGATCAGCTCGATAATTGACACTAGTAGGCCTACAAATGTGTCTCAAGCTTCGAGTTCAAGAGCATTCAATTTTGATCTGAACGTAGTGTCACACATCAACTGTCGGATCTCTGGCCCAATGAAAATTCCTGCCTTCAATTTTGCATCACTTTTCAGTCTCCCAAACTTCTCCTTCAGATACTTAAAGCCTTCACCACCATAATTCATAAGTATAATATGAAGGGGTGGAAGAAATACGTTCTTTGCATCAAAGAGCGCCTTGTCTTAAAAATTAAAAATGTTATTATTTTAAAACTGTGATGTGATAGGAAAAACCGGACTTCAGACTTGTAATCAGCGCACTCAAATTAGCGTTGTTACACTTTTCTTGTTCAGTAGCAAAATCACTGCAGGCCACTGTTATTAAGGCAACAATAAAACACAAGAATCTAAATTGTAGATGAGGTTTAAGATCCTTGCCGAGTCCAATTCGATTTATTTTGCTTTCTTTTATCCTATTTGTTCTCTGCGGACTGCAATCCAATATGCATTAATTTACATTATCTAGGCGTTCATTCATTCATAGCGTTCTGCCCAAAGGCACATATTTCACAGACAGGATAAGAAACGAAGCTGTGTTGGAAAGAGTGGGTGAAGAACGAATGATGCTGTAACTCAGCCGTGGCGAGAACGTGACTCGCGAGACATTGTGGCTCGCAGTGATAGCTGTGCATTTCGCTTGCTTCTAACCCCCACCCTCTCACTCACTGGAGTCAAACTCCGTTCCATTTGTATTTGTCTCTGACCTGCGAGTGGCATATGTCTCTCTCGAAACCATGTACGAAAGTTCCAAGTAGGATGGGAGGACGCATTTTTTTTTTTTTTGTCGTCAATATGATGAGAATATTAAATGTATGATTTGTTCACAAGTACTACGAGGAAAACGGTTGTATAACATAAAACGGCATTATACTACATGTTACTGATGAAACATTAAAAGGTTAAGTGTTATTATTGTTGTTATCACCATCGTCATCATCATCATCATCATCATCTCTGTACGTCGACCCTTTTTCAGCAGATGTACGAATAATGCGGTTAGCTCTTCAATTTGAACTCACTGATTTACTATGTGATGTCAAATGAAAGCTAAATGTAAATACTTGACAAATGTTGAACTTTCAAATCTTTGCCAAAAATAAATATCCGAAGCTTCGTTCTTTCGCTTGTTCTGTTGAAGCCATGTTCGCTACAACTTACGTTTGTGAAAAATTATTTTCAACAATTTAAATAGTAAAAACCAAATTTAGATAACGACTGACAGACAAATACCTTCGTGATCAACTACGACTGGCAGTAAGTGATATAATTCCTGATTTTGAAACTTTGTCGCAGAGATATTCTGAAGACAGTTAATTTTAGGCTGTGATATTGTTCATTTATTGTTCATTTCTTTCTTCGTTACACGTACTAAACATTAGTTTGTAGCCTTGTACTGTATAAAATTATATTTAAGTCCTTGACGTAAGGAAAATGAAAATCCGTTAATAAGTCAGACAGTTGCTTCACTTCCCCTTCGGGTGTCCGCCTCCCTCCATAGGTGCTACGCACGTTGCAGGTTACACAGAGGCTCGGCGCACGATTACATTTTCGCCACCGCTGCTGTAACTGATCAGAAAGAGGAAAAGGAATTGACTGGGTTACTGGCTGAGAAGAAACTGTCTTCTGAAGGATGCACTGGAAGGAATGGTGAACGGAAGAAGAGTTCGGGGCAAAGGAAGATATCGGATGATAGACGATCCCAAGATATATGGATCATATGAGAAGACAAAGAGAAAGACAGAAAATAGGAAAGACTGGAGAATGCTGGGTTTGCAGTGAAAGACCTGTCCTTGGGCAGAACACTATGAATGAATGGTACAAGCGGTCGACAATCGTTAATGTTGGGCGGGTCAAAATAACTCATTGTTGAAACACATTTTTCTTTCCGTTATTTTGTAGCGTGCGGCAAAATAAATCTCTTTCTTCATTATTATCGTCTCCCCGTCATTAGGTATGTGAGATTATTTTCTACTCAATAAATTTATGGAATTTTATCCAAACAAGTGGACAGCGTTGATCTTGTAAGAGCCAGTGCGTACCGCCTTAGATTTGCATGTTTTAGAACTTGCGGTACTCTCTTCGGGCAATTCTAGAACACCGGTGCTTAGTACCGGCCCAACTAAAGCCCTGATCGTGTGTCAGAGGTTAAATGGGATATAAACTGAACAATATCATATTACTAGACAGTGGATGCGGGATGACTCAAGGAAAAGTGAAGTTGTTTCGTATCGGAGTATATGGCACGTGCCGCGCAGTCCGTCTTTTGTGTACCTGGCGGGTACATCAACGTACAAAACGAAGGAACCCCGATCCGTTCATAACGCAATGTGTGCAGTTGTGTTATCCTGCTCAAGTATTTAGTACGCGTTGAATATAATAATAATAATAATTATTATTATTATTATTATTATTACTACTACTACTACTATTATTATTATTACTATTATTATTATTATTATCAATAATTGTCTTAATTTTTATACTTTGTCTCATTTATTTTGACCTGCTGTTCACATTTTATTATGCTTTTTCCTTTCTTTCTGTATGTTACATATTATGTCTGATTTCTACTTACTTGTTGTTTACATTACATTATTATTATTATTATTATTATTATTATTATTATTATTATTATTATTATTTTATTCAGGTTTGTGTGTAAAATTGTAGTGTTTTTTGTAACGCAGTTTTACTCCTGGTTGAGTGTTAGAGAAGGCCGTATGGCCTTAACTCTGCCAGGTTAAATAAACCATTATTATTATTATTATTATTATTATTATTATATTAATAGTGTTGTGCTGATCCATTCATAATGGGAAAATGTTAAATTCGCTCAAAGATACGAAATGTAATTAAGAAGTATGAGAGTGACATTTTATGTATTAACGAAGACAATATCGTGTGTAATGTATGTAAAATTGAAATAAGAACCAGAACAACTCAGGCTATAGAGAAACATTGCAACAGTACATCGCACAGGAAATGGGTTGAAATGAAATCTGAGGAACCATCATCATCATCATCATTTAGTTGTGCGGGTCTAACTACACGTGCAAAACGATGCTCAGTACAAATATTCCTCTAAAGAAATTGAGTGATCCCCATTTTAGAGGTTTTCTTCAGAAATTCTCTCAATACAAAAACTGTTTATGCGATAGGCGAAGACGATTCACCTTCGACAACTTACGAGAATATATCGTCGTTTACTGCAACGCTGGTAATTGCATCAATGATGACGAGGACTGAACCTTTGCAAGGTATGTACTACAGTACGTTATTTTTCTTTTCCTTCTGACTGTACGGAAGTATAGTAGCATGTTGACGTTGTCTGTTTACGTTTAAAACCTGTTGAGCCAATGATCTGAATGAAACAAATGTAACATGTAGTAAATGTGCACTTAACATCCAACGATAAGTCATCCCGCATCCACTGTCTAATTATTTATTACATAATAAATGAGACGTTACATTAGCAATATATCGCAAAAATTTAAATTATAAATTTCGAACTGTGCGAGTAAGAAATCATGATAATTATTGAACAGTTTACGTACCTAGCTACTGAAGAAGATCTTCTAATTCGCTCTATTTGTCATTTGTAGCAAGCGTGGTACTGCAGACTGCATGCATGACTATGGCAAGGTAATTTCCACACATCTGTCATTTAGCTACAATAAGTTTTTGTTTGTAAATGATAATACGCGCTTGGCTGCTGGTTAACCCGGCCGGCGTCCGAGACGTTGGCTCTGTGGCTGCGAGCTCAGCTGACACTGTGCACAACAATGAAACTCGGTAATCCTTTGGGAGCTTGCCGGCACACAAACCCGCTTTTGAGGGACGTTGATTTCCCGAGAGACAGCCGGGATTTGAGTACATGTCCAGCAGAATTGCTTACGTATTCATTTTGTAGTTCTCTATCTGCTGGGCGAGGATCACTCTCCTCATTTGCCTATCACAAGAACTGTGGTTGACCATCGGTTGATAGAATCGCTGTTGTCTCTAGTACGTCATCATTGGCTTTCGAAGGTTTTCGCAAATATTACATAATTGAATACACAGTAAGAAAAAGGAGCATAAATTAGTTATGTTCAGTGGTGAATCTAATAGTGGCACTAAAGATGAGGTACAATTCTTTAGCAGTGATCAGAAATGCTGGAAAGTAAAAGAAAGAAAACAAAATGAACGATTGTCAGATACATCATTTTGTAAAGTTGGTTGAATTGTCTGGCTATACTGGTTAATTATTATAATATAATATGTCTTGCTTCAATCTTCGGACACTTTTTGTATCAATTTTTTTTATTCATGTTGAATCTTTCGTATACTACTTTTAACACTTGAGTATAAATAATTGATTAAATGGCGATCTTACGCGTTTTAATTATGTAAGCATGTGTGGCTTACAGCTGTTCGGTGCTACTTGACACCATCCTCAGACATCTGAGCATGGTGTCAAGTAGCACCGAAACAGCTGTAAGCCACACATGCTTACATAATTAACACGAGTAAGATCGCCATTTAATCAATTACTTAATTTTTTTTTAATTCTGGATCCTTTATCAATTATTTAATTTTTTTAATTCTGCATCCTTTTTCCAATGTTGATTTTGAAATTGATGGCTGTGACTAATAAGAAATTAGGCCTAATTACTCTTCTGTTAACAACGCCATATCATCAGCAAATTTTACACACTTTATTCTTCTTTCTCCTACTATCACTCCTATGTTCTGAAAACTAAATCCTCCAAGTAGATGTTGAACAGTGTAGGTGATAGGGCACCCTTGTCGTACTCCTCTCCCTATTTCACTTCCTTCTGACATTTCTTCTCCTATCCTACGACTTTGACTCGTTGTTTCAAATAAAGGTTACTGAACAGTCTTAAATGTTCTGTCGGTAATAGTCAGCACAATATCTACTGCTTAGAATTGAAATAAAACAATATTTAATCTTCGTTTTATGGCTAACCAGACTCCTTGGCTCTAGAGTTAGGAAACTATAATTTACAAAACAAAATTGAATTTTTCAACGTATTTCTGACTTCTTCACTACAAGTCACACGACGCAACAATGTTAAAATAACTCTGTTCACATTTGAAACAAAATCCCGATCGCAGTTGGTATTGTAATTGAAATTAATTTTTACAAATGTGATCTTGAGATAAGAAATAGGGATGGGAGCTTATTATAAAATACCGGTTATTTTGAAATCAATTTAAGATTTAAGCTGAAGAAAGTCAAGCAATAAAATATAAACTTATTTTTTTTTACATTTTAAAGTCAACAAATCAGTCAGGAAAACAAAATGAGAGGTCCCTTGCAATAGAAATCAAAGAAAATTTGCAACTGTAAACCAACCAGAAGATAGTTGAAAGAACGTCACTAAATACTCCTCCTCCTAGTCTTTTTCCTCTTCCTCCTCCTCCTCGTCTTCCTCCTCCTCCACATCTTTCCCCTCGTCCTCCTCCTCCTCGTCTTTCCCCTCCTCTCCCTTCTCGTCTTTTCCCTCGTCTTCCTCCTCCTCTTATTCTTTCCCCTCTTCTTTCCCTTCGTCTTCCTCCTCCTCGTCTTACCCCTCCTCCACGTCTTTCCCCTCGTCTTCCTCCTCCTCCTAGTTTTGTCCTCGTCTTCCTCCTCCTCCTCGTTTTTTTCCTCGTCTTCCTCCTCCTCCACGTCTTACCCCTCCTCCACGTCTTTCCCCTCGTCTTTTTCGTCTTCCTCCTCCTAGTTTTTTCCTCGTCTTCCTCCTCCTCGTTTTTTCCTCGTCTTCCTCCTCCTCCTAGTTTTTTCCTCGTCTTCCTCCTCCTATTAGTTTTTTCCTCGTCTTCCTCCTCCTCCTAGTTTTTTCCTCGTCTTCCTCCTCCTTCTCGTTTTTTTCCTCGTCTTCCTCCTCCTCCTCCTCGTTTTTTCCTCGTCTTCCTCCTCCTCGTCTTACTCCTCCTCCACGTCTTTCCCCTCGTCTTTTTCCTCGTCTTCCTCCTCCTCCTCCTAGTTTTTTCCTCGTCTTCCTCCTCCTCCTAGTTTTTTCCTCGTCTTTCTCCTCCTCCTCGCTTTTTTCCTCGTCTTCCTCCTCCTCGTCTTACCCCTTCTCCACGTCTTTCCCCTCGTCTTTTTCCTCGTCTTCCTCCTCCTCCTAGTTTTTTCCTCGTCTTCCTCGTCCTCCTCCTCCTAGTTTTTTCATCGTCTTCCTCCTCCTCCTCGTTTTTTTCCTCGTCTTCCTCCTCCTCGTCTTACCCCTCCTCCACGTCTTTCCCCTCGTCTTCCTCCTACTCTTATTCTTTCCCCTCTTCTTTCCCTTCGTCTTCCTCCTCCTCGTCTTTCCCCTCCTCTTCCTCCTCCTCCACGTCTTTCCCCTCGTCTTCCTCCTCCTTCTAGTTTTTTCCTCGTCTTCCTCCTCCTCCTCGTTTTTTCCTCGTCTTCCTCCTCCTCCTCGTCTTCCTCCTCCTCCTAGTCTTTTTTCTGGTCTTCCTTCTCCTCCTGGTCTTTCCCCTTGTCTTCCACCTCCTCCTCACCTTTCCCTTCGTCTAACTCCTCTTCCTCGTATTTCCCCTCCTCTTCCTCCTCCTCCTCCTCGTTCTCCTTCTTTCCCTTTGTTGTCCTCCTTCCCCTCGTCATCCCCTTGTTTCCCTCTTCTTCTTCTTGTCCTTGTCTTCGCCCCCCTGTTCTTGTTGTCTTTCTATTATAGCAGCTAGTGCTCTTTCACGTGATGTTTATTTCCCAAATTCTCCCCTATACCTAGTGAGGAGAAAGACCTAATTCTACGCCAAAAATCCCAGTCAGCTCAAAAGTGATTAAACCCACGGCGTGAAGGAGCAGCTTCTGGACATAAATGTGAAGAGGCATCCTTAACGTTGATGATGCGTTCAGTGTCTGCATGGGGCAGAACTAGGGGCAGGTGGCGAGGACTACTCGTATGAATGAGAGCGAGGCGCGTGCGTCTGGAACTCGCGTCGCGTCGGCGAGCAACATTAAACTAAACAGACACGCGGCCCTGCAGCTCGTCGTTTTGTAGCGATGAGATCGCTATTTCTGATCTTGCCAGCGCGATCCATCCGAGAGTCGAGACACGTTGCAGAAAGCAGCGGAATCCTAGGTGCACACTCCTACTTTCTCGTTATGTTACAGCCTAGTAACGCTTCAAATTAGGCCTACACATTTCGGGATTTTCACGAAAATTTACCATTTTTGCATGCCTGCTAATAAGAAAAAGTTTTAATTTTCATGTGTAAATTGTTTTTATAACTGTCTGGCCCACCAACGAGCATTAAACAAAATAGATCTAGCCACTGTACCAAATACAAAAATAAATAATACTACAAAGTAAGACAGTAAAAAATTTAGGGGTATATTTAGATTCAAATTTAAATTTTCAAAGTCAAGTGACCTACATAAAGAAAACTTTTTCCATAATTCATTCCCTCAGACACTTAACCAACGTTCTACCTCTCAGCCTTAAAAAGAACCTGATCCAAACTTTAGTGATGCCCCACTTCGATTATTGCGGTTCTCTATTCACGAATCTTAATACTGATCTTGCCCATAGACTACAGCGTGTTCACAATATCTGCGTTCGTTTCCTTTGTAATATTAGAAAATTCGATCATGTAACACCGTCACTAGAATTGTTGTCTTGGAGTCCACTTAAAGAAAGAAGATTCTTCAACTCTCTCTTATTACTATTTAAAATTATCCACACCTCCACACCCTCTTACCTAGCATCTCGTTTTGTTTACCTTTCACTACATCGAACCCGGAACATGTACCTTCTCTCTATTCCTCTGCACAGAACATCCTTCTACTCATCATCTTTCAGCATATCTATTCCACGCCTCTGGAACTCTCTCCCTGACCACGTCAGAGACTGTCGGAAAATATCAAAATTCAAATTTAAATTTAAAAATTACATTCTAGTTCATGGAACTGCTTGTTGAACACTGTCAGGTTGCGCAACTTCGCCTTAACCCATGACATATAGTAAATATTGTAACTATGCTGTTGTAAAATTGACAATTAATATGTAATGTATTTATTATTATTATTATTATTATTATTATTATTATCACTATCATCATTGCTATCTCTGTTTTCTTTCTTTTTTCTTGTATTAGCTCGATGAGAGCTCTATAGTGTTCTTTTGATTCTGTTGACCCTCTATAGGGCTTAAATTTAATATGTATTATTTTCATCAGTGTTTGTATTTCTTTTTTGTATTTATATGTGCTATCTGGTAGGATGGAAGAGAAGGCCTTATGGCCTTAATCTTGTCAGATTAAATAAATAAATTATAAATAAATAAATAAATAATACCTCAGGAAAAAATTCGCATAACATAACGAATTTAATTGATTGCATAATACTGTAATAACACACAAACTAAAGCATATTTATTGTCCACTGGAGTAGCTCAAGCTGTAGGCGCGGTTACCTGTTAATCCGGAGCTACGCTCGGGTATGGGTTCGATTCCCGCTTGGACTGACAACCTGGCTTGGTTTCTTCCGAGGTTTTCCCCCTTCCCAAATGTCTCAACTCTTCAAACATCATCTCACTATCATGAATTCCATCGACGTGAATAACCCAGCAATTGTTACAGCGTCGTTAAACAGCAGACTAAAATTATAACTTCTTAATTTTCATGAAAACGTATTTCAATATCGTTCGTGATTATTATTTTCAGTTATTTCCTTTTCACATGATTCTCTCGTTTACTTTCTCAATAGACAATGCAATTATGTGCTGCATGAAATCAATTTTGAAACTTTTGCTGAGAAAAACATTACTTTCCCCGATTCCAAAAAATGGTTTCAGGAATTTTGACTTCATTGCTGCCTTCCTGCCCGCCTGCAACGTTTCCTCATAAACAATTGGACGGATTTTATTAACATTCAATATCCACAAAGGTAATTTATTTGTATATATATTATATTTTATTATCGCTTTATTAATCTTTGTCTACATGTATATTTAAGGGTAGCATGTTAAATAACCAAATTTGGAAAGTATTCATTGTGTGTTACCCGCTATTACGATACCTGATGATGCCATTTCGTGGCGAAAACTTTCGTCTCTTGTAAGTTCAACAATATAATTCCATTTTATGTCATAATTTAATGGCTTAATGCTTTATAATAAAATATAAGTAATTTGACGGAAATAAACAAATATAGATACATTAATTTTGCATGTTTATTATGTTTAAAATCTCGGAAAATTTATTTTATGTATTTGCTCAACGAAGAAAAATTAAAACCAGTGTTTTCTATAATAACAATTTCTGAAAAACTATAGCCAGATGAAACAAAACTAAGGTTGGTTTGAGAGTTTCCATTTTGTGATTGATAAAGCTGGGTCCACACTATATAACAAAACACGTTATATAACAAAGTTATATAACTTGTTGCAGAAACGGGAAGAAAATGTTATACTAGTATAATATGAGGTTTTTTGTGTTATATAGCAAGTTATATGTTATCCATCGGGTGTCGGTAAAGATCAAAAGATGTTATAAAACATCGTTATATAACATGTTTGCGCATCATGTAACTTGTTATAAAATACACCCTCTGTACAAAAAGGTACGAGCTGAGTCTTGCTGGAATCATCACGTCATGTGTTTTGCATTATTGCGTAGTATCTTGTACGCATTCTCTGTGCGCTTGGCCTGATTATTCGTCTGTGTTCCGAAGTCAACTTGGCATAATGTAGTGAAACAAGACTGCAACTTATGAGTTAATTGAGCTGTACAGAGAAAACCGGGTATTATGGGATCCGGGACTGATATGGACTACAAAGACAAATAAAAAGCACGACGCATGGGCTGAATTGGGTGTTAATATTAAAATGGCTGTGCAAGAGGTTGAAAAGAAAATGAGAATTCATATTGGTCAGTTCCAGATAGAATTAAAGAAAGGGAAAAGTGGATATGGAGCAAACACTCACTACAAATCAAAATGGATGTACTTCAAAATGCTCTTGTTTTTAAGAGACAAAATGAGTCAGTGATAGCTTCACATACTCTGGCACAATCTTGGATATGCTCTGCTTGGAGAATTTGAACAAATAGCTTAACATTTTGTAGGAATCTCCACTTGGAAGAAATCTTAAACTAACGGTTTCTCTCGCCAGTATTGCATCTCGAAATGAAGTGTCTTTCTTACTTATCTTATATCCGATTACGTTTATAAGATATTCAAAATTAGAACTGATCATTCTGGCAAAGTTTTTGACACTTCCATCACATCCAAGTTCTTCTGCCAAGGAATCACTAGCATCTCTCTTAAGATCTGCTAAAAGGTTACTTATACTTTGTTGTTTTATAGCTAGTTAAAGTTGGTCGCACCCAACACTTTCGTTTACAAGACCTATTACTTCCTGCCAGAATCACACAAGCAGCAGCAGCAGCAGCAGCAAGAACTACATCATCTGCCCTCGACGCCATTTTCAAATGTGACATTTATTTCATTTATCGAGTTATATAATTTGTTACAAGAATATTATTTTGATACCAACGCAAATATAACATACAGCAAGTTAAAGAAACATGTTGCATACAAATTTTGTTATATAATGTGTTTTTTTATATAGTGTAGACCCAGCTTAAGGAATCAGAAAATGTGAACAGTTTTCATTCAGCAAAAATTGTGGTTTATGTTATATTATTATTATCACTATCATCATTGCTGTTACACGATGAAAGAGTAATGGAACGGAGAAAAATTCTCTCCGGCGCCGGGATTTGAACCCGGGTTTTCAGCTCTACGTGCTGATGCTTTATCCACTAAGCCACACCGGATACCACCCCGGCGTCGGACAGAATCGTCTCAGATTAAGCTCCAACTCTTGGGTTCCCTCTAGTGGCCGCCCTCTGCACTACGTCATAGATGTCTATGAACGTAGGATCGAAGTCCACACATGTGTTGAGGTGCACTCGTTATGAGTGACTAGTTGGCCGGGATCCGACGGAATGTAGTGAAATAAGCGCCGTCTTAAATCACGAACTGATTTACGCATATCATATATATTATTTTAATGTACCGAAGTACATATGATATTTCCTTGCAGATATTCTGCGTCGTCATACGATGAAAGAGTAATGGAACGGAGAGGGCGGCCACTAGAGGGAACCCAAGAGTTGGAGCTTAATCTGAGACGATTCTGTCCGACGCCGGGGTGGTATCCGGTGTGGCATAGTGGATAAAGCATCAGCACGTAGAGCTGAAAACCCGGGTTCAAATCCCGGCTCCGGAGAGAATTTTTCTCCGTTCCATTACTCTTCAATCGTATGATGAAGCAGAATATCTGCAAAGAAATATATGTACTTCGGTACATTAAAATAATATATATAAAAAATAATATATATTGCTATTACAGTTACTTTAACAGCATTTTTTTTTCCTTCTATTAGCTTAATAACTGCTCTATAGTGTTCTTTGAGCCTGTTGACCCTCTATAGAGCTTTAATTTAATTTGTATTATTTTTGTCAGTGTTTGTATTTTTTTGTATTTCTATGTGCTATCTGGCAGAATGGAAGAGAAGACATTATGGTCATAATCATGTCATATTACATAAATAAATAAGTAAATAAATATAAAGATTCATTTAGACATTGATTTCTTCCTATTTTAAGGTAGATTCTGTGTAATTTGTATTACACAATGATCCCAAACCATAAAAACACCCGTCTTGTTGCAAACTTTCACTTCTAAATTCATAAAGCAGTTCACTAGTGTGAAGCTTGTTCTATCTGTGTTTCTGAAGTCACTATAGTATATATAGTATTGTAGAAGAACTTGGGTTGTTAATTATCAGCATGAGAGAAAAACAGTTGTTGAACAAGATGAGAAATGACTACATTCCCAGAAATGAAGTCTGTGTTACAAATACGCGAGCAATGCGATAAATTAACGAACGTGATAATAGAGGGAGCATCGCACAGCACTATAGAAACGCGAGTACGTCCCAATTACACGCTGCATTTTTATTCTTGTAAGTAAAATAAAAGCAGAGATGCATAAAGAGGCATATTTGTTACCTCAGAACAACAGTGGGATATCTTGTAAAAATCATATTTTAAACAATGAGGATAAAAATTGCTATTGAACATCGAGTGCAATATGTAAACAAACTTCTGATTTAATATGAAGCTAAAACAACAAGAAACTGACAAGCACCACTGATCTACAAAATGAAGCTAGCTTAAAACTTAGTTTATCAAGATAACCCAATGTAGTTCTGATGTAACGAATTGTAATTTCGTCATGACATGTTGAAAAGAATGTTGTACTGTATTATGATTCTGATTTTGGTAGAAAAGCTAAATGAAGAGTCCACTGCAAGAATGATGGATGTCACTTTCTTCTCGAAAATGAACCAAGACTGTCAATGCATAGCTTAAGACATATAGAATGTACATACAGAGTTATACGGCATTAACACCGATAGTCATTGTCCAGTAATGATCGGAAAATCACAGTTAAGCTTTGAGCGCTAAGCATTTCAAACTTTCAATTGAGGGGCTTAGAACAAAAAGCAGGTAAGTGACGGAAACCTAGTTTTGAGGAAATTACAGTTAAAGTTCTACATGCAATGGAATATTATACACTAGTTTGGTGAAATGATGCCCGTATAGCAGCACTGCACAGTGTGATCACTTACTTGATTTTATCCCAAAGAAACATTCTATTGGGCTATCACAACACGCACTTACCTCATTTTTTTAATAATGTCACTTACCTGCTTTTTGTTCTAAGCCCCTCAATTGCTTCTCCTGCAAAATGTATTCCAAATGACATCCATCATTCTTCCAGTGGACTCTTCAAATATTATCAACAGTAATCTCACTAGAGGTTTTGATTTAAGTTATCTAGAGAAAATCAAAACTCGAGTGGATTTAATTGACTATTACACGATTAAAAAAAAGTATATAAAGATTAGAAAAAATAAAGTACTCTAATACAATAAAATATTAATTGACTTACTGAAATTGAGAGGTGTGCCGGAAAAAGGGCGTATACGTCAATATTGCGAATTGAGATACATGCAATCTAAGATTTTAAAACGCACCTGAATAAAATGTTATACACGCACGCAGCCCTGTCCTGCAGGTATGTACAGTACAATCAAAACAAAATTTCGCTACTATAATTATTCACTACATTTTAGACTGTTTTCCCGAAGAAGGTCGTATAGGTCTATCCACCTTTCTTCCGGCAAAGCCCTCAATTCTATTTAACTAATGTTAGCTTCACCAAAACGATTGAACGGCGCCGCCATTTTCAGTTAACAGTCTATGCTGTGAACAAATGACGATCGCAAAGCATGTCTTATGGTACCGTAAAGAATTTGCAGTTCGAAATGCTGGCAAACAAAGAAACAAATTGTAGGAAGGTGATAAAAACAGAACAAAGTATATAAAGATAAGAAGAAATAAAGTACTCTAATACAATAAAATATTAATTGACTTACTAAAATTCTTTTACACTAATGTTAGCTTCACTAAAATGTTTCAACGGAGCCGCCATTTTCAGTGGACTATCTATGCGGGAAACAAATTTCGATCGCAAACCATGTTTTATAGTACCGAAAAGAATTTGCAGTTTGAAATGTTGGCAAACAAAGAAACAAATGCTAGGTAGTGATAAAAACAAACAAATGCTAGGAAAGCGATAAAATTGTACGATAAGCAGCAATGATTGGTTGAAAAACGTCCTTTCGTACCGATTTATTGGTCAAAAGTAGTATGACGTAGTAAAAGTGTAATAGTCATCAAAATCTAGCAATGAATTATCTTACTTTTATCACAATATGAAGACTAAGTAATTATAATAGGCTATATTTCGGGTGATAATTTAAAATACTGTGATGGTCAATAATCAAGCTTTCCTTTTTCCTTTTTTTATGAATATTTTCTCCTTATTTTTCTACACATTCCTGAATTCTGGTTTCTTCCTCTCTTCATCACTTCCTTTAATTTTCTTCCTCCTCTTAGTATTGTCTGCTAGAAACCTCTCACTAATACAGTGCACGTACGTACTTCTTTTCATCCATCGTGAGTGCTATATCTGGACAATTTTGAATTCTTAAAATTAGTTATTTCTTATGCGGAATGTTTGGAAAGTCACTGAACTTATAATATATGTTATAAGCGATGTCTAGCGACCATCAAAACAGACTTTGACTCCTTACATTTCACCAGTTTTCGTTTTGAAGTGCTCTCTTATGTTATATGCTATTATAGTAGATTGCAGTTTATCACGTATGCGTGGGCACACTTGAAACTCTACATAACATGTTGCTACTACCCAAAGATAAAGGTATGATCGTGTCAAGTGTGGATATCGTGAAGGCCATAGATTTTTAGAGGTAATGCGTTCACCAAAAATCTCAGTCAAAAGTTGTAGAGATCATCAGCTATGTGTGGAGTGGCGCTGTCTTGTTGGAACCATGTGTATCATTTCATCTTCAAATTGACAATGAAATTGTACAGCATGTCAAAGCAATAACATAGTATTAATTATTGAATATTTCATTACAGAAAATAGGATCAACAATGTGACGCGACGTCTGGAGCTGCTAAATGAAAACGCGTAGTTCCTGATCATTTAGCGACGTGGCATGTAAATTGAGAAAATTATCCGAATACCGTAATTGTCGTTCTGTGACTTGATGGTGGCGGAAAGGTAAAACCTGGCTCGTCTGTGTGAAAAGTAACATCGAACATATTAACACTTCTCTATCGAATGGCATTTTTTTAACATTTGCAGTAACTTAATTGTGTTTCGTCGTCAACATCCTAGAGCTCTTATATTGCTAATATTTTAAATAGAAATGTTTTAAATCAATTGGAATGGCTTCATGCGCTGTTGGAAGTCCTACATGTATATGTTGTGCTAACTTAATTATTTTACTGGGCTCTGTATCACAGAGTCAGAAATATCCATTAGCTTTTCCTCGGTCATTTTAAGCGATTTCCCACTCTGAGGTACTCCACTGAGCCTGTTTGCGAACTGCATTTTGATCTGAAAGTTTCTGCTCCACTAATTCCGAACAACTACCGCTTTGCCAAAACACATTAAAAGAAAATACGTTCTTCACGAGAGAAGACCGTAGCTTCTGAAACATACGGTTCTCCACTGAAAATAATGTATATAATTTGAAATTCATTCAAGAATCAACGCATCCATAATTTTGGAATTACAATATATATATATATATATATATATATATTTTTTTTCACTTGCTGGATCACTAAGTGCACATTGTACGAGTGCACTCTTCTGAGGAAAGGGCCAGTACTATGTTTCTATGGCGATCAAATGCCGTCATTTAAAGCGGTGTATTAATTTTTAGAAACATCCATCGGCACAGATATGTCGAATGATTATTATTAGTATATTACTAATAACATGTATGAGCAGAATTTTATTTTATCTCCCTTTCTAAATCTCACCCTTTCCATACTTCTCCACTTAAACATCAATTCATAGGTACTCTTCATTTCTCTGTCTCTTTTCTGTTCTTTTTGTATGTTCTACAAACTCGTGGTAGAACTGGATTTTTACATATTTGGATAGTTTTGAATATATTATACAGAGTGATTCAAACCTCTGCTACAAACTCTGAGGGGTGATAGATCTAACAATAAGGAACCCTTTTTGTTAAACAACCTATGTCTTTTGACGTGTCGTTTCGAAGTTACCTTTTAAAATGTTTTTGCGCGGGCGTATGTCAATGTATGCGAATGTGTGCACCTGTTTGTTTGTTTGTTTGTTTGTTTGTTGAGATGTTTGCAAGTGAGAAAAGGGAAAATATCCCCAAGTCACCTCCATAGTTATAACCAGACTTCGGCCCTGAGCACAGAAACGCATGAAGTTCAGAACACAAGGACGATAGTGTTCTGTTGGTCGAGTGGAGTGGGAGATAGAGCGCGCCGTTACTTCGTGTCTCAACATGTAAACAGACCGTCACAGTACGGCACAAAATATATTTCATCCTGTACAGATGCAGTACATACAGTACATTCCTAGAGTAGACAATAAATGTCTACCATTAAAGTATTAACGTGAGTTGTAACCTTTAATCAGATATCCCTACGCCGAAGCCTGTTACACGTACCGCAGCCAAGCAGCAATAGGCCTACACACAACGGTAATGCACATTACGGACCCACCTGTGTTGTTGCAGTCGGGTGACTGCACACGGGTCATGACGTCATTTATACTCCGTGTACTCTAAACCTCATACTGGTTACTCTGTGTCCTTAGGCCGAAGCCTGGTTATAACACAGTCTAGTATATACAGTCACGAAGCTCAATACGTAGTAATTATGCATCCATAGATAGTTGCTAACCACTAGGATCGCTACTATCGCCTCATCACAGACAATGCGAAATAGTACCTGCACAGTCTATTGTTCCTAGTATCCCCATAAACTCAAGCTTCGTGACTGTATATACTAGACTCTGGTTATAATTTGTAATTATTAGAAGCGATTTACTCACAAATTAACGTCAGTTTTAAACGTTTCCTAGTTGGTTAATTGGCTCATGTCCCGTTAATTTACTTGCCTGAATTTCTCAATCAGACACTATTACTCGTTTCTACATAAAAGCTTGCAAAAACATTTTTAAACGTTTTGTTCAGTGATCTGTGATGCAATATTCTGTATAATACGACGCAGTATACTCTTTACGTAATTAAACTTTGGATGAATAATTTATGATCGTGTTTTCCATTATCAACCAGTAGCAATAATAAGAAATTTGAAAAAAAAAATAATTTACGACCATGCTTTGCGCTATCAATCTAGCATTAATCGTGCGATAAGAAACAGCTATAATTTGAAAGAATACTTTATGGAAGTACTTTGTACTACAGTATTAAAGCAGCAGAAATAATATCACAAAACAATTTTTAAGACGACTTATTTAGAAAGATACGACAAAAAAGAAATGTCTAGTCCTATCTAAAATACGTAAGGTACACGTACCAAATAACGTTACCTTAACACTGTTGCTCTGGATATTAGTTGTGTACAAACACAAAAATTATGAAAAAGAAACTTTAATCTTATCTTTACAAAATAACACAATGAAAATGGTGATAATATATACTGGAGAAGAATTACAACTCAAATAGGAAAACTTTGTATACTAGCGTTATTAGAAACAGCTTGTCCAATTAACGCCACCTATTTTCTAGTAACCTATACACTTATAATTATTAATGAATTATTTTCCTTAAACAACACAAATTGAACTAAGCAACTACATTTCAGTTTCTGTTAATAAAAGGTACAAAATCACTAATGAAATATTCTTAATCTGAAGCTGAAACACCAGAGGGATTAGGAAAATATGTTTTCCGGTAACTACTTATTTTCAGAAAACGAGACAACGAGACACAGTAGAAAGTTATAAACACGAAAGCAATAACCTTAGTTAACTATGAATGTTTTCACAAGTAAAACAAAAAAATAAGGGTTTGATAAGCAATTGCACCAATATCAACACTGTGCACATTTTGGACATTTGTAGTTGAATGGTTAGTGTTTTTCCTTATGTTTCCACACTTACCATGTAAGTACCTCATACAATGTGACTATAAAAGCAATGAAAATACTATTAAAAAACTGGGGACTATCGTTAAACAAATGAGTACCATACTAACATAACTTAAAATTTTATCTATAGACCTTTAACGCCACGTGGCGTTAAAGTGCTACTGAGTACTTGAAATATTACAAGCCTGTTTCTCTAACATTTTCAAATGTTATAGATAGCAAATATTTTCTTTGCATAGGACAATGTTTAAGGATCACGAAAATATCTGCAGTGCTTGGGAAAAGTTACATAAGTAAGTTTTCACAAATTATAATAATATGATAATTTATTGACAACTTACACTGATTTATGTCGATTTGATTCTTTTCTGTATGAATTATTATAATGGGAGGAATACCGATGTATTTTTTTCCAAGCGAACAGATCTTCCGTAAGTTGTCAATAAATTATTAAAAAAGGCTTGTGGAAACTGACTTGTGTCACTTTTCCCGAGCACTACAGATATATAGTTTAGTATAGTTATTATTTGCTCAACACACAAAATAAAATATTGCCTCCTATCTTGATATAACAGCAAAATGGTGGAATATCATGCCAATCCTAAATGTCAGCGGACAGCTAGTAACTCATTTCACCATAGATTGCAAGCGAATGCAGGCTACAGTAGTGCACTACCGAAATCAGGTGTCGTTAAAAAGAATTAATAGGGTGGCGTTAAAGATATACATGGCGTTATTTGTCTCAGGGACCTCACATCACTTCACATAAGAACACATGTAATTTATTATTTGTTTACAGAAGCATTTTAATTTTCGTACAGCTCGAAATTACTCGCTAGATACACATCTACATTATTACAGGTAGGGGATTCTCCATATTTATGTCCCTAGGAATAAAGTGGTATAGCTGTAATTAAAGTCATCAGACACTGGAATCGAAACCTGTACTCTACAAAGTATGAATATGATAAACATACACACTTTAAAGAAATGTATTCGGTGAGTTAACAGCAAGAAGAAAATAAAGCAAGGAAAGGAGGATGACAGGCGAAACCGAGGTACTAAGAAAACCTTCCCTTAGTCACATTTGCAGCCAAAAATCTCATAAATACACCTTCTAAAAATTATACTCATATTTATGTAGCTAGTTGGCAATGTATGCAATTGAGGGGGAAAGGAACTGGCTACCGCATCTCATTATCTCCTGATCTAGTTGCCTCATAAGTGGTGCCTTCTTGGTATTACTTGTGAGGTTCAGACCTATCTTCGGACAGTTGACTAAACAACAACAATACTGATACTGTTAATATAACCGAATCACGTATGTATATTTATTAATGAATTACGTTAAAACAAGTACTGTTCAAATTTGTCATGCATGTAATACAATGTGACGCTGTGTGTAAAGCGGAAAATTGAATGTATATGAAACTCACTGCATATGTTAAATGGATCACAGATTTCGACCTGAAATCAGAAGGTGTGCAAGACAGGCAGATGTCGAGTGATAAATCAAATACAATTTAAAGATTAATTAAATACTATTATAGTCACAATCATGCTATGGTATGAAAGAAAAATTTCACAACCTCGAGCGGGAATTGAACCTGCGACTTCCTGTTCTCCGGTCAGGCGTTCTACCACTGAGCTACCGAGTTCGTCTCACGCTAAAGGCTCGGAATTATCCATTGATACTGGCGACTCTGTTATAGAGTACTGTCCATAGCGTCTGATCTAGTCAGCACTGCTTATGGGTGGAAAGAAACTTTACAAATGTAATCTTCATCTTACGATGTTTGGATGACGTAAGATGAAGGTTACAATTTAAAGAATTTCCCTCGCAAGTCCATTTCTTTTTATACTTCGCAATAGCCGTTTTATTAAAAAAAAAAAAACAATTGTTGATTGTCATATATGGAAACTCCCATCTTTTAATCATAATATAACTAGCAAGCAATATTTCCTACTATTATAATAGCTTTATAATAATAAATTAATATTATCCTTACCCAAACGGATCATACTGTATAGTTAATGTAATAGAAAAAGCACATGTTAAATTCTATATATTGCTATAAAAGTAATAGTATAACATTTTAGTAATAACAGCATACAGTATATCTATGGTGCGCAGTAAAAAGGTTGTAAATCAGAAATGGTTGTTTTGAGTCATGACCTCCATGTGAATAGAAAAAATGTACTTCTTCAGATGGAATAAAAGTCGTAAGTCTATCCTCTTTCAAAATGATTCAGGTTCAGACAAAGTAGCTGTTTCAGGATAGGCTGTATAACTTGACTTGCTTCAGACTAAGTAAATACTACCCCCTTCTACTAGCTAAAATTCTACCTGCTAGCTAAAACACCAGTGAATGGACAGTACGGCCAATCGGAACTGAATATATGTAGTCACTACTGTCGGCTGGGAGACACGTGACAACTAGTTAATGTTTGTAAAAAAAAAAACGCACGAACCAAGGATGTCTATCCTGATACAGCTACTTTACCCGAACCTTAATAATGATGTAGAGCAGTGGTCGTCAGCATTTGCTGAAGTGGGTAACGGGTAAATTGTGTATCGGTATATGCACCGTCGTGCAGAAGGGAGACAGAGAAAGCCTATCCGCCAGCATCCCCGGATAAGAGACGCTAGCCCGAGGGTGCACTGTGCTGATGACCGCTGATGTAGTGCGTAGAGTTAACCCTTAAATTCACAAAGTATCCTATAGGATACAACAGGTTAATATCTATATACAGGGACATAATTTTATTTTTACTTCAATTTTTATTGTACCTGACTTTTTGAATGTACTTCACTCCCACCCCTTCTACTAATGAAGTTCAACCTTCCTCCACACAGATCAAAGACCGCATATACAGTCATAGTAACCTTACGGTCATAGTAAACAGTACGTTCTAAAAATATGTTCGCGTTTTCCAGTGAAGAAAGAGCTTTCAATATTGAATCATTTTCGCACAGGTACTGTCGTCCATTTGCCTACATCATATTCCGATTTCCCCCACCAGCTTTTATTCGCCAGCTAGTGGCTGGGCTGTCTTAGCTCTCTTCTGAGAACATTAATTTCTGTTAGGAATTGGACGTCTGCGTAATATTATACCCATACATTTGTTTAAAATAACTTAAAAAAAAAGGGCCTCGTTAAGTAATTAACTGTCACTTGATTTCCTCCCTTTCTACGACTCTACGACATAACCACTTGGACGGACAGTAGATAGTATGTCTGAGTAATTTTATCTTTTCGGATCGGGCAAAAGTGAAGACTGAATTTACAGTACGTAAGGTACTCTTTTATAGAGTAGGTACAGAATTATTTCAACATGAGTTACTGATACGAAATATGAACCTGGTAATTGGAATTAGGTACAGTAGTCTATAGTGCGATAATATGCACATTAGAACTGAAGCCTGTATCGAAATGAACGGCCACCATTTTCAAAAATGTTTTTAAATATCCATATTATGATTATTTTTCAATTTAACTTCATTCTCTATATTGTACGCTAATGTACTGTAGACAGTATAATATACACTGCATAATGAATACGTCCACATGGACAGCTCAGTTCGTGAGTAAAAACAATCATTGTTAATACTGTACTGTATTTTGATTAAACAAAAACCTAATGAAAATGATCAAACTCAAAAGCGCAATATTTCCTAGTTTACGTAAATGGATAAACTACTTTTCTTCCCTCCTATACTTAGTAAAGTGATTTGTTTGTATATTACGCCAGTATCATCGAACTCCAGTCGTGGAAGGGGGTAGCAAACGGCGTTGATCCAGAGGTATAGGCAAGTTAATATTAAAAATGTTAGTAAAAATAAAATGATGTCCCTGTATATAATTTGAACTGGTAATGGAAATTACGGGAAAACGGCTGAACGGATTTTAATGAATGGCCCGTCATTTTGAAGCTTAGCATCCAAGGATTTTCAGAAAAATAGTAACTTTCAGAGAAGCGTCAGTTATTACATAATTTTCCTATTTTCCAAAATCCATCTTTCGTCAGTTTTGAGAACTAATTGCATTTCAGAATAAAACAAAACACACTACAATAAACAATAGGCTATTACACGAAGGTCATGACCTGCAGGATTGCTAACATATTTAGAGCTCAAATTCAATTGGTCATTAAAAACTTCTAGACTTACTAAAAATAATTTACAGGTCCGATTCTGCGGTGTGTAATTTTCTGAGTAGAGTTGTGTAATGGATATTAAAATCTACAAAATTTGAGGTGGTTTGATGACATTATTACCATTAGAAATGCAATATTATTATAGTTAATGCCATGATGTGACTATTTTTTCATTAATTATACATATTAATGCTATATTGGTGATATGAACGTCAAACGTTTTGGGGTTGTATAAGCAGATGTAGAGAATATCTTAAATCAGATCTTCATTTCTATAATTTACTGAGTGGCGGCTATATATTATATATAATATATAATATATATATATATATATATATATATATATATATGGTCAGCGCGTCTGGCCGCGAAACCAGGTGGCCCGGGTTCGAATTCCGGACTGGGCATGTTACCTTAGTTGAGGTTTTTTCCGGGGTTTTTCCCTCAACCCAATTCGAGCAAATGCTGGGTAACTTTAGGTGCTGGACTCCGGACTCATTTCACTGGCATTATCACCTTCATTTCATTCAGACGCTAAATAACCTAGATGTTGATACAGCGTCGTAAAATAACCCAATAAAATAAAAATAAATATAATGTAATATAACTGCAAAACTTACGTAAGATAATATTGTTATTAAAAATAAAATATTTTTTATAGTTATTAATCAAGTGGGGTTCGGTCTTTTTCATATATACTTAATGGGGATGTAGTGTAGATATTTATATGCGTCATTCTCTTCAGTATAGGCTCGAGAGAGCGCAAAAATTACAGTTAATAAGGGAAAACCAAAAGGTATTACTTACTGATAAAATAAGAGACCTACAAAATTTTGAAGTCTCACGATCATTTCAGCAAGATCTCTTAGCAGGATATTCAAGCTCTACATGCAGCAGCTATACCAAGATAC
The DNA here is from genome assembly GCF_040183065.1 of Periplaneta americana. Lineage (NCBI taxonomy): Eukaryota > Metazoa > Arthropoda > Insecta > Blattodea > Blattidae > Periplaneta > Periplaneta americana. The sequence goes on from NC_091122.1 coordinate 58,003,787, forward strand.
TATGTCTATTGTTCGAAAGCATAGCAAACTTGACTTTTTTTAACTTTCACCTACGATCCACAATGACCTGAAATGGCTATTGCTTTATTCCCACATGAAAAACCCACTGATAGTCGTGACATTGTTACTTGCGTTTTCGCGTTGAAACTCAGACTGAAAGTGGATATGTTCAAGAAAAAGTATTTGGCATAAAAAAAACCATTCAGAGGGAGTATGTTTCATTATTATGGAAGGAAATAACTTTCAAAATGTCTGGTATTCTTCATTGTAAATAAATCTGAAAAAAAAAATTATTTGAACGTCTAATGAACTTAGTTTGCAACATTTCCTGCACAAGCCATTAGCATGCTATAATTTTAGTAGAACAATAAAAAAAAAATTGGTAGGAAAATTAAATAACCAAAATTACACAAAACTATAATATTGTACAACATATAACATATGGACACTGCGATAGTTGTTTTCTTTACAGTCCGACAGGATTTAATAAACTAGTGTGAGAAATGAAGTTTTGCCAATTTAAGGGTTAAAGTCTCTCAATATTGTATCTGTGTTTAAACTTTAACATACTTTAGAATTTACAAGATATTACTTAATCCGCAACCATTTGTATCATACCTAAGAATAGATTTAGATATTATTAAAAACATTTACTTAAAATTTATGAAATTATGCTTATATCTCCAGTAAAACCTATCATAATTTATTATATAGGTCCTCATTTCAAACTTCGCTTTTGCTGCAGGTACAGTACATACAAAGTTTAGTATATACAGTCACGAAGCTCAATACGTAGGGAATATGCATCCATAGATAGTTGCTGACCACTAGGATTGCTACTATCGCTTCATCACAGACAATACGAAATAGTATCGGCACAGTCTATTGTTCCTAGTACCCTCAACAACTCCAGCTCTTCGTGACTGTATATACTAGAATAGACTGCACATACTCAAAACTTTATTATTTTGACTTATGCGCCTTTTACCACGCACCAAAGACATGAGAATAGAAATATGATAAAAATGAATTAACAAATGAAAAATATTAAAGTTCAATAAATGGTTTACGTGAGAGAAAGATATGAATGAATGAAAATTAGAACTATGAAGGCCGAAACAAGTTTGCTCCTCATCTCGCGGTCGTGTTTTGTTTCGTAAACACCACTTCATGTCGGGGATTACTTCATTTTCTAACCGCGAGATTATGAAGACACATTGTTGAGCCGCTCGTTCGACGACTGCTCGCTGCGCGACGCCTGGTATAATTCGATTGGCAGCTAACCACACAATCAACGGCTGAGTGGGTATAATTCCCGTTAATACTATTCATTAGCATTGCATTTGTCGCTCCCTCTATTTTGTTTACACCTCTATAGAGGAAGAATGAAGCATTAACTGAGTTACAATAATTTGGATTATTTGCCGATATATTCAAATATGTGTAATGTTTCAAACCAGTATTTACATATATTCGAAACTAGGGATGGGAGGTTCTTGGAAAATAACCGGTTATCAGTTAACCGGTTATTTTAAAAATAACTTAACCTGAAGGAGGTTAACCGATCAAAAATAACCGGTTAACGACGTATCTGAACAAAATGAAACAAATAATAATAATAAGATGGTGAAATTTCAAACTTCACTCACATTAGGGTAATTACTAATAATGATGGGTGGAACTGTATCTTAACATTAAAAATAAATTTCTCTACAATATCGTAAATTATTTATATGTAGGCCAATATGCATATTAATAAGTTGAAAATATAAATATATTGACAATCATAATTATTACCTTACCTGAATTTCAACATCGTCAGCTTCATCAGAACTACATGAAGTTCTTTTAGATATCTTTGTTTGTGCATTTTCCTTCACTTTAAGCACGATGGATGTTTACGGAGATGATGTTTTTTTTAATTAGCTGTTCCTCCACCTGCTTTGTAATTTTTCCACATAAATTAAAAACACACGTATTATTTGACTTCTTCGTAAAAAAAATCCCGCACAACACTTTTCTTACAGGACATTTTCACAGTGGAACTTATACTTATGTACAACACAATAATTTAATACGTAGTTGCAACTAAGAGATCTTACTGTTAGAAAGCCACGTACCGTCTATCTTAAATAACAGAAAGTTATTAAAAAAAAAAAAAAAAGGAGATACGACATCGTTTGAAATCACGGATCATTTGAAAAGTTCCAGTAACCCGCGCATTTATATCAGCCAATCAGACAAGTGAAAATTGTTCGCCATATGAAATGCCCCAATAACCAGCACATTTATATTTAAGCCAATCAGAGAAAGTCAGCGATTAAGATAAGCATAGATTGACAGTTGAATTGGAGTCGAAATTATTTTGCCATCTATGGACATATTAAACAACTAAAGCAACATCCCATGCTCCATGTAAGAATGACACAAGAGAAAAATTTGTTGAAGGGGATTACTGTATTTTAAAAAATAACCGGTAGTTCGGTTATTGATGAAAATAACCGGTTATCAGGTTAAACCGGTAAGCAAAAATAACCGGTAATTAACCGGTTAACCTAATGAAAATAACCGGTTATTTTTGCCCATCCCTATTCGAAACAGAGTTTCATCCTTCATCCCTCTGGTAGTTAGTGCTACATCGCGGACATAAAGTTCCCTAAGTCCGGGCTCCATCTCAGACATTGTGAATAAAACAGGTTTCTGAAGCTTTTTTTGCCATTTATCCCGTTCACCGCAACATCACAGATGATAAGGACTGGCCTCGGACTGAGTTAATTCTTAACCACAGTCTAGTATATAGTCACGAATCTTGAGTTGTGAGGTTGCTAGGAATAATAGACTGTGCCGATACTATTTCGCATTTTCTGTAATGAGGCGATATTAGCGACCCTAGCGGTTAGCAACTATCTATGGATGCATATTTTCTACGTATTGAACTTTGTGACTATATACTAGACTGTGTCTTAACCTTGCTTTATGCAAGTAGGAAAAGTTTTGTCATCAGTGACTGAAGATTTATGCTCATTTGCATACTTTCATCAAACTGAAAAGTAGGCTTTTAGGTTAATTTTATATTATATGCGAATTCTATAGTGCCTATAATTAGGCTTGCCAACTTTCGTAAGTAAAAATTAAGGGCACAAACGTTACTGACAATTTTATTGCACTAATTTCCACCTATCAATCCTCATATTCAACAGTACTAGGCCCTTGAAACACCTTGAAAATGCAAAACAGGCAAAATTAAAATTTGGCGCTATCACTCTGATTTATCCCAAATAATGATTTATTTCCACCCAGTAAAGAAGGCATATTGCCAAACATCCAGGCTATAATAATAACGATGACGATAATGACGATGATGATGATGTAAGGAAACCAGAAAATACAGTATACGAACTTCCACACAGCATAATCACACTTTTAAGCGTATTGACATGATTGAGCTTCAAATTCTCACAAATGACGTGCATTTTAGAAATATATGCATCTGAGATGATCTTTTGCATAGATACCTAATTTTTCAAATGAAGAAAATATTGCAACGCAGCATTCACATCTACCATAATAGAGCCCGAATGTTTAGGCATTTATTTTGGTTGAAATAGGCAGGCATATAGGCACTGACATAGTAAAAATAGGCCGTGAAATAGGCACTTATTATTCATTGAAACAGACAAAAAAATAGACAAATACTTAATAAACTATCCCATACGGTACTCACTTTCCTTGGTTACATGTCACACCAAGATGCTTTTTTAAGTTGTCAACTGTCACAGTGAGCCGCCTGTCAGAGAGAACGTTTTTCATGGTGGAAAAAGATCTTTATACTTCTACTGAAGTGATTGGAGCAAACTTAAAACAACTTATTTCAGAAGGACTGTCTCTACTTTGTTTCAGAGATCGGGAAAAACCGACTATGTATTGTCTCAAAAAGAGGGGTGTGAGCAGGGATTAGAGACTTCAAAGTACGCGTGACTTGTGCGTGCAAGCGACAACAGTAACGGAACCTGGAGACTTTCTTTTATTACTTCCCTCATCCCCTTTCTTTCGCTGCTAAACCCCAAAGTGATCGGAGCACTGAGGGTTATACTGTTCAAAAATCTTTGTTAAGTGATATAAAATATGGAATCGATAGGGGAGAAAAGTTCACGATTTCTTGGAAACATATGTATTGCTGGAGAATAAGATTTTCCGCAAATATTAGTGTGGGGTGAATATATATTTTTAATTTGTACAACCGTCCTTTTTTATATAATTTATGTGTGGTTTATTTTAAATGCATTAAAAATATATAAAATGTACAGTAACGTCGTAAAAAGGCAAAAAAAAAGATATTTTACCTTAAAATAGCATACTTACGTACGTACTTACTGGCTTTTAAGGAACCCGAAGGTCTATTGCTGCTCTCACATAAGCCCGCCATCGGTCCCTATCGTGAGCAAGATTAATCCAGTCTCTATCATCATAACCCACTTCCTTCAAATCCATTTCAATATTACCTTCCCATCTACGTCTCGGTCTCACCAAAGGTCTTTTCCCTCCGGCCTCCCAACTAACACAATGCGTGCAGTTCTGTGTTGTGTAACTTTCTCCATTCTCCTGTAACTTCATCCCTCTTAGCCCCAAATATTTTCCTAAGCACCTTATTCTCAAACACCCTTAACCTATGTTCCTTTCTCAAAGTGAGAGTCCAAGTTTCACAACCATAAAGAACAACCGGTAAAGTAACTGTTTTATAAATTCTAACTTTCAGATTTTTTGACAGCAGACTAGATCCGAATAATAACAGGCATTTCCCATATTTATTCTGTGTTTAATTTCCTCCCGAATATCATTTATATCTGTTACTTTTGCTCCCAGGTATTTTAATTTTTCCACCTCTTCAAAGGATAAATTTCCAATTTTTATATTTCCATTTTGTACAATACTCTGGTCACGAGACATAATCATATACTTTGTCTTTTCGGAATTTACTTCCAAACCTATCGCTTTACTTGCTTCAAGTAAAATTCCCGTATTTTCCCTAATCGTTTGTGGATTTTCTCCTAACATATTCACGTCATCCGCATAGAGAAGCAGATGATGTAATCCGTTCAATCCCAAACTCTCTCTCTCTCTTATCCTGGACTTTCCTAATGGCATATTCTAGAGCAAAGTTAAAAAGTGAAGGTGATAGCGCATCTCCTTGCTTTAGCCCACAGTGAATTGGAAACGCATCTTATAGAAACTGACCTATACGGACTCTGCTGTAGGTTTCACTGAGACACATTTCAATTAATCGAACTAGTTTCTTGGGAATACCAAATTCAATAAGAATATCATGTAAAACCTCATTCTTAACCGAGTCATACGCCTTTTTTAAATCTATGAATAACTGATGCATTGTACCATTTTTTCTACATTATCTGTCGAATACAAACGATCTGATCAATACTTGATCTATTACGGCCAAAACCACACTGATGATCCCCAATAATTTCATCTACATATGGAGTTAATCTCTTAAAATAGGAAACGGGAGCTGAATTAGGCAAAAAATGCAAAATAAAAGTTGGGCCTATTGTTTCCACATATGTGGAAACGTGTTTATCTTTAATAGATCATTCATACATACACTCAGTTAAAAAAAGACATTTTGCCTAACATTCGGGCTCTAATCCTAAGGTTTTGCTGCAGTAGCCAGACGCTAGTGTCTCTGCTTCTCCTCCCACACATCCGCTCACACTGGACAAGCCGGTCGAAATAAATTGACCACAGGAATAGTAAGAACCGAACCTCAGCAATAGTAAAAACCGAACTTCAGCCGCCTGCTGCGGCAACTCTGGGAGCGCTCGACCTCCAACTGCACGTGAACAAACAGAAGTGCACCGCTTAATGAAAATAGAGCGCGCTCCGTGTCTCAGTTCACTACTCTCTCCTGACCCCGCATAAATCTCCTTCTTGCATCCTGTGGCCAAGTAATTAAATTATGCACTAGCGATGCCCAGAGAGAAGCTGCTGTGCTATTCTATATTGCACACTATGGATTATACAGCACTAATGAACGTCACTTAAATCTTGGTCATCTATGACCTCAAAATGTGTGTTGGGAGCTATGCGAGGAAATTGAATTATGATGGCAAAGTTGGAGAGTAAAACACTCAGTAGTAAGTTCTTAGCAGCAGTAGCAGTAATGAAGGAGGTAGAGGCAGTAATTTTGGTAGTAGCTAGTAGTAAAGACGGAATAGTCTCAGTAATGGTGGTATCATTAATCACAGACTTGGGGTAATAACAAAAATAGCAAAGCTGTGCACAATCTTGGCAGCAATAGCGGTACAATGGTGCAAGAGTTATAATATATTCATACTGGTGGGTAGTAGTAGCAGCAGTGATAGCAATAGTATTAGTGTTGGCGGTAATAGTAGTATTAGTGTTGGTAGTGGAAGTAGTATTGTGTTAGCAGTTGTGGTATTGGTGTTTGTGCTGACGGTTGTGGATTAGTGTTAGTGGTAGAAGAAGTGGTATTAGTGTTGATGTTGAAAGTGGTGGTATTAACGTACGTGGTATAAGTGGTGGTATTACCGTTGATATAAATGATGTTATTAACGTTGGTGGTATAAGTCAACGGTCATCAGCTCAGAGCACCCTGGGGCTAGCATCTCTCACCCGCGGAGAACACAGTGCACCATGGTGCACTCGTAGCTGCTAGCGGGTATGCTCTCTACCTCTTCCTGCTGCACGACGGGGCACACAAAACGGCTCCGCTTACCCTTTACCCATTTCAGCGAGTGCTGACGACCATGGTATAAGTGGTGGTATTAACGCTGGTGGTATAAGTGGTATTACCGTTAGTGGTATAAGACGTGGTGTTATTAACTGTGGTGATATTAACGTTGGTGGTATAAGTGCTGGTATAACATTGGTGGTATACGTGGTGGTATTAATGTTGGTAGCATAAGTGGTGGTATTAACGTTAGTGATATAAGTTATGGTATTAACTTTGTTGGTATAAGTAATGGTATTAACGTTGGTGGAAGTAGTAGTATTTGTAGTAGTAGTAGTAGTAGTAGTAGTAGTAGTAGTAGTAGTAGTAGTAGAACCTAGTATTTGTGGTGATAGTAATAGTATTTTATGATGGTAGTGATAGTAGCATTTGTAGTGGTAGTAACAGTAGTATATGCGGCGGTAGTAATAGTAATAATATTTGTAGTAGTAGTAGTAGTAATTGTTGTAGTAGTAGTAGTAATTGTAGTAGTAGTAGTAGTAATTGTAGTAGTAGTAGTAATCGTAGTAGTAGTATTAGTAGTAGTAATTGTAGTTGTAGTAGTAGTTGTAGTAGTAATTGTAGTAGTAGTAGTAGTAGTAGTAGTAGTAGTAGTAGTCGCAGTAGTAGTAGTCGTAGTAATAGTAGTAGTAGTAATTGTAGTAGTAGTAGTAGTAATTGTAGTAGTAGTAGTAGTAATTGTAGTAGTAGTAGTAGTAGTAGTAGTAGTAGTAGAACCTAGTATTTGTGGTGATAGTATTAGTATTTTATGGTGGTAGTGATAGTAGCATTTGTAGTGGTAGTAACAGTAGTATATGCGGTGGTAGTAATAGTAATAATATTTGTAGTAGTAGTAGTAGTAGTAGTAATTGTTGTAGTAGTAGTAGTAATTGTAGTAGTAGTAGTAGTAGTATTAGTAGTAGTAGTAATTGTAGTTGTAGTAGTAGTAGTAGTAATTGTAGTTGTAGTAGTAGTAGTAGTAGTAATTGTAGTTGTAGTAGTAGTAGTAATTGTAGTTGTAGTAGTAGTAGTAATTGTAGTTGTAGTAGTAGTAATTGTAGTTGTAGTAGCAGTAGTAGTAGTAGTAATAGTAGAACTTAGTATTTGTGGTGATAGTAATAGTATATTATGGTGGTAGTAATAGTAATAATATTTGTGGTAGAAGTAGTAGTAGTAGTAGTATTAGTAGTAATTGTAGTACTAGTAGTAGTAGTAGTAATTGTAGTAGTAGTAGTAGTAATTGTAGTTGTAGTTGTAGTAGTAGTAGTAATTGTAGTTGTAGTAGTAGTAGTAGTAGTAGTAGTAGTAGTAGTAATTGTAGTTGTAGTAGTAATTGTAGTTGTAGTTGTAGTAGTAGTAGTAGTAGTAGAACCTAGTATTTGTGGGGATAGTAATAGTATTTTATGGTGGTAGTGATAGTAGCATTTGTAGTGGTAGTAACAGTAGTATATGCGATGGTAGTAATAGTAATAATATTTGTGGTAGCAGTAGTAGTAGTAGTAATTGTAGTAGTAGTAGTTTATTTTATTTGGTTATTTTACGACGCTGTATCAACATCTAGGCTATTTAGCTTCTGAATGATATGAAGGTGGTAATACCGGTGAAATGAGTCCGGGGTCCAGCACCGAAAGTTACCCAGCATTTGCTCGTAGTGGGTTGAGGGAAAACCCTGGAAAAAACCTCAACCAGGTAACTTGCCCCGTCCGGGATTCGAACGCGGGCCACCTGGTTTCGCGGCCAGACGCGCTGACCGTTACTCCACAGGTGTGGACTAGTAGTAGTAGTAGTAGTAGTAGTAGTAGTAGTAGTGTTAGTAGTAGTATTTGTGATGGTAGTTGTAGTAGTAGTAGTAGTATTCGTAATTGTGGTAGTAGTATTTGTGGTAGTAGTAGTAGTACTGTAGTAGTAATAATAGTAGTATTTGTGAAGGTAGTTGTAGTGGTAGTAGTATTTGTAATTGTGGTAATAGTATTTGTGGTAGTAGTAGTAGTAGTAGTAGTAGTAGTAGTAGTAGTAGTAGTAGTAGTAGTAGTAGTAGTAGTAGTAGTAGTATTTGTGAAACAACTGGTTTATTTATTCATTCATTAAATAATTCATTCATTCATTCATAGTGTTCTCCCCAAGAGCAGGTCTTTCACTGCAAACCCAGCATTCTCCAGTCTTTCCTATTTTCTGCCTTCCTCTTTGTCTCCGCATATGATCCATATACCTTGATGTCGTCTATCATCTGATATTTTCTTATGCCCCGAACTCTTCTCCCGTTCACAGATTCGTTTCTTATTCTGTCTGTCCATTTCACACGCTCCATTCTTCTACATATTCACATTTGAATTGCTTCTAGTCGCTTCTCTTCACTTCATTGTAATGTCCATGTTTCTTCCCCGTACAATGCTACACTCCACAATAAACACTTCACTAGTTTCTTTTTTAGTTATTTCTCCAGAAGCCCGCAGAAGATGCTTCTTCTTCTATTAAAAGCTTCCATTGCCATTACTATTCTTCTTTTGATTTCTTGGCAGCAGCTCATGTTACTGCTTATAATACACCCAAGTATTTAAAGATGTGATGAATCATCGTATGTAAGTTTCCAATGCGACATTTGTCTTTGTGACCGAGGGATACCAAGAAAAACTCCAGTCAGAGCAGCTGTCTCCGAGGTTAGAACGCGGAACCTCCCGAATGAATGTATCAAACGCTATCGTCTGAGCCAACTCGCTCGGTTTTAGGCAGCTTTACTTCAATTAGTAGTGCACAATATCATAAACATTGCTAAACTGAAGTATATTGCACTTGTTTAGGAGTAAGGAACCTATTGTACAGTTACTTTGTATTGCGTGTTATTTGTTGTGATTGTGAGTATAGTCTGTACTGAAGGGCACGCGCCGTATTGTATACTCCGTGCACAATTTATACTCATTCCAATATTGTAGGGACTAAGAAAATGGGCTTTAGTCATGACTGTATGAGCATTAGCAGTGTTGTTGTGTTTCACGAGCCGCCACTGTCACGGTAGTTATTTTCAATACCGTGCCATTGGGACTCGAATGCAAGTCCCATCAAATTTCCTGAATATGACGTTTTTTATGCACTATTTTTCTGTAGACTCGTTTAGAAAATGGAATAGTCGTTAATTCAAGCCTACGATAACTGTGTCGAAGGAAATTCTTTATTTTTCACAACAAAACGCACACAGTTGCAGCTCCCGCTCGCTCCCAGCAAATTACGCAAATTGAAATAGCGTGCCGCGATGGGGGTGGAAGAAAAATAATAGCAACACCAATAAGGGGTTAGCAAACAGAAGGAGCAGACACGGAAATACTCCAGGGCGCCGATATCGTGTGGCAAGAAGCACTGCCTTCAATATCCCCACTTTTTCATTTCCATTACTTCGCTGTGCATAAAATAAGACTCGAGAGCCCATTACGCGGATAGAAATGTCAGACGTACAGTGGCGGTATTCTGTCAAATCCAAAAGAATTCCTGTTATATTCCCTGCGGATTGTATGGTAGTCAGACTATAACATTTCTCTCATTTGCGTAATGCTTCTTAACCCGGAGTGTACCTATAAGAAATAATTTATGTAACAGGCAAAATCCACTTCACACATAACATCACTTATCTCAGAATATCAAGACATAATCAAATAAATTTATAAACGAAAAAAATGTATTAATTCATGTATTCACTCATTAATTGACTCACTCACTGGTTAGTTCGTTCGTTTATTCATTCATCTATATGTTTATTAGTTTTATTCTTTCATTAATTGTAATAGTGTATTTATTCATTCGTCCATTTGGCCCTATTCACACACACAAACATACACACATACATATATAGGCCCTATATATGTATGTATATAGGGTGTATCTAAATTGGTGTCAAATATTTCGGGGACGTGTTCCTAACATCAAAACAATTAAAAAAGTTAATAAGAACATGGGTCCGAAAACCATTCGTTAGGGAGTTATTAAAGAATTTGTCCCTTCATTGACCGCTGATTGCTTGGTGGTTTTTTGCGAAGAAAATGTATTCTGTGAGTGAACAGAACGAAATGATTTGAATCATTTAATTGATGATGTGCTTCTGGACGTCATCCAACTAATGTGTTTTAACACGATGCTGCTCCAGCTCATTTCAGTCTGATAGTTCGTAATTTTTTAATGATCGATTTCCCCAAAGATGTATTGGTCGAAGGAGATTCATTGCATGGCCTGCTCGATCGCCTGATTTGAATCCAATGGATTTCTTCGTCTGGGGACATTTAAAGTCCCTGGTTTATGCGACTCCTGTACTTAATGTTGATATTCTGAGAGCGTATCCAAACTGGATTTGACGGAATACGAAACACTCCAGGAATTTTCAACATAGTACGCCAAAGCATGTAACGCAGGTTTAGGGGACACATCGAAGCAGGAGGAAGTCACTCCGAGCAATTTTTGTAAGATTAAATTTTGTCTTGTAACTCTGAAATAAATTATTTTGAGACCAATGTTCATACGAACCTTTTGTAATGTTTTTGTGTTACGAACACATCCCCGAAATATTTGACACCAATTTAGATACACCCTGTATATAGGCCATATGTATATATAGGCCCTATATATGTATATATATGTTTGTATGTATGTTTTCTATCACATTCAAATCTGGGTTTTTGTTGGCAGTAAATGAATAGGCCCAAATGGATTGATGGAAAAACGACTTCAGCTGTATCTCCAAAATGTCTTTATTGTGGCAATATCTTAATTTCTTAAAAATAATTAAATATCAGACTATAATGGGAGAATATCAACTATTTTAAAGGATGGGTACATTGACAACTAACAAAAGTTCATCAACAGTAATCTCACTAGAGGTTTTGATTTATCTAGAGAAAATCAAAACTCGAGTGGGATCTAATTGACTATTACACGATCAGAAGAAAGTATATAAAGATTAGAAGTAACGAAGTACTCCAATATAATAAAATATTGACTTACGAAAATACAACTGTCTTCAAATGTATTATTGTACCTTCTCAACATTACAAATAGATGGCATTAATGTGTTATGATTAGCTGTTTTTTTTTTTTTGTTATCAATTGTGTCAACTATAGAATCTTCATTGAGTTCTGTGGACGGTTACTAGTCAAGAAAGCTTTGTTGATTCAGTTTCGTTTTTATTAAAACAGTTGCATTTCACTTCAATTATCCGGATCCCAGTAATCAACGTCACTTGATACATGATTTTCAATAAATCTTAATATTAAAGAATCTCTGATACGTGACTATCCATAATATCATCACAGTCTACTATATACAGTCACGAAGCTTGAGTATTGAGGGTGCTGGAAACAATAGATTGTGACGGTACTATTTTGCATTGCCTGTAATGAGGCCATATTAGCGATCCTAGTGGTGAGCAACTATCTAATGTTTGCATATTTACTACGTATTGAGCTTCGTGACTGTATATACTAGACTGTGATATCATACAGCAGAAGCTATAACATAACCTAAATAATATAAACAAGTGTTAGAAAAGTTTTAATTAGGGATAATGAAATAAACAAGAAAAGTTTTAATTAAGAACGATGAAATAAAAAATGAACATGAAAAATTTTAAAAGGAACAATTATTGAAAGTACAATTTTTAAATTTGAATGTTTTAGTGGTTGGTGATTAGTTGACGTTATATTGGACGTGTGCGTAGAAAAAGTGGAACTCGTTGATGTACATGGTTTATTCCTCAACTAATTCAGGATTTCCGAATGGCGCTCTTCATTTGAGCCGTTCAGAGCAGAAGTGGTGTAAGTCAGAATTGGGTAATGAGGTTTAAAGTAAAAATTCTGTAAAATACAGCGCAAAGTAGCAGTTAATATATCCTTCGCCTTATCCACTGACTACTAATAGTTTAAATAAATTGAATATTAATTACTACTTTGCGCTGTATTTTACAGAATTTTTACTTTGATCATCATTACCCATTTTTGACTAACACCACTTCTGCTCTCAACGGCTCATTTATATTATGTAAATAGAGTTTCAGGGAAGATGCATAGCTATGACCAGTGATCTTTATTAATTCTTGTTCTTGAATGCCAATGCGAGTCATATTTGAAACTGATGTGCATCGACTGGAGTGGTTTGTAATTTTCTGTTTTTTGACGTCCAGACCAGTGCAGTTTGAAATTTTGGCAAACAAAGAAACAAATGCTAGGGTAGTGATAAAAACAAATAAATGCTAGGGAAGGAATAAAATTGTGCGATAAGCAGACATGATTGGTTGAAAGACGTCCTTTCGTATCTCTCAAATTCGCTCACAAAATGTTAATAATTGTATATTTATGAATACTGTACTTAACCTAATCAGATATTGTGAAGTGGAAATTGATTAATATCGATTACTGCAATAAAGAAATTAGATGTTATTCAGTAATGCCAATTCAAAAAAAATCAAAATACAGATTTAACAATTTTAATTACATATACTTCGTTTATCTCTTGTTATTATAACAGAAATACATTTTCATTATCTGCTGAAATCATAATTTAATTCAAACATTTTATAATATAATTACAAAATAATAACCTGATTAATACATCAATTAAATGAACAATTGCTATGAAGGAGTGTCATTTTCTTTAGATACAATGGACATGGCATTAGAAGATGAAAATGTAGATGTGGAAGTATGATTTCGCATTTCATTTAGTAACTTACAATGGATTCATGTTCGTCAATTTACGAGGAAACAGTTGGCGACACTGACTAAACAAAAGAACGACCATGCGATAAATTGATAGTGATAAATCGAGCTGCAAAAATTATCGCAATATATGACTGTGATTGGTTGAAATTCAAAATTTCATTACATTTCATTGGTCGAAAATGGAATAACGTCATATAAACGAAATAGTCAACAAAAAAATTGTCTCCATTTCTTTGATTGGTTGTTTTCTCAAAACAAGGCTTTTTAACTCTGCATAACTTGCAGCCATATATGGACATGATCTTATGTCTCTAGTACCTCATACTTACTTGTAGCTCAGCCACATGCTCATAATACAAGACGAAATGAAATTCTTAAATTAGTTGAACCTAAATGTTTCACATCTGCTGCTTTACTACACAGTACAAATTATGGTCCACGTCTATATAATTCGATAATAAAATTTCATCCAGAATTGGCTACTTTAAGCAATGAAATTTTCAGATTCAGAATTTAAAAAATTATATAACAGACTTCCCTGTATTTATATTAGGTACCATGTATTGTAAAACAAGTTTATTTCTATCTTAAGTGTATTTTTCTATTTTATCTTGGTTACTATATCAACATGACCTGCACTAATTATACTACTAATAATAATTTAATATTAATCCATCAATCTCAACATCGTCTCTTTTTTCTCTCAGTTGTTATTAGTATTATTATTTACTAATTTTATTATCATCTTTATGTGAGCTTTTTTCTTAAGTATTTTGTCTACAAAGTATGTGTATCTATGTAACGGAACTGTCCCCGAACACGAGCTTGCTCTTTTGGGGTATTTTAATGTAACGTTTTTATGTATGTGTTATTATTAAATAAAATCTAAATAAAATAAATAGTATTCTATGACGCAAGACACTCGAATAGGCCAATAAAATTACGTAAAGTGTACAACTCAAGTAATCTAAGAAACATAAGAATAGCAACATTTTAAAATGCATATCTTTATTGACTGGCTTTCGTATACCTTTCAACTAGGACTGCTAGAAGTCTTCCTTTAAAACTATACATTCATTTTATTAAAATATGGCTTCTCATTCGCGATCTTCCTTTTACGGCATAGACCCCCGCACCTCCAGAATGAGAAACCAGAACGGTAAAACACAGCCGTCTCTGATATTAATAAATCGCAAGTAGGATTAACTGATTACGGGAAATGGAAAGAAGAAAATTAAGTACTTTGCAATTAAGTAATGAATTCGATTAGTTAATGGGGATGATGAAACTAATGGAAGTGTCCCATTACTGAGCGACAGTGACGAGGTAAGAGAGATGAATTACGGATTGCTGGGAAATTCAGGTCGAGATCGGGGACAGTTCATTAAAGTATCCTACAACTTGATGGCCTGAGGATTAAATTGATCACCGGCGCCATGACGAGCAATGCACAAGTATGTTCCACTCCAATTACGTCACAAAATGATACACGAGTAGTATAGTGCGGATAGCTTACAGCATTTAATTTTCCTCTGCCTTCAAATATAGTAAGATATAATTAAATACAGAAAATATAATTAAATATCGTTTCTCTTCCTTTTATCCTAATATTCTTTGTTTTTAAATCATTACCGGTACTATTATTATTATTATTATTATTATTATTATTATTATTATTATTATTATTACTGTCCGTCGTTGTGTCTATATGGGCAGCGCGTGTCCTTCCCGACCAAGCGATCCGAGATTCGATTCCCGGAGTGTGTAATGGAAAGAATTTATTTATTTATTTATTTATTTATTTATTTATCTATCTATCTATCTATCTATCTATTTATCTATTTATTTACTTAATCTGGCGGAATTAAGTCCATCACGCCTTCTCTACCACACCACCACAATATAAATAGACATGTACAAGGACATCATTTTATTTTTACTAACATTTTTAATATTAACTTGGCTATACCTTTAGAGAACCGGAAACACAGATTGCTACCCCCCTTACACGACTGTAGTTCGATGATACTGGCGTAAAACACAAACAAATCACTCTACTAGATACAGGAGGGAAGAAAAGTAGTTCATCCATTTACGTAAACTAGGAAATATCGCGATTTTGAGTTCGATAATTTTCATTAGGTTTTTGTTTAATCTTAATACAGTACTGTATTAAGAATAAGAGTTTTTACTCACGAACTGTGTTATCCGTGCGAGCGTATTCATTATGTAGTGTATAATATACTCTCTACAGCACATTAGCGTACAATATAGAGAATGAAGTTAAATTGGAAAATAATCATAATATGGATATTTAAACACAATTTTGAAAATGGTGGCCGTTCATTTCGATACAGGCTTCAGTTCTTTTGTGCATATTATCGCACTATAGACTATTGCATCTAATTCCAATTGCCAGTTTCGTCATTCGTACTAGTAATTCATGTTGAATTAATTTTGTACCTAGTCTATAAAAGAGAACCTTACGTACTGTAAATTTAATCTTCACTTCTGCCCGACCCGCATAGATAAAATTACTCAGACATGCTATCTACTGTCCGTCCAAGTAGTTATGCCGCAGGATCGTAGAAAGGGGGGAAATCACGTGACAGTTAATTACTTAACGAGGCCCTTTTATTTAAGTTATTTTAAACAGTTATATAATATTACGTAAACGTCCAATTCCTAACAGAAATTAATGTTTTCAGAAAAGAGCTAAGACAGCCCTGCTTTTACAGAGGGGCGAACAGAAGCAGGTGGAGGAAATAGGGATGCGACGTAGGCAAACGGACAGTACCTGTGCGAAAATATGATTCAATATTGAAAGCTCTTTCGTCACTGGAAAACGCGAACATATTTCTGGAACGTACTATACTCACTAACTCAGTGCTGTTTACTATATGCGGTCTTGGATTTATGTGTAGAGGATAGTTGTAACTTCATTAGTAGAAGGGGTGGGGGTGAAGTACATTAAAAAACTCAGGTACAATAAAAATTGAAGTAAAAATAAAATGATGTCCCTGGACAAGAAACAAATGCAGAAAGAAGGAAATAAGAAATAGTAGTAAAATTGCAGATACAAATGAAAAAAAAAAACACAAATGTAAACAGAATGAGAGAAATTATGTATATATTAGGAAGATAAGGTCACAATAGGTACAAAAGGTACTAATACAGTGTATTGTTTACCTCGTATATTAGTGATTAAGAAAAATGATTAAATATCTAAAAATAGCTGACACTGCTAATGTAAAGCGGAACAAAACAGCAACATTTCCGAAACACTTGCAATGAGTTAGTATATTCAGTTTACTGCATGGCACTCTACGCAGTAAGAAAATGCTTAATGAGTTTGTTTTTGAACACTGTTAAATTACGACAGTCTCTGGGTAGGGTATTCCACAAACGCGATAGCGAGATTGTGTATGATGAAGAATACGATATGTCTTATATGTTGCTATGGCTAGTATGCGGCTATTTTGCGTGCGTGTGAATAAATTGTGATACGATGACAGATAACTGAAACGGAGGCAAGGTAGGTGTAGATTTATCTTCCACCCATGATACAGGGTATTTGACCGTTGTCTTGTAATATCTCTACGATCGTTCTGTCATATTGAGGCCCTCACTTGTGAAATCTCTAGTCTGTTAATTAAGTGGTTCTCCCTCCTCTACCTGCAATGGCGTTAAGACTGAAAAGGGAGGCTAAACCGAATAAGAAAGAGAATGTAAGATACTATTATTATTATTATTATTATTATTATTATTATTATTATTATTATTACTTACTGGCTTTTAAGGAACCCGGAGGTTCATTGCCGCACTCACATAAGCCCGCCATTGGTCCCCATCCTGTGCAAGATAAATCCAGTCTCTATCAACATATCCTACCTCCCTCACATCCATTTTAATATTATCCTCCCATCTACGTCTCGGTCTCCCCAAAGGTATTTTTCCCTCCGGCCTCCCAACTAACACTCTATATGCATTTCTGGATTCGCCCATACGTGCTACATACTCTGTCCATCTCAAACGTCGGGATTTAATGTTCCTAATTATGTCAGGTGAAGAATACAATACGTGCAGTTCTGCGTTGTGTAACTTTCTCCATTCTCCTGTAACTTCATCCCTCTTAGCCCCAAATATTTTCCTAAGCACCTTATTCTCATACACCCTTAACCTATGTTCCTCTCTCAAAGTGAGAATCCAAGTTTCACAACCATATAGAACAACCGGTAATATAACTGCTTTATAAATTCCAACTTTAAGATTTTTTGACAACAGACTGGATGATAAAAGCTTCTCAACCGAATAATAACAGGTATTTCCCATATTTATTCCGTTTAATTTCCTCCCGAGTATCATTTATATTTGTTACTGTTGCTCCTAGGTATTTGAATTTTTCCACCTCTTCAAAGGATAAACTTCCAATTTTTATATTTCTATTTCGTACAATATTCTCGTCACGAGACATAATCATATACTTTGTCTTTTCGGGATTTACTTCCAAACCTATTTCTTTACTTGCTTCAAGTAAAATTCCCGTATTTTCCCTAATCGTTTGTGGATTTTCTCCTAACATATTCACGTCATCCGCATAGACAAGCAGCTGATGTAACCCGTTCAATTCCAAACCCTCTCTGTTATCCTGGACTTCCCTAATGGCATACTCTAGAGCAAAGTCAAAAAGTAAAGGTGATGGTGCATCGCCTTGCTTTAGCCCACAGCGAAATTATTACTATCATTATTATTATTACTATCATTATTATTATTATTATTATTATTATTACTAAATTACTGAAAAGAATGCAGAGATGAAAATTTTAATATGCATGAATGAAGTACTTCAAATGAGTGTTAGCACATACAAGATGAGAAGAGATGAAATTAGTAACTTCACTATTCGTAATTAACTACTTTTTAATTGATGACATAGTAGATGAAAGGAAAACAAAATGGAACGAACATATTTTACGGAAGAATCACACTAGATCGGCACAAAAAAGTAAGTAATATAGCCTACCTATCGTTAAAAGACTGTTCTCGAAAAAGTTATTAATACGACCTACTTTCCTTGTTAGTGGAACGGTTCTACAAAAAAATCATTAGTGCAAACGCTTTTTAGGTTTCAGTAAATTGAATGAAACACACAACTTCTGGATATTCAAAGGAAAGTTTCCACTTATTGTGGTGTTTTTTACACTAGTTTCTTCCTTTCATCACGATTGATATTCTTCATTACTGGCTAATAAAAGTTTCTTCAGTTCATCAATCCATTGTGGTGGTGTTTGAACACGCTCCTTTTTATCTATTCTTAAATTCCGTGCACTAGACTTGAGGACACTATCGTTTCTGATCCAGTTGCACAAAGGTTAGTCCATTTTCATTTCAGATTCCTGGCCCTGCCAACAGTGACCTCGATCTTTGTTACATACAGGGCTCCCACAAAACATATTTCCAGTTTCGAACACATGTAATTTAAATTTAATGAAATGCAGATACTTAAAATGCATACCGATAGAAAAAGAAACTCGCTACAATCCACTACCACATAGATGTCCAATTTTATTGGAACTCGTACGAGGTAACCCCTGGCGTAAGCAATCCGCAGCACATATTCTTTAAGGCCGTTTTTCCTACTTTATACGGAAATTTTATTGATCTCACCAGAGCATGCTTGACGTGCAGTATCTACTGATTCTATAGGCGTTTGGACACCCATGCATTAGCATATGCAGTAATAGGGGTTAGATTCACCCTTATGGCATAAGTAAGAAGATCCGAACTGTAGTGACTGTTCTAGCCTTAGCCTCTGAAGGCTATGACGTCAAATCCATCCATCTTGGTATCATTTTTCAGACTTCTGACTACAAGAATTTGCAATACTTACATGTCCCAAGTAACATTCATGTCCATAAGATTCAATCTATATAGGATTCAATCTAGTATCGTTACTTACTTACAAATGGCTTTTAAGGAACCCGGAGGTTCATTGCCGCCCTCACATAATCCCGCCGTCAGTCTCTATCCTGAGCAAGAACAATCCAGTCTCTATCATCATATCCCACCTCCCTCAAATACATTTTAATATTATCTTCCCATCTATGTCTCGGCCTCCTCAAAGGTCTTTTTCCCTCCGGCTTCCCAACTAACACACTACATGCATTTCTGGATTCACATAATACATGCTACATGTCCTGCCCATCTCAAACGTCTGGATTTAATATTCCTAATTATGTCAAGTGAAGAATGCAATGAGTGCAGTTCTGCGTTGTGTAACTTTCTTCGTTCTCTTGTAACTTCATCCCTCTTAGCCCCAAATATTTTCATAATCACCTTCTTCTCGAACACCTTTAGCCTCTGTTCCTTTCTCAAAGTGAGAGTCTACGTTTCACAACCATACATGACAACCGGTAATGTAACTGGTCTTATAAATTCTAACTTTCAATTCTTTTGAGAGCAGACTGGATGACAAAAGTTTCTCAACCGAATAATAACAGGCATTTCCCATATTTATTCTGCGCTGAATTTCCTCCCGAGTGTCATTTATATTTATTACTGTTGCTCCAAAGTACTTGAACTGTTCCATCTTTTCAAAGAATAAATTTTCAATTTTTATATTTCCATTTCGTAGGCTACTATGTTCTGGTCACGAGACATAATCATATACTTTGTCTTTTCGGGATTTACTTCCAAATCTATCTCTTTACTTGCTTCAAGTAACATTCCTGTGTTTTCCCAAATAGTTTGTGGATTTTCTCCTAACATATTCACGTCATCCGCATAGACAAGAGCTGACATAACCCGTAATTTAGTGTCTAATCTAGTATCCTAGTAATATTATTTTCTGTAGCGGTAATGTAGAGCATAGTGATTTATGGTTAAATAACAGAGTGGCAGGAAACAGTTTGACCATGTGTATCTGCTCCCACTCCCATCTTATTCATAACCAATTCAACTTCAATTCTTTAGCAATTAAAGTCAGATCTCCCGGTAACAGAATTACCACAAACTAAAACGTTAATTGAAATTATGCTGTGGAGCTATCTCTTGTCAAGTATTTGACGCCAACTAAAGACGTGACCAGGAAAACATGCGTATACTTGTTTTTTATGTTAACTACAGTAACAAAAGGAAGTCCCACTACAAGATCGTAAGGATGGGACGGTTGTCTTCCCCTTCTCGAGATGGTAATTTTACTTTTTCCTAAACTGAATTTATGGTGCTCCTTAATGGAGCTTTTCGCACATCAGCAACAAGTTTCATGCAGTCCCGCGCATCATGGCATCGTTCCACATCCCCACTCCGCTCCCCTCGAATATCGGCTGCGCAGAAAAGCTCTTTCCGAGACCGCAATACGAGCATCATATTACCGAGTACGCCTGCTGGCCCACACTCATTAAATGCGTATTCAGTAACATTCTGGGAGTCAAGTATAATAACTGCATAAAACCGTTATTTTAACTTATGACCTACACATTCCACTCTTACGGACGAGTTATATGACACTGAACAATGCGGTCTCCAACCCATTTCCACAGGAAGAAATCAAGTGCTATCTATCTCACAGTAGTTTCTTAGTTACAGCCATGATGTGTTCAACAGCAACCTCTCGTTAAATAAGACAATTCGATGCCCGTCACAGTACTGTAAAATTTTAAGCCTCTAACACGATATTTCTACTACGGGATTGCCATTTAACCCTTTCTGATCCAAATTTATACATACACTTTATGATTTTTCACAATTTATTATGGGTGTACAATGTCATAGAGACACCACAGAGAAACCAAAAAAAAAAAGCAAAGGAATCCTCTTCCTAATAACAGCTGGCCAAGGAACTGGCGGGTGCTGCAATCAATCGGTAAAGAACTAAACTACTTCTGGGGATACCAAATGGAATCATCAGTCCAATCATATGAGTCAGAGATTACAGAAATATTAGTTATTCCGAATGGACTCATTCGAGCGGAAAGGGTTATGATAGGCTGACAAGACGTCCCCGATTTCCGGGGACAGTCCCCGGGAAGCAAATGTCCCCGTTTTTGTCCCCGGAAATTAATTTTGTCCCCAGAAGCTTTGAGCGTATTCCGAATCTCAGCGCTGAGCAATTAGATGGCATCACGGTGTTCCGAATTTCACCGATGGCGTCACTGATGCTCCACCGGTGTCGCACCGGTGCCATCAGCTTGCAGAGGTGGTGGCAGTCTCCATCAGCCGCCATCAGTGAATCTGATTGGTTCTTGTATAGGGCGGGAATTAGCAGACGAATGACATCGTACACTGTTGTGTCATGGCGGTGTGTTCTGCTTTAGTTCTGCTGTATTATTTGTGATGAGCACAACGTAAAAACAATATGTTAATGACTTATGAGCGAACATGACAACGGACCAGTTATTACCGCTCTCTTTTCTTTGAACGAGATGGCAGTACGGAAATTCCGCAAAATTTTGCTAGCGTAGCACAGACAACTTATACAGTCGCCATGACAGCCATCGATCCTTCCAGCAGTTTTGTTCCTATTTCGCTGCAGCGTGATGTCATTGTTGTCCACCGGTCCGGTGAGATTCGGAATACGCTGTACGATTTTGTTTCAATATCATTTTACTGGAACTGCTGCGATTCATGCACATTTTTTTAACAATTCTCTGTAGTCACTATCACACAGAAGAGCCAGCGAGCACAGTATGAGATATTCTGCACTCTTTGAGAAGAACATAGCATCTTTGTCTGTTATTCAACATTTAAAAAAATCCATTTCATTTGAAAATCTTCTCAAAATAGTGTCATTAATCATGTGTCTTCCAGTCAGTAATTCATCAGTTGAAAGATTTTTCTCCACAATGAACTCAATCGTGACTAATCAAAAGCCAAGAATGAAAGTTGAAACAGTTACAGCTTTGTTACAAGTGAAAACAAACTTTCATTTCTCATGTGAAGAACTTAGTGTGAAGCTGTATGGGAATGAACATATCCTTAAAAAAAGATACATTCTTCAGACCTGTAAAATGTGTTAGAGTTCAGTATGTACAATATTATGTGAAAGACTTTCATGCATGCATCAGTACTGAAATTGAATTCTTAGTGGCTATGATTATGTATAGGTGTTACGTGTGTTTATGCACTTAATTTAAAAAGTTAAGATACTCTACAAGTGCGAAGTTCTATCATTGTATCTACTGTTACATGTATTTCCTACAACATTTCAACACAGAGTGACTAGATAAGCGTTTGTGGTTTTTCTTTAAATTTCCGATGTCCCCTGCTGGACCACAAAAAAATCTGGTCAGCCTAACTTAAGGATAGTATTCAAATGATAGATTAACATTACACAGAGTGTATTTCCTAACCCTAGTATGTTATCGTCATTGAGTAGTACTGTATTATTATTGATATGTAAAAATGACGTAATAGGCAAAAAAAGTGCTTTTGAGCCATATATTCGTTTCGGAATATAATTTTTATTTCTTTACTTCAGAACTCAGTATTTCAACAAATGATTTGAAAAGACAAATTTCCGAGTGAATGGTCCCTCATTGTTTGACTGCTGAACAAAAGTAGAAAAGTCTGAACATTGCAAATTTGCGAAAACAAAGATTCGACGTTGAAGATCATGGTTTTTTTTTAACAATTGTCGCTATTTATGAAACTTGGATTAGACATTTCGAGCCGGAGTTGAAATCATAGTCAAATGAGTTTTTGCCAAGTAAAGATTCGATCTTAATGTACGATCTTTAATCTTCATTCGTCACAGTGTCCGAGACCCGTGTAGGCTCCATTTCTAACTCTCGTTACCTAAACACAGACCATGCTATGGACGAAATGAACACACTGTTTCTTCCTTAAGCTTTCAACTGCAACTGACGTTCATTGGTGTTCCTTTATCCACTTCACAGTTCTACCAACGTGTCAGTGGCAGCTCCTGCATATTTCTTAAGATGAGGAAATAAGATAACGATACAAAACGACATCTTCTTGAATGAAACATGCTATAAATTAGCCTACATGCATAAATGTAAGACCAGGTAGTGTTGAGGTTGCGCTTCCCTTTTGTATAGCAATAATCTGTTCTTGTAAACTGAGTTTCCTAAATTATCCAAAATATAGTATTTTTCACTTCCATTCATTGTTGAATAATTGCACAAATTAACAATTACAAGGAAATTCACAACCTCGCAGCATTTTTCGCGCACACTACAGCATCACACGAGTTGGAAGAGACCAGCTACTAACACGTAACCGGAACCGTTTTAAGGAAGATGGAATGGGAAATAATCTGTTAGGGAAGCGAGAACACTGCACTCATCCACGTGGTCTGTGTTGCCACATGTACATTTTACAAGTTCAGTATCACATGCTTTTGAAGAATGTCAGTTCGTGTAAAGTCGTACTACCATTAATGTTAAAATATAGTTCGAGCATTTAAGGTTTAAGTGAGCTGCCGGTGGCCGATTAATTTTTTTTTATGTTAAAAATAATGTAGTTTGGAGTACTTTCAATTTCAAATATATACTTACAAAACTGACAACTTGGCTGTCGCCCTGTGGAATAGAAGTGAATTTCAGGGGCCAAAAGATCTGCGATACTAACGTAGAATTACTTCCTTTTTGTTTTATATAAACCCGACTTTAACTTTCAAATATCCTAGAAAGTTTCAAACCATGAATATTAGCCTATATAATGCAATGAATTATATTTCATTTATAATTTAAAACTGTGTCTATTATGCCTCCTGTATGTTACAGTCTGGCTGAATGCAACATTGCTAGATGACAGCGGTAGCGAGCTTGCTGCACGACCAGTCGGTTTCTGTCTGTTACACTATTTCCCACCCATGAGCAGAATCAGAGAAGGATCTCCTCCCTATCCGTTCGTTCACTTGCTTTAAAACTCTGCTTCTTTCTCTGGCAGCTAGTGCGCTGTTGTCAATGTGTGATAACTGCAGTAAAGGAGGAAATGATTGACTTTCCTCCTCACAAACAATCTCGCATCCTTCTCGCAGTTTTCGCGCAGCACATGAGCGCGCGTCGTTTAAAAATCGATAAACCGAGGTTTTCTGATAGCTGTGAACTTAAAAATTATCGAATCTTCCTAGAATTTCAAGGCACATATTTTGTTTGGTATTTACTTTCCCCTTCCCTTCCCTTCCCTTCCCTTCCCTTCCCTTCCCTTCCCTTCCCTTCCCTTCCCTTCCCTTCCCTTCCCTTCCCTTCCCTTCCCTTCCCTTCCCTTCCCTTCCCTTCCCTTCCCCAAGGAACCGCTACTGCAACGTGATTATTTATGAAATGACCCTCGTTTATTAGCCAATGCAAAGCTTGTCAATGATAAATATAATCTTGAATAAATGAACACTCTAGTCTTATTTTATCTCAGCAAACCCCTCATGTATTCTACGTGGAAATATGGCGGTCGCATTAACACAGTATGAGGAAGTAAAATTCTGTATTGGGTATCTTAATTGCCGTCTTATTTTCCATGAACCAATCATGACTTGGTGTAGAGTAATATAAAACTAGCTTTGTTACTGTGAGGTTTCATCCTAGAAATGAACAGATCATTATAAGACTCGCTTCATATTCTTTGTGTGAATATGGAACGGGACAAAAGGTCCAAACTTTGATAGTTTCCGATGATGCTGCATTATTAACTTGCAGATAATGAGTCTCGAGGGAATATAACATAATTAATTTTCATTACGATCCCTGTTGGCTGCCTGTTGATTTCCCCCTGTGTATCAGCACTATTTAGCGTTCATCTCTGTTACAATAGCATCGCACTAAAACCACGGTTCGTTAACTTAAAGGTGTAATAAAAGATTCTTTGATATGACGCTAAATTATCTCATAGTCGTTAATGACGACCCCTTCTTTATCACAGATACTTGTTGCTCTGTGTACGAGTAATTGAGCAAAGGCAACACTGTAACGCTTTACAGTTAGTACTTACTCGACGACGTTTCTGGGTTACAGGGATTATTCATCTCCATTAAGGATAGTCATGAATGAAATTTGAGAAATTTGGGCAAAAAAATAAGTTAATGTTTCCAATAAACAACTGTTGATTCTTTCTATATCAGTGAATGGTAACAACTTAGAGTGAATCGGGGGGAGATGACTATCGGGGGAAGATGCTTATTTCTTTGCAGTTTCACATTCTTCCAAGAGAGAACGCCATGCGCATGTCTTCATGATCATCGAGACAGTTGAATGTCTGTAGAGTGGAAGCAAACTCATTTTGCCACGTGTTCTTGTTGTGAGAAGAAGAAAAGTAAGAGAACAGCTCATTTTTCTGCTATAAAATAGTTGCAATGGTATGTTAAAATTTTAATACATCCTTGAATTCGTAATAACTGTCAAACCTTTGTAATGGATATTGTAGTAAAGTTTCAAAAAGTTTGTATTGTTAACAACCAACGATCTTGTTCCGCCATCTTAGGTTGCATCACAGCACTAGGCATCTTACCCCGATACTTGGGGAAGATTGTCACTTTTTTCGGGGTAAGATGGCAACTTGTTACAAGAGTTTTATTTTTTGTTTTATTGCTGGGAATGTGTAAACATTACGTAAGATCCTCCGATAGAAGTCAGTGGATTGAGGACAGTCTTCAACTTGCAATGGAACATGTTATAACAGAGGGTATGAACTGTTTTAGAGCATCGCATGCATACAGGATTTCTTACCGTACTCTTAAATGCCGCCTAAAGAGGAATGATGACAAAAAATGTACTGGATTGAATTCATTGTCTGCAAGAAGTGATTTCACGAGTCTTGCACACGGCAATAAAATATGTGCAATTACTGTGTTTCTAAGTAATGACAAACGAATGAGAAAGTGTCCATGAGCTTTAGATTAAGTCATATACATGTATCAAACCAAGTTCAGGTAAAATATATATATCAGTAAATGTGTTAATTGCATTTGCCATCTTACCCGACTACCGGGGAAAGATGCCTACAGTCCAGGAAAGAAGAAAACCTGCATCTATAAACAATATAATTATGTTTTCTGTTTTGTACCAAAAATATAGTTTCAAAATACCTTCCAGACTTTGATATTTCAATATGAAATTCAAAACTAAATGAACAGTATCTTAAATTTTCAATCAAAGAAAAATTCAGGCATCTTCCCCCATCCACTCGATCTAGTCTTTTCACGCCCCTAAAGGATGTAAAGATCCAGTACACAACTTCCTCCCTGCTTTAATCTTTACTTACTGAGTACGTAATGTCTTCGGGTGCTACGCATAGACATTTCGCTAGCCCGCGCTACGAGCGTGCTAAACTAGCCCCGGCTATCGACTGATTACTTGTACAGGATTCATATCATATCATATCGCTAACACTGGTTTATGAATACGAAAAACCTTAGTTCGCTGATCATCCACCGGAAGCCCGCGCTAAGAATTTCTATGAATATGGACTTAGAGACTTAAGTTAGGCGCTCACTTAACGTAAAAAATTCGTTCGACGCGTTCGGATTTTTATTCTTTGCATTATTTTAAATGGAGCATCGCCCACTTGGCCGTATCGCCTCTGTCCGTATGACCGGATTCCGTCCAGAATTCTGGGCAGATAATTCTAAACGGATTTCCATAAGGTCCAAGATCGAAATAAAGATTTTCATGGCCATGTCATGGCAAATATATCGATTGCAAGACCTTCAAACGCTGTAATATTGAAGGTATTATGAAATGGATGACGCGAAGCTTACTTTATAAGTCCAGCAGTATGAAGAGCTTTATAATTTATTTAATTAGAATTACAGCAATGTAATGTGGAGGAAAAAAGTATGAGATGAGATTGGGGAAATACTAAATTAACCAGGTATGTCCATAATTTATTTAAGGTACAAAGTTATTCATTTTATTTTCAGGTTCAGCTCAGAACACTACCGTACAAAGAAATAATGCGCTTTAGAGGTAAATTACAACACTATTTGATGATTAATTCGGAAATGGGGACAAGTGAGCGATACTATAATAAAAATTCAAACGCAATGAACGAATTTTTCCCGTTAAGTGAGCGCCTACCTTTAGAGTATGTTCGTGGTTAACGAGAAAGACAGGCTACGGCGTGACGTCACATTCTTAGTCATAACATGGCCGACATTGAACAAGTTTATATATAAATTCACGTTTAATATGAGTTTAATAAAGCAAATCCATTGTTTTTTAGAATTTTGAACATGTATTTACATTAGACGAGTGTCAAGATGACTATGACTAGACCATGATAACCACGTACCGTAGCCTTTCTAGTTAGCCACTAGTATGTCAGTATGACGACATAACGTAAGAAGTAGTCTCCCCCAAAAATTGAGACGCTGTAATAATCCAAGCGTTGTCAAAGTTCCATTAGTGAAAATGATTTAATATTATTAGTTCAAATATTCTGTAAGTATAACAGAAATATTATGCAATATATTTGTTGGAGCTGACAACTCTAATGTGAAAACGTTTATAAAATGTGTAGCCTATGTCTAAATTTGTTGAAAAGACGATGGGATAAAAAAATTATGTTCTATAATATTACGAATGCTGATAGTTTTCCGATAATTTAATTGAGCTTAACGAATGGTTATCACAATTATTATTTCGAGACCGGAGGTCGATAAATAATTATCTAATAACAACAAAAATGAGTCTAAAAAGCGAAATTTAATTACCTGAGGATAACTATTACCACGATTTGTATTGGGAAAGGTAATCCCAATGCGAACAACTGCAATTCTGAGCAACTAAACATTCGAGTTTATAATAATAAGATTCAGAAAAACAGTCGAATCGATGCAGAGATGATCGCAATAAAAGGCTCCTTGGAATAAAAACAACTGAAACTTGAGGTTGCATTTTACTTTGAACTGTCTTCTCTTTGCTTATCTATAATTTTTAACATGTTAAATTTTATTGCAGACAATTTTTACTTATAATAATTAATTGAGAGCTGAATGGAATAAGGGCTCATCCCAATCCATTCAAAATGACAGGCGTCAGTAAAACATGTAAAATTTAGGCTATTAGTTAAACTATAGCCCTATACATTTTAACGTAGAAGATTGCTGTATACCGTAGGCAATACGATTCCAAGAAAGAATGTTTGGCTTATATGTTTATGAGGAGAAATTAGCAATATAATTTCGTAAATTTAAATTTACTGGCATTGGGATGGGTCCTTATTTCATTCAGCCACTCAACTGTAATGAATTATTGGTGCATGTTGATATTGAGAGCCAAACGTAATCGTGTGATTGCTGGTACATCAAAACAGGACGAAACAAAACAATTGAACGTAGGAGGAAAGAAACTACAGTATAATTTGTTAATTTTGAGTTGCATGCTTTTAACTATCTACAGAAATGTCACACGAGGTCTGAGATTTATTTGGGAAATCTCAGGTCTCGAATGACATTTATGCCTATTAGGACTATTTCGTGAATAAAATAAAAATTTAAATAATAAGTTATATCCTAAAATTCGCTCACAAAATGTTAATCTAATATATAAAAGTGAATGTGGGTATGTATGTATGTATGTTCTCAGTACAAATCTACACGCTTTGACCGATATGTGCCAAAGTTTGCACATTTAACCTTCATAACCAGGAGAAAAACATAGGATACATTAAAATTGTGCAAATGGACGTTAAATTAATTAAACAATAAAAAAATTAAAATAAGTACGATCAAACATTCATGTTTAGTACTAAATTGCAATCTTCTATAGTCAATTGTTTTTTGTTATTGTCTGTTGTATTCAACATCGACTTTCACGAGGCCATGGAAATTATAACACGAAATTAAATAACATTGTTGATACAGCATGAAGGCTGAAATCTAGGCAGTTCACGCAATTAATATCTTTACGCAGTCCAGGACCATATTATGAATTTCTCGATGCAGTTGTAGATAGTGAGCAGGCTCTATTTTAGTCAACTGAATTCTTGAATACTTTGAGACTACAAGGATTGCTACCATATAATTGTTTTAATACTTGATATTGAATCACCAACAGTACTATTGCGAAATATTGAGCCACCAAAATCATGCAATGGAACAATAATTGGTGTGAAAAAACTCATTCGAAACAATATTAACTGGAAAAATGAAACGAGAAGATGTTTTATCTCACGTATTCCTATGATACTCACTAACATCCCTTTCGATTTTAAGTAATTGCAATTTCAGTGCGACTAGCATTTGTAATGGCCATATTAAAATTATTATCAAGGAGAGACGCTCAAAGTAGCAGATATTAACTTAAAAACTGCGTGTTTTTCACATTCTTAACTATATTTTATACAAGGAAGTAGGGGAAAAAAAAAAGATTTTACACACATCAAAAAACAATTCAATGATACTTTTGTCATATTGCTAATGTAGTATGTGAATGTAGGTAAGGTGACTGAAAATAACACTTTACTAATTCTAAAATATACGTCTCTCAAAATATTGTTGTTCACGTCAGAAAATGTGTTACTACGAAATTCTAACTACGGTACATAATTACGTTGCGAATGTAGTATGTTTTGCGTTGTCGAAATAACAATCTCTTAATTTCTAAAAAATAAAAACCGTATATATACGTCCCTGAGAATATTAGTCTTTATGTTAAAAATGACTTATTCCGAATTTATATTGTATCTGTATTCTGTGTATAAAATAAGAATTAATATTATATGTTTGAATTTGTGAGATATAGTTTCTCAAGTCATATTAAAAAAATAGGCGAACAGCGGTTAAGGGTAAAAAATCTTTTAATATAAATTAAATTATATACATATATATTGATTCTTTGGTATGATCGATAGAGAGAGAAATTTTGGCTCTCGATGACACCCCGACCGGTTCAGACTGGGAACAAGGGAATTCTCTGTTTATTGTCAGCTGTCTCTGAAATGCAAGTGAAAGCACACACAGACATGAAATTACGTGAAATGTACAGCTTCAGATCAATGTACAGATCTTATAATTATTTTACATCTGCCTCTGTACAACGTCATATTTGCGGAGGAGGAAAGGAGACGGCAGAAAGATTGTAATGCTTTTTAATACTTTGACTCCCATGACTAAGATAGGCCACTTCAAATTTAACAGTCACTGACCGGCAGAGATAAAATGTAAGATCTGTAGAACATTGATACAATGCTAAGTGGGCCTATAGTGACTGAGGAGTGTATCTTTGTTTTGCTGAACTTCAAGACAATGCTAATGCATTTAAAGTTTGTGTGACTGTAGCCTGTATATTATATGTTCGTTTGGTTTTACTTTATTTATAGTTTGATTTCTTTATCATTTTATTTGTATTTCTGGTGATGTGGAAGAGAAGGCCTGATCTCCTTAATTACGCCAGAATAAATAAATAAACACACACACATATATACATACATATATTTGATCTGTAGTTGTTTTAAATTGAGTTAATCCTTTGAGGCATTTGGCTAAGAAGTTCATTAATTCATGTTAGTGACGCTATGTGAAGATTGATCTTTATGGACGAGGAAAGCTTATTGAAGAGAATTCGTTTTGATTGTCTAAAGTTGAGTTTCTGAGATTTCCGAAAAGTCTAACAACCAGTTTAATTAAAAAAAAAAAAAAAGGAAGCGAAAAGGACAACCCGGGCAACGCCGGGTGCTTTCAGCTAGTATTTGTATATTTATGAATACTTAACCTATTCAGACATTGTGAAGTCAAAATATATTAATAACGATTAGGCCTACTGCAATAAAGAAATTAAATGTTATTTAGTAATGCCAATTGAGAAGAGAGAAATACAGGTTTAAAAATGTTAATTACATGTACTGTGCTTTTGTCTTGTTATTATAACAGAAATACATTTTCATTATCTGCTGAAATTATAATTTAATTTAAACATTTATAGTATAATATACACTCATCAAAAAAAGTTAAGCATATTTCCAGTTTACCCACCAATACTTAATATTTATGTTTCTGTTGTGTTTATGTAGCACGTATTGTGTTTACCAACTCAAACTCTTTCGTCTGTGTCACTCTACATCACCAGGGGGAGTCCAATCACGGCTAGTAAACAAACCCAGTAATCCGAGCCGAGCTCAGTCAGTGTCTGTGAGCTTCCTAGTGAAGTACAATGCCTCGGAACACTCTTACAATGGCAGACCGCATCAAAATTATCATTCTGATGGAACAAAACATGACGCAAGTTGACGTTGCTAACTTTCTTCACGTTAATCAAAGTGTTGTCTCCAGACTGTGGAGAAAGTTCCAGGAAACCCATTCAGTAGCAGATCGACCTCGTGAGGGCCGTCCACGCAAAACAACATCAGCTCAGGACCGGTATGTAAGGATATCTGCACGTAGGAACCCTACAACTCTGCGCCACGAACTGCGTGAAGCCACAGAAGTTGCTGTAAGTAGTCAAACTGTGCGCAATAGACTTCACGACATGGGGTTGTATGCTCGAAGACCACGTAAGACTCCGGCACTCCGTCCACAGCACAGGGGTGCTCGTGCAAGATGGGCTAGAGCACATTAGAATTGGACACGAGACCAATGGACCGGAACTTTATTCACAGATGAAGTGCGAATCGGCTTACACCCTGAAAATAATTCGGTTCGCATATGGAGACGATCAGGGGAACGAAATCATCGCTCAATGACTGCCGAACGTCACCAACAGTTCGGTGGCTCAGTCTTGTTCTGGGCAGGTATCATGTTTGGCCGCCGCACGCCACTGGTTCCAACACAAGGAAACATGACTGCTGCAGTGTATGAAAGCAACATCCTCCGACCCATAGTAAGTGGTTTTGCAGAGACTGTAGGAGAAGAGTTCACTCTACAGGATGATAACGCTCCACCTCATTGTGCTCATAGTGTGCAACAGTATTTGGTAGGACGTGGAATCCGAAGAATGGATTGGCCAGCATGCTCACCGGATATGAACTGCACAGAGACTGCATCGAGCTTTCTCAAGAGAGCGATTTCCAATCGTCAACATCTTTCATTAACGATTCAAGCCCTCGGGAATGCTGCCCTGGAGGAATGGGACAATTTGCCTCAGGAGAGCTTCAATGCGTTGGTATTGAGCATGCCCCGTCGCCATACAAGAGTGTCTCAGAGTTCGTGGAGGACCAACACGTTATTGAACAGGGTACTGAAAAACCATTTCCTTTTGTTTGATGTTGTACATGTTTTCAACTTCTCTTTTATTTCTGTTTTTTTTTTTCAAAGAATGCAACTTTTTCTTTGCATACTGAGTCCAGTGTTAATAAACAGTGTATTTCTACTTTGTGTTCCATTCTGAGGTACCAAAAACCCAATTATAAGAGATCTATTTTATTTCTACGTAATAAAAACCGTTATATGCTTAACTTTTTTTGATGAGTGTAAATAACATGATTAATACTTTAATTAAATAAACAATTGTTATGAAGGAGTGTCATTTTCTACAGATAAAATGGACTTGGAATTAGAAGATGAAGATGTAGCCTAGATGTGGAAGTAGGATTTCGCACTTTATTTAGTGCAATGGATTCATGTTCATCGATTTACGTGTAAACAGTTGGCGACACTGACTAAACAAAAGAACGACCATGCGATAAATTTATAGTGATAAATCGAGCTGCAGAAATTATCGCAATGTATGACTGTGATTGATTGGAATTTAAAATTTCATTACACTTTCTTGGTCGAAAATGGAATGACGTCATATACACTAAATAGCCAGTGTAATTCAATTCGATTTTCATTGGTGAATCTAGCGTCAATGAGCTCGTTCATTCGCTGAGAAACGTTTATGTAGTATTATCATGTAAAATAATTATTTCTGGGAACTCTAGGCAGAAAGAAAGAAAATTATAGTGGACTTTTCCATTGATACTGTATTATGATGAGGGTTCGTCCCTTAAAAGGAACTGTCATTGAATACACCCTGTATATTTTCTGCAAAAAAAATACCAAACAAAACATCTCACTAAAAACAGAGCAG
Source organism: Periplaneta americana (assembly GCF_040183065.1). NCBI lineage: Eukaryota > Metazoa > Arthropoda > Insecta > Blattodea > Blattidae > Periplaneta > Periplaneta americana. The sequence continues at coordinate 58,037,189 of NC_091122.1, forward strand.
CATATTCTAAATATGTTTTTATACATTATTCAGAAAATAATGGTTAAATAATAAATAGAAGCTATGTGCGCAGTACTACGAATAAGACCTTTCATACTTTAACTAAAGAAGTATGTTTTCCACACTGTGACATAAAGGCAGTGCGTGGGATATCCAATGCATTTCAATTCAATGCCTGCTGTGAATCGCCTCTGATGTCCATGACGACAAGTCAGAGTCTGGTATAATACCACCTGGGTCTGCGCCAACATCAGACATCAAAAGAGTCCAACACAAGACCTTGTATTCCGGTGTAGACGTTTTTAACGTCGTACAATGAGAAGAGGATCAATTACCTATCACCTCCGCATAAACATTTCTCTCGCACTCACGTCTCTAATATCTGAGAGATTTAAATTATAATTCATTCGTCCGGGATTAATCTGAAGTCAGAGCGCTTTTCAAATCAGTAGAAATTCATTGCTCATGCAATCAGTGATCAATCCCATATAAGAATTCGTTCACTTTCAACCAGTCATGACCATTTATCTACAGTAATCTCACTGGAGGTTTTCATTTATCTAGAGAAAATGAAAACTCGAGTGGGATTTAATAGACTATTACAAGATTAGAAGAAAGTATATAAAGATTAGAAGTAATGAAGTACTCCATTACAATAAAATATTAATTGACTTACGAAAATACAACTGTCTTCAAATGTATCATTGCACCACCTCAACATTACAAATATTAACTTACTCTATGATTAGCTGTTTTCTTGTTATCAGTTGTGCCAACTATGGAATCTTCATTGAACTCTGTGGACGGTTACTAGTCAAGAAGGCTTTGTTGATTCAGTTTCATTTTTATTAAAACAGTTGCATTCCACTTCAATTATTCGGATCCCAGTAATCAACGTCACTTGACAGATGATTTTCAATAAATCTTAGTATATTAAACAATCTCTGATACGTGACTATCCATAATATCATATATCAGAAGCTATAACATAACCTAAATAATATAAATAAGTGTTAGAAAAGTTTTAATTAGGGATGATGAAATAAGCAGGAAAAGTTTTAATTAACGATGATGAAATAAAAAATAAACACGAATAATTTTAAAAGGAACAATTATTGAATGTACAATTTTCAAATTTGAATGTTTTAGTGATTGGTTGTTCAGTTGATATATTGGACGTGTGCGTGAAAGAAGTGGAACTCGTTGAGGTACATGGTGTATTCCTCAACTTATTCAGGATTTCCGAATGTTGCTCTTCATTTATTTGTAAATAGGGCTTCAGGGAATATGCATAGCTATGACCAGTGATCTTTATGAATTCCTGTTCTTGAATGCCAATGCGAGTCATATTTGAAAGTGCTGTGCATCGACTGGAGTAGTTTGTAATGTTCTGTTTTTTTGACGTCCAGACCAATGCAGTTTGAAATGTTGGCAGACAAAGAAACAAATGCTAGGGTAGTGATAAAAATAAACAAATGCTAGGGACGCGATAAAATTAAACAAATGCTAGGGACGCGATAAAATTGTGCGATAAGAGCTATAATTGGTTGAAAGACGTTCTTTCGTACCGTTTTATTGGTCAAAAGTAGTATGACGTAGTAAAAGTGTAATAGTCACTGTAATATTAGCATAATCTTGCCGCACCTGATTCGCAATTGTTCCTGGTTAATACTGGGAATATTTAGAAGGAAATGACAGCTAAAACCCCATATACAAATTAACGGGGAACATCATAAACTCATTATAAGCAAACAGAGAAAACAAACAATAATTATAATTAATATCCTCATCTTACAATACTTTTAATTTTAAAGGATGCCAATTCCGTAACTGTAGGCCTACTTTCAATTATAAGACATAATGTATATTAGGATACATATTAGCCTATAAAGTTTCAAACTTTTATTTAGAATTAACATAGATTAAATAACAATTTTCTCTTGTGTTTAGATTACTTTCGGTTCAATAAAATTGTGATGGACAAAAACGGACGCTGCAGATGAATTCTTGGTATACAGTAGAACTCCAATTATCCGGACTAATAGAGAGTAGTATGATCCGGATATGCAGGAATCCGGATAACTGGATCGGACATGAAAAGAGTCTAGAAACAGCAGTAGTAAGCTACTGCATTTATTAAAAGTGTGAAATGACTATAGGCCTATAGTTTATAATGAACAAAGTTACATATATTCAAATAAAACAGAATTTTAAATAGATTAAAATTATAAAAACTCTTCATATCCCATATAGAACAGAACTTTACTTATGTATGGTAGTACAGTACACGAAATAAAGAAAACTAAACATATGTAACTTTCTTTGAATAAACAATTTCAAACTGCCATGAAACGTGATCCGGATATTTGGAGATCCGGATATTTGGAGTTCGGATAATTGGAGTTCTACTGTAGTCGCGTAACTTCTCTTTCATTTCAACACTCCCCAACTTACTCTAATTTCATCCATCATTTTTAAGTTGGTTATTTAACGACGCTGTTTCAACTACGAGGTTATTTAGCGTCGATGAGATTGGTGATAGCGAGGTGGTATTTGCGAGATAAGGCCGAGGATTCGCCATAGATTATCTGGCATTCACCTTACGGTTGGGGTAAACCTCGGAAAAAACCAAGTAATCAGCCCAAGCGGGGATCGAACATGCGCCCGAGCGCAACTTCAGACCGATAGGCAAGCGCCTTAACCGACTGAGCCACGCCGGTGGCTTTTCATCCATCATGTACAATAGTTAAACATATACTGGTGTAGCACGAGTATTCGATGCTGATATAGGATTTAAGGGCTTGGGACTTTAGAGTTTGTCAGGTACTTGTCTGTGGATAAAATCTGGCTTTGTCAGGGCTAATGTAGAATGGCCCACCTGTCAGCGTCGGATTAATTAATAACACAGAGGCCACTGTCGAACTGGAAGAATGATCACTTATATGGAGCATAATGGGGCAATGTGAGCCTAAGTGTTGGATCCATTCAGGATCTGGCCCTGAAAAAGTCACACACCCTCCAACTAGAGATGAACAAAACTAACTGCCGCTCTCGCTCGCTGTGTTCGTTGCATTTGTCTTTCGAGTCTCGTCTCTTCATTCTCGTGCGCTTCGAGTCTCGCTCATCATTCTCGAAATAGCATTTGGTCGGCGTGGAAAGATTTCGTAACTTTGAATAACATACATCATTGAAATAAATAACATTATAAATGTTTAAATGAGACAAAAAGACAAAACAGAACAATATCTTAGTTATCAAAATGTTCTGGTTCTACTATATGATATTACCTATGGTTATATAAATAGAAAAAATTCTCAAATAAATTTGCATTTCTAAAAAATATAAAACATAACGTTAATAGTTTTTTACTTCAGATTACACACTTGATCTTAAACGTATGCAAAGAAAATTCCTAGCCTATTAATAAGGCCTCGAAATTAAATAAAGATTGGGGAACGGATTATTATACACTGAAAGGTAGAGATGATGTTTCAAATAGGCTACTTGATTGTTTATACATATATAACAGTTGCCGAAGTACATAAAAGTTCAGTCAGGTATAAACAACTGTGGCGATTCAAGGCTGCTTGACGTTCGGGACTTCGGGAGTGATCAATCTCGACGTTTCGAAACACTCACAAGCAGTCTTTACGTCAACGACGCGACGTATACAACACTGTCGTGCGGGTTTTCGGCTTTGCGGGCGCCGTTAGTCTTGCTTTCCCGATCGTTGTTCATCTCTAACCCCAACCCATTCTGGCCATTTATCTTAATATCTCTATAGTTATCATTTTGCGTGATACTTTATAATTTTACCATGCCTTGATGTTCGCAAGTGAAATTTACTGTCCACGCTGTATGATAAATTTATACATTATTAAGACAAAAATTTTGCTAAACAGATTGAAGGGCCCAAGTAAGCATTGGAAAGTTTAGAATAAATTGAAAAAAGGGTTTCTTCGGAAGGGCACAGATCAAATTTCCTAGTCTTTGCTCAGGAAGAAGATAGAGAGATTATTACTAAATTTAATTCGTGAGACGTCTAATTGAACGAATGTATCTAATACACAACGTAAACTCTTATTAACCTACCGGAAAAATTGCACTCTGTTCAGCATTATGAGCAATAAGTAACAATGATAAAAGAATCGTAAGAATTATAAATAGTCCAGTGTTATATAAATCGTTTATAAAATTAAAATTAGCTTTTGAAGTCTAAAACAATATGTCTGTCAGGTGAAATGTACTGTTGTCCAATAAATTCACTGCTAATAAATTCGAATGGTTCTTTAAACGACTGTTGGGATGGGAAAATCATGATAGACGTCCCTGTTGTTGACATGACAAGGAATGTTGCGAATTGTTCGCTGTGTTTTGATTGGAAGCGCTCCAGTATCTCGATGTTAGAGTTGCTTACGTGAATGCCGCAAGCTCACACTGGTTTTAGAATGGCTTTATAGAGGGTTAATTTACTTGCGGCAGATAGTGGTGATTTACGTTATATTAACCAATATAATTTACTGAATATAATATTTAGTCGTTTCCATTTAATCCACATATGTTTCTTCCAAGTTGGTGGGCGATTTAAATGCATTTCTAACAGCTTCAGTTTCGGGTAAATTGGATTGTTTAGTTGTTTATTTGGACAGGAACTTCGTCTTACCCTAGTGTAAAATATGTTGACATAAAAGAAACTGGCTTCAACATTTTAACCATCAAACTTTATAAGACTAGAACAGAAATGAAAATCTAAATCTTGTGGATGAACAATATGGACGGACAATTACAATTATTTTTAACGACACTGTATCAAATACTAGGTTATTTAGCACTGGAGGGTTATATGATAGCAAGATGGTATTTAGCTAGCTGAGGCCGAGAATTCGCCATAGATTACCTGACACTGGCCTTAAAGTTGGGGAGAACTTCGGAAAAAACCCAACCAGGTAATCAGACCAAGCAGGAATCGAACCCACGCCCGAGAGCAACTCCGGATCGAAAGGCAAGCGCCTCAGCCGACTGAGCCACTTCGGTGGTAGTGTTACGGCGGATCTATATACAAATTGTACTCTATTATATATGAATCGTTTATTTCAAAAATCCCTAAGTGACAATTTTGTACAAATGTTTTTTTTCTTTTTTAATACAAAATGAATTTAGACACACTTTTAATGTAACAATGCCACACATAACATGTCTCTGTCTCAAAATGTGATTAGTACTTTCCATTTATTGTAAAAACGTCATAAATATTATAGTTATACTTACTTACTTACTGGCTTTTAAGGAACCCGGAGGTTCATTGCCGCCCTCACATAAGCCCGCCATTGGTCCCTATCCAGAGCAAGATTAATCCATTCTCTATCATCATATTCCACCTCCCTCAAATCCATTTTAATATTATCCTCCCATCTACGTCTCTGCCTCCCTAACGTTCTTTTTCTCTCCAGCTTCCCAAATAACACTGTATGCATTTCTGGATTCACCCATACGTGCTACATGCCCTCCCCATCTCAAACGTCTGGATTTAATGTTCCTAATTATGTTATGTGAAGAATACAATGCGTGCAGTTCTGTGTTGTGTAACTTTCTCCTTTCTCCTGTAACTTCATCCCTCTTAGCCCCAAATATTTTCCTAAGCACCTTATTCTCAAACACCCTTAACCTATGTTCCTCTCTCAAAGTGAAAGTCCAAGTTTCACAACCATAAAAAAAACAACCGGTAATATAACTGTTTTATAAATTCTAACTTTCAGATTTTTTGACAGCAGGTTGGATGATAAAAGCTTCTCAACCGAATAATAACAGGCATTTCCCATATTTATTCTGTGTTTAATTTCCTCCCGAGTATCGTTTATATTTGTTACTGTTGCTCCAAGATATTTGACTTCTCCACCTCTTCAAAAGATAAATTTCCATTTCTTATATTTCCATTTCATTGTAGTTATACTGTATTACTAATAAAGAGTGTATATAATTTTTATACGACACTTATGCAAAGTCAGGACAGAAAACGTTACTAATAAACCATGCATAAGCAATGGATGCATAAACAGCCTGTAACTATACATGGGGATTGCTTTTCCGCCCCTCTAACAGCTGTTCATATCGATTGTCATTTTATGATGGTGGTTGCCTTGTAGGCCTAACCATAGAAAAACAAACCAAAGAGCACAGAACAATTACAATTATATTGCTGTAGCTGTACCCTTTGACCAAAATATAGCGTAGTAATCGATCAGGCCCAGTTGTACTATCGACACTTAATGCGGCACACTAGTGAGCACTAGAGAACCTCAGTTATTCTATTACCTTTCGTAATGAAGTAATGACGAAACTATGACGTAGCTGTGTAACAGTTGTACTGTTATACACGACGTATATAGTGATTATTAGTAAAGAATTTACACACGACGTATAAACGAGCTATTAGTTGTGTAAATATAAGACAGTTAAACGTCTATACAGGGTGAGTCATAAGTATGTTTGGAAAACGCGTGAGCGTGCTCCTGGATCAAAAATAAGAACAATTCCTTATATGAGGGAAAATCTTATTTATTGGAGAAAATAGTAATAGTAACTTTTGTTTTCATAAGTATCTGATCATAATATTGTGTTGTTTTGATTTTGTACCAGTGTTTGTTTACAAACAACACAGTGACGAGACAGTAGTACATTGTTTTTGTTTTGATTAGACGCGGTGGTCCAGTGCCTTGACCACCCAGATCACCCGACTTCATCCCACTAGATTTTTACCTTTGGGGGTCACTTGAAGGCTGTCGTTCATGGAACACCAGTGAATGATGCAGAGGAGCTATTGCAACATGTTTTAATGCATGCCAATTGATCCGTGATGACAACATGCTGTTTGAGCGAACTCACCAGTCGTGTGTACGTCGTGCTCAGGCATGTGTAATCAATGGAGGGGGACACATTGAGCACCTTTTGTAAACGTTAAGTGACAAGTTTCCAAACATCATCATTATCATTATTATTATTATTATTATTATTATTATTATTATTATTATTATTATTATTATTATTATTATTTTGCTGAAGAGGTAAAGCGAGCCCTACCACTACGTCCATATAAGATAAAAATTACGCTGAACTCCAACTGGGTGCATTCCCAAACCACACCAACTGAGATTCGCTGCGTATTCAGATTTAGAATAGGCAATCCCACTCGTTCCTAGGGCAGCACCCTACGCACGTCGCCAACTGGAGATCGTGGAATACTATGGAAAGATTATGAAATGTGAACAGGACAAACCCCCTAAAATGGGAAAATAAGAGAACCCAAAGGAAAAATTCCAACTGGGATCTGCTTCGTCACAAGTATCATTATGGATTTTTAAACGAAAATGGCGTCAATTAAAGAAACAGAGCTTACATTCGTTTAAGTAGGCCTATTAATAAATGTTAATATAGACGTTAACATAATATGTTAAGCAGAGATAAAAATGCCTTAGGTAAGACGCTCAAGCGTGTAAAATTGCAAGGCATAGTTGAGGATATTTGAACTAAATCACTGTCAATATAGACAACATTACATATAAATTGTATGAAATAAACTTAAAAATGACAAAAACAGCGAACTGAAAGACACTGCAATACCAAAAGGCACAGGAAGTGTGTTGAACGTAATTAAAAAGAACCAATACCATCAAAATCTGAAAATTATGAAGATATTAACTCGACGTTTAGCATGGATTTTTGTAGCCCACCATGATGTTCAGTGCCAACATTCCAATTAATAAATTAAATAATCTAAGCCTACATTTTAGAGAATTTATAGAAAAGTATATGAAAATTAGTGGAGTTTCAGTGATGAGCGACATGCAATATCCTAATGAAACACGAAAAAATATCAGACAATAGGAATATCTTGCACTACACCATGCACCAATAACGTGCTATTGAAAGAATCTCTTGCAATATAAAATCATTTCAAGTGACATCCGCATATTTTCAAGTTCCGTAACTTACGAGTGCAATTTATTATTCACTGCAAAGATCACGACGAAAATGAACATCACGGCTCAAGCATGTGTTTACTAGTATAGCTTCAGAATATCGGGAGTTAACTGTACTCCACGAACATGCAGCGATTACCTGTTTGTTTCCGTTTCATTACCTGTGTTCGGCGTATACCCAATGTGCCTTTAACTTCAGTCTCTAGGTAGCTGGAATACAAAGCCTATTCATACAGGTTGAGAATAAAGCAAAGAATATTGAACCGAATATGAAAGGGATTGTTCGTTACCAAAAGAGACATTTTCCTCTTAACATTTAGGTCGAATAAGTGCTGGACATACCACATTTTGTCCACAAAAATGTCTATAAATAGATAACTACTACTGGTTGTTCTCTATGGTTGTGAAACTTGGACTTTCACTTTGAGAGAGGAACAGAGGTTAAGGGTGTTTGAGAATAATGTGCTTAGGAAAATATGTAGGGCTAAAAGGGATTAAGTTACAGGAGAACGGAAAAATTTACAGGATGCAGAAGCGTACGCATTGTATTCTTCGCCTGACATAATTAGGAACATTCAATCCAGACGTTTGAGGTGGGCAGGGCATGTAGCACGCATGGGTGAATCCAGAAATATATATGTATAGTGTTTAGTTTGGAGGCCGGACGAAAAAATACCTTTGGAGAAACAGAGACGTAGATGGAAGGATAATAATAAATGGATTTGAGTGAGGTGGGACTGAATTAATCTTGCTTCGGGTAGGGACCGATGGCGGGCTTATATGAGGGAGCCAATGAACGTCCGGGTTCTGTAAAAGTCAATTGTAAGTAAATAAGATAGCTATTACACAAATACAAGAATTTTCAGGAGTACGTGGTCCATGGCTTCGTTTTATACAAAATGGGGTCAGTAGTTTTTAGCTAATTGAAAACCACTATGGTAATTATGCAAATCTGGCTTTCAGGCAGTAGCTCCCTGTAAAGTAGGTTTGAATAATTTCAAGGAAAAATTGTTCCTGGGCCGGGTATCGTTCCCGGGACCCTTCACTTAGAGCACGAATGCTCTACTTACTGAGCTATTCAGGAACTCAAAGTTGGGTTCTGGCGTCTTGTCAGCCAATTTGAGTTGTGTGGATATAATGGGAAAATTGTGACGGTGTCGTGTATAGTTCCTGGGGTAGCTAAGTCGGTAGTGCATTTTTGCGCTAAGCGAAGGGTCCCGGGATCGATACCCGGCCCCGGAGCAATTTTTCCTTGAAATTATTCACTATGGTAATTGTTTTTTTTATATATTTCTACATCACTTTTTCCGTGCAGTACTTCAGAAAAGTAACACATTAGTATAAGTTAGTCTTACAAGAAATTTCATTGAACTACTGCATAAACGTAATGCAATGTATAAAAGATCTGCAAGAGCCCGGTAAGATTTTGTTTGTTGCAAACGACGTGCGAATCAAAATGAGCGTAATTCGCTCCAAGCTCTTATATATATATATATATATATATATATATATATATATATATATATATATATATATATAAAGTCCTCATACATTTAAAAGCATCAGTAATTCCTTGAAAGCCTGAAAACCAGGTTGTTGAGAAGACATAAATGCGAGTATCTTCTCTGGCGATAGCAGTACACAAAAGAAGAAATGTGAAGACGTGAACGGAGATAGAAAACCTACTTTTACAGACGACAGAATTTTAAAGCTATGTTTGTTCCAGAGATGAAGACGACATTTGTGAAGCCTGAGGGTTACCTTACTCCTTATCATCTGTGGGGGAGGGCGCTTTATCGCACTTACACAAACAAGGTAGTCACAAGATTATACGCTAAAGAAATCCACTAAATAATGGACCTAGTCATCCCCGGAGTTTAATATTACCATACTTGGCTTTCGGCATGAAGTGTGAGAGTTCAGATCATAAGGAAGGGAGTGGTAGCTTTTTTATCATCTTCTCGAAGGCTATTACGAATGTAATTTTATTGCTCAAGGTATCTCTTCCTCGGTCATCTTACTGCGCTTCCGTCATTTTAAAGTAAGTATTTGTTATCTGTTGTTTTAAATATATTTTATGCATGATCCAGCCATATTTTTGTAATTGTGTATTTTCCCCATTTAAACTAACAACAAGAATGTACCAATCGATTGAAATCTTTTGCCAAGTCTTTTTCTTCTTCTCAACTCCAAATTGATTTTAAAACCCAATCGACTATCTACAACTTACTATTATCTTTTTAACTTATCGTATCTTCTACAGTACGGGCAGTTCAGAAGATCCCGTAAAATAGTTTTTCAATTAAAACATTCATATATGTAACATCCAATTACAGTTTCTTAAGTTCATCGCAGTAAAATTGTTAGTCACTTTAACATTTCTAGATATAAATAAATTTATTCAAAATACATATGTTACAGACCCAAGAACTCTACGATCGATTACTACAGAAAATCCAAATGTATTGCATAAACATACACCATTTGACTACATCGTAATAATTGCATAGCACTATGTGATCTGTTCTTATCTAGACACAAAGTATAATATTTAATAAATTTGATCAATTTTAACTATTTTACCTTTACAGTAAGTGGTATTTTAACAAACAATGTAACATGACTTATATATATTAATATTCACACTTTATTTTCGGTAAAACAAATTACACAAATTCAAAACTGAACATTTCTACAAATAAGTTTTCACTACATAAAACTCATGATCAATCAACTTTGTTATGCATATTACTTTGTACAGTTTAATGGATGAAGTTTAGATTTCGTCAATTTTCAAATATCTGATGATGCCGAACAGGCGAAAACGTTCATATCCATTTAAGATGTAATAGCAAATAATAAAATTTGCAAATAGATAAATCATATTGATTGAGCATTTAAAATAAATGTATCATGTTAAGCCATAAGATTGAAAGATTTAATACATATATTGATATATAGCAACATTAGTATTGGGTTTAGCTGACCATATCAAAATGAATTGTACATTATTTCTAAATATAGTTTGCCGCTGATAAATCAGTAAAAGCTATTACTCACAACATTCTTCAAATGTTAAAGAACACGAATTCATATTCACCTATATAGACATGTCAATTGATGCCCCCAGGAGCAAGCGCGCGCTTTAGAGCCCAGGAGAGCCTGAGCGCTTTACAGCGGAAAGGAAAGAGACAGACGAAAGAGGTGGTATATGCCGCTTGGTCGAGCTATATTCAGGGATGGCCAGCACTGATTCAATATATAAAGGGAAGAGAACTTATTAAAACTGTATCCATTTTTAGATTTGCCTGAGAAGTATAAGTGCATTATAAGAATGTAAGTTTTAATTTTAATGCTCATTTTTCACAAGTTTGATTTTTTTATTCAAAAGAAATATTTTCTCAACTTTTCGTATAGAAAAGTGAAATTTTCAGGTATAGGCCTATTTATTTAGTAGCCTTACAGAATGTTTTCGTGAATATAATATACCGTATATACGTATTACTGAAGATAGTGTATTGAAAATTTTGAAAATATTCGCATGGAAATTGTTTGTAAGGAAATGAATTAACAAAGCAACTACTGTTACATCATAAGCAAAAGATACGTGCCCATGTGTTGTAAAAATGTCAGCTCTATAGCTTCAGCAGATTTCGAGAAAATAATTTAATATTCTGATGATAGGAAGTTGCTCACAAATATCACCTTGAAAGCATAATGCAATAAGAGTTTTGTTATGTAATATTAGTTACACTTAAAACAGACACAGTACCTAGGTAACTTTGCTTTGTACTGTAATATTGTTTTGGTTAGTTTATTGATTACTTTTGTAAGGCTAAAGATACCATCAATATAAATTCCAACTTATCATGTCATACTCAATCTCTTTCTTTGGAATATCACTTTCTTTATGAATGATGTGTTTCATCCACTTAATACAGTATAATATTATACTACTATGGAATTTAAGTGAATATTCCTTCTTAACTCTCTGTTATGTTATCAAGATTTAAAACACAAGTGCAATATTAAGAAATCAGTGTTAGTACTTTTGTTTTACAGACAATATAGATAATATTAAACAGAAAGAAGCCATATAAAATAACGACATAAAATTTCACGTTCCGTTTAAAGTTTGTGCACTACTGTTTTCTTAATCCAACAGGTTGCTTATTCATATACACAACCCTTCCTTTTTCCATACTTAGCGCTTGCTGCCCGCGCACGACGTCAAGGTCAGAAAAATGCGCTTGCTTTGACATCACTGACCTATACGTAACTAAACAAGGAATTTGATTTTTGTCCACCTAGATCGGGAAAATTTCACACTGTTCAGCGTCCGTACATACATAGAGGAGAATCGCTTCATGTACAAATTCTTCACAAGCTAGAGACGTTTTATGTTTCCTGGTTGACATAAAAGGCAATACATTTACCTTGTTTTAAAACTCATCCTGGATTGTTTGTAAATGAATGTCCAAATAGAATGTCTTGGGTAATCCTTGGGGCATAATAATAGTATGTATTATTACCTTACAGACGTAGACTACGGACCCACTGGGACTGAAGTGCTCAAGATTAATTGTAGGTCTATCATTCCATTGACTTTTTCTGAAAGAGGGCCTGTGTTTTACGACACCATTCTTTTCATTTTACAGGCTAATAAAGCGAGGTACAATGGACGCGTCTGCATTTCTGTGTCGTCCGAGCTGTGCAAGATACATTCGCCACCGCAAGATCGCTTGACAGGAGATTAATTCCATGTAGGGCGCCATTACAATTACTATCAATTTGAGACCCGTGAGCCGTTCTCCCAGGTCGCACAATGATTCCCTCACGTTCAATTACACCATTCAGACTCGATAACTATCTGAAGCAGCGGAATTGCTTCATGTATGACTCCCAGCGAGACAGAGAGGAGTCTTGGTGCCTGATGGATGAATTTGAATCACGCCATGTTAAAAAGATTACAGCAATAGTTCACAGGCAGGTTAATGAACTTTTAGCGAATTAAAATTTACATCGTGGTTACCTTACTATATTCTTCTCCTCCTCCCACAGAACTTAAGAGAATTTAAAATACAGAATTGTCCCCATAATCTTTCGAACCCATCTATATTTTTCATAGGCCTATGATAGCGTCATCATATATCCAATGTAACAAAAGAGGGAACTTCCAATAAAAATAGGACAGATCCTTTCGGGAAAAATACGTTGATATTATAGGGACTTACAAGATATAGGCTAAAGTTGCCTTAATTCCTTGATACGTTTTTTTAAACTAAATGTCCCAGGATTGGGTATATTGCTAGGAAATTCACCCATGTCTCAAAAGTAGGCGAGAAAGATGTCTGGCGCTATGGTCGAACGTCAAAGCTTTGACTGACATTCGATTAAAAAAATGTATCACGGGATTAGAGATATCACGGAATTAGGCAACTTTACCCTACTATTAAGCACAATAACATACCATCAAACTTCAGTTAAATGGTAGTCTAATAAATAATCAAAAAGGAAAAAATGCTAATTTTCTAAATTCTATCCTGATAAATTTATCACTTGTCTTCATACTGGGTTATTCACGAGGATTTACCGTCACTTACGGAGCTTATTTCCGAAGACATTCTAAGCAAAAAATGTCATATAAACATTTCTCGTAATCGCAATATTTTGAAAGATACATTAATTTGAAGTTGTTAGTAAAATATCCTACATTTTTCTTTAGTTTTACCGGTAAAAAAATATTACAAATGGAGAATGAACTATTCAGAAGTATCATTTCTTTAATTGACTAGTGTTCTGAAGCTAAAAATGTGTTGTTAATTGCTTTGTACAGATTTTATTTTTCAAATTTTAACTAAAAATGACATCATTCTTACGCACTTATCACAAAAATTGCTACAAATCATATTACTTTAGGAACTTGATTTTTTTACAGTTTAATTACGCATCCTAATGTACAGTCTTAAAAAATTTACAAAAGTGGCGTGATTTGTAACAACGTTTGTGATAAGTGTGTAAGAAAATGTAATGTTGTAGTTAAAAATCGAAAAAAAATTCTGTACGAAACAACTATGGAATTCACAACACATTTTTAGCTTCAGAATACTAGCTAATTAAAGAAATGATATCCTGAATAGTTCATTCTTTATCTGTAATATTCTTTTACCCTTACAACTCAAGAATAAACAACAAACAACTTCAAATTAGTGTAATTCTGAAAATATTGAGATTAGGACAAATGTTTATATGACGTTTTTTGCTCAGAATGTCTTCGGAAATAAGCTCCGTAAGGGACGGTAAATCCTCGTGAATCACTCTGTATATATTGCCACATGAGTGGATAGCATTATGTAACACAAAAAAATATAAAAATTTAGGTCATTTTAATTTAAAGTAACCAAAATTTGAAGTTCCATCCTTATTTATTTTGATATGAAGTTTATGGTAAATTACTGGAAATATCTTAGCATTAATACTAATCAAATAAGAATACAAATGGCAAAGAAAGTTTTTTTAATAGAAGAAGGAGCATTTTCTGCGATTTTTCGGAGAAAGAAGTGAGAATGAGACTAGTGAAGTGCTTTGTGTGGAGTGTGGCATTGTATGCAGCAGAAGAATGGACATTGTGACAAAGTGAAAACTACCAGAAGTATTTCAAATGTGGATTTGGAGGAAAATGAAGCGTGTGAAATGTACAGACAAAATAAGAAATGAAGCCATGCTAGAAAGAGTGAGGGAATAAAAAAATAATGCTGGAACAGATAAGAAAGTGAAAAAGAAATTGGCTGGCTCACTGTCTGAGAAGAAAAATGTTGTTTTATTTAACTACGCTCGCAACTGCCGAGGTTATATCAGCGTCGCCGGTGCGCCGGAATTTTGTCCCTCAGGAGTTCTTTTACATAGCAGTAAATCTACTGACATGAGCCTGTAGCATTTAAGCACACTTAAATGCCATCGACCTGGCCCGGGATCCTTGGGCTAAGAAGGCCAGCGCTATAACAACTGCGCCAAACAGGCCGACTGGCTGAGAAGAAACTGCCTACTGAAATACACACAAAAAGTTCGGGGCAGAAGAAGATATCATATGATAGACAACAGTAAGATATATGGATCGTATGCGGAAATGAAAATGAAGGCGGAAAAGAGGAAAGCTTGGAGAACGCTGGGTTTGCAGTGAATGACATACCCTTAGACAGAAAATTACTAATGAAATGTTAATCATTACAACGTTTCACTGTTGTTTTCATTTTCTTTCCATGGATGAAATCGCCCCCAACAGTATTTATAGAAACTCAAGCAGTTGAAATCCTTTGCTCTGCACTGCACACACATTACACCTTGCTGTTGTCAACTTCTGCTAAGTAAAAGAAACTTGGCGACAGTAAGCTCCTCGAGTGTCAATGGCGGTGTAGTCACATTCGTGACGCACCATAGCCAGCGAGCGTTAAAATGAAGCTTTTTCTCCGGAGTCAAAAAGAGGATAGTTCAACAGTTTCCGTAAAATCGTCCGGACACTTCTTTTAGCCCCAGAAATAGGACGTGTTCGGGAGAAATAGGACGTATGGTAACTCTAAATGTGAGTCACTGCATTAAAACATTGCTTTGTACACATCTGGACACTTGAATAGAGTGCAAAATTCCAATGAAATATTAGCCTATTTAAAACATAAATATATATTCTTAAATGAAACGTAGAAGTTTAAGTACGAAATTTCATGTAAAGGAGAATATTGTCAACAGGATTTATTTCAATTTTTTAACACTTCCAAATATATAAATGTAATTAACCCTTTCCGCTCGAATGAGTCCATTTGGAATCACTAATATTTCTGCCATCTATGACTCATATGATTTGTCTGATACTATTTTGGACAGCTACATTCTTCCAGTTCTCCTATACGGAAAGAGAGCGGGACATGCTAAGAAAGTGCCAAAGAAAAATTGAGAGGAAGATGCTGAACATCACATTCAGACAGACTACGTAACGAAGACATAAGACACAGCAGAAACGGCCGACAAGCTGAAGAAGAAATGGGCAGGACACGTGATGCGGCTCAACACGAACCGGTGGACATACATCCTTACGACATGGGACCCAAGGATTGGAAAACTCAACCCTGGAAGACAGAAGACAAGGTGGGCAGACGAACTTAGATCAAGATTCAGCCATCTATGATCAAGAACAGCGAAAGACCGACAAAAATGAAAGGTCATCACAAAGTGACTTGCAACCTAAGCAGTGATTAGTGAACAGTGGATCCTTCAATGTTAACCTAGACAGCATCTTAAAACAAAAGTGACCATCATTCCGGGACTGGCTAAAGGCTGGTTCACAATAAACCGGGAACGAAAACGACAACGAGAACGAGAACTGAAATACATTTATTTTAACATTATTTCCGTTCTCGTTCTCGTTTCCGTTCCCGATTGATTGTGAACCAACCTTAACCGGGAACTCGTTCACAAGCCACCCTGCATAGTCAGGAGGCCCTTGCCCTTCACGGTATTTTGTGGCTAATTCTTAATTCTTAACCATTGGGTATTTTCAGAAGTAGATTCGTTCTTTACCGATAGAGTGCAGCACCCGCCAGTTCCTTGGCCAGCTGTTATTAGAAAGAGGACTGCTTTGTTTTTATGTTTCTCCATGATCTTAGGTCAAAATACAAGATAAATGCAAAGAAAAAATGTTTCACCCACAAAAAAAAAATTCAGGTCAGAAAGAGTTAATTCAACCGTGTCTACTTGAGCTGCTCCCGAAACGAAGTCGCTTTCAGCGATGTGTATCTTTCTATTAAAGCAGTGTTACATATGATTTTCGTAAGGCATATTCTTCTAATTATACCGGGTGCTACACGGTCTAAAGCGAGCTCCCTTTAGGCGCCGCGGTTCGAAGGTTCGTGGATTCGAATAGCTCTCGGACGTCAGGACGTTCTATCCTGTATGCATCTCAGTGGAAGCCTCTACGCTCTGCTGGCCCATGATTGGGGGGGGGGGGCACTAATATGTCTATGTTTAGTGTGTGTGTTCATAGAATCGTACCCTCTCCTACATGCAATGGTATGAAACATCAATAACAGACGAGGTTAAACGACCAATTAATTAATCTTAAAAATATTAACAGATAAATAACAATCTTACAAATTTTACTTTTAGGCGTATTTGATACTTCAATGGCAAACCACTGAATAAGGTAATGTAAATTACGTTGTGTAATACCAAGCCTTTTACATAATTAGAATTACTAATAAATATGAATTTTAAATGTAGATTGTTGTCATATATGGCCAGCATTTTTAACTTTGGTAAAGGGAAAAGCATTCCAGTGGGAAAAGAATTGTAACAATGAGGTCAACCCCGTTCTGAGTGCCCCACAACATTTGCAATTAAAAAGTAAAGTAAATCCATGAAGCTACAGCCCATGAAGGGCCAAGACCGACCAGCCGGCTGCTGGCCTCACGTCCACATGCCGAAGCAGAGGTAGACGACCATGCAACCAGAATGGCGGTATTGTGTGGTTAGCACGATGATCCCCCCCAGCCGTTATAGCTGGTTTGCGAAACCGGATTTTCGCTGCCTATCGTAGCTCCCCAAATGCATCACGATGCTGGGTAGACACCGAACCCATACACTGGTCGAAATTTCATGAGAAAATTTCTTCCCCCATGAGGACTCGAACCAGAGAGCATTCCGTAACGCGAGTCCTAAGCAGGATGCCTTAGACCACGACGCCAGGGCGCGGAACATATATGCAATTATATGGGGGTAAATTATAGAACAATGCAAATATTAAATTTCTATTAACAAATATTAATACTGATTGACATAGAACTGACTTTTCATTTGCGCACGTCGTAAACGTGATTAGGCCTACAGTATATTCTGGATGAGATGACGGTAATAATGCGAGCAAAATGAGTCCAGGGTCTAGCGCCGAAAGTTACAGAGTATTTGCTCGTAATAGGTTGTGGGAAAACCCCGGACAAAATCTCAACCAAGTAACTTGTCCCAGCCACGATTTGATCCCGGACCCGCTCGCTTCATTGTCAGCCATGCTAATCATTACCCCTCCCCAGCGGCTGTCCTACTTTTGCATCATCCTGTATATCGTCGTTGTTCCTGCAATAACTCCTATGTGACATATTTATCGATTTCCAGATTTTTGCTCTATTAAATAACTTAAATAGTGATACAGCAAATAATAGAATCTCCTATATGTAATTATATTTTTTTGTTTCTTTCGAAAATGTAAGAATTCACAATCTCCTATGTATGGCTGCCATTCAATGAATAAATGTGTTTTTTCTTCCTACTGAAAAATTTTATATTTTGCATATAGGAGTTATTGCAGGAACAACTACGATATATCTCTACGAATGTCTAGATTTGCTGCAACAACTTCATTTCGGGAGCCAGTTACAGTTGCACGACTTCTTACCTCGATTTAGATGTACAGCACTGTACCAGAACAGTTCACATTGTATCGAACAAGAGAGGTAAGCAAAAAAGAGAAACCCTCTCCTTAAGTTGAAAGCGTCGGGGCTCTAAATCTGGCCGGTTATTCAGGAAATCACAGAAGACGGGCTTCAATGAGTGTCAGAATGTGTTACAGAGATGTCAAACATGTCTAACAGCGGGAGGAATGGGGGAACTTCCTATCAAAACACGTGGCTTCACTGACGGGATTACCGAATAACAGACGAGAAAACGTGAGCTCTTCCACACAGCCTGGCCGCGCCAACTTATTGACGACGGAAGTGTCGAAGGAGAACATCAGCGCTCCGGGGCACAATGACAGCCAAACCGAAAATATAAGAACAAGCCAGACTTCAGTTCTCGCTGAGAGCAAGGAGGCTTAGATATGGCTACAACGGTAGCATTGTGGCAACGAGTCAAATTCAAGCAATAGCGTTACACTGCTCCGTCGATTTAGTAGAAATCGACTGTCCACCTACCGTACTTAGATTTAACACGCGGAGCAAGTCTCCTGCAATCGGCAAGCTTCATATTTTGTATTCAACCTATGGTGCCTATACCCCCAAGGGTACGCGCGGTTGTCTCAAGGGGTACGCATCCCACTGATTATTTATATAAAAATGCTGACATATTTTGTTGTACTTGTTGATAATTATTGCATTTTGTTATAGTTTCTTTTGCAATATCAACTCTTGTTTTTCTTGCTTGAATACCATTTTACGTAAATCATTACTATTATTCCGTGATAAGAATAAACATGAGTACATAGTATATACTGGACTTTTTTTTAGTATATACTCTTGTTAGTAAGAATAAAAACATTTTAGTACTTACTCATTTTTGATTATATACTCATAACATGGAAGCATAGTAGAATATACTCAAGTGTCCATCTTGTACAGAATATATACTCATGCTTGATAAGAATAAAAGCTAGTATATTCTCATATTTATAAGTTCGTTCTCATGTTATTCTGAGCATGGTTTGTAGCAGGCTCAATTCTGAATATTTGTTGATTTGTGTTCAGTTCAAAGTTAAATAAAAAAAATGGCAGAATTTATGAACGATGTAGTACCTCAAGGAAAAATATAGAAAAAGACGTGAACTTCAGAAGCCTTTAACGCTTCACAAAAGTGAATGTGAAAAAGGTTAAACACGTATTTGTTATTCATTAAAATACATAACCTATAAAAATATGAATGGCTATCAAATTATAAGGTTAGATTGTATTGTTAAATATAATAAACAATTACAGTTTATTTTGTAAATTTTGAATTACAAAATGCAATTACTTGTAACTTTAAATTATATATATATATATATATATATATATATATATATATATATATATAACTCTCTATAATAAAAAATAGAATTAGCATAACTGGAATTCTATGAATGGATTGTAATCTCTATCCAACATCCCGTAATGACGATTTCCCAGTACTATTTTCTTGTTTCCTGTTTATTAACGTCACTTATCTGATTCACTCTCTCTTTCATGTTTATTTATTTATTCATTTATTTACTTATTTATTTGTTTATTTATTTTATTATTTTATTAATTAATTAATTTGTTTATTTATTTACTTATTTATTTGCTTATTTATTTATATATATATATTTATTTATAAAAAGCAAAAAAACACAAACCACTACAGCATGCGGACAGCATGTGAAAGCCTATAAAAAAAAAACTAAGCATCACGGTGCAATGTAGTCAAAGAGGATAGGTAACACGAGTACATACTAACTTTTAAACGATCAAGAAGGCTGTAGAGATGAGTATATATTCGCGTTAGGTAGAATGTCTTTACTCTTACGAATATGAGTATGTTCTAGTGGTTACGAGTATATTATAATCACAGGAAGTGCTCATACTCAAAAGTATAAACCTTGAGAAAGTACTTAAGCTTTATTCTTACTACCCATTATTACATCAATAACTACTGTATAATAATAATAATAATAATAATAATAATAATAATAATAATAATAATAATAATAATAATAATAATAAATAATTTAGTTTTAGTATAACATTAATCATAGTCTTTTGTCAATTCTTATAAAATTACAATTCAGTTTAGGAGTACAAATATTTTGGGTGTACGCTAGAAAAAAAAAGATTGAATACACTTAAGTAAAACAAGAAAGTAAAGGAATATTATGGACAGTAAAAAGTGATCATACGGGAATGGGTATTTAAGAGTTTGTTAATTCATTATAAAAGCGAATCTGATACAACGTTAATACAAATTAATTAAAAATACAGTACAATAACAAATGAATAAATAAATATTCATAATTAAATAAACTAATAAATACATACAAAAGAGTGAGTGAGGTTATGAGGAAAGAAAATTAATTAATTAATGGACGAATTAATGAACAAAAAGTGACAACTTGTTCTTTCCAATTTGTTGTTAATGTTCAATGCATAAAATTACTAGCATATCGGTAGCTCGTTAATTCATTCATATTTTTTTTAATTTCTCATATAAAATTAGCTAGTCACTATTTGGGGTATGTGAGAGAATATCTATTAATTTTGTGTGGACCAATAAAAGAATTAATTATGACAATACACGATTATATTATTGAACAATTCGGTAAGATCTAGAATTCGAATAATGACGTGCAGTGAGCGTAAAAAGACGCAATGCTTTCAACGAAATAATTTGTTAACATCTTTATTTGGATATGTGTGCAACAAGACTAATATCTATGTGTGCGCTAAACGTCCTGAAACTGGTTTCACTAAAGCTAAGACTAAAATGTCCGCTATTTTGAACAAATCACAATTCAAGAACACTATAAAAAATGAGCGCGCATTTTTTATTCGAACGCTCAGACTCATCAGTAACTGGTTTTCCCACGCAGCTCTCTCACTCGCTTGCCATTGGTCTCACACAGGACATGTGAATCACATACTGAATGGTGAAAATTCATTTCAAAGAACGGAGAAGTGAACACTAAAAAAAAGGATAAGAGTGAAGAACCACATCAGAATAAATAATAATTAGAGTGCATAATAAGTGTGATCAATACGGAATATTTCAAATATTATTCACAGAACTGGAGCAATAATTCTTGACGTCTTATAGGTACTGAGAGAAAATCTTAATAACAAAAATAAGAAATGGACGTCATGAAAAATTAGACACACAGATTGACGCGTGGTCATAAGAAAAATGATACAGAATTTAAAAGAGTGCATTTAAATTTTCAAGTAAGGACACAACATCCTTGATATTCGAAAACCTCCTAGGTTTTGGACTTAACGGTAACTAAATATCGATCCTCGATGGTTTGTGAACGCTTGTAGAAGAATTAACAATAAATTTCCCGCAAATGACAAAACATAAAACCACGTAAATTGGAATTATAACGTATCCGTTAATATAAAACCTACTATTGTTACTGTTTCTACATATACAAATTTTTGGTGCTTTATTCTGTTAACACAAAATCTAGTAAAAGGTAAATTCGAGGTTTGGTAGTTATATTTTGTGAAAGCACCTGCTTATGCACCACTAATATTTTTATTTTTTACTGCAAAATGTTTTCTGAGTTACGAGATTTTGAAATAACAGCGACGTTCGTACGAACGTGTGTGGCAACACTGTTCATACTTTGAGAACCAGAGAATATCAAAAGAGTTGTCCTAAGAAATACTTCGTGCAGATGTGTAGAAGGTCAACAGATTTCCGAAAAAAGTGACGACTTTACGATGGAGTTGTAGAATAGAGTTGTTTTTACTGAACGGAGTAATTTCAATCTTTTGCACATAGTATCTCCTTCACATCTAACAAGTTATTTGATTTTAAAAGAGGGATAAATAAAAGTAAATATTTTAATATAAAAATGTATTTGTAATTTTTCCTAAGATAATGAAATTAAGACAAAATATTTCAACCTAAGACTTGGTCTACCGAGAGGTCGTTTGCTATTCGGTTCTAACTCAAAGGAAGGCCTTAATAGTGCAATTTCTTCTAAATGCCAAATTTGACCTAACCAACTTAACTTTCTACTTTTGCCTATAGTTGTGACATCATGTTCATTGAAATTACATCTAATTTTCTTATTTTTGTCTAATTTCCCAAAGTATCATTTTCTACTACAGAACCAAACATTCTTAGTTATGCCTAGTTATGATAATGTTTAAGTTACATTCGCTTGAAAATCTCATGATGCATACAATTTTAGGACGTAAAGAGTTTCAGAATTATTGGACAAATAAGAACACAATCTGTCCTTCGTTCTTAAACCGATTATTAGAAGAAAAATGCCAATTTAGAACGGTGATATCTGTGGATCTGTAGAGTTTGTAAAACTGCTTAGTATTGTAAAATTATAGTGAATTATCATTGTCTCCAAAATATCTTCTTGATAACCATTATTCAATGTCATCTTTATATTCAATAAAATCAATAAACTCGATCGTCACCTAAAATAGCCGCAATTTTTTTCTCACAGCCGACTGAGATCGTCCCAAATCTATTCATTGGCAGTTTCAGCCCAGTCTCAATGATATCCTGAGACAGTCTAAAGCTCGTCTCAAAAGTGTTAATATGTATATGAATTCTGTGAATTATTCCCAAGACAGCCTCAAGAACAGTTACAAACATGATTGTGTATACAGGCCTAAATGTTTTGGCATGTGTTGATGACTTAGTTTTAATTAGCAATAAGGAAGAAGATACTAGAGATTTGTTTAGAGTCTGTCTGGGTGGTGCAGATGGTAGTATGCTGGCCTTTTGTGCCCGAAGTTGCGATTTGTATCCCGGCCCCGGTCGATGGCATGCTTAAATTCAACAGGCTCATGTCATGTAGGTTATTTTACGGCGCTTTATCAACATCTTAGGTTATTTAGCGTCTGAATGAGATGAAGGTGATAATGCTGGTGAAATGAGTCCGGGGTCCAGCACCGAAAGTTACCCAGCATTTGCTCATATTGGGTTAAGGGAAACCCCCGGAAGAAAACCTCAACCAGATAACTTGTCCCGACCGGGAATCGAACCCGGGCCACCTGGTTTCGCGGCCAGACGCGGTAACCGTTACTCCACAGGTGTGGATATGTCAATAGATTTAGTGGCATATAAAATAACTCCTGCGGGACAAAATTCCGGCACACCGGCGACGCTGATATAATGTCGGCAGTTGCAAGCGTTGTTAAACAAAACAATATATTTTATAGACTTGTTTAGAGTCCTGAAATCTGAAACTGATTCATTTAAAAAAAAACTAAATTTATGATAGCTACACGAAATAGCGATGTTATAATTCTCTTTGAAAATGAAAATTATAAATTTGAATGTGTCAGAATTTTCTTATTTCGGCTGCCAGATCACAAGTCAAAATCAGATGAAGACTAAAATACTCCAAAGAATAATTAATACCAATAAACGACTCTTTTTGCTCTCAAAACTCAATAAAATTTTAAAATCTAAATTACTATCTGTAAGTAATAAATAAAGGCCACTTTCAAATGCTTCCGATTCAAGACTAGATAAATATTGCAACTTCCTAGAAGCATTACCTTCAGAATTTAGAGATAGAAGGTTTTGTGATTTAAAAAAAGTGGAAAACGATTTCTATTTGCAATTCTTTTTAACACACCCATTTTGAAGGTACGACCAGATTTACAATTTGAGGTTGCTGATCTCCAAAACGACACCTTTGTGAAAAGCAAGCATAAGGATTGTATTGATTTAGATGGATTTAAAAATATTGACTACTCTAAATATCCACATCTTAAAATATCATTTGATGCCACAATCGCATCTATATTCGGTTCTACGTATATTTGTGAACTCTTTTTTTTTTTTTTTTTTTTTTCAAAATTGGGACACGTGACAAGCACCGAAGAAACACTGGTAGACAATTGCCTATATTAAAGAAGGAAATTAATAGATACAATGAATGTTCAAAATTGAATCATTGATTTTATTCAAGAAAACCATTTGGAATGGCATGGACACAAAAATGATGACATGAAAAGACTGCCAAAGAGAACCATGAAATGGATACCAGTTGGACGAAGAAAAAGTCTACAGTTGGGAAGGACTCAAGAAAAAACATCCAGATAATCAGTTCACGCCTGTTTTGAAGGAGAGCGACATAGCCTTTTAGCACAAGTCCAACTCGCTAACCCCTGTGCTACGCCCATGACCTCTACTTGATTAAATGAAAAATAAAATGTTGTGGATGAAAGTTCTTTACTTAAAACTGCGCATTATGATCATAAATTTGCGGTAATTTTTATAAAATTGTAACAGCGTACAGATAATGATTACAGTATGGACATTTCGCGTCGGTATCTTTGATGTAGCAGGACTGATTTCAATGACCTTCAAATCAGTTTGAGCGTGAGATTCTGCTTTCTCTCAGGAGTTGTCACTGACATCACACCAGTTAGCAGTCGACACAGCGGAAATATAACACATACAGTTAATACATCTAGGTACATTATGTACTCAAAATAAATTGGACCGATTAAATAATAAATCCGTCATTAACTTCAATGTCTAGGCTCTAGAGTTCCTTTGTAATGACAGTTGAGACGTTGACCCCAACAACAATTAAAATATGTAATGATTTGATAGCGCTGAAAATGTAAAAACAAAACTCCTATGAGAAGTAGAACCATATACTACCTATATTATATTGTATACAAATATTAAACGAAATTGATACATAATTTTATAATGTATTATATTATTTTATAATATAATTTATTATATATAAAATAAAAAAATTATTATTACAACTAGTTTGTCACTGAGAAAAAAGGAAAAGCTGTTAACCAGAATTTATTTGAAGCAAAGCGTTACTGGATTATGCAATAAGGTAGGCGATGTTTGGATCCTGTGTCTCAACTCTATACTCAATTATTATCTTAGCGTTTGCTCGAATACACTAACCTCTAGCGCTTGAAAGTGGAACTAAACGCCGGCGCACAAAGAAACAAAACAGGAAAATTCTCTGTGTCCATTCTTTGTAATTCCTATTCGCTGATTGTAATTTATACATATATAAATGGTAAAAAAAATTGTACAATATGTGCGTTTTGAGACCTGAAGAATCCAAAAATGAAAAAAAATAATAATAATAATAAGTAGGCCTACATGGTGCCATTAAAAAAGCAGACTCCTCAAAACATATTTCATAAATCAAAAGCATAGTTTTTGAAAACGTATTCAAAATATACCACTTTTCGCTCCCTATAATTTCTGTACATAGAATTTCTTCAATAAATTATAAATGGGAAAGCTACAAGTAATGTTTCATACTTTTTACTCACCTGGCATATGGTTATTATATAAATTTTCATATAAATTTAGTTTTATGGCGTTTAATGTCCCTCTAATCTCTCAAATGATAAAATTGTTTTCCTTAATGAGAACTTTACGATCCAAACGCACTGTTTGGGATGAGAAATAGCTCTTTTAAGATACTGTCTCTCGTTTACCCTCGGGGTTGAGCTTATCTCTGTGATCGAGTACGAGCGGAATATCTGACCTCTGCACCGTGCCGTTCCACTGTTAGTTACGCCCACTGGCATGTGTGACGTGTTAAGTTGAATTTCCATGCATAACGTCAATCAAATCTGATTTCATGTAAATGGTTATAATGGATGGGGGAAAGTTGTCTCCTATAAACCATATTATCTGCATTATTAATTAGAATATACTGCATTCGTGCATGTAACATTAATGCAGAAATCTTCCAACGTCGATCTGTCTTCCCTCTGTCTTTTTTTTTCTATCTCTCTTTCCAGGCGCCGATTTATACATTTCTGAAAAAGGAGGTGAATGTAGTACTAGTAGTAATAGCACTAGGACTAGTAGTAGTAACAGCAGCGGAAGCAGCAGTTGCACTAGTACTGTCCGTTACTCAGGAGAAGACGAGCGGAAAGAATGTGACCTTCTTGACTATCGCTGCTGATTATTATAAACATCGCTCAGATAAGCATCCCAGTAGCCAGGTTATTACTCGTGCAGGAAACATGAGTAACAATGCGTATGGAAATTAAAGCTAAGTTGAACAGAAGGAGACCTAATGTTTCCGCTTACTGCAGTACAAATATTGCACGTGTTGTCGTACATTATCTGTTCGTTACGTTATCCCTTCCTCCTCAGTCCGCTCTCGTCTTCTCCTGAGTCACCGACAGTAGTACTAATGACTATGTCGCTCATGTACCAATTGAGTGTAAGAATAAGTTGAATTTCGACCAATCCGAACCATCTATCAGTTGCAATATTATTTTACTTTCGATACTTATTTATTACCATAACAAAAGTTGGGATTTTCTAAACAGTTTTGCATATGGAAAGTAGTCCTTTCTGAACACCGCGATATAAAGTTACGTTACCGCTCACAAGCAATAATAGTTATTTACGATACAAGTGTTAAAAGCGATATTTTGTTTTGAGAGTAGGAATGTTTGCAAAACGAGATTGTTGGCCGAGTGTAACAAACCTACGAACAGAATGACATCTTTTTAATATGTGTGGCATATAATCGTATACTATTTCGTAATCATCATCCTTGCACGTTTTGGACCTAGGGATCCGTTACCGTCTATATTCAACGTTTTAAGTATCTTTTGCCTGCTGGTTAGTAATTTAGAATCTGACGAGGTATTCTGATGCGGTTCATTCTTCTTACATGAGATTTTCAATGCCTTCTATAGTTTTATATATAATCTATGATCAGTTCAATTTATAGTACTTTCATGATGTCAGAGTTTCTCTTATGATCTGTTCTGAGTAACCACTTGGTCAAAAAGAAAGTGGCCGGCGTCTAAGAGACTAAGTTCGAATCGGGTATTTCCGTGAGCGCTCGGGACAGCCAGGCTTTGTTCAAAAGATTGCGTATATTCTTCTAGTAGTTCTAATGGGGAACACAACTATTAATCACTAAAATCTTCCGAGAAAATAATTCATATACGATATTTAAAACAGACGGATCGTTCAGAGTGTTTAAACAGTGAATATTGTAACACAAGCACTATATACTGTATAACAGATTCTCAAGTGGACTATGACCATTGCTCGTTACAATGCCATTCTGACTGCAGTAAAACTCTTAGCGTAGTTTGTAGAGCGATAGCTAAGAGTTCGTGAAGTTGCAAGTTCAAATCTTCGTGGAGTTACTAAACTTTTTTTTTGTTGCCTTTTAAATGCATCAGTGAAAATGTAACAGTTTTTCGTCATTTTTTTATCCTTAGAATATTTTTCGCTTTATTATTTTTTTCGTGTTAATAGAAACTTTTGACGCTAGATGGAAGTAACACTAAAGACAACAATTAGGGGTTTTCACATTAAAATGCTGTTTAAATTATTTTATTAATCCCTGCTGCTTTGCATTCCTTGTCTAACAAGGAGAGGACACGCTCTGTATATCACCGAATTAAATCAGATTTTGTGACATGAAAGTACAAGACACACTGTTTAAAATCATACCTAGTATGGGTGGCCAATGACCCCTCGTTTTGGAAATATTGGCTATTGTTTATGACATACTTCCGTTAGGTGCCTAATAGGGAAGCATTAGACTGTGTAAGGGCGTAGCTCATGTAGTTGGATGCTGAGTTGTCATCCAGGCAACCCGAGTTCGAATCCTAATGCCTTCTCATTTTTAAAGCTTATTATTATTATTATTATTATTATTATTATTATTATTATTATTATTATTATTATTATTATTATTATTATTTTAATTCACTTTCAGTTGTCAGTTCCTATATTCAAAGCCATGTTGAAATATGCGCGGTATGCATCAAAATTGATAAATGAACGAGAAGTGTTTGTGAATGTGAAGGATGTCTGTTTTGCAGCAGAAGTGCGGAAAAATGTGTGTGACTGTGGACAACCTTCTTTCATTTGCTGTGCATGGTGCAGGAAATATGTATGTTTTGTGTGTTTTATGACATCATAATGAATCGGGTACAAAATGAAATGGAATAACTGCTACAGAAATAGAACAGACACCAGTGGCACATCTTACCTTCCTACGTGAGCAGTATTTCATTGTTTATCCTTTACAATACAATGTTAGTTAATTACTAATTTGTTTAAAACATGATGAAGCATTCAATACATTGAGAAATATGATATAGGTATGGGTATGTATGAATACCAGACGAGACCTCATGAATACCAGACGAGACAAAACTACAGTTTCTTTCTAAATACTCCCAAATGCCACACAACTGCTGGATTAAAACACAGCAGAAATTTTGGACCCAAAATATATAATACATTAATTAGAGCTTACCCTGAGCTAAGTAAACTTAACACACATAGATTTAAGAAACAAATCAGATTAATTATTTAATTATTTAAGCTAATTGAGTTAAAAATTGATACTCTAATATTCATGTACTTTTGTATTTTCTATTTGTATATAGACCCTATTATTACATGCTGTATGTATTTTACCATTTATTAATGTGATTGTGCTCAATGAACTCTCGTAATTTTGTGATATATTTTGTATAACTGATCTGAACTGCGCCCGAGCACGAGCTTCTGCTCTTTCGGGCTGCAATGCCTAATGTAGCTCAAGTGTATAGTATTAATAAATATTATTATTATTATTATATTATTATTATTATTATTATTATTATTATTATTATTATTATTATTATTATTATTATTATTATTAAATAGATAACTGTGATCACAATATTAATCATTATTAAAATAAAAAAAATATAGAACCAGTTAAGATTCGAACTGAGGCTGCCTGGATAACAACTCAGCATCCAACCATATGGGCTACGCTGTTACACAGTCTAATGCTTCCCTATTGAGCACCTAACGGAAGTGTGTCACAAACTATAGCCAATATTTCCAAAACGAGGGGCCATTGGCCACCCATATCAGGTATGACTTTAAACAGTACGTCTTGTACAGGGACATCATTTTATTTTTACTTCAATTTTTATTGTAGCTGAAGTTTTGAATGTACTTCACTCCCACCCCTTCTACTAATGAAGTTCAACCGTCCTTCACACAGATCAAAGACAGCATATACAGTCATAGTAGCTTTACGATCACAATAAACAGTACGTTCCAAAAATTTGTTAGCGTTTTCCAGTGACGAAAGAGCTTTCAATATTGAATAATTTTCGCACAGGTACTGTCGTCCATTTACTTACTGTACGTCGTATCCCGGTTTCCCCACCAGCTTTTATTCGCCAGTTAGTGGCTGGGCTACCTTAGCTCTTTTCTGAGAACATTAATTTCTGTTAGGAATTGGACGTCTACGTGATATTATACAACTTTTAAAATAACTTAAATACAAGGCCTCGTTAAGTAAATAACTGTCACGTGATTTCCCCCCTTTCTACGACCCTACGACATAACCACTTGGACGGACAGTAGATAGCATGTCTGAGTAATTTTATCTTTTCGGATCGCGCAGAAGTGAAGATTGAAATTACACTACGTAAGGTAACTTACCCTTTTATAAAGTAGGTACAGAATTATTTCAACATGAGTTACTAGTACGAAAGACGAAACTGGTAATTGGTATTAGGTACAATACTCTATAGTGCGATAATAAGTACATTAGAACTGAAGCCCGTATCGAAATGAAAGGCCATCATTTAAAAAAAAAATTGTTTAAATATCAATAATATGATTATTTTTCAATTTAATTTCATTCTCTATATTGTACTCTAACGTGCTGTAGACAGTATAATATACACTGCATAATGAATACGTCCGCATGGACAGCTCAGTTCGTGAGTAAAAACACTCATTGTTAATACTGTACTGTATTTTGATTAAACAAAAACGTAATGAAAATGATCAAACCCAAAAGCGCAATATTTCCTAGTTTACGTAAATGGATGAACTACTTTTCTTCCCTCCTATACCTAGTAAGGTGATTTGTTTATATATTACGCAAGTATCATCGAACTCCAGTCGTGGAAGGGGATAGCAAACGGCGTTGATCCAGAGGTATAGGCAAGTTAATATTAAAAATGTTAGTAAAAATAAAATGATGTCCCTGTACTTTCATCTCACACAATCTTATTCCATTCGGTGATATACAGAGCATGTCCTCTCCTTGTAAGTAACATTCAGTAAATATATTGAAGGTTAAATAATTGGCAGTAATTAATTTGCAAGTTGTGCTACATGGAATATGATTATTATACTAATCTAAATCCGTGATCATCAGGGCCTAAACTTAGTTAATTGTAAACAAGAAGAAAAACCATAATTCTGATGACAAAATATATCCTGATTTCCTGGAATTATAACCACAAATTTTCACCAATTTTGTAATTATCTGTAAGTAACATGAATTAACATAAGCAAAATTATTCGACTATATTACACTAAAAGGAGTTGTAAGAAATAAAAGAACAAAACAAAAAATTCACTACGGAGATTCGAAGCATGCTATGGAGTTAGCCCAGATCAGCGCCTTGTATTATGCAGTTAACTTAAGCGTCACACGGAGGTTTACGGTTGTGAACTGCGCGCTCACCCGAAGGGACATAAAAAATTTTCGCTGCTCAAGAGACCGGCCACTTTCATTTTGACCAAGTGTACTCTCATAAATGTCACTTCTGCCGCAGTCAAGCTTTGTATATCCATAATGCGGACTGTCCAGGCCTCAATGCTGCAGCATAGTATAGGTCTGACTAATGTTTTGTAGATTCTAGTGTATGTGTGTATTTCTGTACTATGGTTGGTTCAAAAATGTTATCCATAGTACCCATTGCTCTATTGATGTTAATAATTTTTATTGAGATCTTTTTCTTCTTCATATCCGATTTCATATCCGAAGTAATTAAATTGTTTAATTTGGTCCAGTATTTTATTATTAATGACAATTTTACTACGAAATGGATCTTTTCCTAAAAAAAAATTAGATTTTTCTGTTGAAATTTCCATATTGTAATTTTCTGCAATTTGGTGGAAAGAGTGGACCGAACGTTGAAGGTCATCATCGTATACTATTTCTAGATAGCAATTCGGCATTACATAATTTAATAATTTATACACATATTATATTGATTGAAATTACCGGACGTTTCATCTGGTGCGAAATTTATGAAATTTAATCAATGCTCTTATGACATTTCATAAATTGGCATTAGATGCCAGACGTTAAAAAAATAAGTGACAATTGACGCGAAGGTAAAAAAAAACAATACAAAAATCGACAGAGAATCAAAGACGAAACCTATCAATGCTAACATTTTTTTTAAATTGGGTTATTTTACGACGCTGTATCAACATCTAGGTTATTTAGCGTCTGAATGATATGAAGGTGATAATGCCGGTGAAATGAGTCCGGGGTCCAACACCGAAAGTTACCCAGCATTTGCTCGTATTGGGTTGAGGGAAAACCCCGGAAAAAACCTCAACCAGATAACTTGCCTCGACCGGGACTCGGGTCCACCTGGTTTCGAGGCCAGACGCGCTGACCGTTACTCCACAGGTGTGGACAATGCTAACATTGTGTGCACAATAAATGTCACCAAGAGAGCTATTAAGCACTTTCCACGTGGGAACTGTAAGTTTGGCAACTCAACCGTTGTTACCATAGCAACAGGCCTACCACGCTATGTGACATTCAGTCGTTTTTTTTTTTCCGATCGCAACGCTCCTGTCATGTCCCATCTTAAAAAAATAGTATACAAAGCTTTAACCAAGAAACGGATTTCACTCTTGTAAAATAATGCTGTCCGCCGTTTACTGTTACAGATCGCACGCGATAGCTATGCTGGCCTTCAACAATCAGAATTTAGTGGAAGAAATGAGAGAAACCGGCTAAATTTACATAGAAAGAAGGAGCATAAATCGCGCTCCAACTGAAGAATAACTGGATGACATAATAGGTTACAGCAGTTTCCAACGAAACAGCTCAGAAAGTTAACTTAAGAGGCAGATATAACTACAGAAGATATCAGCTAACAAAGGGACGAAATTATTAAAACTAAATCCTTATAATTGCATTTAGTTACCTAGAGACACCAAACAACCCGCAACAGTGCAGTTGCATATGGAGTATAGGTCAGTGGCACTGAACCCCAGATACATAGCTCAGGTCTGCTGATCAGTGTGTAAGGCAGCCGTGGCGAAAATGTGACTCGCGAGCACATTGTGGCCCACAATGATAGCTGTGCATTTCTCTTACTTCCTGCCTTCCCCAACCCCCACCCTTTCACTCACTGGAATCAAACTCCGTTTCATTTGCTTATTTGTCTCTGACCTGAGAGTGGCGTATCGTCCAATGTCTCTCTCGAAACCGTGTACCTCTACAAAAACGAAAGTTTCAAGGAGGATGGGAGGACGCATTTTTTTGCTGATGAGAATATTAAATGTAATGTTTGTTCACAAGTATTACGAGGAAACGGTTGTATAACATAAAACAGCATTATACTACATGTTACTAATGAAACATTAAAAGGTGAAGTATTATTACTATTATTATTATTATTATTATTATTATTATTATTATTATTATCTCTGTACGTCGATCCTTTTTCAGCAGATGTACGAATAATGCCGTTAGATCTTCAATTTAAAACTCACTGATTTACAATGTGATATTAAATGAAAGCTAGATGTAAGGACTTGACAAATGTTGAACTTTTCAAATCTTTGCCAAAAAATAAATATCCGCAGCTTCCTTCTTTCGCTTGCTCTGTTGAAGCCATGTTCGCTACAACTTACGTTTGTGAAAAATTATTTTCAACAATGAAAATAAGTAGTAAAATCCAAATTTAGATTATGACTGACAGACCTTCGTGATCAACTACGACCAGCAGTAAGTGACATAATTCCTGACTTTGAAACTCTGTCGCAGAGACATTCTGAAGGCAATTAATAGGTTGTGATAATGTGTCCTATGTTTTTTTTGTTAATTTCTTTCTTCGTTACCAAACATTAGTTTATAACCTTATACTGTATAAAATTATATCTAAGTGCTTGACATAAGGAAAATGAAATCCGTTAATAAGTCAGACAGTTGCTTCACTTCCCCTTCGGGTGTCCGCCTCCCTCCATAGGTGCTATGCACGTTGCAGGTTACACAGTGGCTCGGCGCACGATAACATTTTCGCCACGGCTGGTGTAAGGCAATCAATATGCCGAAGAAAAAAACAAGTAGTCGGTCTAAATAAGTTTGTTTTTACCGTGATTTATCCTATTATCGTAATTTCAACCATTTATTCATTCATCCATCCATCCATCTCTGTTTTTATTCATTTACTTACATACTTATTTAATTATTAATTTACTTATATACTTGTTTTAAAAATTGCTGTTTATTTAACGACGCTCGCAACTGCAGAGGTTATATCAGCGTCGCCGGTGTATAAATCTACTGACGTGAGCCTGTCGCATTTCAACACACTTAAATGCCATCGACCTTGGCCGGGATCGAACCCGCAACCTCGAGCACAGAAGGCCAGCGCTATACCAACTACGCTGCTGAGGGCGACTATATACTTATTTAATTATTTATTCATTCGTTCATCTCTGTACTTATTTATTAACTTATATACTTATTTAATTATTTATTTACTCATTCATTCATCTCTGTATTTAATTATTTACTTATATACTTATTTAATTACTTATTTAATGATTTATTCATTCATTCATTCATCACTGTATTTAATTACTTACTTATATACTTATTTAATTACTTATTTAATGATTTATTCATTCATTCATTTCTGTATTTAATTATTTATTTACTTATATACTTATTTAATGATTTATTCATTAATTCATCTCTGTATTTAATTATTTACTTATATACTTATTTAATTACTTATTTAATGATTTATTCATTCATTCATCTCTGTATTTAATTATTTATTTACTTATATACTTATTTAATTACTTATTTAATGATTTATTCATTCATTCATCTCTGTATTTAATTATTTACTTATATACTTATTTAATTACTTATTTAATGATTTATTCATTCATCTATGTATTTAATTATTTACTTATATACTTATTTAATTACTTATTTAATGATTTATTCATTCATTCATCTCTGTATTTATTTATTTACTTATATAATTATTTAATTACTTATTTAATGATTTATTCATTCATTCATCTCTGTATTTAACTATTTATTTACTCATTCATTCATCTCTGTATTTAATTATTTATTTACTTATATACTTATTTAATTACTTATTTAATGATTTATTCATTCATTCATCTCTGTATTTATTTATTTACTTATATAATTATTTAATTACTTATTTAATTATTTATTTATTCATTCATTCATCTCTGTATTTAACTATTTACTCATTCATTCATTTCTGTATTTAATTATTTATTTACTTATATACTTATTTAATTACTTATTTAATGATTTATTCATTCATTCATCTCTGTATTTATTTATTTACTTATATAATTATTTAATTACTTATTTAATGATTTATTTATTCATTCATTCATCTCTGTATTTAACTATTTACTCATTCATTCATCTCTGTATTTAATTATTTATTTACTTATATACTTATTTAATTACTTATTTAATGATTTATTCATTCATTCATCTCTGTATTTAATTATTTATTTACTTATATACTTATTTAATGATTTATTCATTCATTCATCTCTGTATTTAATGATTTATTTACTTATATACTTATTTAATGATTTATTCATTCATTCATCTCTGTATTTAATTATTTATTTACTTATATACTTATTTAATGATCTATTCATTCATTCATCTCTGTATTTAATTATTTATTTACTTATATACTTATTTAATTACTTATTTAATGATTTATTCATTCATTCATCTCTGTATTTAATTATTTATTTACTCATTCATTCATCTCTGTATTTAATTATTTATTTACTTATGTACTTATTTAATTATTTATTTAATGATTTATTCATTCATTCATCTCTGTATTAAATTATTTATTTACTTATATACTTATTTAATTACTTATTTAATGATTTATTCATTCATTCATCTCTGTATTTGATTATTTATTTACTTATATACTTATTTAATGATTTATTTATTTAATTGTTTATTCATCCATCCATCTCTGTATTTAATTACTTATCTACTTATTTAATTATATATTTAATTACTATTTTTTTTTATTTTTTCATCCATCTCTCTATTTATTTAATTATTTACTTATATATTTATTTAATTATATATTTATTTATTCATCCATCTCTGTATTTATTTATTTATTTATTTATTTATTTATTTATTTATTTATTTATTTATTTATTTATTTATTTATTTATTTATTTATTTCATAGGCGGTGTCCAACTGCAACGTTCACTGTAATAGAAGTATATGTAATTAATTTCTATAAGTATGACATTAGAGACGGTAATACACGGAGATAAAAAATTTACAAACATTTCTAAATGAACAAAAGTTGAAGCATCAGGGCCGAAATATATTTTATATAATACTAGCTGAAAGCACCCGGCGTTGCCCGGGTTTTCCTTTCTGCTTCTATTTTCAATTAAACTGGTTATTATATTTTCCGAAATCTCGGAAACCTAACTATACACAACCAAAACGAATTCTCTTTACTAAGCTTTCCTCGCCCATAAAGATGAATCTTTACTTAACGTCATTTACATGAATTTATGAACTCCTTAGCCAAATACCTGCCAGGGTTAACTCAATTGAAAACAGTTGTAAATCAGGCACCGAAAAGAAAACATTTCATCATGTGCCTGACGTTAAACTGTTGTTTTATATTTATTTATTTGTTTTTATTCATTTGTTTTTATTTATTTATTTATTTATTTATTTATTTATTTATTTATTTATTTATTCTGGTGTAGTTAAAGCCATTAGGCCTTCTCTTCCACACCGCCTGAAATACAAATAAAGTAACAGAAAAATCAAACTATAAACAAAGTAAAACCCAACGAAAATATAATTCCTTCTCCTCTTTCTGATCAGTTTCAGCATCGAATCAATATATACATATATAATAAAATTCAATTTATATTGGAAGATTTTTTTACCTCTTGACCGCTGTACACCCACATATCATACCCAGTCTTTTTTAATAAAACTTGAAACTATATCTCATAAATTCAGAACATACTCGTATTATATTAATTCTAATTTTATTCACAGAATACAGATACAATATAAACTCGCAATAAGTCATTTTTTAACGTAAAGACTAATATTCTGAGAAACGTATAGGCCTACCGCTATTTTAGAAATTAAGAGATTTTTATTTCCACAATGCTTAAAATACTAAATTTGCAACGTGATTATACAGATATAATTTCGCAGCAACACATTTTCGGACGTGAACAACAATATTTTGAGAATTAATACAATGTTATTTTCAGTGGGATTATGTACATTCACATACTACATTAGCAACATGACAAAAGTATGATTGAATTGCTTATTGATATGAGTAAAATCTTTTTTTTTTTTAATTCTTTGTATAAAATATAGTTGAGGATGTGAAAAACACGCAGTTTTTAAGTTAATGTCTGCAACTTTGAGCGACTGCCCTTGAGCTTCATTTTAATATGGTCATTACTAATGCTAGTGGCATTGAAATTGCAGTTGCTTAAAATTGAATGAGTATTCTAGCAATACGAGTATCCTAGCAGTTAATATTGCCAATTCTATTACGTTTCGTATGAATTTTTCACACCAATTCTTATTCGTGCATAATTTTGGTGGATCAATATTTCGCAATAGTACTATTGGTTATTCAATATTAAGTAAATTATGTGGTAGCAAACCCTGTAGTTTCAAAGAATTCTAGAATTCAGTTGTATAAAACAGTTTGCTCACTATCTACAAAACTGCATCGAGGAATTCATAATACCGTCCTGGACTGCGTAAAGATACTTATTGCATGAATTATCTAGTTTTAGCCTTCATGATCTGTAACAACAACAATGTAATTTAATTTCGTGTTAAAATTTCCATGGCCTCGTGAAAATCGATGTTGAATACAACAGACAATAATAAAAAACAATTGACTGTAGAAGATTTTGCATTTTAATATTGTGACAGCGACGTGAGATTCGAACTCACGACCAGCGTCCCGCAAGAGAGCAGATCGCGCGGGCTTCACGAAGCACTGTGGGACGGCGCGCGGCGGAGAGAAGAGAGGGGAAAGGGCCTACGCGCGAGGGGAGGCTGCGCGCGCAGCTGCTACTTACGGAGTAAAGGGGGAACGGACCCTCCCGACTCTTCCAGAAGCCCGTCGAAGTGGAAAAATCGCGAATTCGAAGGTTCTCGGTTACGTTGCTGTGGTTATAAATTACGGACGCGAAGGAGTGTGTGTGTCATTCATGATTAGTTCAGTCAGTAAGCCAGTGAACAGAGCAAGCCAGTCTTGTGTACCGGAGTTCGACGCGAGTGTGCGTCCGCAACTGTGTCAGCATCCGAAGGCCTGAGTTCGAGTGCAGTGGACCGCAGTTGGAGGGACCTGAGTTCGAGTGCAGTGGACCGCAGTTGGAGGGACCTGAGTTCCAGTACAGTGGACTGTCTCTGAAGGTCTGTGGTTCGAGATACTGTGAACTCGAGTGACCGAGCTAGAAGAACTGTGAACTGAGAACTGACAGTTCTGATTTGTAAATAGTGCTTTGTAAATATTAGTTAAAATTAACAGTTCATTGTTGTTCGTAATAGTCCAAGTAAATTGTCATTGTCGTCAGTGGAGAGCAAATCCCATTGTTGCCGAGAGCGTTTAAGGTGAATTGTAGAAAGGAATTATTATTGTTGAGTTGAAATAAATTTACAATATTATACATGAATATCTGATGTATTTATTTTTATTTTCTATAATTTTAATTTAACTTCCATTTGCACAATTTTAATGTAGCCTATGTTCTTCTCCTGGTTATGAAGGTTAAATGTGCAAACTTTGGCACATATCGGTCAAAGCGTGTAGATTTGTATAGAGAACATACACACATACATACATATATATACATACATACCCACATTCAATTTTATATATTAAGATTTCAATATCAACTCATATTCAATTGTCAATATTCAAACTTCAATCCTTTCAATAACATATTATTTAGCCGACTTCTAAGCTCATTTTCACTTTGATAAAATAAAGTGCAATTTAAATATTCAAAACTGTGTAAACAGGAGAAAAAAAATAATTTACTTTTACTTTTAGGATGAAAAATATATTCTGAGATAGTAAGTATCTAAGCTCTAGAATCTAGATGCGTTTTATTTCTTGTGAAAATAATGTTATGTTGCCTATAAGTGGCTTTAAATAAAATTGTATTTAGTTTGTTATTAAATTCACGTAACATTATATTTTATAAATATTACTTTCATTGTTCATGATCCATGTACACTTAACTTGTACTCAAAGTAACCAAACGCAGGACTCTACCTGTAACACAAAAGCCGATCATAAATTGAATGAAATGAACCACGTGCCTAGGTTAAATTCTATCGATACAGACAAATTCTAGGAATCCTTTCGAAAGATCTGAAATGTGCATTAGAGAGGATGATCGACATTCCAGCACGTGTTATAAGCAAAGCTCGGAACTTGGGGACTTGTGTCGTGTGCATGAGTAAGGTTACAGGTACAACGTACACAAAGCTCACGCTGCAAGTGCTCAGGGACAGTCGTGTGTACTAAGAAAGTGGTCACAACTAATGACAGGAAGACGGACGAAGAAACTGTTATGTCGAAGCCAATGACATTCAGAGAATTAAAGGTAAACGGTCTGTTTGAGGCAATATAAAATACGTGTTATTTCGAATGGGTATTATAGAAGTTTGAAAATACATTTTGTTTTAAATTTAAGATACAGAATTTCGTGGAGAATTCGGAGGAGATACATTATTTTTTTTTTCGAATGGAGAGTTTATATTTTGTAAGTTGTACCACACACAAACTAGAGGCTGGAAATGGAATTCATTGAAAGGCATTGCAGTCCCTCAAATTGGAGAAAAATCTGTTCATAGCCATGGATCGAGACGTAGAGGGGCTTGCCCTAGTAGTGACACACTAATTGAAAACTATTTTCGAGAAAAATTTAGGATATACTTATCTTTCTCAGATACGAGATCGGCTAGCAACTGCTGAAAATCGAACAGAAAACAGTAACAGTGAAAAAATTCAGTATTTTAAGTCTACTACCAAAAAATCTTCGAATGTAGGTAGTCATACACTGTAATAAAATGTACACAGCAGAACAGTAAATTTGATATATTTTTCATGTTTATTTTTATTATATATATGCTATGAAATTACGTGTAAATTTGATATATTTTTCATGTTTATTTTTATTATATATATATATATATATATATATGCTATGAAATTACGTGTTTCAACCTACCATAATATTATCAATATGTTGTCGGAGCCAGAAACCACTTTTGTAGCAGATCTGACAGTACCTCCGAGCTGGAAGCGGGAGTTTGTTGACATTGAAGTCCGGTCGCTTAGCCACTTGCAAAGACACAAGTCCCCAAGTTCCGAGCTTTGGTTATAAGATAAACCAACAAATTACATCTGTAGGCCCTAATATAATGTTTAAGACCCGAGATTTTATCGCTGAAAGCTGACACATTGAATCACGGCTAAGCAAGCTGTTACTTGCCCTTGCCACTGTCATAAAGGCGCCGTACTAAATGAAACCTGTTTCCAGACGTACACCAGTAACTTAAAAGCGCCGCAAAAATGTATTTGTAAACGAATCTGTCAGATTTTTTTTTTAACATTTACTTCACTTTAAAAGATGTATTTTAAAGAAATATTCTTGTATCAATTTGACGAAAGCAGTTAATGTTTATTTAATATTCATGATTTTTCAAACTCAATCTAAACCCGTTCAACGTAAGCCTCTCCTTCCACTGGTTTTTAGAAAGATAGACTTGTAACTTTCAGAGACTGGGCGTCATATTCAATGTAAACTTCTGCAACTATGTTTGTACTGTGTATCATTGAAATATAAACAACTTTCATCCAAAGGTTCTTTCTTTGAAAAAGTAGAATAAACAGCCTTCGATAAGTTCATTTTAAGCTTACATTCGTGTACCAAATCATCATCATCATCATCATCCATGCTTGAAGCACTTTCCGTTTGTAGCAGCATCTGATCGTTCGAACTTTTGTTATGAAGGTTGACGAAACATAAGATTCCGAAATCTTGTACATACCTGGTTGCTAGAAAAGGATACAAATTTTGTAAAGTCTATATTTTGATAACTGTTATTATTATCATGTGACTAAGTCTCAGTTTAGTAGATTCAAAGCCGGTCTAGAGTGAACACTTTTAAGGGCGATGAAAATGTTACAACGACGTCCTTCCGATAGTGAAGTAAAGTAGAGTGTATCTTATCAGAAATTTGAGGCGCGTAAAATAACTTTGTATTTTTATAAGTAAAATTTACAAGCTAATCTCCGATAATCGTCATCCTTAACTGGTAATAAGTTTTTCATTACACAGACCTATTATAAAAATGAATTTCTACCATTGGCTTTCGCCGATCATATCTATCGTATGGGTTTTAGATACCAACAAGCCTTGTTTTAACACCTGGAAAATAATAGAACGGTCTTCTATATCAACTCACTATTACAAGTTTAGTAATGTACAGGGTTACTCAGAAGTAAATAAATATTTGAAACTTCTCCTTGTTCAGAAGTTTGTATACCTATATATAAATAATAACAGGCTTTTGTTGATAAAAGAATGGCATTTATTCTGATATAAACCAATTTCAAAATATTCAGATATATTATAGTCGCCATTTATCTCCTGTAATCTTAATAGTCTCTCTTCTGGGAAAGGAACATTTAGAAAAAAATTTGCAGAATACCTTCAATGTTTTCACAAGCTTCCATAACAATGACAAACTTCAATCCATTTAGAGTGCTGAATCTTCTCAGTGCACTGAGTTATTGGTACTTTTATGCAGTACATATAGTCTTGTCTTTCTACACATAATATTAGCAGCTTTTGAGGGATCTTTCCCCGTTAGTTTTAAAAAGTTAATTTTCGTAATTTCCTCCTGTTGTATATCTATGTCAGGCAGAAAGCAATATTCTGAAGCTGCCGTCTACGCCGGCAGACCTATTGTTGAAATATACATACTCGTAGTAATTCAACTGTCATTTATGAAATTAATATTACAGTACATGTTTTGAATAATAGTGACTTTCAGTTATTCTTGCTTACAAATTTACTCGTATTTCCAACTTTCTTCATTCTTATAAAAGTAGCCAATGTTGTTAAGAAATTTATTTTCATTTTTTGGATGTTCTCGTTTTTTCTTTTGCTCTCTTTATGCAGAATCTAAGTTTTAGAATGAAACACCTAATGATTATTTTTATGAAATTGTATCCATTCTTAGTAAAGTATTTTTGTACACAAGGTGTAAGGGGTACAAGTGCCGTCCTTTTCACAGTCGTCGAGGGCGGTCTACAGGATCAAAAAAGTCCACACAACATAGGGTAAAACTCGAGAATTTTCTCAGAAAAAAAAATTATTTTGTTATTTTATTTGCGTTATATTGCTTATATCGTTAATAAAATTACGAAAACAATTACACCAGTAGGTATATCTAGCAAAGAGTTAATATTATTTTAAATAAATTTTTGTGTGTTCTATTACGTTTTCGTGAAATTAAATAAAAATGCATGCTTAAATTTGTTAATATTCTGGTGTAAGAGACTTGGGAACGTTCAGCGGGCAGTACTCTGCACATACAGTACGTAAGTACGAGTCAGCTGAGTTCAAGCTCTCCTGTCCATAACTCTACTGCCGAACGGATGGCAGTTCAGTACAAGGTATTCGATAAACAACTTACAATGTCATTTACAGTTTAGGAATATCAAGTGAGGCAAGAAGGATGTACCGTCAACGTTTTCGGCGAACTTTTGTAGCAGTTTCTCAACGACTATTACAAACTAGAAGTCTCTTACCCCGTTTCGACAATCACACTACCAGAGATTTGTTTAAAAATGATAATTGCTTTACGGAAACGGGAGAGATTAAAATGTTGCATTAGAAAAAAAGTTCGTGTGATTTTGTGCAGAAAACCATTAGACGTACAATTAAAAAAATGGAGCAATATTGTTACATAAAATCTAAATTTACCATAATGTTCTATTAATGAGGTTGAAAGTTTGTATTTGCTGCTCGTTTTATGTAAAGAACAGTACTCCTGCATTAGAACAGAGCATTTGTTTTGTACCGGTATGTCTACACCCGCTTGAGCTGTACTGTGTACTTGTAAACTCCCCATCCAGCAACGTTGCAAAAGTCTAATATTGTAAACTTTAATAATTAGTTAAATATTGCAATTAGAAAAAAATTGTAAGGACATTTTTTCTTCCTTATAACATGAATAATCATCAGTTAAAATAATGACACTTATACCCCTTACACCCTGTATAAGGTTTTGCAAAATTTATTATTCTAAGTAGGCTATATTAATTCTGTGATTTTAATATAAATTGCTAATATGGTTTCGAATTTCTGAAATGTATTG
This sequence comes from Periplaneta americana, assembly GCF_040183065.1. NCBI lineage: Eukaryota > Metazoa > Arthropoda > Insecta > Blattodea > Blattidae > Periplaneta > Periplaneta americana. The sequence continues at coordinate 58,080,177 of NC_091122.1, forward strand.
AACATTTGAACATTAAATAAATGTTCATAAAAAGTACTTTAAAAAATGTGTCACAATTTAAGTGAAACAGTTGAGAAGTTGAAGGAAAAAATAATCCTGTGGGGATATTAAAACTTGAGCATCGATCGCTACAGCATTCAAAGACGAAGTTAGTAATAAATCTAGTTTACTCCTTCACGGGCGCATTTAACGCTAGCATTATCGAATTAAATTATTGTTGAAGGTATTTATTCTGTATGTACTGTTGAATGCCGAGATAAGTCCACAAAATTGTGCCCCAATTACTGTTTCTGTTTCATTTGGTTGGAAGTTGATTTTCATATGTACACACAACATTAACAGTAGATACAACATTATAATGGCTAATTGTGTTAACTCTGAAATGTTAAAACATGGGGCATAGGCCTAGTTATTCGAAGTTATATTGTTTTATAACGTGCAAATGAACAGGCGTGGATTATAATTAGGCATGCAACAAGTGATGTGTTATGTTGGTTTCCGTTTATAACTTCACAGTCTTGTGTTAAGTTGATTAACGCTGATTTGGTCTTGTTAAAGAGAGCAAAACGAATTTCAATATGGTTAGTTTATTAAAGCCAAATGTAAGCTCGGACGTAATACTGTTTAAAGCTTGAAATACTAGCATCAAATGGGATTATTATTTAGCTGCGTGTTGTTAAAAATACACGTATTTGGCATCATACAGGAATAGCGGACATAATCGATAAATAATTGCATTATATACGTAATTTTAAATCCGATAAGGGACAACTTAAGCCCTCGAGATGATTTTTGTGACTTTCCGGAGAATGTCGAATATTATTAAATGTAGGTTAAACAGCAGGAAATTATAAAAATATAAATGATAAATTTCAATACAAAATTACTATTTAAGCGGTTAGGTACAGCTTACAGCAGTGACATTTTTAGAATTCAACATTTTTTTTTTCCTCCATTACTGTATCTTGTACAATAATGAAAATTGGTATAATGTAAAACACTATCCTTCTGCTATATGAAAAAAAAATATTGTTACGATTTAAAAAATAATGTGTGTATATATATATATATATAGATATATATATATATATTAATTCAAAATGGTCGCAGTTCACTGTGCAGTGATGAAGCGTTTCCTTCATAACGCATAAACTTGTTAACTTTTTCATGTTCTTTCTCTTTTATTTTACTGCTGAAACTCATACTTGCAACATCATGCTCTTTCAACTACATTCCTTAATAAATAATATATTTTTTGTGTTAGAAAAAAATACTGAGATTTGGCAATTTTCTTAACTGAATTCATTTTTAGTCAGACAATCTATCAAAGATAAAGAAGTGATCTTGCATCATATTGTAGATATGACATGCATAGATATACACAAAAAATGTCATCACAGAATGTTGGATAGTTTTTTAATTATGTGGGAAACTCTTCATCACTGCACAGTGAACATTAAAAAAAAATGTAAATAATATTTTTTAATCGTAAAAGTATTTTTATATAGCACAGGGCTGGGCATCGGAAGCGCATCCAGTCTCGAAACGGGGACGCTTAATATTCATCAGTCACGGAATCAACGCCACGCGGTGTTCGGCGGAGAAGAAAGGGGATGAAGAGAAATCATATGGCTCCCCGTGAGAGAGTAGAATCCGGACTTGCTACCCAGCCCTGATATAGCAGAAGGACTGTGTTTTACACATAGTCACATACTAATTTTCATTATTGTACAAGATACAGTAATGGAGGAAAAAATGTTTAATATTTCCAAAATTTTAATCCTGTAAGCTGTATCTAACTTCTTAACAAATATTTCACCTACATAATACAAAGAACGCATCGACAACCCTACTTTTAACACAGCTTTAGCGATTAAAACATGGACATAATTTTATTATTCTGTGTGGTAATGGCAGTAATACTACTAATAAAGTGGTAATTATCAGCTACTTTTTTGGACTGAACTGTTAGTCGATTGGCCGAGGGGGAGGAAGCCGATGGATAAGGGAAAGATTTATTAGTGTTGCAATGAGTAATATTAACATTGAGCGAATGATATAATTAGGGGATAATGTTCTTTTTTTTTGTATTTACTGTGTCTTTTGTATTTTATTGCGTGTGTATGTTTTTATTTATATACTGTATTACCTTTATATTTATTATTTGGATTATTTGGTGCAGCTTCAACAAGAAATTGAATTGTTTATACTGTATATATATATATATATATATATATATATATATATATGTGTGTGTGTGTGTGTGTGTGTGTGTATGTGTGTGTGTGCGTGCGTGTTTTTCATATCTCCCTTTTATTTTATTTGTATTATTTTTGTGAAATTTGGTATAAAGTTAGATTAGTTATAATAGTGGTAAACAATGATAACGGTAGTAATAATAATAACTGTTGTTTTACTATTTTATTATTAGTAGTATTATTTTTGTTTTCTTTGAAGATTCAAACTGTGCATAGTTATAGCACGAATGGCCGTACGGGTTCGTGCGAAGGATCTTGTGTACATGAGTTTGTATAATTTATTATGCATCAAAAAATGCATCTACCTATCTATCTATCTATCTATCTATCTATCTATCTATCTATCTATCTATCTATCTATCTATCTATCTATCTATCTATCTATCTATCTATCTATCTATCTATCTATCTGTCTGTCTGTCTGTCTGTCTGACCTTGTGGGGATTGTGAACCAAATTTGCATTCATAAGTGACGGGACTCCTTGGAAAACGTGGTCAGCATGGCATGAAAATACCTCTTAAAACAAAACAAAGACGGAAGATAATCATCCTCTGTTGGAAGGGATATAAATTTTCACCTACTTCCGGGAATCTAATGCACTTTCACTCCACTTGTACTAGATCTAGAAACTTAGTTTATGTTTTTAAAATGTAAGTTTTAGTGTGATAATTCAACCAAACCAACAGTTTCAGCATCACCATCTTAATCAGTAATCACAACTACCACCATATTGCCCTATCACATAACTACGTATTATGATCACCACCACTATCATTAGAATCACAATTGCCTCTATAATCATAATCACCACATCACATGTTCATTTCATAGAATTTTTAAATTAAACATTTTGAATTAAAAAATTTAACATTTAACATTTTTGGGAACTAAAAAAAAAAAAAAAGAGAGACGGGGAAATAATTTAACGATATCCGAATTGCATGAAACTTTTGTAGTCGGATTAAGTACCTAATAAAATACAAAGGAGTACTTTCTGTAACACTGTGCTGAAGTGTATTTTATTTGATATGCATGTGTGTACAGTTTTAGACACAAAAAATAACCGATCTCCTCTAGCGTGAATTTGTCTAATTCCAGCTTCGGATAGCGTTTGGTTATATATATATATATATATATATATATATATATATATATAAAATATTAGAGGTAGGGATAGCGCTTGGTTTTATATATATATATATATATATATATATATATATATATATATATATATAATATTTGAGATAGGGTGGAAAAAAACATCACAGTGTTGGGCAAACAACGGGGTTTACAAAACATGGGGAGATGTCCGCCGTTCTCTTGTTCAACGCACAGCATTCTGTCTGCGACACCATGCACAGCATTTTGCAGATAATGTCTTGGAATATTGGCAATTTCTTGCGAGATGGCATCTTTCAGTTGCAGTAGGATTGTTGGATGTGTCAGAAAAACTCGTTCTTTAAGGTAACATAGATCACTCTCTCACTGAATGCCTCATATTATAAGCGTAATGAAAGAAGTGGCGAAAAATCTGAGCAAAAATGGTTTAAGCCTAGTTTTAAATTGTGTGTGTATCTAATGCCTACCCACTTCACTTGGGTGATTCGGGTTCCGCATACTGTGGACAGATGGCAGGACTGTGACCCATTTTTTCAAGTTGCGCACCACTTCGGCGGACCACGTTATGCACGATGTGTATTTGGGAAAATTTATATCGTGCACTAGGGAGAGTGTATCTGTCAGTGTTCATGTAAGTGCAGTGTAGGGAATGGGCGAGACTGACAAAGGTGAGGAAGGGAGAAGGGGAAACCCGGTGTCGCCACGTAGCCTACTCCTGTCGAATAGCACCAAGGGGGCCGCCAGTGAAAAAATATAACAATCATAACACATCAAGACCCAAATATTTAATGCTCATTTAGGCAAGAAAACAATGAACGAAGCAAATTGTATTTAAATACAGTTAAGTTTTAACGGAAATTTAATATTTATTGCTACATACAATACAAAATAAAAACATACGGAGTCTTTCATAAGTAACGAGTCTATCCAAAAATCAACGATTTTGGATAATTTTTTAAAATGATGTTCATCTCCACGAAAAACAACCCTTCCCGGTGCCATACAGTCGATTTGGAAACAGACACCCCTTCCGCCGCCACCAGAGGAAGCTCCTTATCCATGTGTAATGTGCATTTGATGCCAACTTAAAATGACCTGGAGCATGGCCTTCTATACACCAAGGAATTAAAATAACCTGGAGGATAATGGCACACGGCCATGTCCATACACATTGTTGTGATAGACTGAAATGATAAAATGCCACGCAGCCGCTTAACGTTATTGCAGAAGATAAAAATTTCTGCCTGGTTTGAACTTGGAAATAGTGTCACTCAAAGTGTTTATTCCACAGACGAAGTGCTTCCAGGCAGGCCCAATTTGTTGGCCTCCGCGATCACCTGATTTGACTTCCCTGGACTTCTTTTTTTTTTCACCAAGGATCGTGTCTATGCGACTAAGCCATGCATCATTCCTGAATTAGTGGAACGAATTGAACACACGATACAAATGGTTACGCCTGACATGCTCACCAGAGTCCATGAAGAGTTGATATGTCGCTTACATTTGTACATTCAACAGAACGGAAGACATTTTGAAAATTGTACACCATAATTTGTCAACAATTGAAACTGTTCTTACATTTATGTGATTTAATAAATGTTCAAAACACTAACCATTCTTTCGTTGAATAGTTCTGTCGGCGAGGGGAGGAGGTGTTTGTTTCCAAATCGACTGTATGGCACCGGGAAGTATTCTTTCTCGTGAGGATGAACATATTTTTAAAATTTATCCAAAATAGTTGATTTTTCGATAGACTCGTTACTTACGAAAGACCCTGTACTATTGACGTAGCGCACACCCGTTTGAGCAAGCTCGTATTCGGAGGTCGGTTCTATAAATAACTATTTTGTCCTAAAGAAATTAATAAAGATTCAATAAAACTAAAAAAAAACAATACAATTATTACCAAACGAATAATTACCAAGATAAAAGTAGAGAATAAAGTCAAGAACAGAATATAAGTTGGAATGAATAAAGAGTATATTGAAATTAAGAAAAAGAAAGAAGGAAAAGTGGACATGAATATGAAATAATTTGCTTATTTTTTTTCTCTTAAATTTATTAAACTCAAAACAACCTAGATCAGGATTTATTATCAAAATTGAGTTACTCGTATATAACTTTGCCCCGTAACTCTAGCTATGACTTATTTCAGTGGAAATGCACGAAACAAGTTAACTTAAGCCTATGGGTGGGCAACTCGTGCTCTCAAAGTGTCAACATAATCTTAGTGCAGGTAGAACGGACTCTGTACTAGCTGTACTCTCTGTGTGCGGTTCTTTCAAGACACAAGTTCGATCGCGTCCGCAGTAAGTGGCGGCTCGTTTTAATTGAAAAACAATATAATTCCCAGATCATTTCCCTTCAGTTTCGAGTAAAAAGAGAATTTTTTTATTAAGAAGAAAAGTAAAGCTTGTATTCCATTACACTTTCTTAAGCATGACATTTTATGTTACAAATAAACAGTGAAGGTTTTAGTAAAGAAATACTGTCTGCATCTGCTTTAGAATAGCTAAAGGTAAAAATGAAATGTCAACAAGGTGAGACTGATATCAAACATCGTTAGCACGTTGTGCGTGCGAGTTACAGAATTGCACGACATATGATCGACTAGCTAAGAGCATTTATAGATAAATTTTAAATGTGGTAGTATCACGTAGAACATAGACATCTTCACTTTCTTTGACTATAAACTATCTTGAAGAGTGATAAGAAAATCTTCTTATCAAATATAAGACCCTACTTCAAGACCTACAGCAGAATTCACTGCTAAGTTTGGAGAAACAGTGACAATTGACAAGGAATCGAAATTTTTCTGAAATCTTTTTGGCTTACGCCGATAGAAAATCCTGAAAATTTATAGCTTGAATTGATAAATCTACAGAACAGCACGCCACTCAGATTCCAGCAAAATCAGGAATCGAACTGTTCTTAATGTTGCCCAAGTAGAATTTCCAAATATACTCTTTGCTTTCATATATACTGTATGTGCTTGAGGTAGAGTTTAATACAGGAAAGCAGTGTAAAAGCTCTCAAAGTAAAGAAATAGCTCAGAAGTAAGCTTATTTCATCTGCTGTGACATGTAAAAAATACTTCCTTGAATTCGCTATTGTTTGCGAATACAGACTATTACATTTCTGAGAACAGAGGAATACTTTTTAATTTATAAAGACTTGTAAATTCTAGCGTTCTACGTTTCAAATAAGACACATAATGAGAAATATTAACAAATAATGTAATAATAAATAAGTGTTGGAGCTATATTTGTTGTATCTTGAAAAGGCTGTATTCAGTTTTTGTTTCCAGTACTGAACTAATTTACAAAGCTAGAAAATAATATAATTTTGTTATGTGTTCAGGTATAGTCTGTCTAAAATTACTATACTTAATTATTGTACCATGCGTTATTCTGAAATTCAAATCATGGAGTAGATATCACGATCACCTGCATGAGCCGCCAGAGCGCACCGTGGCTTTTGCAACGATACTACAAACAACTTGTAACTGCTGCGGCTGGCTCCGTCTGCCTTTCTCTCTTTCAAGGTTTTTTTAGCACTTTGGGAGCACGAGTTGCCCATCCATGCTTAAGCCCAATAAGCATTAAAGATAAAGTATCGACGCCGGCCATCAATCTCTGATCTCAATATACTAATCAGACATTATGTCACAAAGTAGCTCTGTCGAATTCAATGAGTTGCTATTAAACTGTAGCCCGTCATGATAGCTTTTCTTTTATTTTTCCTTAAGAAATTATTTCTTTACTTTGTTATTTAACGACGCTGTATCAACTACGGGTTATTTAGCGTCGATGGAATTGATGATAGCGAGATGAGGCCGAGGATTCGCCATAGATTATCTGACATTTGCCTTACGGTTGGGGAAACCCCCGAAAAAGCCCAATCAGGTAATCGGCCCAAGTGGGAATCGAACCCGCGCTCGAGAGCAACTCCGGATCGACAGAAAAGCGCCTTAGCCGACTGAGCTACGCCGGTGGCAAGAAATTATTATATTACATTTTTATCAAGAAATAAATTACTGAAAAAGGGCGGAAAACACCAAAACCAAATTAAACGATACAAATTCCGAATTTCAAAGGTCTATAAGAAAGGATACGAAAAAATAAAATAACTTCCTACTGGACATGACTGTTTGGCTGGCCATTTACACAGAATTTCTATCCTCCCATCTGAAGTGCCCTCTGCGTCGTGAAAGTGACTCTATCATGAACAAAGAACATTTAACCAAATGCAGAAGATTAAGTGATTGCGGTCATAACTTAACGACATTGTATTTGGGGAAGCAAGAAGGTGAATGGCAATATGTCAAGTACTTGAATATTAAAATAATAACTTCCTTTTCACAAACCTAACACAATTATACTTCTTTTCTTCTCCTTTCTTTCGTAATTTCGCACCAAAAAACGTACACGCAAGGTATACCAAAAGCCTGAATAAACCAAAACCAGTCCTGCCAAAACTAATGTCACTGATTCTAGACCTTAAGAAAACTTGCTTTCTATCTACCTATCTACCAAAAAAAAAAAACTAATTTGCAAGGCATAGCAACCGGCCAAACAAACCAAATCTAACCTTTTACTGATCCTTCACCTTAAACCTGCCTATTTCATAGTTATTGGGCATTCGTTATCTCGTGAAATCTACTTGCACGTAAGATTAAGAAAGTGTAGGCCTACTGAGAAGATTCACTCCCTCTCTATGCTTCCACTTGCAGCTAGCTAGCTCACATCCCCTCCACCATAAGGTTCTTACCACAGAGCCATATCACAGTCTAATATATACAGTCACGAAGCTCAATATGTAGTAAATATGCATCCATAGATAGTTGCTAACCACTAGGGTCGCTATTATCGCCTCATCACAGACGACGCGAAATAGTAGGCCTATCTGAACAGTCTATTGTTCCTAGTACTCTCATAAACTCAAACTTTGTGACTGTATATACTAGACTGTGGCCATATTCTACTACGAAACAGATGAAATCACAAAAATGAAATGAACACAAAAATAAATTCATTGTTTCACCGCCGTTTCTCAAGCATAAATAAATGCGCTTAAATCATTATCAACTTCGAAAATATTATTTTTATATTTTATCGGTGTTATCACGACGGATAACGTTATTGTCCTATGTATTTGATGTTTAAAGAGGGCTTTCTAACATTTTGAATCAAAGTATTTATGACATAATATAGCACATCGTGACAGTCTTTTTGTAACGCAGTTCATTTCTTAATTCTTCTTAGCTGAGGGTCACCAATAATGTTATTGTACAAGACAAATAACTGAATGGCGATGCTATTTTATTACCTCAAGATATTACCGTTCTTAACTAGAAGATAGGAAAGATAACAGCTATAAATTCTATGCTAATTCGAAAATTAGTTGAAAGCTACCCAAGTCTTTATAGAAGATCTAACCTTGATCTATCTTCTATACCGAATAATCTATAGCTAATCAGAATACTCAATTGTCAAATGTAAGTTGTCTTGTTGAATAGAGGATGGGAAAATTTCAGTATACGGATTCCTCAATAACAATTATATCTTTAAATACTAAAAAGAGTAGATTTGTCTGCGTTTGTCGAATGCGCATCATCATGCTTACAAAAAGGCACTTTTCAGTGCCAATAATTTATTTTGTGTGCACAGGGTTGGAATTTTGAAATAAGAGGGAAAGGAAGGAATCCGTGTTCTGAAATTTATCCTAGGGGATTTGAATAATAGTATGCATTAATATAAAAATGTTTCCTGAAGTTTCCGTTCCGATTATAAATCATGTAATAGGTATCATGACAGCTATCTTCGACAAACCTGAACTACTGAATGCTTAGAACAGTGGTTTCCAAACTTTTTGAGGAAGCGACTTCAGTTTACGACCTCCCTCACTACCGTACCGCTTCTCGACTCCATTCGAAATATACAAATCCCTGTAAAATCGCAAACAACTACAATTTTACCCAAAACCAGTGGATACCACTCCAAGTACTATTTTAAACAACAGTTTGGGTAATTATGGAGACTGACTACTTTTGGACAATTTTTTCCAAACTTCCATTTTCACCGTATTTTACCGTCTCAAAAACGATCTAGAAATATTTTCATTTGTCGGAAATGAACTACAAACTAACCTAACCTAACCTAAGAACACGTTAATATAGCAAATCAAGATTTCAGGTATAACTCCCTGTAAGGTTGATTTGAATAATTTCCCTCGAAATTATTCAAATCAACCTTACAGGGAGTTATACCTGAAATCTTGATTTGCATAATACACGTCACTGTTCGTTAACAGAAAACCACAATTTAAGTCACACGGAGTTAGTGTGCACTCGAAGTTGGTTGCTTGACGGTTGTCAGCCCACTTTGAGGTCTGTGGATATAGAGGGAAAAATTGCATCGGTGTCGGTTAGAGTTCCCGAGTAGCTCAGTGGTAGAGCGTTGGTACGTTAAACCAAAGGTCCCGGGTTCGATACCCGGCTCCGGAACAATTTTTCCCTCGAAATTATTCACGTTAATATAGGTCATTTCCGACAATTGAAAGTATTTCTATCGTTTTACGATGGTAAAATAAGGCGATAATGGAAGTTTGAAAAAAATAGTCCAAAATCCATAATTACCAGCGAATATATTAAGTTCTGCAACTTACCAATTAGACATGAAGTAGTGAATATAGGGTCTCCCAATCTGCTTTCAAAATATCCACACTATTCCAACACGCACAACTAACAGATAACAAACCATGATTATTCTTGGTACGACTTAGTTAATAAAAACCTAAACTAACCAAACCTAACCTTCGTATATGTAAGATTTACAACCACGCTGCCACTACATCAGACGTCCATCCACTGCCATCCAAGGTCCAAATAAAAAAAAAATACAGAGCCTCGAATAGTGCAATCGATCGATCAATTGAACTCCACCAAACACAACCCCCCCCCATTCAAACCACTAACTCTTCTTTGACACCTAAAACACTTCCTCTCCCAATTTGCTTTCAAAATATCTCCACAAATTCCACACGCGCGACAATCATATAACACCATGATTAATTAAGAACTCGCGCAATTCTTCTTCCCTCAATCTAATAAATCTCCAATCGATCGACACAATGATTAATTAAGAAATCACGCAATTCTTCTTCCCTCAATCTAATAAATCTCCAATCAATCGACACCATGATTAATTAAGAACTCGCGCAATTCTTCTTCCCTCAATCTAATAAATCTCCAATCGATCGACACAATGATTAATTAAGAAATCACGCAATTCTTCTTCCCTCAATCTAATAAATCTCCAATCAATCGACACAATGATTAATTAAGAAATCACGCAATTCTTCTTCCCTCAATCTAATAAATCTCCAATCAATCGACACCATGATTAATTAAGAAATCACGCAATTCTTCTTCCCTCAATCTAATAAATCTCCAATCAATCGACACCATGATTAATTAAGAAATCACGCAATTCTTCTTCCCTCAATCTAATAAATCTCCAATCAATCGACACCATGATTAATTAAGAACTCGCGCAATTCTTCTTCCCTCAATCTAATAAATCTCCAATCGATCGACACAATGATTAATTAAGAAATCACGCAATTCTTCTTCCCTCAATCTAATAAATCTCCAATCAATCGACACAATGATTAATTAAGAAATCACGCAATTCTTCTTCCCTCAATCTAATAAATCTCCAATCAATCGACACCATGATTAATTAAGAAATCACGCAATTCTTCTTCCCTCAATCTAATAAATCTCCAATCAATCGACACCATGATTAATTAAGAAATCATGCAATTCTTCTTCCCTCAATCTAATAAATCTCCAATCAATCGACACCATGATTAATTAAGAAATCATGCAATTCTTCTTCCCTCAATCTAATAAATCTCCAATCAATCGACACCATGATTAATTAAGAAATCATGCAATTCTTCTTCCCTCAATCTAATAAATCTCCAATCGATCGACACAATGATTAATTAAGAAATCACGCAATTCTTCTTCCCTCAATCTAATAAATCTCCAATCAATCGACACAATGATTAATTAAGAAATCACGCAATTCTTCTTCCCTCAATCTAATAAATCTCCAATCAATCGACACCATGATTAATTAAGAACTCGCGCAATTCTTCTTCCCTCAATCTAATAAATCTCCAATCGATCGACACAATGATTAATTAAGAAATCACGCAATTCTTCTTCCCTCAATCTAATAAATCTCCAATCAATCGACACAATGATTAATTAAGAAATCACGCAATTCTTCTTCCCTCAATCTAATAAATCTCCAATCAATCGACACCATGATTAATTAAGAAATCACGCAATTCTTCTTCCCTCAATCTAATAAATCTCCAATCAATCGACACCATGATTAATTAAGAAATCACGCAATTCTTCTTCCCTCAATCTAATAAATCTCCAATCAATCGACACCATGATTAATTAAGAAATCACGCAATTCTTCTTCCCTCAATCTAATAAATCTCCAATCAATCGACACCATGATTAATTAAGAAATCATGCAATTCTTCTTCCCTCAATCTAATAAATCTCCAATCAATCGACACCATGATTAATTAAGAAATCATGCAATTCTTCTTCCCTCAATCTAATAAATCTCCAATCAATCGACACCATGATTAATTAAGAAATCATGCAATTCTTCTTCCCTCAATCTAATAAATCTCCAATCGATCGACACAATGATTAATTAAGAAATCACGCAATTCTTCTTCCCTCAATCTAATAAATCTCCAATCAATCGACACAATGATTAATTAAGAAATCACGCAATTCTTCTTCCCTCAATCTAATAAATCTCCAATCAATCGACACCATGATTAATTAAGAAATCATGCAATTCTTCTTCCCTCAATCTAATAAATCTCCAATCAATCGACACCATGATTAATTAAGAAATCACGCAATTCTTCTTCCCTCAATCTAATAAATCTCCAATCAATCGACACCATGATTAATTAAGAAATCATGCAATTCTTCTTCCCTCAATCTAATAAATCTCCAATCAATCGACACCATGATTAATTAAGAAATCATGCAATTCTTCTTCCCTCAATCTAATAAATCTCCAATCAATCGACACCATGATTAATTAAGAAATCATGCAATTCTTCTTCCCTCAATCTAATAAATCTCCAATCGATCGACACAATGATTAATTAAGAAATCACGCAATTCTTCTTCCCTCAATCTAATAAATCTCCAATCAATCGACACAATGATTAATTAAGAAATCACGCAATTCTTCTTCCCTCAATCTAATAAATCTCCAATCAATCGACACCATGATTAATTAAGAAATCACGCAATTCTTCTTCCCTCAATCTAATAAATCTCCAATCAATCGACACCATGATTAATTAAGAAATCACGCAATTCTTCTTCCCTCAATCTAATAAATCTCCAATCAATCGACACCATGATTAATTAAGAAATCATGCAATTCTTCTTCCCTCAATCTAATAAATCTCCAATCAATCGACACCATGATTAATTAAGAAATCATGCAATTCTTCTTCCCTCAATCTAATAAATCTCCAATCGATCGACACCATGATTAATTAAGAAATCATGCAATTCTTCTTCCCTCAATCTAATAAATCTCCAATCGATCGACACCATGATTAATTAAGAAATCATGCAATTCTTCTTCCCTCAATCTAATAAATCTCCAATCAATCGACACCATGATTAATTAAGAAATCATGCAATTCTTCTTCCCTCAATCTAATAAATCTCCAATCGATCGACACAATGATTAATTAAGAAATCATGCAATTCTTCTTCCCTCAATCTAATAAATCTCCAATCAATCGACACCATGATTAATTAAGAAATCACGCAATTCTTCTTCCCTCAATCTAATAAATCTCCAATCAATCGACACCATGATTAATTAAGAAATCATGCAATTCTTCTTCCCTCAATCTAATAAATCTCCAATCAATCGACACCATGATTAATTAAGAAATCATGCAATTCTTCTTCCCTCAATCTAATAAATCTCCAATCAATCGACACCATGATTAATTAAGAAATCATGCAATTCTTCTTCCCTCAATCTAATAAATCTCCAATCGATCGAAATCATGATTAACTAAGAACGCACGCAATTCTTCTTCCCTCAATCTAATAAACTCTACCTCACTCGTTCTACATCCCGCGCACAAGACACGATCCACTTCGATTGAAATCCACACAAAACACAAATACTTCAATCGATCGACAAATCGAACTCCCCACCCAGCAGCCAATCAGAACAACCCTCATTCAAACCTAGCCACCAATCACTGCAAAGCCCGCCGAATTCAACCGTATAAATCGTAATAAATTAATAATAAAAAACACAAAAAACATGTTCCGTCATTTCCAACAAATAAAAATAAAAACACTGCTTTCACCTCATAAAACTACTCTATAATCAAGCGTCCTTAATTAAAAATCCGCGCAGTAGTCAATCTCCATAATTACCACAGTTTTTAATATTTTACAGAAGAAACACAATTTCGAGTCACAGGTGGATACTGAATCCATTATGTTCAAGTGGCTAAAATTCCAAAAATTATGAAGGAAAAACTCAATCATGTACAACTACTGTTGGAACGTTAACACTAGACCTTTCCTGCCCAAAGCATTGACCAGTTTTGCATCAAAAAATATTTTTAGTCTTCAAAACAATCTATTAAATGTTCTGTAACATTTGCAACCTCATATTCATACAAAATAACTTTCTCGCCTATGATTGCCATCAAACCAAAGAGATAAATCTTCTTGAACTTGAAAATATCACTGTATGTATATTGAATACTTGGTCAAGATTTGAGAGGCTACTTTCTGTAAGAAAAAAAAATCGGCACACTTACCACATTATTCTTTTCTTTTATAACTACTGAAACTTTTTTTATGTTCAACGTTGTTTATATTTCTAAATGTCGTACAAAGTAAGACATGTTATGTTAATAAGGAATTTTTGTATTATTTTGTAAATCACCTCGCAACCCTTTCAGCTCTTTACACGACCCCCACCTTGGGAACCACTGGCCTAGAACAAAAATCACTCCCCTCACATCTTTTAATTATAACATACCTGGCAGCTATGAAACTCTTAATCCAATACTCACACATTAAGATATCATTACATTACACTCATTCACATGTCCTTTCATTTTAATAATCTTTATCACCTAAATATTAGCGTAGTCTCACGATGTAAGCAGCATAGATGGAAATTCTACATTCGTTTAAAGCAGAACAACCAAAACATTCCCCACACACTGTGTAACAGGGTTGAGATACACATGGCACAAATGTAACCTACTTAAGTGTAAAGTTCAAAATTCGAACAGAGCACAGCACAGTTGACCTAAACCAGAAAACCACAATTTCTGCTTGATATGTCACGCCTGCGATGTCTGTTAATAGCGCATTACACTATCACGTTATTGTAATTATCATAGACTCAGATTAATGGGTTTTAATTTGCTTAAGTGCATAATCTACCCTGCCTAACTTATCACTCACACCTGTACACAGCTGACATACGATACGCGGTTTCAGCCTGTCGGGCGGAACAGTCTCCAATGTCACGTTTGTAAACATATTATAATATGAAATAGAACAACCGTACACTCGCTTAGAGCCTGTACAAACAAGATGTTTACAAAACGAAGACGACACATTATGTATAAATCATTCATGAAATACAAATTATATGAAAACTTATAAACTGAACTTTATAATCGAAAACATGCATGTAAAATAAGTTTATTCATTAACTACAACAAATATTCCTCGAACTTTAACAAAATGACAAATATTTGTTTTGTCATATAATCCAGGTTTGTTTTGGACTTACTCTACAGGTAGCAGCTTCCCCCCCCCCCCATTTCCTACAAAACTAGATTATTACTAACACAAGTAATGCTACACTATTATTTTAACGAAGAAGCAAATCTAACATATTAATTATCATGCAAGAATATTGTGTTTATTTATTGACTCACGTGTCACTTGTTTTATTACTTCCAGTAGCTGTCACCAAAGGAGCCTACAGATATCACGTACGATCCCCTTTCTGGTGCAAACACAACTAACACGACTAACACACATTTAGAGACTAGGACCGACGATGGCGCCATGCAACGGACAAAGTGAGTACTTCCAGCAAATCTAAAATGTTCGACCGCAGCCCCATCATATAGTCAACAGTTTGTCGAAAAAGGCTCCTTATATTTTGTTTATTACATCGCTTAGTAAAAAAAAAGACTATTAAGGCGGCCTTGAACTAGCTGTGGCTGTTTGAAGCCCAGATGTATGAAGTTGACATCTGATCTAGTGTTGATCGTAATGTAGAGGAAGTGCGTAGCGTTCTAATTGAAAAGTACTTCCTTACTGGCTTCTTGTGGCTATAAATACCATGCAAGAGTTCAGGGACACAAGTGTTTAAAAAAGACAGCAAATAAACTTTTTCAAGAAATTATTCATCGTGTCTAATTATCGTAATCATAAGTTTACAGATTTTTATAAATAACACAACTTAGATTGCACCAAAGTTTACAAAATATTAAATAATTCTCCATCACTATTTTGATTTTCGAATATTTAATTTCAAGACTTCTATTACAATTGTCCAACGTAACCGGGTTCGAATCTGGGCAGGAAATTACAAACTTACCACTTATTTTGTCCCCTGCGGTGGCTGAGTGGTCAGATCTTCAGTCTGTCAACGCAGGCGGTCCGAGTTCGAGTCCCGGTCAGGTTTGGGATTTTTCATTGACACTTGTGTCGCATTTGGAGTTTTTCTCGGGATTCTCTCGTTTCCGATATTAGGCATCTACACTATTCAGTAAACATTTCTCTATTTCGTCACCATTCCATAGTATTCCCCGAATAGCTGGCAACGAAGGGGGGTGGCCGAGGAACAAAATCTGGGTACGCAACGAACCTTAGTATAGCCAGCCGGTGTGGGTTGAGGAATGCGCCTAGCTTGAGGGTGTTTCTCTCTCTCTCTCTCTTTTTTGTACGGAGGAGGGTCCCGAAGGCTTACACTACAGCCTGGGGTTTACTGTGCTTACCATTCCTATTCTGTGAATGATTGGGTAGCCGAACGGCAGCGCTCTTGTACAAGTACAGCACGCCGCACCGTGAACTTAAACCGGGCTATTGTGTGAATTAATGATGGTGAAATGTGTTCGAGGTCCAACACCGGAAGTTACCCGGCAATTCTGATTCAATTGGTTGAGGAAAAACCCCGGAAAAAATCCCAACCAGGTAACTTGTCCCAACCAGGATTTGAAGCCGAACCCACTCTTTATATGGTCAGACGTGCTAACCATTACTCCACAGCGGTGGACTTAGCTTGAGGGTTAGCGAAATAGACCGTAAAAGATCGCAGTGCAGGGTCATAGTGCCCCCCCCCCGAAAATTCAATTCCATTCCGTCTCTTATTTTTAATTTGCGTAATGGTATCTAAAGCGGTGTTCAATGTTGACCAAGTGAGCAGGAATTATTCATAATTGTGAAAGATTAAAAACAAACGGTCCATAGGACCTAATCCAAGGACATAGATACAAAGAAGATTTGTGAGGATTACATATTGAAATTATTGTGCCCACAAGCTTATAGATCTTTTACCAAATATGAAGGCCTTACAATTTATATACAGGTTGTCCCATTTAACTTGTGCACCTATTATAACTTTTTTGTTTGGATAGGTGTTGGAACTTTTGTTTCTGAGAGTTATGTTAGAACGAGGGGCTAACATGAGTGTAGAGATTTGGTGCATGTAACTACATTATGGTACAAGATACTTGTGACGTCATCAATTTTTCAAATAGCACTACATACTTTAATCGTGTTACATTTATTACACACATTAAGACGAGTTCAAAAATGTATCAGAATGTCACCTTTCCAATCAATAACAACAACAAAATTCAAAATGAATGCCATCAGAATGTGCCGTTTGTTGTGGTGTCCCATTCATCTTGTGCATTAACTGACACGAGACGAAAGACGACTGACGTCCGTATACGTCGTGTAGTGTGTGTTTGTTCTCTTAACATGTAAACAAACCACAACAACTGTCGATACCACAATCCACGTACAGTGGCCTGCACGTTCTCCGGACCTGTCACCACTCGACTTCTTCCTGTGGGGAACTGTAAAGGATAGTGTGTACCAGAATATTCTGACATTTAGTTTGTAGTAATGCAGTACATATTACAACAGCAAATATTCATTTGTGATACATATAATTCGTAGATATAGTAAAAGATCTCGTGCTATATGGGTGAATACAAAGTCTTTCCCTTATTGTGAACAATTGTAACTAGAAAACTATCTTAGGTAAAAAAAAATTAAAGTTGCGGAATTGTGTTGCCCGATTCATAAAGTTGTTTTTTCCTTACATATAACACTGCAGTAAGTACAGTTTAGCAGCAAAATGGTGCCTATACTGGAAAAACCGCAGTGTGTCTTGTAGTAAAAAGAAGTAGCAGCGACACTTCCAGTGGGAGTACGGTCGAAATCCACCATATGGGAAGACAATCAAAGGGTGGCATGTAAAGTTTAAAAAAGCCGACACCGTTGGAGACCACTGATGCTGTGCGCACAGTTTTTGAACGCTGTCCGAAAAAAATCGACGCGTCGTGCCTTAAATGAACTTCACGTACCTCAGAATAGGCTACTGTGGTTAAAATTTTGCACAAACGGCTGCAATTCCACGTGTAAAAAGTGCAAAACATGCAAGCTTTGTTGCCAGAGGACCTTCCCCGAAGTGCTACATTATTTTGCTGCGGACATTCTGAAACAAATTGAACAACACAGCGACTACCTCAAGCAAGTTTGTTTTGCTGATGAGGCAATCTTTCACACCTACGGAAAAGTCAAAAGTCAATGACACAATCTTCGGTTTGGGGGTTGGAAAAGCGGGATGTTGGCATGAAATCTGGTATCGATTAGACATTCTCCGGGCAACAAACGAAGCACATGTTGAAGTGTATGCATGAAAACCTTGTAAGTAGAGGTATCATTTGCTGTAAACCTATCCTCATATCTAGCTTAGTTTTTCTGTAAAAATGTTTATATTATATAGTCGGCCTCTATAGTTGGCCTCCTATGCTCGAGGTTGCGGGTTCGGCCCAGGTCGATGGCATTTAAGTGTGTTTAAATTCGACAGGCCAATGTCAGTAGATTTACTGGCATGTAAAAGAACTCCTGCGAGACAAAATTCCGGCACACAGGCCACGCTGATATAACCTCGGCAGTTGCGAGCGTCATTAAATAAATATTTGTTTATAAATATTTATAATGACGGAAAGACTTTCTGTTCACCCCGTATTTATAACAGTGATAGTTTCACAGCGGAGTTTCAGCCATTCTGATTTCTTGCTTAAATTGTTATACATTTAGCATTAATAAAAGTTTTACATTAATAAAATAATTTGGTGTCTTATTACATGTAATTTGTTAAATCATTGCTAAGTGAAAGTTTTTTTTTTTTTTGGAAAGGCTGTAGATCAGTGGTCGTCAGTACTCGCTGAAATGGGTAAAGGGTAAGCAGTGCAACGTAATATGCCCCGTCGTGCAGCAGGAAGAGGGAGAGAGCATAGCCGCCAGCTGCTACGAATGCACCATAGTGCAGTCTCTTCTCCGCGGGTAAGAGACGCTAGCCCGAGGGTGCACTGTGCTGATGACCGCTGATGTAAATAATTAAGCTTTAATATATTTCCTATCCTCTACTATAACAGTGTTTCAGCTAGGATATACTGCGCGCTCACCGTAGTGTCAAAGAATTATCGTTTTACACGTTACAGAATACAGTTTGTAGTGTTATTGGGAACCGACTAATAGCTGAAAACTGTGACTGTCCTTTCTTTAATTGCTGTGATAAAGAAATCGTCAACCAGGTTTAGATTAATCGTTGCGATTAAGGTTATTAGGTATAGACTCCAAATTGTTCAGAATGTCCCTTATAAAAATATCATGATCCGTATGGGCTCGATACAGGATACCCAAAATCACCATTGGGTTGAGGGAAAACCCCGGAAAAAACCTCAACCAGGTAACTTGCCCCAACCGGGATTCGAACCCGGGCCACCTGATTTCACGGCCAGACGCGCTGACCGTTACTCCACAGGTGTGGACGTAATGTATGTATGTATGTATGTATGTATGTATGTATGTATGTATGTATGTATATATATGTATGTATGTACATACACTTAAGTATGTATGTCTTCATCTCCTCATATGATCCATGTATCTTAATGTCGTTTATGATCTGATATCTTCTTCTATCCCGAACTCTTCTCAAGTTCACCATTCCTTCCAGTGTACCCTTCAGTACGCAGTTTCTTCTCAGTCACTGACCCAACTAATTCCTCTTCCTCTTTCTGATCAGTTTCAGCATTATTCTTTCTGCATCCACTCTTTCCAACACAGGTTCATTTCTTATTTTATCTGTCCACTTCACACGCTCCATTCTTCTCCATAGCCACATTTCAAATGCTTCTATTCGTTTCTCTTCATTTCTTCGTAAAGTCTGTTTCTGTCCCATACAATGCTACACTCCACACAAAGCACTTCACCAGTCTCTTCCTTAGAAAGGAAGGAATGACCAATGGAATATTAGCACATCTCAAGAATAAGAGTGATAGCTGATACACTCGATGTAACAACTGCAGATATCGATAGCTGTCAAGATTCCCGCCACAGTAGCCCCCCCCCCCTCAGAGTGCGCGGATTGACAGTATTGCTACTCCGACGTATATCAACTGTCAACAAGAGAAGCATGGTAAAATTCGTACACTCTGAACTGACAGGGAAAGGATGAAGCCCATAACTACCAACAATTTCATGAGGGATACAATGCAACATAGTTACTCTGTCTGTACTTAGTGTGACTGACTACAGGGTGAAAGAGTCTTAAAAAAACCCAAAAATAATAATTTCCAGAATTGCTTCAGGGTCTATAAAATGAGAAATTGGATTTTAAAAAACTGCTAGAGTGTGGCGATGAACACAGCTCGTTTAATGCGAGGTCCGAAGGAATGAGAACACTAACTTCAGCTGCTTCTACAGGCCTCAATGGTGTATAAACGGACTCTTTACTATACGTACACAGAAATGATTTTCACTAATGCTCCAAATTATGTGAGATTAAACAAGACTAATACACTCAACTCACAAGCGTTAATGTGCACGAACAATCTTAGAAAAATGTTTTGTCGCACATATAGGCTACTTCGTAAAGTTCTGGATGCAGTGCGCATGAACAGAACGGATCCTCTTACAATTAGGTACTTTGTAGCACATTGTGCTTCCTATACAGGATAATTCACGAGCATTTACCGTCCTTTACGGAGCTATTTCCGAACACATTTTGAGCAAAAAATGTCATATAAACATAGTTCCTATTCTCAATATTTTCAGAGTTATACTAATTTAAAGTTATTTGTAAAATACGTTTTTTCTTTAGTTTGAAGGTAAAAGAATAATACAAATAGAGAATGGACCATTCAGAAGTATCATTTCTTTAATTGGTAAAAATGTGCTTTGAACTCCTTAGTTGCTTCCTACAGACATCTTTTTTCTATTTTTAACTAGAAAATTACATTATTCTTACGCACTTATCACAACAATTATTACAAATCACACCACTTCCACCGACTTAATTATTTGCAGTTCAATTTTGCATCCTAATTTACAGTCTTGGAGAGTTTGCAACATATTTTAAAAAATGTCGCCGTCCGCTAGAGTACACTTGGTCGCACGCTTGTGAACGGCACTCGTCGCGCTACGTAACTGCATACGGCTATCTTTGATTTCCGTAGCGCTCGCGCTGGCTGCTGACTGCACGCTGACCAAGATCACGCGTTCACAGCAATGCGTTCCAATAACGAAACGTAACTCTGTAAATATTGAGAATAGGGCCCATGTTTATATGACATTTTTTGCTCAGAATGACTTCGGAAATAAGCTCCGTAAAGGACGGTAAATTCTCTTGAATCATCCTGTATATGCGACGATTGTCCAAGTCCGACAAGTGGGCCAGGTGACATTTATGAATCCGACGCTGATGGTGGGACATCATCCAATCCTCAGATGAATAGCCTGATAAGACCTAGCGATCGTTGACCCAAGCTCTTCTATATATCAGCATCGGAAATCCGTACTGTCTCAAAAATTTACCCCAGGTTAATTTTAACTATTGCAGATGATAGATGAAATTAGGGGGAGGTGAAGAGTGTTGGTGGAATGATATATGGAAACGGGAGCACCCCGAGAAACCTCCCCTACAATGTCTGTTTTGTCCATCAGAAATTCCATCGCGACCTGGATGAATTTCGAGTCCGACAGCCTGGACGGAAGACCAGCACTGACGCGACATCCGTAAACGCGACTTAATATCTCGGATGAATTCAGAATTACTTTCCGGTCCTAAGAGTGTCCTGGATTTAAAATTAATTTTAGGTCGTAGCATCAAAAATTTGTCCCCAAGAATTCAAAGATCGCCTAATCTCTGAGATTCGTTACATATGGCTAGCCCAAGCTTTTCGATCTACCTCAGGGGCGTATTTTGCGGACTACCAGGGCTACCGGCGGTAGCCCAAGGAAATTACAAAAGAAAAAGTTTATAATACAACATAATGTAATAATTTTGTATTACCGTATTAGTTTTACCACAGTAATTAAAATTAAAGTAATTGTTAGATTTATATGCGCTCTCTGCTCTCGAAAAGAAACAAGTTGTCAAGGCGGCATCACTGGAGAAACCGCTGCTACAAGGGGTAGCCTGTGACCGTTCCGCTCACGCACAACTGTCTCACAACTGCCCATCCCCCGCTCCCCTCTGTTTCCATCGTGCAGTGTAGGCGGGGTGAGTTACCACTCTCGTGATCGGTTTCTTCGCAGGCGCGAAGCAACATTACGCTTAGTACGCTAGCTCATGAATGTGATTGTGTTCTTGCAGTGCAGTATTTTAAATTTGTGATTTGTTCAAGTGTCTAAGAGTTATATTAATTGTGAATTATTAAGTTTTTAATTTCCCAATTAAGTGATATTGTGAAAAATATGGCAGAACAAGTTTCTGGAAAGGTTTGTGTTGAAAATGACTGTGTAATAGAAGGTTTATTAAAAGTGTCATTTAACCGTCGTACATACAACGAGAAAGTTGAAATTGTGAAAATGGAAAGACCAACTCCTGAGTTAAATTTGTCCATGGACGTAAAAGAAAAACAGCGTGAGTACACACGCCATTTCTCTTCAACATCATATGGTAAGTGGAATCGGTTGTGTGGTAGTTCTAAACTGTCTAAACTATTTTGCTGGCCATGTTTGTTATTTAGCCGCGAAACTAATGTGTGCTCAAAAGAGGGGTTTTCTAATATGAACGCCCTTCGAACGGCAGTCCTAAAACACGACAAATCAAAAGCTCATATTTATAGTAGCATGAACTTTGCAAACTTTGGGAAGACAAGAATTGATTTACAGCTAGATAAGCAAAAAGCTCTACACATCAACCAACACAATGCTCTTGTGAAAAAAAATCGGGAGATTTTACTGCGTCTTATTAACGCAGTATGCTTTCTAGGAAAACAAGAATTGGATTTTCGGGGTCTTAATGAGAGTGTGGAATCGGACAATAGAGGAAATTATATTGAATATTTAAGTTCCTTAAGTGAATTTGACCATTTACTGGCCAATCATCTTGAGAGTCCAACAGTATTCCGTGGTACTTCTCCCGCAATTCAGAATGACAATATTTGCTATAAGTGGGGTTATGATAAAGAACATAAAATCTGAAATAGAAGAAGCACCTTTTGTGGCCATTGTTGTTGATGAAACAAGTGACTGCTCTAATCAGAGTCAACTGTCCACTGTTTTAAGATACGTTGACAGTACTGCCAATGTTCAAGAACGGTTTATAGGATTCACAAATGTCAGTTCGGCCAAAACTGCTGCTGCTTTGTTTCGGCATGTGGAAGGTGTTATAGCAGAATACAATGTCGGCAATAAGTTAATTGCAAAGACATACGATGGTGCTTCAGTTATGGCGGGAAATATTAATGGCTTAAAAACAAAAGTTCAAGAAAAGTATCCTCAAGCACTATTTGTCCATTGTTACAGCCATGTTCTCAATTTAGTTTTGCAACAAACTACTTCAACCATTCCAGAATGCCGCATTTTTTTCAAAACACTGTCGGGCTTAGCTGCATTTTTCTCATAATCTCCTAAAAGATCAGAAAAACTCGAGGAATTTATGAAAAAGAAACTCCCAAAAGTAGCACCAACTACACGGAATTTTACATCTCGGCTTGTAAATACAGTAAAGAAATACAGAGAACAACTGACTGCTTTCTTTGAAAATATCATTTGTAATGACTCTGAAGAAAACTGGGATGATGATGTAATTGTGCAGGCTCAAGGATATTTGTATTTTTTCACACAGTTTCAGAATGTATTTCTTCTTGAAGTCTATGCTAGAGTGTTCGCACGTACAGATGGCTCTACAATATTCTTCAGACGAAATGTCTAGACATAGCATACTGCTTGCAAGAGGTATCAAAGTTAAAAAAATACTATATCCGAGTTCAGACGTAGTGGGTTTCCGTCCATATGAAATAATATGGAAAATGAAAATTCTTCAGACAATACAATGGAACCACCATTAAAGCGAAGAAAAGGAGATGATGAATTTAAATACAAGCAGCTGTACTACAGCATACTAGATCGTATGCACATGGAAATTACTGACAGATTTTCTGATTATGGAAAGCTTCAGTTCACACATCTTCTAGATTCTCAAAAATTTTCTGATTATAGAGATAACTTCCCGAATGAGGCACTAAAAAAATTATTTCAGTCCTATAACAGTCACTTTGATCAAGTACGTTTGAAAAATGAATTAAGTGTAATATATTCATCTTTAATTTTTCGAACAAACCTATCCATGAAATATTATCTGCCATATATGAAAACCAGCTGAACCAAGTTATTCCTGAAGTCCTTAAATTGGCAACATTAATTGTGACAATACCAGCTACGTCAGCATCGGTAGAAAGAACATTTTCTGCGTTGAAGAGAATAAAATCCTACTGTAGATCAACTCATACACAAGAACGTTTATCCGGCTTGGCACTGATGTCCATTGAAAAGTCATTTCTACAGAAACTTCGCAAGCGGCCCAACTGTAATTTCAATGACGAAGTCATCAAGGTATTTTCGTCCCAATCAAGACGTCTGGAATTCACATATAAATAGGTAAGGAATTTTATTATAGGGATATTAAAATATATTTTGTGTAATAATAGGGTCAGTGGTAGCCCAGACCCTTAAACCAGTATACGCCACTGATCTACCTAGATAGCGAGACACGACGAACTTAACACAGCAGGCAATCATTCAGATTACGGGATAATATTTTCTTCATCATCATCATCATCATCATCATCATCATCATCAATAAATCAGGGATATAGGATCCATGGGCTGTTTTGATCCTATAATGCAACCATGAAGAAAAATGGCTCCGAAGGGCCACTGCACTCAAAGCCTCCTTAACTCTCTCCACAGACCATCCCCTCCGCCTGATGCTTTGTAAAGACACGCTTCACAGAAAGAATGCAGCTCTTTGCTTGTTTCATTCATTATGAACTGAAACAACCCAGAACTCACCACGAGGAGGTAGCTGCATGTCGAGTTCCGCCCTGCCCATCCCAACCTCCCTACTACATAACATCGGGTATACCACAGGGGTCGGTACTCGGACCATTGTTGTTCACAATAAATGTCAATGATATTACATATCTTGTAAGGCATTGTTACTATCACTTGTATGCTGACTACCTTCAATGCTACATCTCTTCCCGCTTAGACCGAGTAAACGACGCTTTAGATTTTTTTATTGTTATTTTATTTGGTTATTTTACGACGCTGTATCAACATCTAGGTTATTTAGCGTCTGAATGATATGAAGGTGATAATGCCGATGAAATGAGTCCGGGGTCCAGCACCGAAAGTTACCTAGCATTTGCTCCTATTGGGTTGAGGGAAAACCCCGGAAAAAACCTCAACCAGGTAACTTGCCCCGACCGGGATTCGAACCCGGGCCTCCTGGTTTCGCGGCCAGACGCGCTGACCGTTACTCCACAGGTGTGGACACGACGCTATAGACAAACTGAATGAAGATATTGACTCGATTGTGACATGGGCAAAGAAATTCCATCTTAATATCAATCCTGGAAAGACACAAGCAATTATATCAGGACAAAAACGGCAAACCGACGCTGTAAAGCACCTCGACATTTCCCCCGTTAAAGTAAGTACAGTGCATATCCCTTTCAAGTGTGCTTAAATGCGACAAGCTCATGTCAGTAGATTTACTGACATGTAAAAGAACTCTTGCGGGACAAAATTCCGGCACATCCGGCGACGCTGATATAACCTGTGCAGTTGCGAGCGTCGTTAAATAAAACATAACATTTTTAACAAGCATATTCCTTTCAGTTCTTAGGTAAAAAAATCTTGGCATTCACATGGATAATAATCTCAACTGGGACATGCAAATCACAGAAACCTGCAGAAAAGTATATTCTATTATCCATGTGCTAAAAAGGATAAATGTTCATCTTCCCTCTTGCTTAAAAAAGTCTCTTGTGCAGACGCTTGTATTTCCCTAGTTTGACTGTGCTGACATTTTACTGACTGACCTTTCCAGCGACAACAAAACGAAACTTCAACGTGCTCATAATTTGTGTGTACGTTTTGTAAGCAATGTTCGTAAATATGATCATATTACTCCATCCCTGGAAACAATAGGTTGGCTTAAACTAGATAAGAAAAGAAATTTACATTCACTTCTCCTTCTCTTCGAAATCTTGAACTCTTCTATTCCTTCGTACCTGTCGTCTCGCTTCACTTACCTTTCTTCCCACCACAATCTGAACACACGCTCTCGCCATGAAACAATACTAACAATACCATCCCATCGCACCTCCTCATACTCATCCTCTTTCACAATAGCCCTGCCAAGACTCTGGAATTCGTTACCTGCTAGCATCAGGGACTGTCGAAATAAAATTGAATTCAAACGCAAACTTACTAGGCAGTTGGTCAGTAATTGAGACTCGTTCAGACATGGTTTCTTGTAAATAGTTCTCTTAATCTATCACAAAATACCTCAATATATGGTAATTTCATCACTATAGAATTTTGTTATTCTAGGTTTGATTTGTAATTCAGTAAATACAAAATAGTAATATGCGTTACAAGAGCGGTATGTTGATGTTTTCATGTTCGAGAAAAAGGTTGAAAAAGCGAAACGTAGTTGAGCTTTTTTAATTTCCGAGAACATGAAAACATCAACATACCGCTCGTGTATCGTACATTATTTTGTGCGAAGATCGTTTATTACATACCTGAAAAAGGAATTTCTAATTAGTTGCAATGAAATCTCCATCTTGGTTTCTGTTCAATGACGGCAACTTTTAAAAACAAAAATATCTATCTTCAAATTGTCGCTATAAAATGTTTGCTATATTACAGCAGGCCGTGATATACGTCTGTCTTTTTTTTCCCCCAGTCTATAAATGCGAACTTAAAACAAACGGTAAGGTTATGTAATGATTTATTTTTCATTTTAATATTTTAACAATATTATTTATATAACATATTGCAGTAATAACATCGGCACCTGGAATCTTGTTGATTTTTTCACGGCTTCCTTAATGTTACTTGCATTACAAATGCAGTAACTTTTGTGGTGTTGTAGAGTTTACTTAATTTTTGCAAATATTTAAAAACAATAATTAACAATGAAATTTAGGTGAAATTGCAGTGGTAAGTTTCCAATTTATAATTATTACTATGTTAAACGTCTCTAAAAATAATATGTTAAAAGTCTAAAGCAGTAAAATTAATATGGCGCTTAAGTGGTAAGAAGAGGGAAATTGTTATATGTGTTACGTTGGGAATACTGAATGTGGTATTTCACACTTACCGCGTATTGGTTTTGTGCGGAAAGCAAGCAAATACGCACGATCTCGCACAAATATTCTTTGTTCTTAACTTCTATGATAAATTGTCTAGCTTTCATTAATCAGGTAATCTTGTCGTACTTTAATTTTTATTGTAATTATAATTGTAAATTTAATATTAACTGTAATTTTATTCTTCATATTATCGTTGTAATCCCCTGGTAAAGGGGCAGAGAAGGCCTGATGGCCTTATCTCTTAATTACTTATTGGTTTTTAAGGAACCCGGAGGTTCATTGCCGCCCTCACATAAGCCCGCCATTGGTCCCTATCCTGAGCAAGATTAATCCAGTCCCTACCATCATATCCCACCTCCCTCAAATCCATTTTAATATTATCTTCCCATCTGCGTCTCGGCCTTCCCAAAGGTCTTTTCCCCTCTGGCCTCCCAACTAACACTCTATATGCATTTCTGGATTCGCCCATACGTGCTACATGCCTAGCCCATCTCAAACGTCTGGATTTAACGTTCCTAATTATGCCTTATCTCTACCAGGTTAAATAAATTAATACTAAATACCGGTACTAAAAAATGTGGGCAATGGCATTGCATTATTTATTTTGTCAATTTCTATTATTTTTAATAATACTCTTTGACATGAATTGCTATCTATTTGTCACATGCGTATATTATCATCATTCCATTTCATATCTCTTTGTCTCAATTTATACAAATCACATTAGTTTACAGTCTAATAGGTCTATATATCACCATTGCATTCCAGTGCAACAAGAAATTGGTTCCATTTCGTTTCCTTTCTTCTGTCATCATTTCTTTTCCTTGGTGTGAGCTTTTTTAGCACAATTCGTAATAATTTTAGTCATGAATTTAGTGACTATTATTCCTTTGTTTCTGTTCTTTATCCTTTCGTTCCTTTCTTTTCATCTCTATCGATTTTTTAATAATTATTGATGGTCCTCTCTTTCTACTGTAGAAATACCCTAAACAAATGGGAAATAAAGTAGACATTGTGAAAAACGTATGAAGACAAACATGTCATTATCCGTTTTTAATATTTCCACCCAATGCTTCCAATTCAGCAAAGATTATATTCTTTCAATTTCTGCGTACGATATTCAATTCCACATTTTCTGCCAAATTTTCAGCTCTTTCCTAGATTATGGTACAAGTGTCTTGATCATCTCAATTCTGAATATATCCAGAAATATACTTTTTCTTAAGACGCTGGTAGTTATTTGTATATTAAATTTCATTTTACAGATTTGTTCAGTCATCATACAGATGTACTTTTAATCAGGCCAGATGCAACTAGTGTAAGTGCCTCCGATAGGAAATGTTTATTCATTATATTAATTATTATTGTATTACATTAATATCATTATATTATTATTATTATTATTATTATTATTATTATTATTATTATTATTATTATTATTACTATTAATGAAAAATAATGTCATTCACCAAATAAGTTGTTATGCTGTGAGTTTCAGTGATTATTTGAATGTGATGAAGCAACCCATATCATGTGTTGAAATTCCCTTTCTTTTTTTCTTTTTTCTCTTTTTATTTTTTTTTCCATTGATAGCAACAAACAAGGCCAACAGAAAAGTTTTCTTTGCACCACATTACCAGTTAACCATTTATGTTGCCCATACCAGGATGCAATAGAAATTCAAGTTTTAAGATTACCTGACAGAAAAATTATCAGCGACGTTGTAGGTATCTCGGTAGGCTATCTCTTTATTTAAAACTTCCTTTCTTTCAATATTATTTCTTCTCGAAAAAGGTCACTCTAACGATGAATTAACTACATAATCATTATTTCTCGCATTTGTTTCTGTTTATATTTTCTCGAAACACGTAACATTGGCCCAGAATCACTACTGTACTACGAAGTACAATAGTACAACACCCTCGCTTAAGTCATAAACTGAGACATAAGGGGAGAGAACAATGTGGGTCGCTGCCTGTCAAAGAGCGGGAATTTTTACGTTGTTTATGGCCTATTTAGGAAGACAAGTCACTACTGCTATTCCCACCCCATTCTACTCTTGAGACCGGTCTATGGATGGGAGGAGTGAAAGCTGACCAGGCCATGAGGCCAGACGAATTGTGCCTCAGCTACAGCGTTTCAAGTGCGACCTCAAAGCCCGCGAAAATATATGAAATGCAGAAACCAGACCCGGCACGCGCAATCCTGACCTCAGGAACAAATTTTACTGCAAAACAGGTCTATATACATCACAAAGTTTTCAAATGCTTCTACAGCGATATATGCTTCATTCAAATAACTAATATAAAAACACAAAATTTGATTTCAGTTAAGCCAAGTGACTGAGGGATGCAAACATTGCCTGCTCTGAAATATAATCAGTCTATAAGATAATTGCACAGTTCCTTAACTTGTGTAGAAACCATTCTTTCGCCATTTTCACGAAAATCAAACACGAAGCAATCGCTAACTTCTTCTGGGTGCAGATACGAGACAAAATAATTATGGGTGAATGTAGAGTATCTAACGCCCACTGAACGAATATTTCACTTTTATCACTGCCAATGTTGCGCTATAATCGTATATGCAAGGCAGGCTATAACAAAAACCTAAACTAACCAAACCTAACCTGTCAAAGAAGCAACAAGTTATACTAAATATGTGTAAAATTGGCATATGTCTCTATAGTGGGCGGGACACAAGTAACATTGATCTAATTATGTATCGGTAGCTACTTACCTTCCACAGATGTTGCATCTTTGTAGGCTTCAGCTAGACCAATATTTTGAATCTTGCTTCACCACGTTTGTCCAAGATGAAGTCTCCAGCCGAAGATTTGCTAGCATGACGAATGAATATTTCGAAGTTCACAACTACGATTTAGGCTGAAACTTAAACTTAGTTGCTCACACTTACTAATAAATTAAAACTTCAAATAGCAGTTTATATGATTCTTTCAGTTTGTCTTGTAAGAAACAAAATACGAAAGGTATATTGTGACCGTTATCTAGTAAACAGACGGTAAACACTTGTCCAAAATATTTCACGGAATAGTTGGGCCCTATATGCTTCATCCATGTAGTCTATATAACATGAATTCCAGAAAAATATTTCAAATTATTTTCACATTGAAAAACTGTAACATTATTTTCAATCATTGATTAGCACAAACAAATCATTCATTGAGGCAGTTAATATATTGTAAAGTAGAAACACTTTCGTGCACCTCTGACGTAGGCCTAATTGTTGGTAAAGGTGAAAGAATGTGTCGCCTCTTTCTGTATACAGCCTCACGCAAGGGCTTTTTTTTTATCTGATAAATGTAGTGTTGCCGAACTTCTTATTCTATCCTCGTTAACAGTTTTAGAAATAATTTGCAAAGGTCTTTCGTGGAACTCTTCGTCCCTATTTACACTTGCTATTTGTCGTTCGACTTACAGCGCGGGCGCATGCGCAGTACGGATTTCTTTCCTTTCCTTTCCTTTCGACATCTGCTGAGTAGAAGCTGTTTCTATTTCTGTGCGACATTTCCTAGGTGGGCCAGCCGAATTGACGCGACAGGACCCGAACATGGTTCGGAAAAGCAGTAGCAGATAACTTTTAATCAGCTGTTTCTCTCTTTCCGCGAGCTTTGTAGCATCATGTCAGAGTGGAACAAAAACCAAGTAATGAAATTAATCAAGCTTTACGAGGAATTTCCATACTTTTATGACATCAGAAATAAGGACTATCACAATAGGATTCGGAGGGAAAATGCACTGGAGTTTATTTGTAAAAATTTGGAGTCTGTTCGTCCCAATACTATTCCCTCCGACATCAAAACAAAAATAAAGAACATCAGAAGTCAATATGCAAGAAAAAAATTTAACTTTCAATTCATTTTAATATAATAAATATCTATTGGACAATTTTGTTCCAGTTTGAAATCTTGACTGAGAACATGGAATAACCCTTTCTCCTGCCTTCTGGACCTCCATCTCCTTTCCCAGTCTCTCTCTCTTTTTTTTTTCTCATTAGTGCAAGCTAACAAAACACTTGAAGCTGCAGAAGCTAAAACAGCTACTTTTTATTGTTAAAATCCATTCTGTTCATTTAAAAGGCTCACCACATCATTCACACGTTGCTCGAGCTCAACAACTAGCCTCGAGTAGCAGACGAGAAATCTGCCAAGAGTGAACGTGATACTACATTTAGCAGACAGAAAGCGCAACAACTTGCGTCGACTTGTGGACGAAAAATCTGCCAAGTGTAAACGGTGATGCTACATATAGCCGACAGAAAGCGCTTGATGTTGCGCGACAAATAGCAAGTGTAAATAGAGACTTCGATAGCACTTCTTGGACACGACGCGCGAACTACAGTATTTGATGCATTACACTTCTTTCGTTGGTTCCACAACTGTGGCTATCCTCTTCATTCTCCTCCGCTATCTTGAGTAGCTATTTTCGCACTTATAGGGTTTACTTGTGCATTGCCTTCGATTGCAGCTGTCTGCATATGCGTCTTTAACAAGGAAGTCACTTTTTAGATTCATCCTTTATCCTACAATTTCCATGTCTAGGTTGGTTGGTTTTAATTTAGTACTTACCGACGTTCTATTCAACCAATCAGATTCGAATTTTAACTTCTTTTTTAATTCATGTTAAAGTGAAAACGCGTTATCTATATAACATATCATTCAATATTACGAATGCACTTAAGTATACAATTAATAACAAATAACTATCACAAATGTATAAAGTTACTAGAAAGTAGAATTTATTAGGCCTATATCCACTGCCGACGTCCGCTATTTACTGAAACGAATCCCAGAATCTAACTTCCACGGGTTGGATTAGGTTAGGTTTACTTTATTCAACCAATACGATCCGAATTTTAACGTTTATGTATATCTTAGTTGAAAATCAAGCACAATTATGTAACTTTATATGTATGTCTACATTACTAATAAGCCGTTAAAATGAAGTTACTGGCTTGTAAATGTAACTAACAAAACACACGCACCAATAAAATACACATGATTTTGTCCACTGCTAACATCAGCACTTCACCAAAAGAGACGTCATAATGTCTGACATTTGGTTTTGACCGTAAAAGAATGTAAACAGTAGTCCTATTGCTCTGCGTCCGCATTTGTTATTGACCCTGTTGCAAGTACTAGTATTACTCGACCAAGGCCAGTGGAGTCCTGCAGCCCGGAACCGTGGCGCTACTGCTTCTGCGTTCTTAATACCGCATCGCGATAGTTCACATTACGCCCGCGGCTCCACTCGCCTCGGTCGAGTAATACCAACATAACTTCCAGTATTTTCAAGTGGATTTTGACGTACAATATTATTAAAAAGTGACACATACATTTTTGAAACAGAGACGAAGGAAATCTGTTCTCCAACAATTTATTTACATAATATCGTGGAATAATTGTTATTCCCATTTATAAAATACACGCAACCAAATGGTCTAAGGATATTTAATAATATATACATGATAAGCCCTACAAAATTTTAAAGAGATTTAGAGATATTTCACATTTAAAAGGAACAATCATTAAACTAATGCTCTCCCGACTGAGCTACCCCAGGAACTATATACGACATCGTCACAATTGTTCCTTTATATCCACACAACTCAAATGGGCTGACAAGACGCCAGAACTCAACGCCACAAATTAAGTCACACAGTATTGTGTGCACTCAAAGTTGAGTTCTGGCGTCTTGTCAGCCCATTTGAGTTGTGTGGATATAAAGGAAAAATTGTGACGATGTCGTGTATAGTTCCTGGGGTAGCTCAGTCGGGAGAGCATTCGTGCGCTAAGCAAAGGGTCCCGGAATCGTAATACTAATCCATATTTATAAAATAAAACATTGAGTAAGATTCAAGTAAGACTAATATTTAAAAAAAAAAGGTAAAAATAAATAAGTAGGGTTCTCCCAGGTTGCAGGAAAAAAGTACTGGGTTGGCACTCTGACATGTCCTGGCACGACTACATCCCTGGTTTTTATTTAAACAAATAAACTTAAAAAATGGAAAACAAATTGTCATTATTATCATTTTCAAATTAGTATCACAAATAACCTCTGTTAACAGAGCAAATACTGCTTTTCACAAACGAATTAGGGTGTGATTTAAGGTTTAATGACAAAAAAAAAACATTAACAGAAGTGCCAACTATTACGGATTGCCCGAAATTATTACGGATTTCCCTCGATTATAGCGGCATTATGACCAAAGAGAAAATTATTTCAGAAAAGCAAAATTATCACGGAAAAAACATATACAGTGTATATAAAAAGATTTCCTATTAACGATGAATACAGGATGGAAGTGAAATAACCTTGCAGATTGAAAGGGACGATAGGGTACACTCTAATGAACAGACAACCTATATTACGTTTTGTGATTAAATGCACGGTTTAGAAAATTAAGTTTAAAGTGTTAGCAGTCCAGCAACATCGACGCTAACACACTCTACTCGTGACACAGATGTAAGAGGTCAACGAACTCTGTGTCTCGGTAGGTGAGCTGCTCTCTGCGTCAACGGTGCCACCAGTTCGAATCATGTAGTGGCTTCAAATTAGGGGTTTTTAAAATTAAATTCACACGAAAACCGTCCATGCTATTAAAATATGCCAGAGGGATAAATTATTGCTTTTTAGATGTCCTATCGATATGGACAAAATCACGATCCTACTCGCAACAGTTACTGAATAAGGGGTTGTTAAAAATTTGGGGGAGGGGGACATTTTTATGAAAAAACTATAAACTTTCCACTAATATGATAATATCATTATTATAGTTTTTTTGTTACATACAATATAAGCTATTAACTCTGAAAATCTGCAAGGCTATTTCACTTCCACCTTGTATATTCATATTGAGCTCCTGAATATTTTATTTAAAGATTCCAAAATTTTGTTATAGGTACACTTATCGGTACTGTGCATAGTGGTGGGGATCAGCTTGTGCTCTAGAGCAGCCATTTAAAAAAATTGTGCCTCGAAAAAATGAAAATAGTAAAGCTTGTTGTAGCAAAAATTGTGTGCTGTACGGGGCAGAAACATGGACATTATAACGAAGTGAAGAGAAACGATAAGAAGCATTTGAAAGGTGGGTGTGGAGAAGAATGGAGCATGTGAAATGAGAAGATGGGATAAGAAACGAAGCTGTGCTAAAAAGAGTGGGTGAAGAGAGAATAATGCTGAAACTGATCAAGGAGAGAAAAAGGAATTGGCTGGGTCACTGGTTAAGCCTTGGGGAGGTTGCCGAAGCAGAAGTGATACATGGACTCTGTTGGCTGTAGGGACCGATCGTTAAGGGGGTCAAGTGGTTAGGTCAGTGTGCGTAGAGGATCAGTGGGCACGCAACTCATCCCATATGGGGGGGGGGGTGTACAATAGACCTCAGGTCGTAGTGCGTGGAATTTCCCTCCCTCCCTCCTAACAAGTAAAAAAAAGAAGAAGCTGGCTACTGAAGGATGCTCTGGAAGGAATAGTGAACGGAAAAAGGTTCAGGGCAGTAGACCATTAAGATACATGGATTGTATGCAGAGACTAAGAGGAAGGCGGAAAATAGGGAAGCGTGGAGAATGCTTGGTTTGCAGTGAAAGTCCTGCCTTTAGGCAGAAAACTATGAATGAATGAATACCTGGGAAAAGAAAAACAAGAAGACCAATAAGGGAAGTGTTAATGTGTTTATATCGGAACCTTTCCTCTGGGCATATTGTTAACTCTCCACAGCAGACAGACAAATAAAAACAAACTAGCTGCTCAAATTAAATGCAGATTGATTAAAAGATTATCGAAAATTTGAGTAGCTTTCGGCCTCAATAAATAGTGCTCACTCAGCTAGCGAGGTGCATTGTGTACACGGAATTAATTTGCATGTTACGTAACAGAATAGACATTTACATCGGTGGTTTCTTGATAAAACATTCAAAACAAGTTTTTCCATCCATTTAGTTACTATGGGAAAATAAGTTTTACATTTATTTATCTGCTGTGGAGATCTGTGTACGCAATTTGGGCGGAAGTTTCGATGTGAGTTCATTAATAGTTCTCTTGTAAAATAAAGCTAGAAAATTTAAGGTTCTCATATTTACCATATCTTAATTTAAGGATTACTGAATTACTTGAATCATGCCACTGAAAACATTTCTGTTTCAAGGTTAAAGACATAAAAAACACAAATATATCTTTCAAATATTTTATACAATGTACAATATGTACAATAAACATACATATACACACACATGCTCAGAATCATGGATATATATACATATTAGTGTCGTAAAAATACAAAGGCAGTAGAAGAAAAATATACACAATTATTATTCTTAAAATAATAATTATTGCAGGCACATTTAGTCACAATAATATTTTACACAAAGTAAAAGTCAAGAGATCAAAACATCGCTGTAATATTTGTATGTTTACAAATCACCAATCCAAGTCTTAAATAAATACACACATTATAGGATTAGTGATGAAAAATATATCAGACAATATTTTGATTTTAGAAATTATGAATCATCTGTTAAATATTTGCAATTTAGTTTAGGAAGAGGAAGCGGTGACAGTTTTAGTGCCAAGTGCTAAATTCACAAGTGATAAAATACAATACGAAGGCTTACTATACCCCTATTACCTATCATCTCATAATCAGTGGAGTCTCAATAATCAGTTAATCAGATTCTCTGAATCAAATTTCATAACTAAAAAGTAATTCGCTAGTAGTGCGATAAGCCGAAATAAAATATTAAAAAACTGATAATCATTGCAATAAAGATTATGATATTTAAAATATAGAAGTATTGGAATTACAAAATAAAAACAACAGAACAACAACAAACTTCAGGTCAAATGGAAGAATCCGTGGTATAAAACAGATTCAGTTATCTCTTCTGTCACTTTAAAAATTTAATTCCCTGCCAATTATTTTATATAGAGTATTAACTCTTTACCGATCCTCTTTGGAATAAGATCCAGATGCCAATAAATACAGCCATTTTAATTTAAGAACTTAATATTTGGTTAGATGATGATATTCTAAGAAAATCTGTGCAATAACCATATTTTCATTACTGAGACTCAACAGTAAAGATAACAGATGGTAATATGTCTGTTTACATAATATAAAGTAGGCGAGTTCGAATATAAAATCAACAGCTCCTGTTATCTGCACAATAATTCAACCTACACCATAAACCTCAGCCATATGCTTTCCACTGTTAATTTCCCAGTTAATTTTGTTCAACTTTTATATAAATCAAATATCGAATTAATCATATGTTGTTTCCACTTAACAGTTACCAATACTACAATATATTATTTTTATTAATGGTGGGTACTTAACTGTTCGTCATTCACCCATATGACGCCAGTTGTGTTGGCCAATTTACCAACAAAGTCGTTGCCCAGGGTGCGCTATAGGAGGCTGGTCTACGCTATACCCGAGATGAGATGATGATGGAGATATGTTGGAATGCCACAGGAGAACCGGAGCTCCCAGAGAAAATCCCTGTGTTACCTGGGCCACAGGTTTGCTCAACACAAGTTATAAATTGGGATACACCGGGGATTGAACCCAGATCCACAGTAAAGAATGATATGTTCAAGTTCCAAAACAACCTGTTACTTTTTAAACTGATGTAAAATAAACAATATCGTACAATACATCTAGTCTTCCAGCAGTGATATCGCGTAGCCTGAGTTCAGCTAAGAGATTAGTAACAGCTAGAAAATTACAATAAGATAATTTATCAAATATGTCGATTTTAATTTTGCAATTGCTATAACTCTTTTAGTCCAAATTGAACGAGCTAAGATCTGTGTGTAATACACAGATGACCTCCACTGGATGTTGTCTGGACAAAGCAAAATAAACTACAAAAATGGAACAAGAGAATCCAATAAACAAAAACTTAGTCCTAGCAATACTACGAAATAAAATAACAGACACATAATATAAATTAGAAAACTAATTAGTAATCTAACAGCTCAGTACAAGACAAATTTAAAATGAACATCAAATATTAAATTTTAAGAGAATTATTATCCAAACCAACTGGAAAGAAAATAACAATTCTGCAACAAAAAGACACGCAATTTTCATACAATGGAAACTATATCACTCCCCATCAAAACGACACATGAAAATATAACGGTAAAAGACAATAAACTTTGTAAAAATACAAGAACTTGAAAACAACGTCATAGAGAAACGAAGCAATAGCCAAGAATAAACTAAATACAATGTTTAGCAACACATTTCCATAAATTCAATGCAAAACATTCCCAACAATGCGCCATTTGCAGCAACTCCTGACAGCGAAAGACAAGGACTATCTCCTTCAATGTCCAACCATAAAATAGAACAAAGAACAAAACAGTAAATCAACTATCCACAGGTCTACTGGAATGCAAGAAAATACATAAGATGACATCTAAAACCAACTTCAAATGAATATTAGTAAAAACGAAGAATATTAATAATAAATCAATTCCATTATACTCGTAATAGTATCAATAGTATTAATAGAAAATTTTCTGTGAGTGCAATTGATTAATTTTCTTATAAGTGTGTTTTATCTAACAAACTAACACTGCATGAAAACATGATTCTGACAGTATTATGCAAATTATAGATTAAGTTCAGATGATGGTGCTGAAGAGAATGTAGAGTTTAATGATGAAGTTTGTAATAGTGACAAGGATCCAGAATACATACTGGGATGAAGTAGCAGCTCAAGGAAAAAAAATTAATCGAAGATACAGTAGGAGAGATTTAGAATAATTTTATTATAAGAAACAAGCAAATCGAGAAAGAAGGAAAAAAAGCAAGGAAACGGAAAACTCACCACATATTCAGCTACTATAGAAAAGAAAAGGAAAAAAAAAGTGTACAAAATTCAACCAAAACACCTCCAGTTGAAGCTGAGGAGAATATATATACTGAAAATCTAGTAATATAACTCCAATCGAATTTTGAAACCAAATTTTCCAGACTTTTCATATGGGAGAAAGTTTGTCTACCTGCCAGCACTGCTCTCGCGTATCTCTATCATCAAACCAAATGAAGTTGATGAGTTAGACATAGTAGTACGATAACACTCACCAAAATAGGCCCATGTTGTATCAAAGATAGGTGGGTGATTTCTATGGCTGCCGCTAGTACCATTGTAACAATCTGTTGATTCTCATGTAAATAAAAATTACTCACAAAACAAATCAAGTAAATAAAACTAAAGAAAACAATGTAATTTTATTGTATAGTATTTTCTTCTAGTTAGATGTATATGGTTTTCTGTTTCCTGTAAATTTACTTTGATATACAGTCTTCCGTAAGTAACGAGTCCACCAAAAAATCAACTATTTTGGATAATTTTTTGAAATTATATTCATCCTCACGAGAAAGAATCCTTCCCGGTGCTGTACAGTCGATTTCGAAACAAACACCCCTCCCCCCGCCACCAGAGGAAGCTACTTATCCATGTGTAATGTGCATTTGATGCCAACTTAAGATGAATCAAAGCATGGCCTTCTATACACCAAGGATTTAAAATGACCTGGAGCATGGCCTTCTATATGCCAAGAATAATGGCACACAGCCATGTCTATACACATTGTTGTTACAGACTGAATGTTAAAATGCCACATAGATGCTTAACGTTATTGCAGAAGAGAAAAATTGCTGCCTGGTTTGAACTTGGAAACAGTGTCGCTCAAATTAAGCATTTATTCTGTAGACGAAATGTTTGCAGGCAGGTGGATCACAGGCCCAATTCATTGGCCTCCACAATCACCTGATTTGACTCCCCTGGATTTCTTTTTCTGGGAACTCATCAAGGATCGTGTCTATGAGACTAAGCCATGCACCATTCCTGAATTAGTGGAACGAATTGAACACACGATACAAATGGTTACACCTGACATGCTCACTAGAATCCATGAAGAGTTCATACGTGCTTTCATTTATGCATTCAGCAGAACGGAAGACATTTTGAAAATTGTACACCATAATTTGTCAACAATTGAAACTGTTTTTACATTTATGTGTTTTAAAAAAGGTTTAAAACACTAACCATTCTTTCGTTTAATAACTCTGACAGCGAGGGGAGGGGGGTGTTTGTTTCCAAATCGACTGTACGGCACCTGGAAAGATTCTTTCTTGTGAGGATGGATATCATTTCAAAAAATTATCCAAAATAGTTAATTTATCGATAGACTTGTTACTTATGAAAGACCCTGTAAATATAAATTAGAATCACAATACAAATAAAACTAATTAATAGAAATAAAAATTATATTGAGATATATTTGCTTGTAGTTAGATCTATATGATTTTATTTTCATGAAAATAAAAATTAGAAACAGAAAAGAGTCTCAACAAAGAAAACTACAAAAAAATAAATAAAAACTATATCCCGAAACGAATATAGAGTTCAAAACTACTTTTTTTTGCCTATTACATCATTTTTACATATCAATAGCAACACAGTACTACTCGATGACAATAGCATTCTAGGGTTAAATAAAGTCCTTTCCTGTTCTGTGGGGGCCTACTGCTGTCACCAACAACTCAATTGCAACAACATTCATTTGTAACAATTACCTACTTGTAACTGCCATTGTTGGGTCTTCTAGCACACTCAGATTCAATGATGCACTTTTAGATTAGTAATTATTATTGTAACGATGCTTAAAAAACCCAGAGAAGCCACAGATTTTAGTCAGTGTTTCCAGACTAGGCTCTAACAACTCTGTTTGAAACGAAAAAGTCTCCCAAAATATGACTTGTTTTCAATAATGAATGTTCAACACTTGCATATGCTGAAGCTATGATTGAGGCTGAAATATATTGCTGTTTTTAGGCTATATCCCTGTGAATTCTTACTTATATAAATAACACAAATTCACAACACTAATAATCAGGGCAGAGCAAGAGACATATTTTCATTAAGATTTTACTTACATGTGATTGTACAATGCTACAAAATGGACACTTCTTTCCACATCAATCGAATGTTAAATATTAAATCATCAGCCTTCTGTTACCATCTGAGTTCATGTAAAAGAAGCAAAAATGAATACATACAACATCAACAAAAACATTTTTAATCTTAAAGGGAGACTCCACTGAAAATTTTGAAAATTTTAAAAAAACTTTTTACTGGCTATTTCACTCCTTTATAATGTATATTTTCACACCCAAAATGGATTTAGTTCAATTCTGATTAAAAATATGTTTATTTTTTTTAAATTAAGGCTATGAGGGGGCGTGCATTTAAAGAGCTGTCAAAATTATTTTTTCTTTGAAGAATTCTTTTTTACAAATTTCTGATTGCAAATCTAACAACTTTTTGTTCTAAAGTTGGCTCCCTGAATTTACTAGATGAATGTAGTGGAGAAGAATTTTAATAGGTATGTGTTACATATATATTCAACTTACTTTCAAATCTATTTTTTCGTGAGTTTATTTTTCTTGATTCAACACGAACTTTCTTATGGCAAATATTAATCCATCTGGGTAAAATTTTTACTTTAAGTATTTATTAGATAGCTGCATGTTTCTGTGTATTTATTTTGCAAGAAATGCTGTCAGTTCATTTTATTAATATTTATTTTCATTAATTATTACAGAAAAAATAACATTTTCAAAATTTTGAAAGTGAATAAATGAGATATTTCATAAAATGAATGCATAGAAATGTTTCTCTATGTCTTGTGAATGTAACAAAAAAAAAAAACAGCTTAAAAATTGAGATTTTCTACTAAAATCTTGGGTTTGAAAATATTTCTAAAAAGAATTTTAAAAAAATCAAAAGCCAAAACATTTGGGAGTTCAAAATTTGGATTTTGTTAGTCCTTTACATAGTAAACATGCTCTCAATATTTGGTTGGAAAAAAATGATTAGGAAAAAAAGTTACTATTTTTAGTGGAATGTCCCCTTAAGTGTTATTCAATAATATAACCTATATAAAGTATGGAAGCATGTTTATAAAATTTTATAATCATC
Organism: Periplaneta americana; assembly: GCF_040183065.1. NCBI lineage: Eukaryota > Metazoa > Arthropoda > Insecta > Blattodea > Blattidae > Periplaneta > Periplaneta americana. The sequence continues at coordinate 58,121,620 of NC_091122.1, forward strand.
TCTATGTAATGTAATTATATTCAAAGTTAAAAAGAAAAGTTATAAAGAATATATTGTATGTGTAATGAAGAATAAAGTTTGTTTTGGTTAAGTAAAACAAAATATGTTTCTATTTTCACAAATTCACAAAAAGATTCAAATATAGAAAGGTTATTAGTGTTTAATAACGTACCAAAGTGTTAAATTTGACTACTTGTTAGTAAACATCGTGTCAATTTATAACAAAATAAAAATATGTGCAACATGGTTGAAGTCTAATTAAGATTTCCATTATCAGGTATAGTCTTCAACTGTCTTGTACAGTTATGGCAGGAAATTTGCATCTCATTTCAGGAACTTGCAAGTTCTACTGAATGACATGATTATAAATAACTGATCTGACACATTATTTTTCCTCTCTTTCTTTTGTTTAGCAATAAGAGGCTGGTACCTTGCAGTACGTAAAAATGATATGCTTTTTTAAAGTTTCCGTTCCAAGTTCCTAACCACAGTTAACGATTAATTTTATTAACCTTAATCAAAAGATAGATCCTAAGAAATTTCACAGATTCCAAGTTGGTCGTCCATTAAATCATTTTTCTTAGTTTGTAATTTGATATTTTAACACTTTGAAAATGTTTTCAATGACAAAAATGTTCCATGTGAACTTAATTAATTAATTAATTTAAACACAGTAACAAAATAAACAATTAGACGTATCACATTTTATTGTGTTAATACAAAAGTAAATTTTGCTATTAAAAATAAATTTATTTATATAGCCGTTAAGTCTCATTTTTAGCATTTTTTAAATTGTGATTTTATAAAATAACGTTATGTAATTCTTTTTTAAATAGATATTCAAGTAAAATATAAAAGTAATTTCACATATCACGCTAATGAATTTTAGATAATTCTCCATTACCATGATTACGTGAGAAATCATTTTTCCACAATGTCTTCCCATTGCTTTTTTTTTTTACTGAACTGTCGATTTTAATTATAACTAATAAGTATATTTCATTTCTTCACAATCACTGTGCAGGAACCCAAAATGTACAATAATGATTACAGGTTATAATTAATTTCACTATTAGTGTAATCAAGTCAATAACCAAAGAATACTATTAATCTATTTTTTAAAAATTGTAACTAAATAGGTACATTTATAAAATGTATTTCTTTTTCCAACCTTACTGCTGTATATATTACAAGAAGCTTATTATGATATAAAAGAATCACAACAATTTTATACTGTCAGTCTTGAATCCTGATTAATTTCACTTATATATAATTCAAAATAAACGATCCCTACTATGAAAATGAGCATACTTTCTCATAATGTATCTTGTGCAGTAATTTAAAAAAATATTTTACAAAGAAATGTCTGTGACTAATTTTCGCAGAAATATTTCTATTTGCAAATTCAAAACCACCCCAGTTGAAACAATTCGACTAATCTAGAATTCTAGTAATGCCTATCCCTTTTCAAATTCCTCTAATCGAGTAGCAAGATAATTTTAAAGACATAAAAAAGAACAAGAAATCCTGTATCTTAAGAGCGCAACACAGTACATGTAGCTAAAATGAAGCAGAAACAATTAACTCTGCATCAATATATTTCAAATAAAGTCATTTTATACAAATGTGCATTAAATAAATTCTGTGAATATGTCATCTAGTAGGATACACTAACAATAAAGTACCTCTTCTATTGGGTAGATTAACCGTACAAAAGTTAAAAAATCATTCACCATTTCTTATTCTAGTTCAAACTTTACCTTACTCACCTTAACGTAAATTCATAAAAATCTGAATAATTTCGAGGGAAAAATTGTTCGGGGGCCAGGTATCGAATCCGGGACCTTTGCTAAACGTACCAATGCTCTCCCAACTGAGCTACCCGGGAACTCTACCAGACATCGATCCAATTTTTCCCTCTATATCCACAGACCTCAAAATGGGCTGACAACTGCCAAGCAACCAACATTGAATGCAAACTAACTCTGTGTGACTTAAATTGTGATTTTCTGTTAACGTACTTTGAGGTCTGTGGATGCAAAGGGAAAAATTGGATCGATGTCCTGGTAGAGTTCCCGAGTAGCTCAGTTGGGAGAGCGTTGGTACGTTTAACCAAAGGTCCCGGGTTCGATATCTGACCCCGGAACAATTTTTCCCTCGAAATTATTCAAATCAACTTTACAGGGAGTTATAACTGAAAGCTTGATTTTCATAAAAATCTGTTTTAAAATTTAGATCATTTTATGAAGTTTTTGATTAATGTATTTTTATATTGTCTTAACCTCCCTCCCCAAAAAAAAAAAAAAACATTTCTCTAGGATTAATTTGATATATGATGTATTGCAATAAAATAATATTTGAAGTCTCCAAGAGAGTGCAAAAGAGAAATGAAAGTTGTGAAGCTTAGTGATGGTAAAGGTGTTGGTGGTCCTGGTTCCCTGATGGATGCTGAAATGGACAAGTTGCAACAGTATTATGGACTGGCTATCCGGAACAATATGAATGATGTGAAAGCCACGCATGAAGCTGTATGGGCAACTTTTTTTCACAAATGTTCCATAAATGAAAAGCCAATGCACCAGCTTTGTCCGAAGGGAGCTGGTATAAATACCAGAAAGCTGTTGCAACTGGTGGAACCTACAATCATAAACACGCCCTACCATTGGCTATAATACTAGCCATTAAGCACATATGGTATATAAAGATCTTAGCCAGCCAAGTCTACTGAAAAAAAATGCATCCATGGCAAAACTCAAAATGTTAACGAGAGTCTGAACAACTGCATTTGGGAGCGCATCCCCAAGAATGTTTTTGTTGATGTTCAGATCCTTAGAGTAGGAGTGTCTGATGCCATACTCACATTTAATGATTGAGCAATGGCAAGGAGTGAAGTACTTAAGAAAATGGGAGTTGTACATTAGTAACATTCATATATTTGGCCACAGAATTATTTGCAGGGGGTTATGGCCCATTCGTTCTCTAAATCTATCATCAGGTAACTTTTATTTCTGGGTAAAACTGAAAAATAAAGTATATGCAACTAATCCTCATATGCTGGAGGGACTTAAGGGGTTAGATACAGTTTACAGAAGTAAAATTTTTGGAAATATTCAACATTTTTTCCTCCATTACTGTATCATGTACATTAATGAAAATTGGTATGTGTAAAACGCTGTCCTTCTGCTATATGAAAAAAATATTTTTACGATTTAAAAAAATTATTTATATATATATTTTTTTCAAAATTCAAAATGGCAGTTCACTGAGCAGTGATGAAGTGTTTCCCTCATAACTCATAAACTTGTTAACTTTTTCATGTTCTCTCTTTTTTATTTTATTGCTGAAACTCATCTTTACAATATTATGCTCTTTCAACTACATTCCTAAATAAATAATATTTTTTTTTATTTTGTGTTAGAAGAGAATACTGATATTGACAATTTTTTTAATTAATTTATTTTTTATCAGACAATCTATCAAAGGTAGAGAAGTGATTTTGCATCATATTGTAGATATGAAATGCATAAATACATACAAAAAAATTCATCACAGAATGTTGGATAGTTTCTGAGTTATGAGGGAAACGTTTCATCACTGCACAGTGAACTGCCACCATTTTGAATTTTGAAAATATATATATATATATATATATATATATATATATATATATATATATATATATATATATAATTTTTTTAAATCGTAAGATGAAGATTACATTTGTAAAGTTTCTTCACACCCATAAGCAGTGCTGACTAGATCAGACGCTATGGACAGTACTCTATAACAGAGTCGCCAGTATGAAAGGATAATTCCAAGAATTTGGCGTAAGACGAACTCGATAGCTCAGTGGTAGAGCGCCTGACCGGAGTACAGGAAGTCGCAGGTTCGAATCCCGCTCGAGGTTGTGAAATTTTTCTTTCATACCATGGCATGATTGTGACTATAATAGTATTTAAATTCATAATTTTTTCATATAGCAGGAGGACAGTGTTTTACACATACTAATTTTCATGATTGTACAAGATACAGTAATGGAGGAAAAAAATGTTGAATATTTCCAAAATTTTACGTTGTAAGCTGTACCTAACCCCTTAAAGGAAACATTCGAACAGAAATTTGTTCAATTAAAATGGATTTGAGGGAGGTGGGATATGATGATAGAGACTGGATTAATCTTGCTCAGGACAGGGACCAATGGCGGGCTTATGTGAGGGTGGCAATGAACCTCCGGGTTCCTTAAAAGCCGGTAAGTAAGTAAGTGCAGAGGAACTGATATGTGTGAATGATAATTTGTGACGATGTGAATATTATTATGTATCACACAAAATTGATTACACTTCCAGCAGCTACTGTGAGGAGGGTGAGAGCCGAAGGTTATTAACATAACACAATACGTAAGTTTTAATCTGGCAAGGCACCATGAGTTCATGGATGCAAGCAGTGGTGGTAGCAGGATTGCAAGATTCTCTCATCAGGAATCCAGGACAGATGATGGTATTGTGTACCTTAATGTTACTAAACATTTGAATTAATTAAATTTGCAATACAACTGATTTTATGTATTTCAACTAATTATATAGAGCCTAAGGTTTTAATTTTGTTACATTTTTGCTAGATTATGAAATTTCGTTTGAATTATTGATAAAGCCTGGAAAAATAATGTCATATTTCAGCCTGATCTATACAGAAAAAAATGAGTGATTATACTTTTTTAAAATCATTTCAATAATAAACCAACTTCGAAAGAGAGAAAAGAATAAAGATAATGTATAATACCTAGTACATACTATAGTACTATTGTTTTTATTTCAATAGAGCTCGATAGGAAGGACTAGGTGATGATGACGACATTCAACATAGGTTGGACAGGATCTTGAAAAAAATGAATAAGGAATTTTAAAAACAATTTTGTGGAAATGAGCAAAAAACGGTATTTTTCCATTTTTTTTTACCATTCTGAAACAAATATAACTCAATCCAGGACACAGAACACACCATTCAAATCCAGAACAATCCTGAGAAATCCAGGACATCTGGCAACCCTGGGTGGTAGTGAGGGGAACCTGCCAACAGTCAGCTGACAGAAGCACTAGGTATGTTTGCTGTGAAAAAGTTTCAATATATCATCATAATTCCAGAAGTACACTCTATACATAAAAAAAATAAAATAAAATAAAATTGTCAGTCATCACTGAATAAAGATAAATAAAAAAATTCATTGAAAATATCTTAATGGTACTGTATCAATGACTGTGGCAGAGGGAGAAATGTATTAAAATTCGTCAGTATTGATTTAGTATAACTATAAAACAGTGATTAACAGTTATATTACCGGTTGTTCTCTATGGTTGTGAAACTTGGACTCTCACTTTGAGAGAGGAACACAGATTAAGGGTGTTTGAGAATAAGGTTCTTAGGAAAATATTTGGGGCTAAGAGGGAGGAAGTTACAGGAGAATGAAGAAAGTTACACAAAGTAGAACTGCATGCATTGTATTCTTCACCTGACATAATTAGAACAAAACTAAATCCAGACGTTTGAGATGGGGCAGGGCATGTAGCACATATGGGCGAATCCAGAAATGCATATAGAGTGTTAATTGGGAGACTGGAGAGAAATAGACCTTTGGAGAGGCCAAGACGTAGATGGGAGGATAATATTAAAGTGGGTTTTAGGGAGGTGGGCTTATGTGAGGGCGCCAATGAACCTTCGGGTTCCTTAAAAGCCATTTGTAAGTAAGTAATAAAACAGTGATTAAAACATCCAATTGTTACACTATTCATAAAGACTTATTTTTACTTTCTCATTACATGTACGGTGAACATACTCTGGAAGAACTGAAAAATAGCATATGGATTAACAGTGCCTCCATTTCTCAATGGATACTGAAATTAATGATCTATTATTTCTTAAAAAGGTGCAACAAATGTTTTCTACAGGAGGACAGATAGTTTCTCTTTTCTTAATTTTGATGAGTAAATGATGTTTCGACTGCTTGCACTTTTACATCAGTAGTCTGTGGTATGTCGAATTGCAATAATGCCCAGCATATCACAGATAGCAAGCTCTCTGCATAACCAGGGTCTGTGAGTGGCTTGGCCAAGAGTCAGGTTGCCGCATTGTGATTTCTCTGCAATCTATTCACCAAGTATAGCATATGGAATGTTATTTCGAGGTACTTTTCAACTGTAATTCCAAAAATTATTTGTCAGATGCACAAGAAAAATGGCACTATGAGAAAAAAATATATAATCCTACAGATAATGATGATTGGCATAGTTATGGACAAATTAAAATGAACTGATCGATTAAATCTTATGAAACTACCAACAGTGTGAAACATGTTTAAAACTATGCACGCTGAAGAGCTTTTGGAATGTTACTCATCACAAAAAAGTTAAAAACCCTGAATAATATTGTAAATATGGATAAACAGACTTCGTCATAAACGTATTTTCCAAAAAAAAAAAATCCACAGAAGTTATTTATATTGCATGGTATAAAAGTGTTGTGGGAAGAAAACAGAATGAGTAAAGTTCTATAAGATACCAACTTGAATAAAAGCACCAAATTTGTTTGTTTAGATTTACATAATATATACATATTTATTTGGTAACAAATTATTTATAAATATGCATTCAAAATACCGTAACAGAGTTTGATATTCATTCATTTTCTTTTAATCAGCATACATACTGTCTTAAATATTTTGTATTATTCTGAAGATTGCTCACACAAGTATTCAACAGTATAAATATGTTCTTACACATATTAGTTCACATCTTTCAATAATTACTAATTATCCAGAATTAAAGCAATAAATTTATTCTAATCATTGTCATTACTGTATGAGGGGGGGGGGGGAAGAGTTTCCAATTTTATAACCATGCCTAGTAACCAATTAAGCAATAGCAAATCAGAGTGATTCAAATTGGTCAGAAGTTCTGAATATGCATAGGGCTCCAGGGCCGAGATCTTTTGAATATGAATCAATATTTGTTGTTATTATTGTTAAATGGCAACTTACTTAAAATAAAAACGAACTGTTGAAACTGTAGGAGGCCACTAACGTAGCTCGGTCGGTTAAGGTGCTTGCCTGCCGATCAGGAGATGTGCTCAGGCATGGGTTCGATTCCCGCTGGACTGATTACCTGGTTGGGTTTTTTCCGAGGTTTTCCTCAACCCTAAGGCAAATGTCAGGTAATCTATGGCGAATCCTCGGCCTCATTTCGCCAAATATCATCTCGCTATCACCAATTCCATCAATGCTAAATAACCTCGTAGTTGATACAACGTCGTTAAATAACCAAGTAAAAAAAAAGAACTGTAGGAACTCCAATGATAGTGCAAACTAAATATTGGCAAAGGAATTTTAGAAAAAGTGCACCACAGAATAGAAAGAAATAGTTTCTATTTATATTTTGCAAGACGTTCATGACAGGTTCCAGCTACTGTCATTAAAGAACAAGTATGCATTGATGTTGGAGGTCGCCATGATGAATACCTCTGATGCTAAATAAGATGACAGAGAAACAATGAATAATTATTTCAGCTCATTATGATCATTATTAAACACACTAAATGGCTTAGATTTGGCAGTGCCTGGTACAAAAGTCACAAACTGAATCCAAGAACATGGGTTCCTAGTCAAAATTTGTTCCAATTGGAACCTATGCATGCTCCAAAAGTTCTGACCAAACATTTTGAATCATTCTGTACAGTGTTAGCTCCAAAGCGTATTTATTCACTGAAATTCATTTTATTAAAATAAGCAAATTTTGCATTATATATCACACCATACCTGCAGAGAAAGCATTTCTTAAACTTAACTTTCCATTGCGAATTCCTGATGCATTTATGTATAACATATCGTAAAATATGAATGAGCTTAGGCTATGAAACTTTTAAAGGTGTTACATTTCAAACAAGAGATTACAAATTCAATTAAATATAAACCAAACAAATATTTTCCTAATGTTGTTAACTCAGACCACATTGCAAGAACATAGTTTCATCACAGTCTAGTATATACAGTCACGAAGCTCAATACATAGTAAATACGCATCCATAGATAGTTGCTAACCATTAGGATCGCTACTATCATCTCATCACAGACAATGCGAAATAGTACCGGCACAGTCTATTGTTCCCAGTACCCTCATAAACTCAAGCTTCGTGACTATATACCAGACTGTGGTTTCATGCAGAACACTGTTTTCTGTCAGATCATTCGATGCAGCAGGGCAACTTTGTGTTCAAAGGCAAACACGCCATTTTCATAAAGATTCTAAATAATTTCGATTCCAAGCTACTATCATGACTAAATGTCTGGGGAAAACAATTGTGATCAATATTCCTTCTAATATTATGAAGAGTGCGTAGATATATTTACAATAAGAAAAGAAAAAGAGGGACAAGATAATGAAATACATTACCTTCTACAACGTGCAGAAAAATTCAATAATGTTAGATTTCATAATTTATTAATTGGATCATAATTTTCGTAAATTAAAAGATAAACGTCAATAGTGAGAATTATTGAAATATCTTCGAATTGTGGATGAAAATCTACATCTCCAAATCAGCTCTACAATAATATAAAGACAAATGAGATACTGTCAATGGAGGTAACATCAGCCCATTGAGTGTAACTTTGGCCCAAAAGAGAATACCTATTTGAATTTTTATATCTCCCACGTGGTATATCTAGGTAGTTTTAAATGTACAATGTAAATCGCAACTTCAGCCAGTAAAACAGTTTAACCAAGTACTTTCAGAACTTACTCGTAGGCAGCAGCACTATTTTACGTAAATGAATCAACTCTTTGGTAGTGTCAAAATATTCTGAAACTTTTATATAAAGAAAAGTTTTTCAGCAGTAAAAATTTGGCATGTACCAAGAAAGTTGGTAAATATGATTGACAAAGTCATTTAAACTTGAAATTTAATGCATTACCGGTATTTACTGTATTGATTATATTTTGAAAAATAAGAAAGACTGAGCACATATAGATGTACCAGAAACGAGGCCATATGCAAATTATTCAGAGGAAAACTAAACCAATGCTTAGACGACATCAGGAATGGTGTGAAAACATATAGGGGAGCAGCTGCATAGCACCATAAAAAAATAAACTCAAACCTTAATGCAAAACCGGGGCAGCCAACAATATTCACAAATGAAGAAGAGAATGTATTTGCAAAAGATCTCGAAAAGAAGGCAGAATTTAGATTCCCATTGGGCGAAGATGATCTGCGAATGACAATAAAGCACTATCTTGACAAGACAGGACACAGTGAGTAATTTCAAGAACAATATGCCTGGTTACGAGTGGGCAAAACTTTTTCTAAAATGTCATCCTAACTTAACAATCAGGTTATGCAGCAATACTGAAAAGGATCACGCAACCAATTATGAAGAGATTATGAATGAATGTAATAATATAATATAAAATACATAATTTCCATTATGACCTTCAATTTGCTTGTTTTCCTAATAAAATATTTACTGTTCTTAATTAAATTGTCATGCGAGAATGTTTACATTCAGTGCATTTTATCAGTTGGGTAAATCAGCACTCATTTTGGAGTTAAAGTGGCCAAAGATGATCCTAAATATAGTATACTACGCAAATTGGAAAGTTGGGGCAAAGTTACCCATGTCAAGGTAACATTACCCCAAAATTAATAGTACATTATGCAACGAGCCTATAATGGTAGTAATTAAGAGCGAGTATGTTTATGAAACGAGCGCAAGCGAGTTTCATAATTTTCATACGAGCGTCAGTTGCATACAACATTTTATGCTCGACCATATTTCTAACTTGAAATTATTCATAAGTATTCATATTATTCTTATCTCACTGGGAGCGGAAGTGACCTTGTGCAATCTCGTAAATTGTGAGATGTGCGCAGAAGCGAAAGTATTGATTTTTTCCGAGGAACAAATATCATTGACCTTGATATAATCTAGAAAGTAAAATGAACATTAATCTTGATATAACCTGTAAATTGATTTAGACATTGAAAAACGAGATGACAAATTGAATTTATTTGAATATTATTTACAATTAACGCTAATTATTATAGTAACAGAACATAATCTTCTGCAACAGTATTGGATTTCCAGCCTCCATGATGTTTCGCTAGTTGTCTTTCGATTGCATATCCGAGAATAATCGATACTTGCACTTTCATATTGCTTTCTGATTGGCGGAACACCTGAACTTTAATGAATAGGTGTACTTTAATGAAGTCCATTACAGGGCTGCTACTAGGTGTATAATCACTACATTTCGGCATGGTCGAGCATAAAAAATATTATGCACTCAGATAAACATAAAGCAACGTGTTTGCAATGCTTTAGGAGCTATTATTACATTGTACAATACTCTTTCTAAAATATTTCATTAAAATAAATTAACAAACACATCAATTACAGAAGTTTTTTAGAAGGGTAAAAAAATGGGCTAATGTTACCCCAGCTGACGGTACACAAAGTCTGAGTAGTGGGTAGAACACAGTAGATAAATATACAGGACTGAGAGAAAAATTTTAAATTTAGTTGAAAAAATAAGTAATAAAACTGTAAATCGGACTGGGTTCAATGGGAAGCATATTGTAAGATGAAGTTACATAAATAATACGATGTATGTATAAATCTCACAAAACGTGTTATTAAGAAGTGTAATGACAAAATTAATAACAGAACGCATTACTTTTCTTCAATGCAATAACAAATCAAACTATTTTCCTTCGTATTACAATATACTTGCAATGTAGCCACAACAATAGATCATCAGTACCAGTAGGCTTTTAATTTTTTACAAGCATGTCATAGGCTTATGGCATATCACAATTCAAAGCTAGTCTATTATTAACAGCAGGAGGACACAGTTGTATCATAAATAAACATGTTATGATTTGTATGTTAGTTGAGTTCACATCATATATGTTGGAAGAAACAAGTTGGTTGGTTTAATGCTGGTTTTTGATTATTTGTTGCCAATTTTCGTGTTGTACATATACATCAGTGGGTATGGGTACTGTTACACATAAAAGACTATGAGATCTTGAATTAACATATTCCCTCTCTCTTGATCTATACAGTTGTCATTGTACAGAGCTATTATCATCATATGTCCCAGAAAAGAGCGGCTGGCCGGTCGGCCGCGCCCTGCGTGGTTTCCGCTGAGCGCATAACCATTTCTCTGGCGCTTCTCCAATATATCACAGTACTAACAATAAATGTTCAATAACTTTGACTTACCATGCTCACAGTCATTGCTGAAAATGGCCTCCGTTTGCCGCCACATACAAGTGACATCTCCTGATAAACTAATGAACAACACTCTGAAGTTCCACATCATTGATAGCTTGAATTTCTTCTCGTATATAGTCTTTTAGTCCATCTATAGAATGAGGATATATCCTATAAACCCTACCTTTTAGTGTTCCCCATAAATAAAAGTCACAGGGTGTTATATCTGGGCTTCGTGGAGGCCTCAAATTATTACTGATTAGTCCCGTACCAAAATACACCTCAATTCCCTCATTGACATGACAGCTGTATGAGCAGTGGTGGAATCTTGTCGGAAATAAACTGACAATCGTTTCACATAAGAACACTACGTTTTCTACTTGATTTTCCATTCTTCACTGAACCTGTTTCTTTAAATCTTTTAGCAAGTCGTCTAATTGTTTTGGCAGAAGGCACAGGTCTGTTTGGAAACTTTATTCGAAATTTTCGTCTTGTTTTCGCACACGACATTCTGCCTTTTATGTACGTATTGTACATATACATACATTCACACAGTGAGAATTTGTTGCTAGGCATTATCTAAATATACAATAATCACTAAACTTTATACACTGACGTTGTACACTTGAAGAATCAAGAACTTCATTACACGACTTCTAAGCACACTGAATGCCATATGGCTACTGGAGTTCGACTGCGCAGGAGAAACAGTGAGCGGGCAGCGGAAACCACACAGGGTGCAGTTGGCCGGTCGGTTGCTCTTTTCTGGGACATATGATAATAATAGCTCTATAGTAACACAAGAATCAAGATGGTGTAATGGCAGAACCGGACACAGAATTTTCTCTTAATTCATTCTTTGCTCATAGACAAAGAGATCTTAAACATGCAATATATCTATCACTAGGTGTGGCTCGTCATAAGGGAACGAAGGCATGCGCTCCCTGAAAAGTTTTAAACATTAAAATTAATATTAATCTCATGAATTTTAAAACCATTTTATAGAAAATACATAAAAGTGCAATATATTTTCAGTTTAGATAGTAGAAAATGTAGTACGTTTTTAGCATGCATGGGCGTGATGAAGTAGCAGTGAGTGAAGTTCTTAAGATCCTTGAAAAGAGAATGGACAAGGGTGGGGGAAATTCGTACAGTTGTTATATGGATCTGTGATCCACATGTCTCCACACTTTTAGTGAGCCAGTAGTACTCTAAATGTTCTGTAGTACAAAGCACAAGTGTTTTTCAGTACAGTTTTTATGTGATTTGTATTAATCACCATCGTGAATTAATTAAAACAGATTTTAGTAAGCCACATTTAGGATTCTTCCGCCTAAAAATTCACTACTTTCGAGGTCTGAACCCGCAATACTTGGGACAGAGGCAAACATAATAATCACTACATTGCCATGAATGGCTTTTGGAAGAAACTTCTAAAAATTCACCACTCTCGAGGTTTGAACCTGCAATACTTGGGACAGAGGCAAACATAATAATCACTACATTGCCATGAATGGCTTTTGGAAGAAACTTCTAAAAATTCACCACTCTCGAGGTTTGAACCTGCAATACTTGGGACAGAGGCAAACATAATAATCACTACATTGCCAAGAATGACTTTTGGAAGAAACTTCTGATAAATATTTTTTATCTGTTAATTTCAGCTCATAGGTGAAAAAATTATGTCCAAAAGAGTCAAAATTAAGATTCCATTGGATTAATTCAATCATATTAAGTACAGTCCACTGTATATGTAATTTTACAACAAATCACAACACTCAGTTATTTTCAAATATTTGCACTGGTCCATCAATTTTAAATAAAGTGTGAACTAAGGTACCACCATTAGTTGCCAAATTTCATAATTTTCAATGCTGTGAATACTTAGAGGTAACGCACAGTCCATGAAGTGGGGAAGAAATGAAAGGAATGGAATGAAAAGACTGTCTTTAAAAGAAAATAAGGACAATTTGAATAGATCACTGCCACACAAGACCATGTATGCGGGAAAGTAAAAAATCATTTATTTATTTTTTCTCTACCAATTATCTGAACCATACAAAAACTCTGGGACTACTAATTCTAATCTTCTGGTTCCTCTCTAGGTTGGAAGTTGTGCGAAAAACAGGTAACTTCCCCACATAAATATACTATTAGTCTTAAGTTTTTAAGGGTCTAATTCATAGTCATCACTTATAAAATGAGGAAATACTTAAGTAATGAGCATTTCCTTAGCACTTATTTTAGATCGATCATATTGCAGAGACGCTACACTTTCATATGCACTGAGCATTTCTCTGATATCGAAAGAAATATGGCAACATGGCTAAACATGAGCGCTTTTGTACATTCAGTTGTTTTTTAGCGCCTTCAAATTGTTAAATCCAAATTATTATCGTACACAAATACAGAAGTAAATATTATAGACCTAAAAATTATACAAAATGTCCAAAAAGTGTTTTATAGGAGAAGAAAGGCGTGAGCTAAGAGAAATAGTTATGAAATATAGATCGTCGAAAGTAAAAAATCTGACAATTGTTCTCTCCAAAAGAAGAAATTGACATGGGACAAAATTGCAGTTGAGTTTAATGCAAACCCCGGAAATATTCCTGTATGTAAATCACTTTAATTTATTTTTCAGTAATTTTTATGGTAAACAAAGTGGAAGTGCTATAATTACGCAAATTTTAACAGCTTATTCCTTGGGTAGAATACAAACGAAACTGCATATAACACTTTGCTGGGATGTGAATACTTTTCGAACAAATACCACTTAAATCTACCTGAAATGATGCTGTAGCATAAAATCTCAAAGCAATCAGTACTTTCAACAGTGATGAAATCGGCAAGCCTATGACTGTATTGTGAATTTCAATGAGACACACCAGAATATCCACAATAGTATTCTTGTTGAAACCAGAGTCGTTCATTCGAACAACTAATAATAAAAAATCGTAAGAATCGATTCGTGGTATGAACGAATCATCGTTCAAAAGAATAGTAAAGAATCGGCATGGTATCGTGACCCACGATTCTATTTACTTGTTTGGTGTAACCTGTCAGCGGACATTTCCGAACCATGCCGAATGCTCCCAAGCAAGAATGAAATCAAAATACTGTATTTGTTAAGTGTGAAAAATAATGGACACAACCTGAAATTTGCATGGTTAAATAGAGATGTAATGCAAAAAATGTACTTGATAATAAGGTTCAGTTTATAAATTATAATTACGAAACATTATCTTGGATAATTTTGTACACTAATGGATGTCATGATGAATAGTTCCAGCCAATGAGAAAGTGACAATCCATTGTCTCACCTCTTATACCATCTATGCGAGAGATATAGTATGTTTTTGTTCTACCCGTGGTTTGCAAAGGAAAGTGTCCTGTGAGTCGTGCATTGACGATTGAAAAGAATAGTTGGAATTGCAGACAGGGAAGAATTGTGAACGAACAGTTAGAATCAATTCGTAATGTATGATTGAATTGTTGGAATAGACTTCTGAAAAAGAATCGTGTTGCCCAACTCTAGTTGAAACAGTATTGCCTCTTAAATTGTTGGTCATTGTACATCTCTAAAGGGTTTTCTAAATCTCTGATGTAACTTATCTTTCGTTTTGCCGAAACACATTTTCATTTTTATTTTTATTATAGAACTCAATAAATTCATCAAAATCATAATCATCAACCACTGTATACTGAATCAACTAATTACAATGTATAATATGAAGAAACACTTGAGTAAGCTGACAAGCTACCTTATTTGCATAAGTGTTCACTTCAGTGGGATTTATGAATTGGAAATTATTATAAGCAACTGCTTAAGGGTTTCCTTACAATAAGTGTTGACTATGAATTCGGCCCTGAAGGAAGAACTAAGTACAATCATTACATTGTATAGTGCCATTACCTAAAATGATTATTCATTGGAGCAATTCATTCATATGAAGGAAGACATCAGGTCTACACAAATTAAATTAAGAGAATGTTTACATTCGAAGCTAAAGTCATTGCATTATTTATCCTCACTTTTTAGCTAATTTAAATAAATCTTTTCTCCTATTTTCTGGTGACATTGTAGCCTTCTTCCAACATAATGTGATGACACTCTCAACATATATAACACACTGAGGATCACAATGAAAATCTTTTATCACTTACGTCCTATGCTTGTGCTTAAACAAGGAAGAGAGCATACTTCAACTTTGAAAATTAAAATAAAATTCACTGCAACAATTACGTAAAATTATACAATCCCTGATTATAACTCCCTCGGTCTTATCAATATAATTACAATGAAAGGAAGCATACAGTATTCAACAGCACTCATAACGCAAGAAGTATGATTTCCTTGAAAGTGTTCTGGGTTGAGATCTCGGACCATTTTTCCTGAATAAAATCTGTTGTTCATTCATCCCCATTACACATTATAAAGCCTCTTTTTAGTTAACAATAATATTATACAGAAAATCAACCTCAGCAACCACAACATCTCCTTCCGGTAAAGTTACAATTACAATAATTCATAAAAAATGTCCTTAATATTAATATATATTACTTTATGCGATAAGAAATGAATCTGAAATGTATATATTCACATATTTTACCCCATAATTAAATTTTTTAAATGTACTGATTTTTCATATTTGACATATCTAATCCCTTCACAATATTATTTTTTACTTTATTAATTTAATTTCACATATGAAGGGCTTGGGGCAACAAAGTGACAAGCCACACTCAAATTTTACAGGAAAACAGCCCTTAAGTCTTAAATCTTTAAGAGTTGTTTTCCTGTACAATCTGAGTGTGGCTTGTCACTATGTTGCCCCAAGCCCTTCATATTTTGGGGAGACTGTTGTACCTTGGGCATAGTGTACCTTGAAACATTGTTTCGTTTCTGATTTTTGCTGCTATCTAGCCGACTCAAACTGAATTTGATTGCAGAGAGAGCCTCTAGGTGGCTCTCTGGTCACAGTTCCAGTTTTATTTATTACAAAGTGTGAGCAGCTGGTGTGAGTTCTGTAGACAAAACAATTTTTTTTGTACCAAAAGTAAACATTTCGTTCATTGTTACATGTTTTCTAACAAGGAAGCAAACTGTATTTATAACTATCAATCAAGTACGGTATATTCCCTATCATCTGGTGAGTAAATAAATATGTTAATTTCCATGATTTATCCTCATCTTTAGTTTAGGCAGCCATACTTATTTAAACGTGTACCCTCTTGTACCTTGGAACACAAAACATATTGTACCATGGAACATATTCCAAGATACATGATTCTATCGGTTT
This sequence comes from Periplaneta americana, assembly GCF_040183065.1. Classification (NCBI taxonomy): domain Eukaryota; kingdom Metazoa; phylum Arthropoda; class Insecta; order Blattodea; family Blattidae; genus Periplaneta; species Periplaneta americana. The sequence continues at coordinate 58,138,183 of NC_091122.1, forward strand.
TTGTTTTTAATTTATTTTAAGATCATGTCACGAAGTAAGTCTGGAGTTAAGAGGACTCCAATTGATTCATATGCCTTGAAGAAAGCTGTTGAAGCAGTTATGGCTCCTCCAGGAAATAAAATCTCAATCAGAGAAGCCTGCAAATGATGGCAAATACTTTTTTTTTAAATAATTGTGAGATTCCCTATATTTCAATACACAAGAAGAATATGTTCCAAGGTACACGAACCTGTTATACCATGAAACACTTTACATATTCCTCCACTTTATTTTTTTCATCCTTAATAGATCTGTAATACAGGAAAATACCTGCACGAAGTTGTAAAGGAATCTTCAATAATTATTTCAAGCATTTTTTCATTTAAAAGATTTCATTTCCCGAAACTAAAAAAAATAAAATGTGAAAAGTGATTCAAGCTACAACAGTCTCCCCAACGGTATTTCTTAATATGTTAAATATAATTTCACGAGCAAAGGAAAAGAAAAAATATATATATATATTTATGCTTAGAATCAAACTGAAGTTTTACTGAAAAGGTGAAAGTATCTTTTAGCAGCAGGAGGTATTAATAACAGTAAGGATGTCCGTTCTATGTGCTTGCTGCATTTGCCCTCAAGGAAATACCCCTGATATTAATTTCTGTTGAAGGCTGGGTCACAATGTGGCTACAAAGATTATTCAATGGAGAAAAGTCATGATCCATTAGGAATCGAACCCACAAAGCATCACTCAGAAGAGTGCATGAGATTAACAATGATCATAGTTATTTACTTGCAGGATGTAAAGGGATTAAATAACATTTTCATGAAGTAACTGATATTTGAAACTAAGAGCATTATAACATTCTTGAATAGCAACCTTTGGCCTCCACCTCCCCAATAATCTGAATAATTTTACAACAGTAATTTATATTTACCACACTTTGTACATCATCTGTGAGGCATGCCAGCTATAACATTATGACAGTATAATACATAGGTATTTCTATTTGTACCATTCTATTTACATATTATAATCAATCCGCACCAATGGAGGGGACTTATTTAGACTGTAAGAAATGCATATACTCTGCACCAACCTTAGTAAAAAAACAATTATAAAAATACAGAATTTCTAGAAGAAAATAAAAATGAAGTTTATGATGTGTTTATTAATGTTTGAAGAAATCAAATATATCCTAACAGCTCTGATAATAATAATCAGCGCCATTTACACTACGAAAATTCCAAACATTATGGATATGAAGTATACGTTCTTAAACACTGACAATTTCACAGGTTGGAATCAATTATGAAAATATTATTAACCAATGAACGATTCTGTTAAAACTTTTAAGTAGTCAAGTTCATTGGCGACAATGAAATAATTACAATATTCAATCATTTACATTTCGACCAATCAAAAGTCAAAACAGAAACACTCAAAAAAAGGGAAAAGTTTTATGAGTAAATACAATATTTCGTGAATGTAAGAGAAACATCTGTAGTTATCAATCAGACGAACATAAACGTCTGAGACAGACAAGAGTATGTGCGCGGCACCATTATTAATCATTTTCTACAAATGTTCACCATCCTTTGCATATTGTCCCCTGCAAGGCAAAGTATCAAAAGCGCCACGTTTACCGAAAATGAGTTATGGTGCTTAGAATAAGTTGTGCAGCATTTCGCATCGACTGTAAAAGTTTTGTGAGCCTAACAATTTTTTTCTCTCTGAAAAGTTGGTTTAAACTTTGACTATCGTATTCACCACCATGTTGAATGAGTATCATAACTGCCTCTTCTGTAAAGTTAGCAAAATGGTGCTTAAGATACTCTGCCTTGCAGGAAACGATATGTTTTTCCATCATTATTATTTCTGTTCATATAAAATGTTCACAAAATGAAGATTGTTTTACTTTACAAGCTGCCACAGTAAAAGAGCAGTAATGTACATGAAGAAATTTATCAGTATATTGGGAACAGTAATTCTTCATGATTTACAATGATTTCAGACCATACATATTACCAAAAACTAAAATCTGTAGTCCTAAAATTTACAGAAGCAACCAAATGTAAAAAGAAAAAAATCTCCCTGCTAGGCTATAACAATAATAAAATTTACAGGAACAATGTATAAAAAAATAAAGTGAGCAATTGAAAGATTTAATTTCGCAGGCCAAATAAAATAACAAATAACGAATAACAAATTTTAAGTACTGATCAGATGACTCCACATTAAGTTACATGGCAGAAAAAATGTATTCTTTCGCGGATTAGTATTTACTATAGCAGTAGTATACTCTTACATACTTTAAAAGTATGTATTTTCTTGAGAACAAAATATTTTAAATTATATCACAGAATTTTAAAAAATATATAGTTTTATGTAATCCCTGGTGATGTCTTTCCGTCTTCTACCAATAACTAGTACCACACAATAAAAAAAAAAAATATCACTAATAATTTTGATTTGAAGACAATGTAATCAGAAAATGTAACGAAGGTGAAATTTAAAATGATTGGTGCTCGAGTTTCGAATGATAAATATTGGCACTTTTCTAAATAATGGCATAATTAATCCACATTTAAAACAAAAAAGAGAATCCAATATTGTAAGAATATTATCCATACGTACTGTACATACAGAATAACGTTAAATACGTTGCAATTCCTTAATAACAAAGTTCTTTATGAATGTAAATCTGCAAAACATAATTTTAGAAATAATCCTACTATAATCATGAAAATCACAATAAAATTTAAAATAATGCATTTGCAATATTCCATTTTACTATCTGAAGAATAAAATGGCTGTAAAACATCTCACAAAGGAAGACATAAGTCTAGTTACTTTATCTTAAAATATCTATCTTAGATTTGATATACGATTTTATGAAGAACTCAATTTCGCAAATATTAATATTTCGATATGAACTTTACAAACATATTCTTACAGGTACAGTACATAAAACAATACATCTCTTGGTATTATAAACAATGAATTCAAAAAAGTTTAAAATCACAGATGTAATTATTTTTTCTTCAAGAAGTATATATATAAAATGATGTATTAATTTGTTGATCATGCTTTAGGAAACAGCTGCAACGAGATATTAATTCTAGAATATAATTTTGTGAAAAGACATATGGCATTTAAAAAATAGGATTATGATAAAATAGCTTTGGATTTGAGCATAGTATAAGTAGTATTCAAATAGAGTATTCTTTACTACATTAATCAACACACCTGAAAGATGATCTCTTCAGAGACTTACACTAATTAATTAAATATATTTTGGAGGGCATTTTAAAAATATTGTACCCTTAACCTAATTCACGATACTATTTTTGACTACAAATTTTATTATCTAATCAAGCTAATAGAACCATTACTGGTATAACAAAATGGCTTAGGTAAAAATAAATGATTTTCCTTCAAGTAATTCACATGTTCAGAAATACGAGGGTCATTCCCAGTTGTTTAATATGTTTTACTCTACAGGTTTGTTAGCTACACTATAATTATGTAGATACAAAACGCTATTTTTCCACATAATATTCATTTCTCTCAACACTCGTTTGTTACCTCAGAATAAATGCTGGGAATTGGTGCATCTCATCTAATTTCTCACAGCTACTACAAGAGAGTTACTATCATCTAATTTTATTACACAAATGCAGTCTTTGATTTCTGTATTTTCAATCCATCTGCAATTGATGAAATGACATCATGTGAATAATTCTCTGAGAAAGAATATGAAGTGCTATCGAAAATTTTCCGGACTGTACTGACTGTTCACGACTTTGAGAGAAAGGTAGTTTCTACATTTAGTTATTACTAACTTAGGGTGACCAGATGTCCCGTTTTTAACAGAATTGTCCCTTTTTTCAGTCTCTTGTCCCCTGTCCCGAGAAAAGTATGCTCGGGACATCAAACATCCTGTTTTTTTTTTTAATGGCGTCCCATTTCCCTAAATTATTGTTGAAATATTTCTTTTTCTTTTATTTTATTTAATAATCACGTAAAACATTGATTGAAGTCTATATTGTTTCCATCAGATGTCACCGAAATGAATGTTAATGCCATGTTAATAACAAAATGTAATTTCAATAATGTGTCTTGCATGGACTTCTATAGTTTCCTGAAGGAAAGGCCAACACTTCTAGAGCAAATTCACTCATCAAAGAAATATGATGCTGATTGTACAGTTCATCTTCATGGAAAATGTTAAAATAGTTAAAAGGTAATATGAGGCAAAAAAATTTGTTATGAAACAATTTCAGAATTCAGTGACATGGATATATTGTAAGATTCAATTAACCTGAAGTATTTTTAAACAGATCTAACCTAATTTTTCCAGATTAGTTGCAATATAAAATAAATGGTTAACAATGACTCAAGCCAAGTATATACTATTCTATTATGTATAATTATTAGGCCTATAGCCTAGTTATTGTAAACAGTGTAGTATTTATTACTTTAAAATAAATAAAACTGGACCTTATTGCTCACTGACATTATATAAACACAAGTAATAATGAATGTTCAGATAAAATGTTGATTCACGTCAACATTAACAAGTGTCCCGTTTTTTTTTTTTTTTTATTTTGGGAATCTGGTCACTCTATACTAACTGCATGCTTCGTGGGTTAGGATGCCAATCTCGTGTAGCCTAACAAGACTTGTGCTACAGTGTGCCAGCAGACAAAAAATAATTATTTCATTATTGCATCCTGCATGATGACATTTTTCACATCCACTAACTGATAACACGTGGCGTGCCAGAGAAGTAGACCATTTTATACCTGATGATTACCTTAAAAAAGGCTAATGTAGTATGAATGGAATAATGCTATATTAACTATCTCGAATAAACCATACTTCACAGGAGCAGATCCGTACTCTTAAGAGAGTCAAGACAAATGAGAAGAGTCCGGATTTTTATGTAATATTGATCCTAAAAATATGTACATAAATATGTAACTCAAAACCACAAAATATGTACTATTAATATGTAATATAAAAATTGCGCAGGGTGCTAAAAATTGTCATTAAAGTAATTTTATTTTAAATAAAGGTAAATAAGACGATTAATTTCATATAATTAACACATTTATATGTGTCACAATATAGTTTTTGGTGCAATTCTAAAGTTAGGCATGAAGCACAATGTGCCACAAGATATTTCTTCGTATTTTCAAGAGTTAAGTTCCGTCGGCAATTGTACAGTATGTTATCAGGCAGCACATTTTTGATCCCAAATGTACAGCGGATTGTATAGTTCCTTCTGGTACATCTATTATGTCACGTCAATGCATAACGTGGCTCATTAGTCCTGGATGCATAAGCAGGGTAGTACTGTAAGCAGGTATGCATAGACTATGAATCATATTACAATACAGATGCTCCATCGTCAATGTATATGTAAAACACCAAGTTACGATTACATTGTGATCTGATTCTAATACTAAGTTGCATTTTCATTCATACTTTTGTAGTAATATTATTTTAATTTATCAATCTATGTTATACTGTATTTAATTTTGATCTGTATTTTGTATATATTGTGTAAAATATAAATATTGTTAATTTGTATATTGATTTTTGTTTGACAGTTATGGTAAAAGATATGAATTTCATAATCTCAGAATATATATTTTTGTTTACCATAATGGAGCTGATTTTGTTAAGTGAATTAATTGCATATATTGTATTTATAGAGTATAATATACAGTTAATGTGTATCATGTTTACTATTATGTTCAATAATATATATTATATATACTAGTTCAGTATTAACATCGATCTAATTATATTTCCTGTCATATGTAGCACTAATATTTTGTAGAGCGCTAGTTTCGCAATATTAGTGCGTTTATGTGGTTAAAAAGTAGCTGGACAGACCATTTCAATTTAGTAGAAATCCCACTTACAGTTGTCAAGCTCTGTTGTTGCTGTTTTTGTTATTGTTATTATTATTATTATTATCATTATTATTATCATCATTATTATGTACCGAACTAGGTTCTACCTTCCGTAGCGTCCTGACATAAGCATTTAAGGTTAGAGCTTGAATCCTGAAACTCCAGGATATGCTAACCAATAGTTTTCCTAACTTCTTTGGGAATGAAAATGCGCTGCCTAATTCTTATACACCAAAAACGACTTTTCGACATTATTGGTGCATAATTAAATAAATGGATGTAGCTGACAACACTGTCTTGTGGAGGGTTTTGCATTTCTCCACTGAGGATCTGGCTCAGGTGGTGGAATGACAGAGGTGTGATGTAGCAAGACCTGTCAATCACATACGACTTTTTTGAGAACCAAGTAGGATCGGTAGGGAAGTACTAGGTTATATCTGAGTGGTTGTCCTGTTCTGAATGCTGAAATATGTATCCCAATATGTAGCGACTACTTTGGGTTTGAAATTGTATAGATATATTTTTATAATTTCGACAAGCTTCATTTTCTTTACAAGGCATTTAATTGAACCGACATTTGGCATGGGTGTAAACTTTATGTAAAAATATGTAGTAGTAGGATTGTGCGAAATATATAAAAAATATGTAGTACTAAATTTGAATATAACAGTCTTAGTAGCCTAATTCGTCAACATTTTGAGTTTTCCGATAGATACAGTAAAATCCCTCATATCTGGTACTCAAATAACCGGCACTACCAAAACAATGGCACTTTTGGCTAGGCCAAAAAAAAATGTCATTCATGCGAAAGGGAAGAATCGGACGAAGATGTGAATGGTTTTCGTGGACCACACATGCCGCATATTGTGTTTACTCTTTACATTGTTCACGCGTAAAAACATAGATAGAAAACCCCGTTATGTCCTGTAGTAGATCGGGTAGCATTGGTAAGCTGTCACTTGGGTCTTGCAAACAATGTGCAGAGGCGACATCTTTAAATTTACCACTTGAACTCGCCCATTTCGAAAGGGTGTTCGATAAGTCTAAATAGGAAAGTGTGAAATTCTCTGTTATGATGTAGCTCGTAAAAGTTTCATTCGAGTAATAGACAGTATATATAAACAAGCAGACATTAGAGATATGTTAAAGAGGTTCAAATCATCGAGTGCTACTTCCATCATCTTCATAATTGCGACGTTGGCTACACTGCTCTTCACATCACATTGCCACCATTTAAAATTGTAATAAGTAACTCAAATAAAATTTCACGTTTCATTTTTTCATTGTCTTTCACTTTTAGCAAAGACTGTTACTGTACATACATTTTGCAGCCACAAAACTACATAAAATATTGACTTTTTTAAAGTTGACAAACACCTACAAATTACTAAATTATTTAAATCTATTGCAGTATTATCGAAGCCTTAAAAATTACAAATTTTGACGAAACAATTAAATGAAATTGGAGAGTAATGTACATATTGTTGTTTAGTCAACTGTTCGAAGACAGGTCTGAACCTCACAAGTGATACGAACAAGGCTCCACTTATGAGGCAACTAGGCCAGGAGATGATGGGATAGAGTGGCCAGTTCCTTTCCCCCTCCATTGCATACATCACCGATTAGCTACATACTGCACTAGTCAGACTTTAGATGCATACAAACATTTGTTCTTCCTCTGACACATATTGTCAAGTCATATTTACTGCCTGATAATAGATGTACAATTGTACATATCAGCCAGAATCTCAATCAGAGATGAATTTACATATTAATAGTTTATTTTATTCATCTACAAAATCTGGATTATGCATAGTTTTGTGCTGTTGTACTGTGATGTTTCGACATGTGTCAGTTCACAAACAGTATAGCAGTCACAAAATCAGTATAGACTGTGATGCTACACTTGTCTTATACCTCCAATCTGTAACCATATTTTTACTATCTGCTTAATGAATTGAAAGACTGCATTTGCAAAATAAAATTTGGAAGTTTTACCAGATGAAAATACATGTCCTTATTTCTCAGTGAAGTATGGGTGTTGAGAGATACGGAAATTATATTTAAAGGAACAAAGTTGTAGAATAAAACTGGTTATTTTTAATGCTTTGAATTACTTTCGAAGTGACCCTTAGTAATTTCACGCTCAGAATATGCCCATAAATTTAAATATATCATAACTGATATAAGATTTGCTGATGATATGGCGTTGTTAGCAGAAGAGGAGATGATACTAAGGGATATGCTATTGGAGCTAAATGACAGCTGTGAGCAGTATAGGATGAAGATAAATTCAAACAAGATGAAGACCATGGTTATCGGAAGAGAAATAAAGAAGGTAAAAATGCGAATTCCAAACAAAGCAGAAGAATAAGTGAACAGCTTCAAATACTTGGGATGTACTATAAGCAGTAACATGAGCTGATGCTAAGAAGTCAAAAGAAGGACAACAATGGCAAAGGAAGCTTTTAATAGAAAAAGGAGCATCTTCTGCGGACCTATGGAAAAAGAACTAAGGAAGAGACTAATGAAGTGCTTTTTGTTGAGTGTGGCATTGTAGTATGGGTCAGAAATATTGATATTACGAAATGAAAAGAAGCAAATAGAAGCATTTGAAATGTAGATATGGAGAAGAAAGGAACATGTAAAATAGACAGATAGAATAAGAAATGAAGTTGTGTTGGAAAGAATGGGTGAAGAAAGAATGATGCTGAAACTGATCATGAAGAGAAAAAGGAATTGGTTGGGTCACTGGCTGAGAACAAACTGGCCTACTGCAGGATGCACTGGAAAGGATGGTGAATGGGAGAAGAATTTGGGGCAGAAGAAGATATCAGATTATAGACATTAAGATATATGGTACAGATCATATCCAGAGACTAAGAGGAAGGCAGAAAATAGGAAAGATTGGAGAATGCTGGGTTTGCAGTAAAAGACCTGCCCTTGGGCAGAACACTTTGAATGAAAAAACTGATATGGTATAAGATTTCTAAATACCCCAACATCAATAAATGAGTCATCGCGAAATAAAAAAAGAGAGAGAGAGAATTTCCTAATAAAACTATGCATGCAGTTTATTTTACAAAATCTACAAGGCATGCTTACAGATAAGCATAGGCCTATTGCAGGTAAAGAAACCACTTAAAAGCAGCTTCCATATTCTCGCATTCTTTTGTTAATCAATCCACGAAAATACAATTCATTTGTAAATGGTGATTAGGTCAATATCAGTACTGAGTAAATAATAACTACCATGGCAGCTTGATCCAAGGAAACTACTTCAAAATGTGTATTACTTCTTCTGTTCTCGAGAAACTTCGGAATAAGAAAATGAACACTTAATACATATGTAACACAGCATAGTATTCTTGAGAACGCAGTTTATAAGATGTTCATGAAATTCATGTCAATATGTTTGCACAAGTGTGTGGATGTCACCTGCAGCAGCAATTCCATTCTTACTTCTGGGCAGTTCATCCAAGAGCCACTATGTTCACAACAGTTCAATCATCACAACCTTTGTAACTTGTTACAGAAACATAAAATTCATAGCACCGATCTTGAAGCAAAAGATTCAGTTTGTCATGTTTGGGAATGTAGTTAAGGTAACAAGACATGATAACATCATCGAAATTGTCAAATTGCGACTTAACAATCCATGTCCTTGGTCAAAAATCTCTTAAAAAAACGTGAGAGAAGAGAATCAATTTTGTGGCGCAGCGACTTCTGCATTTCTTTTCAGAGTATGCACAAGAAATGCATCAGCATAATGTAAAATTCAGGGATCGCTTTGTAGCCAATTCTTGGCTAGTATAGTTCCAGAATATAAGAGAGAGTGAGAAGTAAATAAAAATTAAATTAAAAAATGTCAGACTTTTTGAGCACTTCTATAAAGCCTCTCTTGCCTCACAGTGGTTGCCAGATGTCCTGGATTTCCCAGAATTGTTCTGGATTTTAATGTTGTATCCTGTGTGCTGAATTGAGTTACATTTGTCTAGAAATTTCAAAAGAATTGGAAAAATACAATTTTTTTCTCATTTCCATAAAATTATTTTTACTGTAAAATTCCTCATTCATTTTTTCAAGACCCTATCCAAGCTATGGTCAACGTTGTCATCAATGCTGCCTGGCATCTCCTATTGAGTTGTATTGAAATACAGAGCCTTCAACTTAAGATGCGACCCTGGTCACGCCAGGCCGGTCGACGATAGGCCATTCTCTGTAGCAGGAAAACCAAGCGATGTTATGTGGCGGCAGGCAGATAGGCCAGTATTTCAAGCAGGAAAACCCAGCGGTTTGTGCGACCCAGCATGCAATTAATGTTAGTTTGTCTTCTGTAAGGTGTGAACGTGTTTGGTCAGTTTTAGTTTTCATTTAAAGTGTTTGATGAACTGTGCTCTGTTTGAGTTTAAATTTATTATGGTGTTTACCACTGAACAGAGGGTGTTTTTACTTTTGACGTATTCGAAGAAGATATCCTAAAAAAGTTGTAGCCGTAAATTTCGTCGTCAATTCCCTGATGCAACTGTCCCAAATAAGACCACGATTTCAAAACTATGCAGAAAATTTTGTACCACTGGCTCAATTTTAGATAGGAAGAAAAACAAGAGATGCACTGTACTAACAGAGGAAAGCTTCATGGTATTGGGGCACTCTTACAGGTGAGTCCGAAAAAATCTATCTTGTGTGTAGCTGCACAGGCGGGTGTGTCTGTAGGATCGGCCCATAAAGCCACGAAATTGTTACATTTAAAACCTTATAAAATTTAAAAAAAGCTCACAAATTGAACATCCCTAATCATAATATTAGAATGAATTTCCGTAAACTGGCTTTTAAATTCCATTCACGATGGCATAATCAATCCCAAACTGTTGTTCTTACCGATGAAGTATGGTTGCATTTAAGAGGATATGTAAATTCACAGAATAATCGCATTCACTTCCAGGAGAATAATCGGGCCAATCTTCCATTATGAGACAGTAGATTCTCATCGTTATGTCAATGACGTACCATCTCAATTTTTTGAACAAATGAACGAGGATAAAAAAAATTATGGATGGTTTATGAAAGACAATGCAATGGCCGAGCGATCTATGCAGAAATTAAGGCGTGTTTTTGGTGAACAAGTGATCGTTAATTGGCCCCCGCGTTCTCCGGATCTTAATCTATGTGACTTTTATCTTTAGGGTATGTTAAAACATAAAATGTATGTGAACAATCCTCATACATTAGAGGAACTTCAAGAAAATATTCGGGCTGTGATCTATAATATTTCAAGGCAGGAATTGGATCGCGTATTTCAGCATCTTCTTCGCCGATGTGAGCGTTGCATTGAAGCTGGTGGAGGTCATTTTGAACATCTTATGTTTCAAGGTAAGGAAATAAACACCATTAAATTAATTTTACAGAAGATAAACTAACACTAAATACGGGTAGAAAGGATGCATTTTGGGCCCCTTAGCAGTTCAATTACCCCACAATGCCACTGGGTGTTACTGTTTGAGAGTACTGCCTGCCTGTCAGCGAGTCTTAAGTTGAAAGCGTTGTATAAACTATAATACTATAGTATGTACTAGATAGTATACAGTATATTCTTTACTCTCTTTCGAAGTTGATTTATTATTATTAGGATTTGAATACTATATCCTGCATTTTTTCTGTATAGATCAGGCTGTAATATGGTATTATTTTTCCAGGCTACATCAATAATTCAAGGGAAATTTCATAACCTAGCAAAAACGTAACAAAATTAAAAGTTTAGGCCCTATATAATTAATTGAAACACATAAAACGAATAAAATCAGTTGTACAGCAAATTAAATTAGTTCAAATTTGTAGTAACTTTAAGGTATAAATGCAGTATCACCACCTTTCCTGGATTCCTGATGAGAGAATCTGGAAACCTGGTGGTTGCAGGGTCAATCACAATGTCACTATAGTATTCAGAAACGACAGGAGTTTAATCTACACATGCAACTGTGTGAGTAGCGTTAGTTTATGTGAAGTTAGGAACCAAGTCCATCATGTCAGTAACCAAAGAGCATGCAAATATCAAATTTTGCCAAAATCGAGAGATCCCTGAATTTTAGTCTGAGAACATCACAGTATTGCCATATTCTCCACATTTCCCTGAGATAGCATCATGTGAGTTTTTACTATTTCCATGCGTGAAAGACCAATGTAAATTCTCTTCAATATGGAAAATTATCACAGCTACAAAGCAAACCCTTCGTCATATTTTGGAAACAAAAAAACTTCTTCAAGACTGTTTCTAACAATTGTACCAATACTGACAAGTATTTCGTAGCTGAGAGAGGTTACTTAAAATGTGCATTTGAGTAAGGAGCCACAACTATGCAATCAATGTTTACAGTAACCACAGTCCACAAAATTGACTCTATTACAAAGTTTCAAAATTGTGGTTTTTTTTTTTCCAGGTCATATTTACATAAATTCACTGTATATTATATTTTTTTCTTCTGCTATAGTTCTACAGCCGAAATTGAGCTTTGGCGTCCTTTGGTCTTACCTTCAGAAATCTCTTTTTTTTTTGGCTTATGTTTTCCAATCCTTAACCTTTAATACAGGTTTCAGCATACTCTATCACTGCATCTTCCCATCTAGCCTTAGGTTATCCTGTTTTTTTTTTATAAATTTATAATTCTTGTCACCTTTCTACAAACCAAGCAAGCTTACACACTGATCTCTTTAACCCATCCACTTACGAATTAAAAACAAAGTCCCTTTCATTGAGACAAATTTCGTAAAGGTACATATTAAATCAATAAACAATCTAATGAACACATTCAATTCATTACTTTGTAAGTTGGCAATATAATTTATGTCTCAAAAGTGAATCAGCAACTCTTATTCGTGTGTTAATGTGTAAGCCGATGGGTTAATTAAAAAAGAAAATCACATAAAGTAGTTTTCATAACCTTAATACGATTCGTTGAAATAATTTCAACTTATGAAAACATAATGGAAGCATGAAAATCTTTATATAACACAGTAAGCTTTAAAAATTTGCAATATACAAAAATCTACATTTAACTTAAAGCCTTTGTAAAAACGGAAGCTCAATCAGGCCAGTACTAGGTCCTTTTGTAACATTGTTGAGATCAACTCAACTACAGGCCTTTCTATTATTCATTATCTTTACCTCGAATCTGAATGACTGTTTAGCAACTAACCTATATACGGTACTACACAAACAACAAATCCATGGCATGCAAATCCCAAATATGTTTTGTAATCTGAATTACAAAAGTTACCTTCAACCAAATCTCTGTTTTTAATGAGCCGTTCAGAGCAGAAGTGGTGTAAGTCAAGAATGGGTAATGAGGATTGAAGTACACATTCTATAAAATACAGCACAAAATAGCAATTAATATTCACTTTATTTAAACTGCTAGTACTCAGTGGATAGCAAGAACGACATATTAATTGTTACTTTGCGCTGTATTTTACAGAATTTTTACTTTAAACATCATTATTCAATTTTGACTTACACCACTTTTGCTCTGAAAGGCTCAAATATAGTGTGATCACTTTATTAGTAAAACATTCCCTGAACTTTCAAATGAGTTGATAACAGTGATAATTGTTGTGGAGGTAATGGTAGTTGCAATGGTGATGTCTATGGTGGCAAAAATAGTAGTGGTGGTGAGGAAGACGGCAGTGAAAAGCTTTTGGAATCAATGCGTAGACGAATTTTCTTGCAATTGTTTTGAAAGAGAAAAATGTTTTACACTTCACGTGATGTATGTTCCTAACAAAATTGAAGAGGTACATTCCAAATTGTCCTACGTCCTTTTTTTAAAGTTTTTAACTTGTTTTATTCAAATTTTAAATTTATTCTTTTCAACTGTGTAAGTTTATTTAACAGACTCTCCTAAATCTTGACTTTGATGTGTTTGAAAAAACATATGCAGAAACTAAGGACGTCAAATTTATTTTATCAGTTTTTTTGTCGTTTTTCTCATAACTTGTCATTTGGATTTAGGCCAGTTTCGAATCCACCTCTTCAATTGTAATTCACTGCATACGCCAAATATGAAATAATACTGCTAAAGGCTGGTCCACAATAAACCGGGAACGAGAACGGAAAGCAGAGGACGTGAACATGAACATTTTTGATACACAATAAACCGAAAATGGAAATGACTATGCATATCGATATGCATGTCAATAATGATATGTACCGGTACAGTCAATATACGCATTCTGATGCTATTTGTGTATAATTGACCGATGGCGTTCTCTCATCAGTACAAGCCAGCCAACATAAACACAGACTACCCAACTTCAAAATTTATGACACAAAATATTTCAGAATTCAATTCACGTGGTAATCTGGTCACATATACATGTAGGATATATTCAAAGTGATTCTACTGAATTTCGGAGATAGTTAGAAGAAGAAATTATGACACGACCTCCTTGGTACAAAATATACGACGACCAAATAGCTTTATGATGACAACAAAAACAATCTAGTAGGCTGTGATCAGAAATCAAATGTTTAATACACCAATACGGAACACAGGCCTCACATTATGTAACATGTTTATAAACTGTGATTATATTAATAAATGAACTAAAAATATTGATATTTTAACTAAAATATATTAAAAAATAAACTATTAACATAAAAAATATTAGTGGACATAAATATCTCCAAAGTCTACCAATAGTAACTGCATCCTTCTATAAAAAATTGTTTAATATACGTCCAATGACCTTCATAAAAATGATTAGTACAAATAAAGAGTTTTAAGCTCAAAGAGGTACATACTCTTATCTTTTATCTTCAGACTGTATTCTCAAATTTAGTAAATAAGACGAAAAACTGTAATTGTCAAATAACACTGGTCAACATGATTCTTTTCACAGGAACTCAATACAGATTCTAGTGCAGTTTTTTATGCTAAATTCAAATATGTAATCAGAATTTTTCCATCAGGCATGGTTTTTTAGTGACAGTCACTTTTTGTATAAAATACTTCTATATATCAGGCTTTCTTTGTTATAATTTTTGTAAGTTATAAGAAGTAAGAATTTTTGGTCAAATGTGGAAATTTTATTCCAATTGGATTGGTGTGATTCTCACTGGAAGGAAAAATTGAACAATTTGCAATTGCTATGGTTGGGTGAAAACAGAACGACCATTCAATTGATTCCTAGTTCTGTTTAATTAACATGAGATGAATTACATCTAAAAATAAAATAGCTATACAGTTAACTATCTCAATTTTCCATTTGTAATGAGGTCTACATTACATAGTGAAAAGTATCTGTACCAAAGGTCCAGATTTTGTAGTAACTCCAACTCGGACTTCGACCCAAATCATACTATAGAAGAAAGAGACGAGAGAATGTATTCTACATTCAAAGCAAATTGTCCATCAGAAAACACCCTTTTTAATTCAAGATCTCAGCCCTTCAAAGAGCTCAAGACATCACATCGAAATAATGGGAAGCATGAAGGAGAATGACTTCATTGTGAAATCCCCCCCCTCCCCCCCCCCCGCAAAAGATCTTCATGTCTTATTCGGGATTTAAATTCGTCCATAAAGTTTGTGCAGTAATGGAGACTCTCGGGACATCAACTCCAGCCAGACGAGTAGCGATTGTTAATAAATTAATTGAAAGTTAGTTTGAAGGCTGTATTGCATTATGGCATTATGATCTGTGGCTCATACCACTGATATGAAAGAGACACATTAGAATTTGAAATTGCTGTTAGAAAAAACCCGGTATACAAAATGTAACTAGAATATATGTGGAGATTTGAAGGTGATAGCTTAATTTCTGAGTGTGCAACTTGGATACATTAAATTATGCTGTTTTTTGTGTGAATGGGACAGCAGGGATAGGAAGGCTCACTACATCAGGAAACAATGACCTGAACGTTAATATTTTATTCCTGACCATAAACATGTGTCAAATACCCCATCAGTGAATCCTGAAAAAGTATATTCACCTGCCATACTTATAAAACTTGGACTTAACGAAAAATTTTGAGAAAGCGATTGATAAAAATTCTGCTGCATTTATGTATTTAAAATCTAAATTTCCCGAAGTTAATTACGTAAAACTGAAGGGAGGAATTTTTATAGGGCCACAGAAAAGATCACCAATATTGGTTAATAAAAATTTTGAGAGAAGCTGTTAAATTCACTGGAGAAAGCTGCCTGGAAATCATTAAAAAATATTTCTTGTGGTTTTCTTGGAAATCATAAGGTAGAAAATTAATGTGAAATAGTGAGTGATCTTGTAAATTCAAACAAAGCTATGGAGCGCAACTTGTCTTTAAAAATTCACTTCTTGGACACCTAGACTTCTTCCCAGAAAATCTTGGGGCTGTCAGTGATGAACATGGTGAGCAATTTTAATAGTACATTTCTACGATGGAAAGGAAGTAATACTGGGTAACTTTCGGTGCTGGACCCCGGACTCATTTCACCGGCATTATCACCTTCAACTCATTCAGACGCTAAATAACCTAAGATGTTGATAAAGCGTCGTAAAATAACCTATAAAAAAAAATAAAAAGGAAGTATCAAGGCAACTGGAGTTCCAGTATGCTGGAAAACCACTGCTGCATGATGAAGAGAGACATTCCAAAGTCAAAATATGCCCGAAAATCATCATATAAAACATTTTAAGTAAACCAAAATGATGTGTTTATTTATCATTTAGTGTTATTTAAGTTATAATTCTATAAAAATTAAAATGTGCGTCCAAAAAAAACCCTACCTGATGGAACAAATATGAAAGCATATTTGAACTCAGCATGACAAAGACACTTAGATTCAGTTAGTTTAGTACTTGTGAAAGAAAAAAAGTTTTACTTTGTAGGCCAGTGTAATTAATAATTTTCCTATTTCCATTAATTACTTACATAAGATTATTTACCAGCAAAAAAGTATAGCACGTATTTCATTAATATGAAAATGTATATTATCCCGCATAATGCTTCTTAAACGAAAGGAATAACTTTACTTTTCCAAAGTCTAATCTCTATGGTTAATCAGTTGGTGTTGATGAGTGAACATAATACAGCATCAGCTCCTATTACTCTTATTATGGTAAAATTACCCTTTAAATAACTCAAAGCATATCTTAAATTTCATTTTTCTCTCTCTTTCTCGAAACTAAGAAACATCAACTGTTGTCACGTAGCACACATTCAATATTGAAATAGAATTTTCAAACACTTGAATAAAATTAATTGCAAGACAAAGAAGATGAATAGAACTCTTCCAAACTGTAGTATTTTGCTCGAATAGAACTCTCCCGAACTGTAGTATTTTGCTCGAATAGAACTCTCCCAAACTGTAGTATTTTGCTCGAATAGAACTCTCCCAAACTGTAGTATTTTGCTCGAATAGAACTCTCCCAAACTGTAGTATTTTGTTCGAATAGAACTCTCCCAAGCTAGTATTTGCTCGAATAGAACTCTCCCAAACTATAGTATTTTGTTTGAATAGAACTCTCACAAACTGTAGTATTTTGCTTGAATAGAACTCTCCCAAATTGTAGTACTTTGTTCGAATAGAACTCTCCCAAACTGTAGTATTATGCTCAATCTCAAATAAAAAGAACTTGACTGCAATACAAAATATGCACATTAAAATCATCTGGTATGGGAAGTCTATGTTCAGCTCTATTACCTTTGTGTAAAATTGCATGATATGGATAGTCATCAATCACAAACAAGAATTCATAGACATGTTAGTTGCTAAACATTCATTCACTTTACCGACTAAGCCAATACCGACCTGCTGCCATTTCACACCCACACACCACTCCGCCGTCACACAGCACTAAGTTTCAGCAGTCCTGCCTGACTGCCTGCTCCCACTGAGGATTCTTCTAAAGAATCCAAGTCCAAAGCAGATTCTATCATTGTTGTGTCTTGCAGTAGGCGCAATCTGCTAGCACTCAGAGGCACTACAACGTTTGTGTCACACATCACTACTTCAGTCAGATCCAAATCTGTCATCTCAGTCGGCGAGCAACCCTCGCCACCACCACCGTCACCACTGACACCCGTCACAGTTAAAATGACATCGTCGACATCTGGTGGAGCTGTAGTATTAGTGCCAATATTGGAAATGGTGGCCCCATTCATTACAAGTTGTGATATACTACTTGAATTGCTCCCTGTAAAGAAATACAATCACAATGAGTCTACATAAACTGAGCAAAAAATTCATCCTGAAATTTAAGTTGTTCCATGAATATCATTAATACTTCCAACACTTCACTCTTTTGTTAAATACTTAAATCTTTTGAAAGTTGTGTGTATTAATCTAAATAAAGTAAATGATTGAAGGCTTCAGTCATTGACACAAGAAATACAGGGTGAGTCAGGAGGAAAGGTACATGGTGTGAGATGTGATAATATTGATAATTCTGAACAAAAAGTTTATATGAAAATATGCCCTATTCTTAACATTATTTGACATACAGCTGTTTGAAAATTATGAGCGTCAGTCTCATGTCCTTCATCAGCATTCACATGCAAAAGCAAACAAACGACATTAGGTTGTAATACGATCAATGAAAGTATCCTGGGCATTGGATCAGTTGCGGTGGAGTCATTTCTTGGCCACCGAGGTCACCCGACCTTACTCCATTGGATTAATGTGTGTGGGATTGGCTTAAGAGCGAAGTCTACAAGCGCAAAGTGGAAACAAGGGAGGAACTTCTTGCTCGAATTTTACATGCTTGTGCTCAAGTAAAGGAATGTCCAAATCAGCCCAGATCAGCAACATAACAGCTGTCTACAAGAACTGCAAAGTCCTTTGAAGTTGATGGTGGACTGTTTGAACATGTTCTGTAAAAAAAAGTACACAATTAAACAGAACATAAGGTAACAATGTTTTAATTTACTATCACCTGCACCTTTTCTGTTCCTCATTGTTTCCATTAGTTTTCTCCGAAACTGTTAAGAACAGGATATAGGTATATATAAACTTTTTTTGTTCAGGATCACCAATATTATCAATTCTCAAACCATGTACCTTTCCTCCTGACTCACTCTGTATGTCTTTCTGGTCGAGTGGTTAACAAGCTTGCCAATACATTCAAGGTCTGCAAATCCAGCTCAGGGGAACAAACCTCACAGGGGAATAAAATGCTTATAATAACTTCTTTTGGATGGGGAACAAAGCCAAGAGTCCGTATCATGAGAAGGCTTTAAGCCATGGTCGTCAGCATTCACTACAGAGGATATTAGGTATGCAGTGTATCAGAGCATGCACCACAGTGCTAGAGAGGGAAAAAGCTGCCTTACAAGTACTTAATTTGGGCGATCAGTGGAGTAGTCAGTAGATGCTTGTAAGTGGTATATGTTCTCGATGATTGAAAGATCAGATAGTGGTTTATGTAGGTCTTCTACCCCTATGTTGTTTAACCCTTTACACGAGGAGGCATTTTTTTTACAGAGTTTTAAAATGTTGCGAGATATTTAATTCTCAATAAGATCTTCAATGTGGTGAGAAAATGTAACCTGCAGCGTCACTACAACAAGTGTCATGCTAATAATTATGAAAAATTAAAAGGCGATGGTGGAGAAGCATAGCTGAGCCTAAGTGATGATTTTAAGGTCTCATCCCATCCACGAGTCTGTTATGCTGGCATGGTTTAGCCACCTTAATCATAGAAAATAGCCTCTCACAAACATATGTTGATCCAAACATCCTCAAATGCGTGCTGCCAGATGATGCAATTTTGGCCTTTTCTTGAAGTTTTTTATTTTCGACCAATTTTTGTAATTTGACACTAAAGAAAAAACCTATCACAAGTAGAGACTATTTTCACAATATTCATATTTGCATTAATTTTGAATACATATACACTTTTTGTAGTTTTATTTCATGGTGTTTATGTTCCTTTATTAATTTATTATTGCTTTGCATAAAGGACTAACACAGTTTTAGAGGGGACACATATTCTTTAGTTATTGGCATCATAAACGAAAATACCGGTACTGAGTATTTATTAATTATATTAAATATTCTTCATTGATTATAGTTCACGTTAACACTTTGTTTGTTAAAAACATAAAATTGTTTAGTCACACATTAAAAAGTGTTAAAATTTTTAAAAAAGGTATATACCTTGGACAGACGGCCCGTTTCGACGTGATGTTACGTCTTCATCAGTGTCTCCTGAACTACTCTGACACTGATGAAGACGTAACATCACGTCGAAACAGGCCGTCTGTCCAAGGTATATACCTTTTTTAAAAATTTTAACACTTTTTAACGTGTGACTAAACAATTTTATGTTTTAAATATTCTTATTTAAATACATATGTAAACGTTAAACTATTATTGCTGAATTCTACTAACGAGTAATGTAATTTATGGAATGAACGAAAAGCCACCACTGCAATACTGCTTACCCATCTGCAGCCATGAATGCACTACCATGCTTGCTTGTAAGAGATGCTAGCTCGAGGGTGTACTATTCTGATGAATGTTGCTCTAAGCAAAATTTACAGATTAATTATTATTGCCCTCATCAAAATTCAAATCTGGTAGTCACCATCCTATCCTAGTGGGTAATAAATTTTACTTTAATAGTTTCCAAGTGGAATTTTTCACACTGCCGAAGTAGAAGAGTCCAGAAAGTCTCTGTCGACCATATCTGTAGATGTAAACAACTAACCAATCAACAGAAAATTAATGGACATCGGTTTTGAAAAGCGAGTGACATTTCCCATTAACTTTTTAAATGCACACACATTAATGTATTATTAAATAAATGAAAATTTTAATTTCATTCACTTGAGTTGCTTCACACATTTGTAAGTTACAAATTTAATACAACAAATGAAATAAATAATGACTGTATGTGAAAGTATGTTTAACTATTCGAATAAAATGAATTATCAGTATTTCAATTTCCTCATGCTAATAGATGTTACAAACACTTGAGATCAGTTCCTGAATATCCTGATTCTATAACTTGCAAAACCAAAATTGTACCACAAGCTAAATAACACAACGAACCAGGTAAATAACTTGATGGTGAATGTCTTCAATCACGAACTTTATTTTTATCTTCTTTTTTATGTTACATTCACAATCTTCCCTAAATTTATCAAATCTTCTTGTGAATATCTACGTTAGAAAGAGAGGTAGGGCATTATCAAATTGAAAGTGGCAACAAAATCCAACTCAAATGCATGCAAAGTACAATTTCAGATGATTAAAAAAAACCGTTTTATGTATTTCTCTTATTTAGTTACCATTGCATGACTATGACAGTAAATTGATCTAAGTATAGTAAATAGATAATAAACCAAATAAACTCTCTGTATTTATATTTTATGACTAAAAAAATACAAAATATGCGTAATTAATTATGGTAATGATAAGTTTTCTGTCTCTTAACGCATTATACTGTAGCTTACGCAATATAGTAAACACAGATAGACTTAAACAGTAATTCCAAAAGCTGCAATTCATGACGAAAAATATATAGCAATATTTCACCTTTCAAAACGAAGGCCAACTCCAAAATAATTTTAAACAATCAATTCACCATAATGAGATTTTAATACCCAAGGTGTGGCATGAAGAGCTTCAACTTGAAAAGAGACCTGCAAATTTTTAACAGCACTACAAAAGAATTTAATATAAGGTATATAGCGAATAACTTACTCAATACAGCAAATTTATTTAAAAAGAACATAATACACTATCAACCAAAAAGTAATTGGGCACTGTTTTTGTCCCTTTAGAACCTTGTGGTACCACCTCTTGTTGCTATGACAGCAGCCACCCTGTCAGGCATGCTCTCCACTAATTTGTATAGGATATCCACTGGAATGCGTCTACATTCCTCTTGCAACACGCCACTCAGTTGGACAATGGAAGTTGGCCCCATGTTTCAGCGGCTACTGTGCAGTGGTGTGCAGACAGTAATGTTCACTGGTTGGACTGGCCTGCACAGAGTCCTGATATCAATCCCAATGAGCATCTTTGGGACGAAATGGACTGGTGATTGAGGTCTCGGGAGATGTAATCAACTTCCATTGTCCAACTGAGTGCCACATTGCAAGAAGAATGGCGATGCATTCCAGGGGATATCCTACACAAACTAGTGGAGAGCATGCCTGACAGGGTGGCTGCTGTTATAGCAACAAGAGGTGGTACCACGAGATTCTAAAGGGGCAAAAACAGTGCCCAATTACTTTTTGGTAGATAGTGTATTATAACCCTTTTGTGTAAGATGTATCCAACTAATATAATCGTATATGGCAATATTCAACATTTATTATTTTCTGCAATAATGTTTATACACGGTATGGAATATTGCTAATAACGTCTTAAATTTTAATTTTACCAAAAAAAAGTTTTATACAAAAGCTGTTGGAGATAAACCATACAATATGATACCAGGGTTCGAAAAAAGTTAGTTATTCAGGCTTACAGTGTGACGGTTTTTAAATGGCAGCCTATATTAAAATTTGCATAATCCGAATCTCCATTAAATTTTACATATGAATGCGTTATCCTTTCACCTGTTTCATGTCTTTCAACTATTTTTTAAACTTGTTTCGTGGACTTCAAACTTGAGAAAAATAAGTATGTAAGATTATGATGAGTACGCCATAAAACTAATTAAAACACTATCACTCACCAAACTTCACAATAGATGCTCAAAATGAGAACCATTCACAACCAAATAATGTCCTAGTCTATCACGGAAACAGTCCACTGTCTTTCTCACAGTTACATGACTGATCTGTTACATCTCATATCCACAATGGACTGTTTTCGTAATGGACTGGGACATTGTTTAGCTATGAATGGTTCTTATTTTGAGAATCTGTTGTCAAATTTGGTTAGTGATAGTGTTTTGCTTAGTTTTATGGCCTACTCAACTTATATGTCTCAAGTTTGAAGTACAGGAAACAAGTTTACTAAATAGTTAAAAGACATGAAATGGGTAAAAACTTCTACACATTCATACGTAAAATTTAATGGAGATTCGAAATAATGTAAATTTTAACATAGAGTGTCATTTAAAAAAAAATAAAGTTTACTGTCACATCCTATATACCTGAATAACTATTTTTTTTCGAACCCTGGTATCATATTGCATGGTTTATCTCCAACAGCTTTTGTATAAATTACTTTTTTTTTTTTTTTTTTTGTAAAATTAAAATTTGAGAAATTATTAGTAATATTTCATATTTATTGATTATTATTATTATTATTATTATTATTATTAAATGAGTCACAATGTACCAAGGATGGTGCTGCCAAACGAAAACCTATTCCAAATATTATCTTTGACCATCGTAAATTCCACCTGGAATAATTTAAAAAAACTACTGCAGTCCCAAGTTACTGTATATCGAAATTACAATATATATATATATATATATATATATATATATATATATATATATATATATAGAGAGAGAGAGAGAGAGAGAGAGAGAGTTTTAACGAACATGAAGGATATGTATAATTCGTTCACATAAGTAATGAAGATTATGAAAGATAAATAACAAGAAAATAAGTTCTGGTGGTGGACAATATATTTGACAGAAATAGCAAGGCAGCAGGCAACTGATGAAGTCCTGAAATGTCAAGGAAACCATAATACGAGATAAAGAAACAATATAAAAAATTAAGAGTAGTACCATAACATGCTAGTTAGCCCATTCTTGAACTGTATAAAAAACAGGTTATGTCTAATTTAATTCAAGTTATTCCTATCGTAAAAAAATTTGAAAAACAGATTTTTGGAATGCTGTTTGTAAGCATGTCTGTGTACCATATTAGTAACTGTTATTAGTTATTATAATATCTTGTTAATTTCTTTAATATCAGGGGTTTTATCGTTTTTTTAAATACTAGAGTGTCAAAATGTGTTTATAATGATTCTTTTAAAAATTTGCAATATATGTTTAAAATGTTTAAAAATGTTATGCTTTAACGACAGATACAGTATCCATCCTTTATGTCTGATTTGGTTACAACACAGCTTTCAAAAAGTATACAGGACAAATTCTGCTTTAGGTTAAAAAAACCAATAGGTAGAAAACTTAAACGTAAATGAAACACAAATGCAAAACTTTCTATTCTAAATATTTTACAAAAGGTACAGTACTTCTTTCTAGGAATACTTGGTATCATGCTTTATCTACCTACTTAATATACATATTTAATTAAAAACTAAATCACTATATAACTACTACGCATCATCAACAGTAATTATTAAAACACTTTTAAAATGTATTAACTATACACCTGTCTTATTTTACTAGTTACTATGATACTGTTACGAAACACATTTCAACCATCCATTGTGCATAAAATACCAAATGCAAAACACATCTAATGTCTACACACAAACTCCATGCAACACGAATGAACTCAATTAACACTCTAAAGTTCCTTATTGCATTATTTGATGCTCCAGTATCCTCTGATGACTGCTGCAATTGTTATTTTATTTAATATATCTCAATTTTTTAACCTGTACTCTAAAAGTATAGTGCTAAAAGGGAAAATATCAGCGTTTGTAAAATGAAATTTTTTTAAATTTCCTGTCTCATGTAACTCTTCTACATATTTCGTCCATCTGTTCAGTATTTCTGGTATGTCTGTTATTTCATTTTCGATTTCGTCCTCTAACAACCACATGGATTTGCTTTTTTTTTTATATTTGTGAAATTTTTCTCTCTAGATCCTCTATTTCTTTACATTTCTCTTTCATTCAGTCTGCCTTCGCCTTATCAGTTTCTCTTCTTAGTTCGTCAAGTTTCCTGTAATTTCTTATACCTCCTGTGTTGATGTTTTTCCATTTTCTCCTTTCCTCCATCTTCTCCAACATTTTTCCTGTGACCCAAGATCTTTTAATTCTCACACCTTCTCTATATCCTATTGTTTCTTCTGCTGTTGTCTTTATACAGCTTTTTAGACGAGTTCAGTACTCATCACTATTCTCAGGTGTGGATTCTATTGTAGCAGCTTTCTCTTGAAAATTTGCTTGAAATTTTCTTCTTTCCTCTTGATTCTTCAGTTTTTCCATGTCAAATGGGTAAATTGCTCAACAGAATATAAGCAACAAAATTTGATTTAGTAATTGCATCTTCCTGAGGAGGTATAGAAGTTGTTCTTTATGTTGCTTCTCCCCCCCCCCCCCAAATTCAGTGCTTTATTCCCTTTTTAGAGGGTTTGGAATTGAATGGGTTACATCAGCTTCTTGTCTATATAGATGACATGAATATATTAGGAGAAAATGCACAAACGATTAGGGAAAACACGGAAATTTTACTTGAAGCAAGTAAAGCAATAGGTTGGAAAATAAATCCCAAAAAGATAAAGTATACGATTACGTCTTGTGATCTTTGAAGTGGAAAAATTCTAATATCTTCGAGCAACAGTAATAAATATAAATGACACTCGGTAAGAAATTAAACACAGAATAAATATGGGGAATGCCTGTTATTATTCAGTTGAGAAGCTTTTGTCATCAAGTCTGCTCTCAAAAAATCTGAAAGTTAGAATTTATAAAACAGTTACATTACCAGTTGTTCTGTATGGTTGTGAAACTTAGACTTTCACTTTGAGAGAGGAACAGAGATTAAGGGTGTTTGAGAATGAGGTTCTTAGGAAAATATTTGGGGCTAACAGGGATGAAGATACAGGAGAATGCAGAAAGTTTCACAACGCAGAACTGCACACATTGTATTCTTCACCTGATGCAATTAGGAACATTAAATCCAGACGTTTGAGATGGGCAGGGCATGTAGCACGTATGGGCGAATCCAGAAATGCATATAGAGTGTTAATTGGAAGGCTGGAGAGAAAAAAACCTGTGGGGAGGCCGAGAAATAGATGGGAGGATAACATTAAAATGGATTTGCGGGAGGTGGGATATGATGATAGAGACTGGATTAATCTTGCACAGGATAGGGACCGATGGCAGACTTATGTGAGGGAGGCAATGAACTTCTAGGTTCCTTAAAAGCCATAAGTAAGTAACTGCATCTATAACAATGTGTTAATTTATCGAATTTCTTACAATATTTTTTCTTTTCTGTATATGCATTTTACAGATAAAAGTGTACATATTATAATAACTTTGTTCATAGAATTTTGGATCCCTTTATATTCATAGAACAAAGGAAAAGGGACTAAAGCACTGAATTTGGGAGATAAAAAAGCAACAAAATGAACAACTTATATTCCTCCTAAGTCAACATCATTATTTATCACAAACATATACAACAGCAAGTAAATTTTGAATCCAATATTGAGATGACTTTGTCTTAAACATGGTAACATCCTTTGATGTTTTCTCTCAAACATTGTACTGGCTGCACAACAAATAGCAGTAATCCTATTTCACCAAACTTCGATAACTTCTAATTTCACAATTGGAACATCTGGCCAACATCTACGGCTGACCTCTAGGATCCAGAATACAAAGCAGAGGTTAACTTAAAAATAATGTACAATTTGATTTCGGAGAAAAATGAGATGAAATTGCAATGAAGAATAATTAAAATGAAGTAAATAATATTATATAGTGCTATACAAGTGATTGTGAAATATGGATAATAAATCTCTCAATACCATTAGATAAATTCTGTTAATGTCATTAGAAAATTTAAGAGAAAGGAGAATATTTACATCTAACCACTTTATCTCTTAGCACAGAAAAGAAGCAGCAGAGATTTTGTAAGACAGTTTTAGAGCAGATATAAAAAGACATGAAATATGACAATTTTCTCATACTATTTACAATATTTAAGCTCAAATAAACCAGAATTTTGTGCTTTGTTTCTAAAAATATTAAAATATTCTGAAATAAATCATAAATATGATCATGGATATCAGACTATCAAATTACCTTCGATTTTAATATAATTTAAAAGTTCACAAGTCAGAGAAAATGAAACACAAAAGAATCATATCTGTCATTCATAACCAAGCTCACTGAAAATAACATAAAAAATTAAATTATGGAACATGAGCATTGTCAGAAATTATGTTTCTTTTAAAAGAAATCTTCAAATTGATCAAGTGTGGAGGAAGTCTTGCTTTACCAAACTAAGATAGTAAAGGTAAAAAAAGGTAAAGGTATCCCCGTAACACGCCATGAAGGCACTTGTGGGGCATGGAGGTAGAGCCCCATGCTTTCCATGACCTCGGCACTAGAATGAGGTGGTGTGTGGTCGGCACCACACTCTGACCGCCTTTTACCCCCGGGAAAGACCCGGTACTCAATTTTATAGGAGGCTGAGTGAACCTCGGGGCCGTTCTGAAAGTTTGGCAACGAAAAAAAATCCTATCATCACCTGGGATCGAACCCCGGACCTTCCAGTCCATACCCAGCTGCTCTACCAACTGAGCTACCCGGCATGGAAAAGAATTGAACAAAGTGCAGAAAATCACAAATTTATATTAATAAACTGCAATTACACATATCAGCCATATTCTCATAACAGAAGAATAGTTTATTTATGACAATGTTTAAACTTTCATGTCAGATATTGTTTGGTGCTAACTACTGAATTAGATTAAATACGCCGTTGAAGTACAAAGTGTGCATAAAGTTTCGCACCATAGAACAAAACACAGTACAAATTTTATTTATGCTTGAATGATAACTTTCTCCATTGAATTGATCGCAGAAGTCTCGTCAATTGGACTCTATGCTCGCTGGCTTGAATCCCCTGGATTTTGCTTTCTGGAGAAGTTAAGTCATGGGTCTACAGCTTCAAGAGTGGACAAGAGTGGAGATACGGAAGACCTACACCAAAGGATCGAGGATGAGTGTTGCACCATATTACGTGTCTATATGATCCGTGTTTTAAACAACATGAGGTTTCGCCTCCAGATTTGTGTGGAGATACCAATAATAAGTATCTATCAACTAATGAATTTGCTAATACTATTTCTGTTGAGCCTCCAATAGTGAATAAAAATACAAATCCTAAATGATTGCATTGTGTATTGATGGTTACGTAAATTTGTGCAAAATTAATTTAGATATACCTATTTAAACTGTACGAAATATTAAAAAGTTATGTGTCTTACCATTGGGAGTATAAAAGAATAGGCTACCTTTCGTGTATAACCTAGAAAACGAAAGTCTATTTCCTTATTTCGATGCATATTGATTGATGTCATTTATGTATATCTTTGAAACTATAATTCAAGAAAATAAACAACAAATAGTAATATAAACTCCAATAAGATAAAAGAACTTCAATGTTAAAAAACGCGTAAAACATATGAGAAAGTATGTGTCATTTTCATGACAATTTTTTTTGTAAAAATGGCTGGTCATATACATCGATAACCTAAGTATGTTGATGTACACTCTACAAATTTTATAACCTGATAGGGGTACCATTTAAATATAACATTTCTAGGTGATTAGCTCTCAGTGTATGATATTTAAATATTTATTTATAAAAAGATTTTTTTTTTAACTTCTATTATATTCTCCAATTCAGAGCTTTCTTACTTTAACAAATGACACACACATAATGAAAACTCTCCAAAATGTAGGTGACATGACGACATCCCTTTACTTGAGACAACATAGACCAATCACAATTCTAACAGACAGACAATCACAATTCCAAGAGGAAAACACCCATGTTGCAGACGGGATTCGAACCCAAGATTTTACCTTCTATGCAACGTCAAAGTTTTATCTTAATCAATGCTTTCGCTGCATGGTTGGTTATTTGTTGAGCATAAATGTATTAAAATAAATGTGAACACAACTGAGCTCATGCTGGTAAAAAAAAATGATTGAACATAAACCAACAATAACAACTAGCAGCTTTCATGTTTAGAAAGTTTTCATTAATAATTCAGTTCGTAATATTACTTTTAATACATTCACGATTTAATGCACACATATACTTAGCGAACTTCTGGAAATGAAAATAGAACAAATTAAAAAACAAGAATGTACTGCAAAATAAAAACATATATTAACTGAAGTGCAAACACACAATAAAATAGTCTAAACAATTTGTTTCAAAATATCACAATAGCTGTATGAAATATTTCAGTATACAATTATCGAAGTATTTGCTATAATTAGCACTTCTTTACCATTTCATGTAATTATGGGAACTTAATTATATAAAACTGCTTCAAACATTCTTTTTTTTTTTTTCCACGGCTTATTTTATAAAAACGGTTATTTCCTTCAAAGTGAAAAACTTCTGAAATATAATTTTCTACACATTATCGCAGACTTTGAAGCTTGGTCATAAACACATTAGGTATACTTAAATTTCTTAAACCAAGTGAGTTGGCTCATGCGTATTGCATGCGACTCACATTTGGGAGGTCCATGGTACGATTCCCAGACCGACTAACCCGACTATGGTTTTTCCGTGGTTTTCCACAGTTACTTAGGCAAATGCCAGGTTGTAATTTTCATTGCCATGGTCCATTTTCCCTTCCCCTCCCATGTAGAAAAAGAATTTATATTTTCGTATCATATAATTCATCTTTCTCATCTCATTCAATAGCCATATTCAGGTCAAGACGCATTTCTTCACCCGTTTACAGGAAGGGGCGTCCTCTCTACAACCATTCCTGAGTTCCCAGCCTTCCAAAATATTTCTCCCAGGATTAATTCCTTAAGAGCACTTCCAAGGGGACTTCAACACTTTGAAAGAGCCGTTGGAATGGATCCGTGCTGCTTGGTCATCTTGGCGGTGTAAACTTAAGGCGGGGGACGGTAGAAGGCCCCCATTGGGTGAGCAGATGAGGCGTCACATGCGGCCAGTGGGCTGGTACACTCTCATCCTCATTCATCCATACACTTCAGAGTGCACAATAGGCCTCAGTATGGCCGACATGCAAAGGGTTGTCCTAACCCGCCCGTAGCCACGGTAACCTAACCTAAATTCCTTAATCTTTGTAGTACAGTATAATATTGGAACAGTGAAAAAATATGAGAAATATTTATGAATTTTAGTTCACATGAAAAAATCCTGAAGACAAAATACATCAATTATACCAAATGCTCACTTTGCCTTTTTGCTTCCTAACATAAACAAACTTAAGAAACTCAAACTAGAACCAAATTTTAGAATGAGTACGGTACTGTCTTTTTGATATTTCGAATATTCGCTTTAAATAGGAAAACTAAAACTACGAAATTATTTATTAATGCCAACATGAAAAATATTTTCAAATAATTCAAACTCTGGACTGTATCACAGTATAAATAATCAAACCACATGAGAGAAATCGCCATTATTACAGTGACACAGGTATACCAATATGAAAATAGCTGCGAAAAAAACTGGCACAATATGTTTCAATAATATAGAGAAATGTCTGTTACATTTCCCATTACAAAAATGATGAAGATTAGTAATTTTTAACATTTCAAAAAACTCCTGGAAATGAGTAAATCAATAGTAGATGTTACATAGAACACCACTAATTCTGCATAGGCACATCATTATGTAAATATGATTCTCCATGAGAATTTTAATATTTTGAGAAATAAAATTCTGTTAGTGTATACTACAAAATAAATATCACTTAACAATAGGCCTACACGAAAATTTCATGCACTGCAGTTCATGATTCATATGATTTGTATTTCATTTCCAGAAAAATTTGGTAAAATGTTACACAAAGCATGCTATACACACACACACTTAACATAACAAGCTAAATCATACTGTTGGTGAAAACAAATAAGGCAATAGAGTGCAACTAGAACTATTGCAGCACACCCCAGAGACTTACCTAGCTTTTGACTGCCCTTTTGAAAGTTATGGAACAAGAAATGAAATAATTTGAATGAAGATGGCAAATCTGTTGGTAAAAAGTTCTACAAATAAAAAGTATATTACAAACACTTAGAAAATGTAGGTGATAATTACATTCTCCAAAAAGGTATACGAGTATTTTATTGTTGCAAGATATGCGACAATTCACTCAAAAATACATTAAGGAACTGCAATTCTCAATTACAAGAATGGTTTAAACAAATTCTTACATGATTAATGTATGGAATGGGACTGTTCTGAAATCTCTTGTCATAAAATATAATTTTATATAATAAAATGATTTTATTCACCAACTCTCTAACAAAGAACTCGATATATGATGTAAATATAATAGTGCCATTTCCTTTCAGATGAGCTATCCTATTGCATAGGGTGTGGCAGTGGGATATGACGGGTTTTATAGCCCTGTTGTGATTCACTCAGGATGAATTAAAAGAAAACACGTATACTGGAAGTAATCTAGTGCAATGCAATTTATTAATGTCTGATTACTTTTTAAAAACTACATTTTGTAAGTAGCCTCCTGGCAACAAATACATCTGCTACGAAAGTTCTGCATAACTTGACCCAACAAAACAGGTTCGATGGCACTAATTTCATTCCAGCTGGATGATGGAGCAAGGCTTGTTGCGATACACCCTACTTTTGAGATAACCCTATAAGAAGTAATCAGCTGCAGTCAGGTCAGGAGATCTTGGTGGCCAGGCAATGTCTCCAAATCGTGAAATTATTCATCCTGGAAACATTTTTCGCAGACAGTTCGTTGAACCATGAGCAGTGTGCGCTGATTACTTCCTATGGGTTTATCTCAAAAGTAGGGTGTATCACAACAAAGCCTCGCACCATCATCCAGCTCAAACAAAACGTATGGAACGAAATTACTGCCATCGAACCTGTTTTGTTGGGGCAAGTTATGCAAAACTTTCGTAGCAGATTGTAGGAATGTATTCGTTGCTGTGGAGGCTACTTACGAAATGTAGTTTTTAAAAAGTAATCAGACATTAATAAATTGCATTGTACTGGGTTACTTCCAGTATATGTGTGTTTTTTTTTAATTCGTCCTGAGTGTCTCACAGCAAGACTATAAAACCCATCATATCCCACTGCCACACCCTACAGTATATAAGACTATGAAATACGTTACTCTTTCTTTCTTTCTTTCTTTCTTTCTTCCTTCCTTCCTTTAAGTTGTTATATTAAACTGTTTTAAATACATTTTGTTGCCATAACAAATTATATAATAGGAAAGAATAGTTGGTTTGACTGTATGGAAATTAACTTATAAAATTATCAATTATAAGTAGGTATCTTTAGAGAATTGACGAAATAAATCAACAAATTAAATACACAACGTATTATCTGTGTACAAATATTTATTAATCCTAATCAGCTTCTGAATGATATTTACATAAAATTGTTATTTTATTGGCATAATACCAATCAATTATCAAGAAAATGTTACAATTGTGCCTCTGGTATTGTAACATCACTGTCATTAACAAATATGTCTGCAACTACGTCAATTTAATGTCACTCTTAGAGACACGGTTCAGAGATGGTGAAATGGTTTGGAGATAATGAAATAATAGTACATTCATAGTAAAAGAGAAAAATCAAAGCAAAGTACTAGGACAAGTCACAAGATTTAGAATATGTATTGAAGATCAAATTGGTAGCGTTCATAAAAAGCTGTCAGTTGACTGGACTACAACTGAGACACTAATTGGAACAGATTTTACTATTAACAACAATTAAACAATACTGGTCCTACTACAGTGTGTCTGTTTCATAACTTTACCTCTAAGCATTATTTTACTGCCTGCAACTGTGTTCTATGAGTTTCTGGTTTGTACCCAGCACTTTATATGCTAGTTAGGTCAGAGTTTGAGATGACAATAAGATAATACCGTAAACTGAGGTTACTTTGAACAAAGAGGGAACTTTGATCATTTTTTCAGAAAATCATATTTAGGTTTCTACATACTGCTCTCGTTACAAATGGAGGTAAATTTGGTATGAAAATGATTTTATAATAATTTGCCTTCATCTATAACAAATGCAGTACCTATGTAGAAACCTAAATATGATTTTCTGAAAAAATGTTCAAAGTTTCCTCTGTGTTCAAAGTAACCCCAGTTTACGATACAGGACAAACATATGACAACTGGATTCTTCTAAGATATGGAAGAGAGTTAAGTTTATTACTGGCAGTAGACCTATGGGAGAGAATTTATTTTGTGTTGGTCTTGTGACTGGCATGAAAATTTCGCAGTTTATTACGCAAATGTAAGTATTTATTTATTATTCTTATTTACTCACTAACTGCCCAACAAATGCAAAGAAGGTTTCCAAAGAATTTTCCACGTGTCAAAGTTCCTAGACAATCTACAGTGCATGGTCTTGCTTTTGTTGAATTGTACAGACCCAGAAACAAAATTTGGGCCACCTGAATTTTCGAAGTTTCAGTTATAACATACTGTGCATGCTCAGTAAGCACTTGGAAAATTCAGGTGACCCAAATTTTGTTTCTGGATCTGTACAATACAAGAAGCATTTGGGAAACTTAATGTTTCCACATATGATATACTAAATTATACAAGATTTCATATATTATGTTTTCAAAAAAAGCTATACATTTATTTTTAACTTAACAATTAGTAGTAGTGATGAGTGACTGTCGAAGAAATGCTTTTGTAACTAATTTGCAGACCTCATGACAGAAGCTGGTAGCACAGCTGTGGGCAGTAAAAGTGCTGCTTATCAGTAACACTCTAAATCTGGCACACTGTATAATTCCATAAACAGACAGGAAAGGAATATGTGAAACAAAGGAGAGGGGTAAGAAGTAGGTACCTAAATACATTCAACAACGAACATTTTCATAAAACGTCATCATAATACTTTAGTAATTTACAAATTTTAAAGGGTTCAGATTTATTACAAGAATTCAATTTCAGGACTTTTTATTTCCTAAAAATGTAGTTTAAAGAAAGAATTACTTAAAAATATAAGTAATCTACATAAGCCAATATTTCTCAACCAGCAATGCAGAATTCCTCCCTTAGTAATACCACAATTCCTACATGGTTAAAAATAATTATGCAATATTTGAGTTTTGGAAGGAAAATAAAACATTTTATGAATTCAGTGATGCATAGTATCATCAATTTAAATGGATAGGCTCAGTATCATTAAAGCACTAATGCCCTATGAAATTATTCACACCAAAGAATTTATTATCAGAAATACTCTCTAACTTCTCCCTTGGTCAAATTTTTCTTCTTCAACTTGAAAATCATACTCTTAAGGGAGCCAAGTGGTCCCGGATGAGAATCACTGTTTTAATCTCTCTTATTCTATATGAACCTGGTATTCCTATAAATGTTGTAACCCACTCATATAGCTATAGAAAACGAAATCATAAATTTTACAGCTATAAAGTAAACATGAAGATCAGATTGTTTCCGATTTTTTATGTTTTGTATAATTAATTTAGTATAAATAAACATTTAAAAAAGAGGGAAGATGATTAAGCGGTTAGATATAGTTTGCAACAGTAAAACTTCTGGAAGTATTCAACAATTTTTTCTTCCATTACTGTATATTGTACAATAATGAAAATTGGTATGGGTAAAACACTATCCTTCTACTATATGAAAAAAAAATATTTTTACGATTTAAAAAAATTATATATATATATATATATATATATATATATATATATATTTTTTTTTTTTTTTCAAAATTCATAATGGTGGCAGTTTACTGTGTAGTGATGAAGCATTTCCCTCATAACTCATAAACTTGTTAACTTTTTCATGTTCTCTCTCTTTTATTTTATTTCTGAAACTCATGTTTACAGTATCATGCTCTTTCAACTACATTCCTCAATAAATAATATATTTTTTTTATTTTGTGTTATGCACACAAAATATTTCATCACAGAATGTTGGACAGTTTTTGAGTTACGTAGGAAATGCTTCATCACTGCACAGTGAACTGAATTTTGAAAACAAAAATGTGTGTGTGTCTAATGTCTACCCACTTCACTTTACATGATTCTGGTTCTGCATACTGCGGATAGATGGCAGGACTGTGACCCATTTTCAAATTGCACACCACTTCGGCGGGCCACATTATGCATGATGTGTATCTGTGATAGGTATTGTACTAGGATGAGTGTATGTTAAGTGTTCGTGTAAGTGTAGTGTAGGGAATGAGTGAGGATGATGAAGGTGAGGAAGGGAGAAGAGGAAACCCGGTGCCAGCACATAGCCTACTCCTGTCGAATAGCACCAAGGGGGCCTCCAGTCTTAACGTTCCCATCCGATGAACGAATCACTATCAACAGTGACATATGCCTTCCCTTCATATGCACTGCAGAGAGATTTGGGATATAACCCAGGCATATTGGTGCACAATCTAGTGATTAGAAGTTCTGCACCTCCATCTCTCCTAGTCCCGAGGTAGAAATTTTATATATTAAAATTTCTGATCCCACCGGGAATCGAACCCAGGCCGGCTATTCTGGAGGCAGACACGCTACCACAGAGTTAACTTGGCGGACTGAAAACAAAACTGTAAATAATTTTTTTTTTTTTAATCGTAAAGATATTTTTTTCATATAGCAGAAGGACAGTGTTTTACACATACTAATTTTCATTATTGTACAAAATACAGTAATGGAGGAAAAGAATGTTGAATCTTTCCAAAATTTTACTGCTATAAGCTGTACCTAACCCCTTAAAGGATTTTCTGGAATTATGTAGTTTCAAACAGTGATATTTCTTTCTTGTTGGTACGTATGTCTAGTTATTATTAATCAACTGTATGAAATTCTTCTGGCACATATAATACCGAAGTATTACTCGAAGGAAAGAATAATATTAAATAACTTACATAATAAAGTACACAAATTACCTGTATATGCTTAAAAAATGCAATTTTTCAGTGAACTGACATTGTATTCATTTCTTTGTCTGAAATCAGATTTCTTAAATAGAAAGTCTCAAATTATGTACCACCTGTCCCACTCTACAGCATTTAAGAGTATAAAAATGTTTGTCACCAATCACCCAGTAACAGATCCAGAACAGTTCCACATGTCTACAGATATAGCAGGGTCATGGCAATGCATATCAAACATGTAGGCAGGCAGACACCAACCTTGCACATACACAATACTGCTCAATAAGAGAAAAGGATAAACTCTGCTAAATTGCAGTTATAGTGGTAACATTTAATGCATTACATACACTAGTTAAAATGTGACAACTGTTTTTTAATCAATAGGGATAATAGTCAAACATTCAGGGAGGGATCATTATACCTATTCTACAAGGCCAATCTCAGTTGCAGTTTTTTTTAAGTTAATGGTTAAATTCATGTTTATAAAAACTAGCTGACCCACTGAGTTGCCTTGTACTGCAAATATGCTGAAGATAAAATTTATACATTATTTTGAGAATTAAAATTACGTAAGTTGAAAAATTAATTGATGAGCCACATATAGCAGTTCCCAAATATATTAAAATTTAATATCAAAAGCAGGGCCATCTTTCAATTCGAAACTAATCCAAGGATACTCAGGCAGAACATAAAACATAAAAACAAAGTTATAATAATTTTTGCATACATAAGTCATCATGGAACAGATACATTTTAGGACTCATCTCATGTATATATATACACAATACCGCAAAAACAGGTCAACATAAGTAGTGACTTGATTAATGAAATCATCTATGTATATTGCTGTTATTAAATGGTGGAGTACATTTTACTGACTTAACTGCTGCATTATTCTGTATTTTAGTTCAAGCATATCCGGTAATGAGTTTAGTGGTCCAGGGAAATATATCAATATATTCAAACAATCCTAACAGAATTATATGATTATCGATTACATTGAGATACTATCACATAGACTGGTGGGTTCTATAATGTATCTATTCCATCACTATCATTAACAAAATGCCACTGTAACAAACATGACATGATTTTAAAAGTTGTAGTTGCTATTACATAGTTATGATGGTACTAAGTTTAATTTTCTGAAAACAATATAAAATTGTAATTTTTATTATGGATAATATTACAGTGAACTGTTATTTTCTTGTAATGTACTTGAATTGAAATATATTCTAGAGGACAAAATTAGTCAATACAGAGTCTTTCATAAGTAACGAGTCTATCGAAAAATCAACTATTTTGGATAATTTTTTAAAATGATGTTCATCCCCACGAGAAAGAACCCTTCCCGGTGCCGTACAGTCGATTTGGAAACAAACACCCCCTCCCCCTGCCGCCAGAGGAAGCTACTTATCCATGTGTAATGTGCATTTGATGCCAAGTTAAAATGACCTGGAGCATGGCCTTCTGTACGCCAAGGATAATGGCACACGGCCATGCCTATACACATTGTTGTGATAGACAGGAATGATGAAATGCC
Source organism: Periplaneta americana (assembly GCF_040183065.1). Taxonomy (NCBI): domain Eukaryota; kingdom Metazoa; phylum Arthropoda; class Insecta; order Blattodea; family Blattidae; genus Periplaneta; species Periplaneta americana. The sequence goes on from NC_091122.1 coordinate 58,175,370, forward strand.
ATGCAGCTGCTTAACGTTATTGCAGAAGAAAAAAATTGCTGCCTGGTTTGAATTTGGAAACAGTGTCGCTCAAATTAAGCATTTATTTCGTAGACGAAGTGTTTCCAGGCAGGTGGATAGGTCGCACAGGCCCAATTTGTAGGCCTCCACGATCACCTGATTTGATTCCCCTGGACTTCCTTTTTCTGGGGATTCATCAAGGATCTTGTCTATGCGACTAAGCCATGCACCATTCCTGAATTAGTGGAACAAACTGAACACACATGGTTACACCTGACATGCTCACCAGAGTTGATGAAGAGTTGATACGTTCATCACTTACATTTGTGCATTCAACAGAAACGGAAGACATTTTGAAAACTGTACAACATAATTTGTCAATAACTGAAACTGTTTTTACATTTATGTGTTTTAATAAATGTTTAAAACACTAACCATTCTTCCGTTGAATAGCTCTGGCGGTGAGGGGAGGGGGTGTTTGTTTCCAAATCGACTGTATGGCACAGGGAAGGGTTCTTTCTTGTGAGGATGAACATCATTTAAAAAAATTATCCAAAATAGTTGATTTTTCGATAGACTCGTTACTTATGAAAGATCCTGTAGATTAAATTTCTGTTAACATGATGACTAGACAGGGAGGAACAGGGAATGTAGAATTTTTTTTTAGCCCACGCGCACCTTTCACCAAAAGAAGACCTTCCTCTTTAATCTCTTCTACTATTATGTACATTAATTTTTACAAATTTAAAAGTGATGTAACCGAACAAAGGGGATATTAGTGATTCAGAAAACAACTTCATAAATGTTAGTACAAAATGTTTGTTGGTCACTCAATCTATTTATAGCCCTAAAGCTTCATTTGTATAACATATTAACATAAACTGCTTATAGCTTGATGATTTAATAGTGTGCGAAAACCAGACATGCAGTCATAGGATATTCTTAAAATATCGACACTGCACCAAATTTACAACTTCGCAATATTAAACCATAAAATTTATTTAGTCTTACGTTAAAAAAGTGTAAAATTGTTAAAAAAAAAGGCATATACCTTTGACAGACGGCCTGTTTCAACGCTATGTCACGTCATCCTCAGTGTCTCTTGAACCACTGGTGATCTTGACTCTGTGCTATGTGCAGTTGTCGATGGTAGGGGTGGGGGTGTGTTTTTCCTATGGTGGGGGCTGCTCTGTTTGTGTGTTATGATGTATTATGACGTCGAATAATGTGTGTGTATTGAACTGCAATTGTGTGTTAAGTATATATTGTGGGTATGCTATTGTATTCTTATATATTTCGTACTGTTCTAGGATGTTTAATTGTGAACTTTTTGGTGTGATGTGTAAAATTTCCATATCTGTTTCTATATTATTGTAGTCATGATTATTGTTGATAATGTTGTCTGCATAATTTGATGTGATGTAGGGTTTGGTTATAGCTTTAATATGCTCATTATATCTTGTGTGAAAGGATCTTCCTGTCTGTCCTATGTAAAAATGTGGGCAACTATTGCATTTTAATTTGTAAACTCCAGTTGAATTATATTTATTTGAATATTTAATGTGATTATTTAGGTATTTCTGTGTTGTATTATTTGTTTTGTATGCTATCTTGTACTTTAGTTTTCTGAAAGAAGTTGCAATTTTGTGAGTATTGGTATCGTGATATGTTAATGTTATGTATTTATTCTCGTGTGGTGTTTGTGTTGGTTTGTTCTATTTTTGTTTTGTCTTTTTTATTAGTGTGTCTATTATGTTAGGGTTGTATCCATTGTCTTGTGCTATATATTTTATTGTGTTTAATTCTTCAGTGTAGTTGTCATTGTCGAAGGTATATGCCTTTTTTTTTTTAACAATTTTACACTTTTTTAACGTAAGACTAAGTAAATTTTATGGTTTTAACAAAGTGTTATCGAGAATTTTAATCAATAAGCAATATTAAACAGCAGAAATAAGAATTTAAGAATAAATCACTGAACACGTATGATCATCATAGGGATATATTGTTAATTCAATGAAATGACTGTATACAGAAAAGAAGAATAAACTGATACCTTGTTTTCCTTCGGGCAACCTCAATTACTAGAAATGCGATATTCTTACCTTCATGTGCACAAAAATTACGTATTAAAATCTACAGTAAAAAATGATGCTGCAACTCAGCAGGTCATCTGTTATAAATTTATAAGTCACAGTCTGGTAGGACAAACACTCCAATTATCAGAAAGTTCAGAAAAATTATCTATTCATTAATAATATTATCCGTTACTAATATTAAAATAAACAGTAACATTTATTATTATACATTCCCTCACGCAAACATAAGAATCTCTTTTGAATACTGCTCCCAAAATGTCCAACTGTAATTTTCTTGTTATTACTAATACTTTTCTAAATTTAATAACATATATGTTTTATTTAAGGAAAAATTCGTAATTGTGTTAATAAAATAATATGTGATACTCAGGAAAGGGTTTTACACAAATATTACAAATTCTTTCTCTCTTTTTCTTTTGTTTTTTAACCCAAACTTAAGGAATCAATTAAATTATTCGGCTAACAACAGTTCAACCTACAGACTGTGACATTACATTTCAGACTTTAATTTCTTATAACTGAAGATTTGCTTAATTGTTTATCAGTTAAGTACCAGCAGTACTTGTTTACTGAATGTATAAAATTCCTTTTGCACTACCATATATTGAAACTCTGTTATCTCAGAAAGTACTAGTACAGCAGTGCAGAGATAGAAATTTACAAATATTAGAATATTATAATGTTAAACAAACATTGCTTAAGGGAACTTTCAATATAAGGCATATGTGTGAATCTCTTTTACTTCTTTTAAAGACCAGGCAGACATATAACCAGAAGAGATTTTGATAATCGTATAAAATACTACAGTTTAAGAAAGATGATAATAATAAATCTCAATTGAAACTATGAATTATAAATTTTTCATAAATGTTTATCTTAATCAGTCTCTAGTAGTAAATAAAAACAGTGTTATTCCAAATTTCCAAACTAGCTATTTTAGTATACATGATGAACCATAAGTAATGTTATTAATTTCAAGGGGTTATTCTATGAGATATCTCAAACCAAAAAATTCAATACCATTTTGCTCGTTTTTACTTCCTTTTCGAGAAAAAAATTATTTTATATGAAACATTTCATAGTGCATTTTGGAAAAACTATTGAATTAATTCCCGATATGTTCAGTCAATTTAAGAGAGCAGTGTATTATGATGATAAATGATTGAAAAAAAATTGTAGTTTTGTCCTTTAAATGTGCAGAAATTTTACCTCAACAAATGTAAGTTTTCGTTCTGCAAAGGAATTTTAAAACTTGATGCACTCTGACAACCCTATAAGGTTACTGCTTGCTGGAGAGATGTTGCTCGTGTAATGCGAGAGATGGATGAAACAACGAGAAATGTAAACATAACACACACAATTACTTTTAACGGAAATTTGATTTCTAGTATGTAGATTTACCGGTTACTACTTAAAAAAATTAAAGTGGGAAGTAACTATTTCTAACTGGCTGAAGAAAATGCTTGTAGTACGACAAACAGAGATTTTTTTAATCATTAAGTAAATCTGTATCTTGTTGTCTGGATTATCAGAGATATGGTCCATTCCTACAAGGGTCAATGTGCAAAAAGGTCCCACTTTTGGTAATGTCCACGTTAAAAAAATGTCCATTGTTCAAAAGGTCCTACAGTTATATGTTCCCGGCCTACAAGGTCCAACATACTAAAATGACCTGCATTTTATAAGGACCACTTTCATAAAATGTTCTTTTTCGGAGAAGTCAGTATTCAATTATGTCAGGTTTTAAATGTCCTACAGTTACCTCTTGCTGTCCTTCGTATGTTATTCAGAACCTCCCTCTCTGACTTTTGGAGGATGCAAATGGTTTTCTGTGCCATATTTATGACTCTAAGATTTCCCAAATCTAATAATTAGTCGTACATCTTGCATTACAGTTTTTCCGATCAAAACATCTCCAATATTTTCTGTCACCTTTTTGGTTGTCTTGATGGTAATGGTACAGATTATCGTGGTGTAATAACATTGGTTTGTAACTTTGACTAGAGATAAATTGAGCCATTCTGAAAGTCTATATTTGAATTTGACAGTCCATATTTCAATGCTATGTTAACAATAAACGATTATTATTGAAAACAATATTACATGCGATGTAATTGTGTGGGGCATTTAGTTGAAAGACTTCTTAATGGTTTGACCAATTTTATGTAGAGAATTTTTGTTGTAGTCCTTTTCATTATGTTGACCCTATTATGTGTGGGACATTAAATGTGGGACTATTTGGTTTGGGTCCTTCTTGGTTGGACATTATGTTAGTGGAGACATTTTTTGATGACCTTTTCCTTTTGGAAGCTTTGTCTGTGGTCACCGAATACTTAACTAAAATTAAATTTATTTTTAATTTAGTTCATTTAACGTAAAATAAGCATATTGCATTTTAATTTTTTTTCTTTGGAGTTTTAATGTTTTAAGGGTATATGTACGTGAATGACCACAATTATTATCAGAAAATGCAGACTCTAAATTTCTAAAATTTTATAAGGAAATGAATTCACAATTGGACTAATACTAATAACATTTTTAAGAATTCACTTTTTACTTTAAATTAAATTTTCCAAAATTTAAAAATTTTCACACATATTATTTCATAATTCCACAACCATTAGAGATAGAATTCTGAAATTTTGTACCTTGATTTAACACGAATTTATGCAAAAACTAGACTACAATAATGCCCATTTCTTTGAAAATAGAAAAATTAGGTCACAAAACATTATGTAAATTTTAATATATTTTATATAGGACAAATAAAAAATTAATTGTATTAAAATAAACAACTCTACATGTCTGAGAGTAGTCTACTTTTCAGAAATAAGTATTTATTACATGCAGGAAAAATATTAAAGATGTCAGAAAGACCATAACAATGTTATGGTTACCAAATGATGTAACTGCAGAAAATTTTGTTGTTCTTTTTTTCATACTCTGATAAAACTGGTTTGAAAAATATTAGTAACCCTTTTTATACTTTTATCAGATATTTAAGTTCTAATAAGTCTTGTTGTGGTGCCTTGTAATTTTTGTCCAATTGTGGTTCATTTTCTTATAAAATTTTAGAAATTTAGAGCCTGCAATAATATTTGTGGTCGTTCACGTACATATACCCTTAAAATTTTGTTTTTATAATGTGACATAAGCAACATTATTGTTTATGTTCTATAGAATATTCAATAAATTGAAATGGGAGAGTAGAAATATGTCTTAATCTTTTCAATTTAGTTTGAAATAAGTATATCTTATTGTCTGTGTTTTCTGAACATTTAATTAAAATCAGATTGTAGAGTTTATTTTAATTTTTCCAAGATTTTATTTAACGTGAAATGAGCAGTGTTTATTCTCTGCTCTCTAATACAGTTTAGACACAAAAATTAAATGGTATATCATTTGTATTTTTCTTATGAGTTTAAAAACAATAAACGTAGCATTGACCTTCAACTTCCCTGTTCAAAACAAGCCAGGCAAAGGTGTTGTTCAGAGCAACACAGTCTTATCTACACTCCTTACTGATTACACAGCATTGCAAGATCCTATAATTCATGTATTTCAAAATGCACATTTTTTTGAAAAACTATTCAGAACACAGCAAAATGGTATTTAACTTTCTTGTTGCTCTTTACGAAAGGAATCATCCACCATTACTTACAGTTCACCCTGTATGAAGAGATATTACATTTAGCACATGCTGTTCTCTTAGGGTTGGAAAGACATAGGGAAGAGTCGGGTAGTATCGGACATCGGGTAATATCGAACAGTGAGTTTCTTTCATCTACCACACAATGATAGTACCTGATTGACATGGTTACGTTTCTGTGATGTCGCATAGAGAAACGTAACCATGTCATTCAGGTACTGCCATATGGTGGTAAATGAAAGAAACGCACTGTCCGATATTACCCGACCCTCCCCTAATCATGAATGCCATATAAAACAGTTTATTTCATAATCCAAAAAACTGTTTATTTTACAATTCCATAGCAATGGGTAAATTATGTTTTTTCCAACATGTTACCATCTACCTGGACAGTGCCTACAGATGTTATACGACTGCCTTTAAAGGTTTGTGTAAAGAAAAAGGTACCAGTAAATCAAATTTGATAAAGTTTTCACTGAATGGAACTGTTACTATTAACTTATAGTTTAAGGCAATTGGTTTGGCCGTTGTTATGAAGAAAATTAAATAAATATAAAATCATGCAATTCTTATCAACATATAGTACAGTGTAGAATGTGAAATAATTTCACTTCAAATGAAAGTGGGCAGATTGTAATTCTTAGAAAAAAATTAACTGTATCATTCATTACAAAACGACAAGGAACACATGCTCTGATATAAAGGTTTATTTCATACAACAATCACTATGAGTATAAATTTATGAGCACAAATTCGCAGCAATATTATTGAATGCAATTAAGAATGAAGTGTTTAAAGTATATGCCAGCAAATAATTTACAAGATTACTTAGTAATTTGCAAATCAAATATCGTTATTAATGAGTGTATTTTTGAAGGGAAAAAAGGTGTTCTTAATAATAAACAATTACGTAATGTTCATAAATATCCTATAATTATAAGTAAAAAAATAATAATATTAATAATAATGTATTTGTTGTTAATCATAACATGCATTTCTTCTACAGTTGATTTACCTTGTGTTTCCTCGTTACTGATAACCAAATGTAGAATTCTTGAGCTATTAACTTTACTAGTATAATCAATGACGCATATTTTATAAAAAACAAGGAGTGCTAGTACACTGACAGGCACAAAAAGCGCAACACTTCAATTTTTTTTAATTATGATTTATTACATATTTCTGAATATTATCCTATTCTTTTATGATGCAGAATTAGGTTATAGTCAAATTTAAAATGCTGTTTATGAAAAAAAATTTTTTTTTATAACAATTTAATATAATATCTTTCATCAGTCCTGCCTTATAGCACATTGATACATGCAGAAAATCCTTCAGGATCATGTTGTGCCATTTGCACCATTTACCGGTGATGGTTTTCTGCTGATCCATGACACTGCACACCGGCAAGTAGCCCAATGTATGCAACATGGGGATTCATGTCATGGAATGGCCTGCTCGAAGTTCGGATTTGAATCCTATCGAGCAGCTGTGGGGTAGTCTGGGAAGAAGGATCCGCCAACATTACCCAGACACATTACAACACCTTGTGGGAGGCTCTTGAAGAAGAGTCAGAACTCACTCCTCAGGAGGATATTGCAACTTATATCAGAAGCATTCCTGAGAGGTTGCATGACGTCATTAATGCGAGAGGTGGCAATACACACTTCTAAAGGTAAGAAGAAAGTTTCAGTGAAGTGCAGTAAACAAAAAGTGAAGAGTTAGAGCGAGTAATGAATGAGTTTTCGAAACAAAACAGTGTAAACATTTTGTATTACTTAAGTCCTTCTAGCAAAAATTCAATTAAAGTGTTATAAAAATAAACTTTTTCCCATAAACAGAATTTTAAATCCGACAATAACTTAATACTGCACCATAAAAGAGTAAGATAATATTCAGAAAAATAAAATAAATCTTAATTTTTAAAAAAAATTTAAGTACCGTAAAACAGGGTGACTTGATACACTGGAGGGACTTAATATGTTTTGTTTCATTCTGAAACATCAACCTACAAAACGTATGAAGTTCCCCCAGCATGTCAAGTCACCCTGTTTTACGGTATTGCGTTTTTTATGCCTGTCAGTGTATATTCTATGGTAAGGAACTGGAGGTAATATCAATACTAAAAATAAATATTATGAATATAAACTCCAAAAGATGGATGTTATTATATATCTTATAATATATTATGTATGCACTTTATAATACAAAATACTTAAAATTCATAGACAAAATATATCAACACACAAAAGCAATAAAGAAAATAGTTCACTCTGGAAGTTAAAAATATCGATTAAAAAGAAACTAAAAATAAACACAAGTCTTAAGTAATGTCAATGCCTGAAAGTGGATACATTAGAACATCAGTATACTATAAGGTGAAGAAAAATTCTCTCGGGCACCGGAAATCGAGTTTTCAGCTCTATGTGCTGATGCTTTATCCACTAAGCCACATCGGTAAAGCATCAGCACATAAAGCTGAAAACCTGGGTGCCAGAGAGAATTTTTCCCCGTTATACTCATTCTTCACCACATGGTAATGCAGAATTCCTGCACGGAAATCTGTGTACTTCGGTACATCATAGTAATTCAGTATACTAGCCGAAAATTTTGCAACAAGGATACTTACAAATCAAATATGCATTTTATATATGTATGTATATATATATATATATATATATATATATATATATATATATATATATATATATATGTATTGTAACATAATACAAAATACTTCAGGAAGGAAACTAGATCTTTTAGGGCAAAATCCACACACACGGGGGGGGGGGGAAAAAAAAAAAAAAAAAATGTGGCTACTGTAACCATAATCACTGGACTGTCATTTTCTTTAAAAAAAACTGGAGAGTTTGTTTCATAAAAATAGAGATACCGTTACTTAATACATTTTTAAACTGAAAAGAAGCCATGTAAGGTAACTTGAAATGATTATTACTATCAAACATTCTGCAGATGCATCTTTACTTGAATACTTGAAACATTCTTGTATTCTGAATGCAATCTCCGATTTGTTCAAAGAATAAAAATATGAAAACGATAACAAAGCAAGAAAATTCAGTACTGTACATTACTACTGAATGAACAACTAAGTCAACCAACACAAAAGTAACTTCAAATAACAATATGGCATTGTTTACAGGTCCACAGACTTGCATTTAATACCAAGTGACATAAATTCCTATTCAAAACAATGCACACTTCCCAAGGCTTTTACCGAATGTTTTGAATCAGACCATCTAAAGCTGTATTGGGTAATCTATGACAACCTTCTTACAAATTCTTTGCCATTAGGTAATCCAAAATCTGGTTATGGGTTAACAGTTAATATGTCCATTGTAAAATGTCCACAGCACAAATGTCCATAAACTATAATGTCCACTTTGTCATGACGTCCATATGAAATAAAAGTCCACAAGAAAATGTCCACCAGGATTTAATATCCAGCAATTATATGCCCAAAATACATAAATGTCCAGAAAATATACAAAATTACATTTTATTAAAATTTGTCAATTTTGTGGTTCAACAAATTTCCTGTGCATTTTCAGATGGTAAGATATGGCTCTTATATATTGTTGAATATTGTTGTTTTCTTTGCACTGACCATATCTTCTAACTACAGTGAAACCTGTTCAAGACAGAAGTGACATGGTCCTAATTTTTTTTCCGTTGTGGACAGGTTTCCGTATTAGTCAGGTGTGACATTAAAATGGAATATTTTGTCATTCATATATATGAAAAACAAAATGGCAAGCCGCAAATTGCAAGAAGTACAAAATATTCCATTTAACACTAATCACATTAAATCAGCTTTCTGTCGCTTATTATGTTGGTGAATCATCTTGATTAAAATTTCATTTTCTGTATAAATATTATCGTAACTCACTCATTAGTCATTAAACATTACTAAAGTTTACTAATCTCATTCAATTTAATATCTAACACTATACTCTAATACTGTACTGCATATCACTGCACATTATTAATTAATTGGACTAAGAGCCATCTATTAGAAGCCTTGAATTCTGGTTTATTTAATTTCTTTCCCATTCCAATAGCTTGCTTTGCAGAATAGATCCAGAAATTGGCTTGTTCTTTGAAAGGTCATGAAGAACTCACTCTCACAACAGTTCATTTATTTTCACATAAACAGTGCCTTTATGGTTCCTTTTGTGTCAGCAAAATCAGCCGCAAGCCACTCACTCATTATGATCTTTAATTTAAGTGTCACACCTGAGTTTTCCACAACTGAACTTCAACATTAATTCACATAGACTTTGTTCCTAATTTTCCTTTATCTCGATAACTTTTACTTCATCACTTAATGTTAATGCCACATTTTATTCAACTTTTTTTTTTTTACATGGAAATCACTACACTTGTGCTCTATTTAGCTATGACAGTATACGGGTGTGAAGCATTGAAAATCTTTGAAGGGACTCGTCTGCCTAGTCAACAGGGTAATAAAATTTATGACCGACAGGCCAACACACCCTTGTACCTAAAATTTTGCAAAGAAAACTAGTTTTTATCTCAGTGACCTACATATTTCGTATATTCCTTGAAATTACACGTTGTTTCAAAATATAGTTACAAAATATAGTGTGTCCAAAATATTGTTTCCGTTTTGAACAGTAGCAGACAGTTTCCATTTCCGTGTTGGACAGTTCTGTTTTATTCAGGAAAAATTACACATAATACATACAAATTTCGCCGGGACCAATAAATTGTTCCGAAATAGACAGGATTCCGGATTATTCAGGTTCTGATTTGAACAGGTTTCACTGTATTTTTTTCAATATTCCTCTGATTTGTTGCACCCTGATGTTTTGATGACCAGCCATCACTTGAATGATTAAATTTTCATTGTCATACTGTTCTGATTTTATATTACCCAAAAATCGCCAAATGCTAACATGGTGGGCTGAAACAATATGCTGAAATTTGGAATGGAATCCTTCTATGGAATTATTGGTTCTCTGGAATCCTTGCAGGTTACTTTGAAAATGGTTCCATACTGGTGGTGGATGCAGTGCTCAATGAAGCGTTTTGAAACTTTTCCAATACTGATCTGCATTAACAGTTTGCTTGTTAGTCAGAAAGTCATCACAATATCTTTAGTATCCCGGAAAACTGACCAAAACCTTGGAAATCAAGGGCATGATCCTTAAAATCAATTCATTTTGAATTGTAGTAAACAGTAACCTATGAAAAATGACTTTCGTCGTCATAATACACTGAATAGCTTATTTAAAGGCGATTCAAGTGCTTTGAAACATGTTCCTCAAGCAGATGAGAAGTTGAAACAGTTGGAACACTTGGAACAGTCGGCACTGATGTTGTAAACATATTTTTATGAAACTGTTTCTTTGAAATTGTTATTTTGGAATAGCTTCGTTCATGAAACAGTTATAGTCGAAAGCGTTTCTTAAAAAGAAAAACAGTTTATCCCATCTCTAGTTAAAACACGGTACAAATGTGATTGTTGTTGTTGTTTAGTCAACTGTCCGAAGAAAGGTCTGGACCCCACAAGTAACACCAACAAGACATCACTCATGAGGCAACCAGGCCAGGAGATAATGGAATAGGGTGGCCAGTTCCTTTCCCCCCCTCTATTGCATACATCACCGATTAGCTACATATTACACTAGTCAGATTTCAGGTGCACACAAACAACTGTTCTTCCTCTGACACATATCGTCAAGTGAGATGTACTGCCTGATAATAGATGTACATATCAGTCAGAACCTCAATCAGAGGTGAAAGGTGGTTATCAGTTAGTAATTCAAGAATGGAATGAATATTTCGACACTGTTTCACCAACACAGAAGGTGGTCTTCAATTTTTACGGAAACATTTTGAAGAAAATAGATCAGTGATGAACTGCCCTAGGTCAGGTACATCGTCAGTAAGTGAGGAGACAAAACTTAACGTGTTACAAGCTATTGTATTTGGTGGAAGAATATTGGACGACAAGGGGCAATAGAATGCCACCTAGATCATCAGACCTCACTCCAATGGATTTTTCATTTTGGGGATTGGTTAAAGATATGGTCTACCACATTAGAGGACTCAACATCAGCCATTGATACTGCTTTTCACAACATTGATTCCATGCCACAACTGTGCGAAAAAGTGTGCTTAAGTGTCCAAGATCGTCTTCAGAGATGTGTTGACGCAGAGGGAAAACAATTTGAAAAAACTTTCTATAGTAAATAATCATTAATTAAGGCTGGTTCACAATAAACCAGGAATGAGAACCAGAATGAAAACGAGAAGCAGAGGACGTGAATGTGAAAATTTTTGATTCACAATAAACTGAGAATGCAGACGACTATGCATATCGATATGCATGTCAATAATGATATTTGTAAAGTCGATATTACGCATTCTGGTGTTATTTGTGTATAATTGACCAATGGCGTTCTCTCATGAGTACAAGGCAGCCAACATAAACACAGGTTAACCAACTTCGAAATTTCAACTGAAACATTTCATTAGGTACGGTACTATAAATATGTCCCTGCATCTTTATTAGCACAACCTATTTTAAGTCTACCATAACATAAAATAATTAGAGAAGAAACATTTGTAATAGAACAAAAATGAACACAATAGTAGTTATTGAATTGAAGCATGAATATGTAGTGTGTAATACAACCAATACAGTAATAAAATATGATTCACTTACGATCGGTGTTCAAAGACGCAGCTATTGAAAGCCACGTATTCTCCTTCATTTTTTCATTTTTATACGAGGCGCGCTGCTTATCATAAACATGAGGGTTTTCCTCAACCCTCAAAATTGGAATCTCATCAAATAAAACTTGCTCCATGATGCACAGCACAGAACAAAATAATGCATAGGTTATGTCACGGTCTTCTTGCTACAAAATATACGATGACAAAATAGCTTTTAGATGGCAATAGAATGAATCTAGTGGGCTGTGATCAGAAACGTGAACGCCAAAGTTGAAACTTGGCCAACTCTCCGTTCCTGATCCCGGGCTCCGGCAAACTTTTCGTTAATTGTGAATGCTCACATTTAAATGTACACATTTTAACAATTTTACCGTTTTCGTTTTCGTTCCGATTCTCGTTTCCGGTTTATTGTGAACCAGCCTTTAAGTGAACTGCAGATGGAAAAATGAGTAGTGACTTTTGGCCCACCCTGTATATTGAGCCTCAACGAGGACCCAACTTGTAGGAAATGTGGGATGAATGATAAGTCATAACTTAATATTCTGTTGGTTTGTCCAGGTTTAAGCCATATCAGGCTTTGATATCTCGAAAAACACGTCTCCTGAGGAGATTAAAAAAATTAAACACAGCAACATCGTGAAGCTGGTCATTCACTGTGGTTTGATTTACATAGCAAAACAACATGATAATACAGATGAGCACAAAAGCTTGCAACTGTATGTTTTACTCTGCATCATCAGAATGAAGAAACGAACACATTTTAACAGAATACATCTAAATAAGATAGTCTTTTCATTTGTCATGCATACATGAAACAATTTCTTTTTCTAAGTCATATTCCTTTGATTGAGTAAGAACATGTGAGTATTTATTTTATGAATGTGTGCAAGTCAAATATCATTAAAACTATTGTCCATTCAAATTACCTTACCAGGCTTTCATTAAATGTTTAACACAGCCATAAATACTGTTTTCAAAATTCAAGTTAAAATTCAGAGTCATTCTATCACTATAAACTGTTACGCATATTTTTCCTAGATTGCAGATAAAATTTATACTCTGATCTATATAAAAAATAAAATAAGTTACTTTTGTAAATTAATCAAGTAACTCTTCTTTTATTACTCCTGAGGTTTTCACTTGTATGTTTTTAATAATGGTATTGGTAATACTGCAAGAAAATAGATCTGAAGGTCCTACTCATAAAACATACAATATCAAATTTATGGAAAATTAATTGCGAAAGCTATATCAGTTAAACTTAGCAGAAAGAAGGATCAGACCATAAAAGCAAAACTGGTTTATCTTAATATCTTCTTATGAATAATCGACCATTTTAAATACACAGTTCATTGACGAAGATAAAAGGAAAAATAATTCTCAGCTCTATAAAAGCAACTTCGAAAAAAAAATTGCTGCACACACATTACAAAAGAGCTATTATCTCAAATCCCAAGCACAGATAAAAACATCATACCTAATCATAAAATAACGTAAAATATGTATTATTAAAACATTTTATACAGGTATTTAAACATTTTATTTCCATACCTGGTGCAAATAGCATATGAGTACTTGCTACACAGTATTAGTGGCATTTTTTCACTAAAGTGGCATAAAAAAGTTGTAATAATCATGTAAAAGAGGGCATATTTGCTGCTGCCTTTACTGGTGCCCCTTGAGCTATCAATGTCATATCAAATATTCAATGTATATGACATCAAAGAGTTTACTGAAATTATGTAATCTCTTTTTAATATGCATGTATAGTGTATGTATTTTAAACTTCTATACAGTTACGCAAAAAATAGGCACATCAATTGTAAAGTTAAGTCAAAGAAACTTAAACACGGCTATTTTACAAAGTAAAGTTGTTGCCAATATGAACAGTCATGGACTTTTAAAGAGTTTTGTAATATTTACATCGTATGTCAGTTTTATATTATGAGTGAACATGAACAACTATTATTCCAGCAATTTCTTCTTTAGAACATTTACAAATATTATTAGAAAATTAAAGTGTTTTGCAGGTTTCAGCTTACTATAAAAGTTGTGTATTAAGTAGACCTCGGACTTTTAGGCCGTATTTTCCCCTAATTTTTAACATTCTCCTGCTCCCATATTTTTCTTCTCTTTGAGTACTTTTCTCCCTTATTTTTGCATAAGGTAAAAATCATTATTCTAAACATTTGATTTTGCCGTGAATGATGATTGTTTATTTGATGAACTTTGTTGTTTAAGATATGCTTTAAAATGTGCAGTCTTTGTAGAAGGTAATGCTTGCCAGAAATGGATTTTAGTGCTCACCTGTTTTAAAATCAAACAATATTAATATTATAAATTTGGAAAAACTGGCTAGTTTGTTGTAATCTTATCAAGTAGTAATGCTCATACATGGAGGATGTTTTATCTGATGAACAACAATTGGACATATATTCAAAACAGGAACACAACACATCTATTAAAATCAGAGCTGCAAACTGCAGTCGACTTCAACTATTACACAAGACAAAATCTGTCTCAAAATATATTTAATTTAAGCCTAGCTGCCGAAATGTAGAATAAAGTCGTTTTTAGTAACTGAACGGAATAATTTGCTGATTTTCTATATAAAATTTTGTCGATTTCTTAGTCTCCCATATTTCCTTCAAAAAAAGCTGGCAACCTTAATGATGCCTATGATAATTTTTCCACAGTTTGGTGGTGAATAATATGAAGAGCATAAATTCTGGAAAGTAATATTAAATTACTTCCAAATCATTATTTATTTCCTCTAAAATGAACTATTAACCGACACTACATATGTATTTTAATTTTTTCCTTGAAAGCAACTGTTTAAATTTTCCAACTCTTTTCTTCTCTTTTAATAGCTCGGATTGCAGTACATTATTATTATTACTATTATTATTATTATTATTATTATTATTATTATTAATTTTTTTTTAATTTTCGGGATTTAATGTTTGTCGTTTATTTGAAAGAATAAATAATCTCGTATGCTGAAATAGGTCTCTCAACAGACACTTATGTGCAAATTTAAACTTATGTACAATATTATCCTCTCCATTCATAACATCTGAGACTCTGCATTGAATTGCAGTCACGATCTATCTTTTTTTTTTTATTGGGTTATTTTACGAAGCTGTATCAACATCTAGGTTATTTAGCGTCTGAATGAAATGAAGGTGATAATGCCGATGAAATGAATCTGGGGTCCAGCACCGAAAGTTACCCAGCATTTGCTCGTATTGGATTGAGGGAAACCCCCGGAAAAAACCTCAACCAGGTAACTTGCCCCAACTGGGATTCGAACCCGGGCCACCCGGTTTCGCGGCCAGAAGCGCTGACCATTAAGCTTACTCCACAGATGTGGATGGATCTATCTTTTATAGCACATTATTCCACTTGTCCTTACCTTTTTTCACAAACTATTTCTAACTTCTGTTTTCTTAATTAGAGAAATTTGTTTTGGAAAGTGTTTTCCATTTGCTTCAAGTCTGGTTATGTACTGACACAGAAAGGAAAAATTAGAACTACACTAGCTACCTCTTCTAATCATTCGGCATAATATGCAAGAATCTAGGTACTCAAGCAAGTGCCTATTGGTTGTGGGGGAAGACCAATTGAAGGAAGGGCTTGTTAGAACATTGCTATCCTAAATGGAGATTTACAAAATACTCTCTTCACCTACCACTTACTCATATGGACAAACTTGCATCAACTGAATAACAAGGGCAGCAACTTCTATTCGTGGTTCAAGGCAATAAATAACTTGCTCCTCATGTCAAACACTCAAATACTCTTGAAGAATGTAACATTATTAATGTTCAAGCTTCTTTACATATTTAATCAGCTAAAGTTCCGTAAATTATTTTTTACTTGCAATTATTTTCATAAAATACGCGATTTTATGTTCCAAAATCAAAATACATTGTAATGAATAAGATAGGCATTTTTAGGCACAATAAAACTGTTTACAGCAGTATTGATTTTACTTTAAACGTGAAAATACATTAATGGTTTTTCCTTACTCATTTAGAAAAAAAAATAGGCATTCATCCTAAAATCCAAGATGTATAAACGTATTTCAGGGGGAATAATCATAACCTGTATTTCAAATAAATGACCCAGAGAAAGTCACAATAAAACTGTTTACAGCAGTACTGATTTTACTTGAAACGTGAAAATACATTAATGGTTTTTGCTTACTCATTTAGAAAAAAAAATAGGCAATCATCCTAAAATCCGAGGTCTATAATAACGTATTTCAGGGGGAATAATCATAACCTGTACCGGTATTTCAAATAAATGTCTCAGAGAAAGTCACAATAAAACTGTTTACACAGTTCTGATTTTACTTGAAACGTGAAAATAAATTAATGGATTTTGCTTCTCATTTAGAAAAAAAAAAAGCATTCATCTTAAAATCCGAGATCTATAATAACGTATTTTAGGGGGAATAATCATAACCTATATTTCAAATAAATGTCCCAGAGAAAGTCACAATAAAACTGTTTACAGCAGTACTGATTTTACTTGAAACGTGAAAATACATTAATGGTTTTTGCTTACTCATTTAAAAAAAATAGGCATTCATCCTAAAATCCGAGGTCTATAATAACGTATTTCAGGGGGAATAATCATAACCTATATTTCAAATAAATGTCCCAGAGAAAGTCACAAAAACCAGGAACAAGCAACTAAAGGAGATAAACACAAATTTCATACAGTATACGATTTTACCAACACAATTTTTTAAAATTCAAGTTCAAATTTAAATGTATACCATTACTATATTTGTTTGGTATATGAAACAGCATTTATCAAGAAAAGCTTTTGACAAAACACAGCTGAAATCATGAATTTTAAATAAAACAGAACCTTTCAGATTAAAAAGTAGACGTAAATTTTATATATTCTGATAATGCAAGAACAACAAACAATAACACATTACTTCTCAGTGTTTTTAATAATCTCGAGCTGAGGTATATTTTACAGAATGAACTATTACCTCTTTTATATCAGAAGGCAATAATGGAGAGCAAACGAAGCAGTCCGACAGCACATACATACCATACTTCACAAAATTTCAATGAAACTCAATGATGTCATTCATATAAGCAATTAAATATTCAAGCAAGCACAGTGAATACATTAAAGCTACACTTCTAATCTCAATTAGTATGTGAAATAAACCATATATACTCAATTTTAATGCACTCTAATTTATTAAATCAATTAAATTAAGAATTTAAAAAATAGTGTTTTTTTTTTAAGATAAGTTGTACAAAGTGTAACTGAATGATTTTTTCAAAATTTGGGGGGATATGGAGGGTGATACGGTGAAGATTTTTCACCAAGGAACCCATTACCAGAAATGAGAACTGGAGTATCTACAGCACTGTGAGATGTTGCTTTTCCTGTTCTTGAGATGGCGAACTTTCTACGCATTCAGTAGACTAAATAGAACATCAGAGTAGTTTGAACAACTTCACTGACTTTCACATTTATAATAAATGTTCAAAGTGATGACTGCCAACTTCGTTACATAGCATACAATGACGAACTGTTTTGTCTTAAGGTACGGTCACACGTCGCTACTTTTGCAGCGCTGCAGTACAAAAAACTGCGCATCAGCATCATGATGCTGGGTGGGCACCGGTCCCATACACTGGCCGAAATTTCATGACAAAATTTCTTCCCTCACGAGGACTCGAACCAGCACGCATTCTGTAACGCGGGTCCTAGGCAAGATGTCTTAGACCGCGACACTATGGCACGGGACATACAATTAGTATGAACAGCTAATTATGTATTTTAGAATGTAGGCTTTCACGGCCGGCGTTGATAGGATTCGTATTTTCCAGGCTAGAGGGCCATGGTCTGTCGGTGTTACAACCAAATGTTTCATCCACTACTCTGAAGATGTCCACTGGAGTAATGGACGAAACATTTGGTTGTAACAACGAAAGACCACGGCCCCTTAGCCCGGAAAATACGCATCCTAATCTTGTATTTGTCTATCTGCTATGGAGATCTAACAATGTGCGTAGTTTAAGGGAAGCTTAACACAATCTAACTTCCGAGTAAATTATTATTTGATAATTTCTGATCTCATTTTTAAAAACTTAAAATGCATTTCATACATGTTATGCAAGACAAATAATTCAAGGAAATATGAAAACTGTAGTGAACTGATTGGACGGCATTGCATACACTTTAAAAGATAAAATATGTGAATACTAATGGATAAGCTTCCTTTTTTAAATTATTTTCTATCGTTTATGAATTTTATGTACATAATATACACATGATTTTAAAGAATGACTTGTCCACTACTTTATTTATGTAATATATATGATATGACGTTAATTTCTAGGACCCTGTATCAATATAACAAATGAATATGTGAAATATCACCTTATCATTATGACTTGAGCAAAAATATTAATAAAGTAATTATGTTCCATTTTGGCACTTCAATAATGGCTAACATTTTCTACTCTGAAGTAAAACTCTAACTACATTGGAGGAACTTGAATCTCAGTTTCATATTATTCTCTTTAAATTATAAATCTCAGTTATTACACTACTACAAGATCATTCTGAACACGAATAAATAAATTACTTCAACAGAGGCAAAATATTAATTTAAAATTGTTTTCAGATTTCTGCACCTAGTATTACGAACATTATCACCATCATTACTATTACTTTCAATATTAGACCTATTTACTTAGTTGAGTCTCATCTCAAGCCGGTTTAAACAATTTATTGAGTGAAATCTACATGAGTAGCTATCTCAGTTAAGAGTTTGTCATATATGAGCACAAGTCTGTTTCCACCACTTTAAAGGTTAGGGATCGTTAAAAGTAAGTCTTTTGTGTAGCAAGTAACAGAATTTTTATGCTTTTAAAAATTAAAAATTTGTGTTTCAAAATTTATTTTTCTCAGCCATATTTCAAATTACAAATATAGTAGTTATCATTAGTCATCTAGACCAATATTTCTCAACCACTGAACACTATGTTCACTCCTACCAAGCCAAGAAAGGCTGTTCATTCTTTTAATCAGTTATTTATAATAATAATAAATTTAGCTTCCCTTATGAAAAGGTTGCCAGATTTGACACAGCGTATTACATATAATTTGGAAACACACCTAAAAGGTAAAATGATATACATTTGAAACAGTTAGGGAATCGAATATGCAAAATGTCAGAAAAATTTACACCTAAGTAGCGTTTGTGCTCATTTACAGTTAAGAAAGGGGGGGGGGGAAATATCAGATAGGTTAGAATGATTTGAATGTCATATACCGCGAGAAAAATAATAGTACGGATTGACTGGCATTGATATCTAAACCAATCAACAGTCATCGGTTAAGATAACTTGAAATTTCCATTATCACGCCCATACAAATGATTTCTCAATATCTGAACCGATCCTTTGAGGGCACTAATGGCTATTTCCTTCACAATGCTGTGTGTTAGGCCCAGGTTTTTACATTTGTTGGCAAAGAAGGAGGGTATGGTACCTCGTGCTCCCACCATCAGACCTATCACATCAATGTGGGACAGGCTATATTTATCTTTATAGAATGGGATTGTTGGTTCATAGATCCGTTTCTTTTCACTGTCCACATCATGCGGTTGATCTGCGTGTGTCTCAAATCTGATGGTGGGATCGAGAATGTATGCCGAGTTGTTCTTAATGGCAATGATATCAATTCACCGAACACTTCCTTGTGTGGTTAGTCCCTGCACCTCTTGATGGACTGTAAACCCTACTTCCTTCAGCGCCCCGGCCAGCATAGGACAGATAGCATGGTGATGGATGTTGCGAAGGGCCTCACTATAGGGGCAGAAGCCAAGGATATGGGAAAGAGTTTCAATCTCGCAGAGACAGCGCCTACAGCGGGTACACTGTATCAACTCTTAGGTTATCAACTACTACTACTACTCTTCTGCCGTTCTTACTAAAATGTGAAGGTAAACAAAAGAAAGAGACAATTAATGTATTCCATCGCAAGGTGCCACTTTCTCTAAGATTTTTATGAGAGAAATTAGTCTTTCCAGCATTTCAATGGTCGTCCAATAATTCTACCATTATAACTATAAATTCTGTATTTCTTTAGGTATTGTGTTGGGACTCATTCTCATTACATGACTTAGCCAAGTTTTCCTGATACTAATAACTTCTCACAAAGAAAGGGCGACATCTGCCTGACAAACCAGGTGACCATTCAGATCCATATTACAGTACAACACAAGAATTTAATGTAACTACACTAGACGGCATTTCGGAAGGCGGTCAGCTGCTATATGTGCTGTAGCATTTCTGTATGTGACATCATAAGCTTGTACAGTAGAACCAACCAGAATCAGTCTGTAACATACTTCCCGAGGTCGTTTGTTCATGTGTGAGTGTTTCAATACATTGAATAAGTAAAACTAACATTTACTGTGTGTATATGATAAATAAATGGAAGAAGAGACTGTAAAAAGACAAGCATTGCACAGGCAGGCGCAGAAAATAGTGTTTAAGGCGTATAATTATTTTAAAAACGTTGATGAGCACAACGCTGCCGGCCATCTTGATGCTGGCTGCAATGTTGCCAACGAGCAAGAAACGATTGCAGAAGCATGCGGTGTGGGATTGAGAAACGTGCAAAGAATATTGTTAGTGAAGGAAACAGGGTTTGTTTGGTGTCATGCTTACAGTAATCAACGGCTAAGGTCATTACTGTCTTTTGATAATTTAAATTCTCTCCTTCGCTAATTGTATTGCACGCGCACGTGAAGTACAATGTGGCAATGTTGTACGCTGCCTTGCTCTCTCTATCTGTCTCTCTCGACGCAAACGCTAGCAGACTACCGCCTTCCGAATTGCTGTCGACTCTAATTAACATGAAAATGGTACTAATTTGGAAACTAAAACAGTAACAATTTCGAAACATTTACAACACTCAGTTTATCGCATTGCACTCTACGCAGTAAGATGCTTAATAAGTTTGTTTTTGAATACTGTTAAATTCCGATAGTCTCTATGTCATTGGGCAGGGTATTCCACAAGCGTAATAGCGAGACAGTGAATGGTGATGAATACGATGATGTCAGATGTGTTGGTATGGCTGGTATGAGGCTGTCTTGCGTGCATGTGTAGAGATTGTGATACGATGATAGGTTTACTAATTATTACTTATTTTTTAAAATACCGGTAATTACATTTTCCACTTTCAGTTTTTATTTCTTCATTTGTTTTGTAATTTGAATTCTACCGTTCCTACTAATTTCTTTTGTTGAGCTGTCAAGAGTCCATATTTGGAAGCTGTACAATAATGTAGGAAAAATAGTATTTCGTGAAATTTTCAAAACTTCGTAATTTTTTTTCGAGTTAGAGCCATTTTAATAAACTATCGCATCTTTCTCACTCACGCATTTAAGTTCTCACTGTTCCTGCACTTACCGCCAAATTTAAATGCCTGCCATTGGCAAAAGATTAAAACATTCCCTTATGTAATGATTAATAATGAAGAATTTTCAGGCCTGTGAAATTGCAAAGGTTGAGAAATACTGATTTTGATAACTGTACCATGAATATAGACTGATAATTTCTAGGTCACCCATTCCAAAGGTAATTTTCATTTGCTCTTGTGTCTTGAAATTATTATGGATGCTGATATCTCTATGTTAACAGTTAAAATCTCTTTGGTTTAGTCTCAGTGAAACTTACGAAAAAAAAAAGAGTTATGTGTGTTCCTGAAGTATTCTTCAAAATAATTTATCTTTACAATTGAGTACATATGGTTTAAAAAATATGAATGAGAGTTATGAATAAAATATAATATGAAATCTATCTAAATGCAGAGTCTAAGCACCAGACAAAATAACATTTCATCTTCTGTTTTAACATAGACCTACCCAATGTAATGAAATAAGCATTTAATACTAATACAGTCTTCTAAATTTCCCATCAATAACTGCACAATCATCAGATATCATCGTCTTCACTGTTAGGATTACTTATAACGAGGTGCCTGTGTAAATGCTCTCCATCATCACCTCTACCACTGGAATTCTGGTACGACCGACCATCACCGAAACCACCAACCAGACTACTCAATCCCTTAAAGCCACCTCTAGCACTGTGACGATATCCATGCGACTGACACTGAAGCACCACTCCCAGATCATTCCCACTAAAGGAACGACTCATTCTTTTAGCTTTGTCATTGTCCCCTCGTGCACCACCACCATCCACAGCACTAGGGCCTCTGGTCCCTACACCGTAATTTCTATACTGCTCTGGCTTGACCCAGCCCTGGCCCGCAGACTCGTTAACGTGTCTGGAGCACTGCCGGCTCTCGTTACCATACCCACATGCTCTGTTAACTATGTGCCTCCCCAGTCCGTCACCCCCCATGCTAACAATTCCACTTCCGGCTAGAGGCAAAGCAGATACAATGTCTCGGTAAGCACCAATACCTCGCTGAGGCTCTCTATACGCACCGTCAAGCGATGGGGAGGCTGCTGCCTGGCCTAGCAGCAGGTTGCTGTTGCTGTGGCTGCTGCGAGGTGGCTGTGACTGCGGTTGTGTCACCTGCTGCTGCGCCTGCTGCTGCTGTTGCTGCTGAAGGTGCACAGGGACTAAGTTGTGTGTGGAGCCTGATGCTTCGCTCACCAGACTCCCTGTCTGACTTATACCATTCTGAAGAATAAAAACAGGCAATGGCTAAACTTTCACACCTTAACTCATACTGACTAGATGAGAAAGCTAAATACAGTCAACTCCGGTTATAGTGAACCTCTGCGGACCAGCATATTTCATTCACTATATCCGAGGTTCACTAAACTGAAGTGTCTGTTTTTATACTACTGACGTTGCTATACAATAGTACATTATGCAACGAGCCTATAATGGTAGTAATTAATATACTCTAATCCTTCTTGTATTTACCCATTGGTCATCACTCTACTCCATTTTACAAAACAAAACACTTTTTCTTCCTATTCTTCTAATAACCTCTTTTAAAAGAGTTAGAACTAATCCTTCCTTTACCCCTCACTGCGTACACTATTCTCTTTAACATGTTTCAAGCTGTCCAGGAAGCTGAACAAATCCTTTGTCTTTCAATGGACTTAAGGAGTAGAAGGTTTGAGATTTTGTTCTGAACATATTCTTGAAAGTTTATAGGAGGAAGGGTTTCCTAAATTACCATTTTGGCCATTTTAAAATTACATTTTCTTGGGGACAGTCTAGTTTTAGGTTCACTATCGAAACTTGGATCTAATCTAGCCATGTAGGTAGGAGGCACTACGGATTTCGCACTTCTTCCCACTAGAGGTATGCTACTGTGTACTCGGCCTTGGAAGTTCCCAGGGTTCACCTTTACAAAGATGCGGGAGGAAGAGTTGAAGACCATTATACTCTAATCCTTCTTGTATTTACCCATTGGTCATCACTCTACTCCATTTTACAAAACAAAACACTTTTTCTTCCTATTCTTCTAATAACCTCTTTTAAAGGAGTCAGGACTAATCCTTCCTTTATCCCTCACTGCGTACACTATTCCCTTTAACATGTTTCAAGCTGTCCAGGAAGATGAACAAATCCTTTGTATTTCAATGGACTTAAGGAGTAGAAGGTTTGAGATTTTGTTCGGAACATATTCTTGTAAGTTTATAGGAGAAAGGGTTTCCTAAATTACCATTTTGGCCATTTTTGAAATCACATGTTCTTGGGGACGTTCTAGTTTTAGGTTCACTATAACCGAAGTGAGGGTTCACTATAAATGGAAATATTAATGTACTTTTTAATGCATGCGGGTCGGGACGAACAATTTAGGTTCACTATAGCCGAATGTTCCCTATAACCGAGTTCAATACATCCAGAGCTGACTGTATAACTGTAAAGTATCCTCTACATAATCTGAATTGGCCTCATTTTCTGATCGGTTTTGGTGGACAGTGTGCCTTTGCCCATGCAGAGTACACAGCGATACCTGGACGAGATATTTATAGACTGTATTTACTCGCGTTTAACTCGCCCTTGCGTATATCTCGCATCCTATTTTCTAAGTGTGAAATTAAGGGAAAACAATCCCCTCATACATCTTGCATTAATTTCTTGGCAATGCTAGTTTGAGATAGTTTCCACAGGCACTTAGCAGAAGACACGAAGAAGTGCCTTGAAGGAATAAAAACGGACTTAGTTACGATTCCTGGTGGACTCACACATTGTCTAGATGTTTCTGTGAACAAGCTCTTTAAGGACAACATACAAAAATTGTACACTAATTAGATGGCGAATGGTGGACATGAGTTGATGTTTGTGGGCAAAATAAAGAGACTGTCAGTTGAATTCATGTGCGATTGGATTACACAGGCGTGGCTATACTATCGACAGAGTCATTGTCAAAAGTTTCTGAGAAAACAGAGATAGCAAAAGTGCTAGATGGGAGTTGAGATGATGCTGTACGGACTGACGACAATGAACATGATGCATGAGAGGGCAAGAGTAGTTTGCAGTTTGGCAGCAGTGACAACAGTGACGATGAATAAGATGAGGACGCCAGTCTCCATATTAGATTTGTTAGCTGTATGCGGATGTAAGAATAAATAAGCATAATGTGTCTTAAATTATTTGTTTTTCAACAAAATCTTTCACACACGAAAATCTTTGCATATAACACGCACCAGATTGTTTTTCCGTACTTTCGGTAAAAAAAAAATGCGTAAGTTCCTCTTTTGCGTAATTACACACCACAAGATTTTTAGGACATACTTTCTGAATTTTATTTTTCTCGCATCTTACCAGTGGCGTATACTGGTTTAAAGGTCTGGGCTACCACTGACCCTATTATTACACAAAATATATTTTAAAATCCCTATAATAAAATTCCTTACCTATTTATATGTGAATCCCAGACGTCTTGATTGGGACGAAAATACTTTGATAACTTCGTCATTGAAATTACAGTTGGGCCGCTTGCGAAGTTTCTGTAGAAATGACTTTTCAATGGACATCAGTGCCAAGCCGGATAAACGTTCTTGTGTATGAGTTGATCTGCAGTAGGATTTTATTCGCTTCAACGCACAAAATGTTCTTTCTACCGATGCTGACGTAGCTGGTATTGTCACAATTAATGTTGCCAATTTAAGGACTTCAGGAATAACTTGGTTCAGCTGGTTTTCATATATGGCAGATAATATTTCATGGATAGGTTTGTTCGAAAAATCAAAGGCCTCTGCTGAATATATTACGCTTAATTTATTTTTCAAACGTACTTGATCAAAGTGACTGTTATAGGACTGAAATAATTTGTTTTAGTGCCTCATTCGGGAAGTTTTCTCTATAAGCAAAAAATTTTTGAGAATCTACAAGATGTGTGAACTGAAGCTTTCCATAATCAGAAAATCTGTCAGTAATTTCCATGTGCATACGATCTAGTATGCTGTAGTACAGCTGCCTGTATTTCAATTCATCATCTCTTTTTCTTCGCTTTAATGGTGGTTCCATTGTATTGGCTGAAGAATTTTCATTTTCCATATTACTCCATATGGACGGAAACCCACTACGTCTGAACTCGGATATAGTATTTTTTAACTTTGATACCTCTCGCAAGCAGTATGCAATGTCTAGACTTTTTGTCTGAAGAATATTGTAGAGCACATCTGTATGTGCGAACACTCTAGCATAGACTTCAAGAAGAAATATATTCTGAAACTGTGTGAAAAAATACAAATATCCTTGAGCCTGCACAATTACATCATCATCCCAGTTTTCTTCAGAGTCATTACAAATGATATTTTCAAAGAAAGCAGTCAGTTATTCTCTGTATTCCTTTACTGTATTTACAAGCCGAGATGTAAAATTCCACCTAGTTGGTGCTATTTTTGGGAGTTTCTTTTTCATAAATTCCTTGAGTTTTTCTGATCTTTTAGGAGATTATGAGAAAAATGCAGCTAAACCCGACAGTGTTTTGAAAAAAAATGCGGCATTCTGGAATGGATGAAGTAGTTTGTTGCAAAACTAAATTGAGAACATGGCTGTAACAATGGACAAATAGTGCTTGAGGATACTTTTCTTGAACTTTTGTTTTTAAGCCATTAATATTTCCCGCCATAACTGAAGCACCATCGTATGTCTGTGCAATTAACTTATTGCCGACATTGTATTCTGCTATAACACCTTCCACATGCTGAAACAAAGCAGCAGCAGTTTTGGCCGAACTGACATTTGTGAATCCTATAAACCGTTCTTGAACATTGGCAGTACTGTCGACGTATCTTAAAACAGTGGACAATTGACTCTGATTAGAGCAGTCACTTGTTTCATCAACAACAATGGCCACAAAAGGTGCTTCTTCTATTTCAGATTTTATGTTCTTTATCATAACCCCACTTATAGCAAATATTAAGTCATTCTGAATTGCGGGAGAAGTACCACGGAATACTCTTGAACTCTCAAGATGATTGGCCAGTAAATGATCAAATTCACTTAAGGAACTTAAATATTCAATACAATTTCCTCTATTGTCTGATTCCACACTCTCATTATGACCCCGAAAAGCCAATTCTTGTTTTCCTAGAAAGCAGACTGCGTTAATAAGACGCAGTAAAATCTCCCAATTTTTTTTCACAAGAGCATTGTGTTGGTTGATGTGTAGAGCTTTTTGCTTATCTAGCTGTAAATCAATTCTTGTCTTCCCAAAGTTTGCAAAGTTCATGCTACTATAAATATGAGCTTTTGATTTGTCGTGTTTTAGGACTGCCGTTCGAAGGGAGTTCATATTAGAAAACCTCTCTTTTGACCACACATTAGTTTCGCGGCTAAATAACAAACATGGCCAGCAAAATAGTTTAGACAGTTTAGAACTACCACACAACCAATTCCACTTACCATATGATGTTGAAGTGTTTTTCTTTTACGTTCATGGACAAATTTAACTCAGGAGTTGGTCTTTTCATTTTCACAATTTCAACTTTCTCGTTGTATGTATGACAGTTAAAAGACACTTTTAATAAACCTTCTATTACACAGTCATTTTCAACACAAACCTCTCCAGAAACTTGTTCTGCCATATTTTTCACAATATCACTTAATTGGGAAATTAAAAACTTAATAATTCACAATTAATATAACTCTTAGACACTCGAACAAATCACAAATTTAAAATACTGAACTGCAAGAACACAATCACATTCAGAGCTAGCGTACTAAGCGTATTGTTGCTTTGCGCCTTCGAAGAAACCGATCACGAGAGCGGCAACTCACCCGGCCTACACTGGACGATAGAAACAGAAGGGAACGGGGGACGGGCAGTTGTGCGACAGGACAGGACAGCATGCGTGGTACGGTCACAGGCTACCCCTCGTAGCAGCAGTTTCTCCAGCGATGCCGCCTTCACAACTTGTTTCTTTTCGAGAGCAGAGAGCACATATAAATCTAACAATTACTTTAATTTTAATTACTGTGGTAAAACTAATAATACAAAATTATTACATTATGTTATATTATAAACTTTTTCTTTTGTAATTTGCTTGGGCTACCGCCGGTAGCCCCGGTAGTCCGCAAAATACGCCCCTGCATCTTACATGAAGAAAATGGCCAACCCTTGCACTTCAAGACCATTTTTCGTGAACTGCAAGAACTGTACAAATACCATTATGCATAGCAAAACCAAGGTCATTAACCATCCCTTCCCATTACCTGCTACCCCCTCCCTCGCTCTGGGCAGGACCAGAGGTAAGAAAATAACAATTGATTAATCAGTATTGCTGCTGCTTTAGAACTTGAACACAGCACGAAATATGAAGAAAAGACTCAAAACTGATCAAATTGTGCATTATTTTAGTTATTTGGTATTGAATATTAACTTTATTAGTAAGGAAAGTTGTTTAGTCAACTGTCCGAAGACAGGTTGGAACCTCATAAGGCATCACTCTTGAAGCAACTAATCCAGGAGATAATGGGGTAGGGTGGCCAGTTTTTCCCCCTCTATTGCATACATTGCCGATTAGCTACATATTACACTAGTCAAACTTCAGATGTATACAAACAATTCTTCTTCTTTTGACATATAACGTCAATTGAGATTACTGCCTGATAATAGTTGTACATATCAGCCAGAACTTCAATCAGAGGTATTAAAAGAAATGTTGTTGTTGTTGTTTTCTAATGCCAGGCGTTTGACAATAAAGTCATTTGACCTCTTGCACTCCAATATTTTTCAAAGATATTATCATGACCAGCCAATGAAGCACAGATTTTGAGGTGTTCCGAATCCATTTCTTGGTTTGAGTTGCACAATGGACAGTTAGGGGACTGATATATTCCAATTCTATGCAGGTGTTTAGCCAAACAATCATGGCCTGTTGACAATCTAAATGCAGCTACAGACGATTTTCGTGGTAAATCGGGAATTAACTGTGGATTTTGATGAAGAGAGTTCCATTTTTTCCCTTGGGATTGTGTTATCAAATTTTGTTTGTTGAAGTCTAAGTATGTAGATTTAATAAATCTCTTCACAGAGTAATACATAGATTTAGTAACAGGTCTGTAAGTAGCAGTGCTGCCCTTCTTTGCTAAAGCATCTGCATTCTCGTTTCCCAGGATTCCACAGTGGGATGGTATCCATTGGAATACAATTCTTTTATTGAGTGATATTAATTGAGAGGGCATTTTAGTTATTTCTACTGTTTGAGATGAAGGTGTGTGTTTAGAGACGATTGATAGAATAGCTGCTTTGGAGTCTGACAATATAACTGCATTCCTAAATTTATTGATGTGGCATAGAAGATTCCTGAGACATTCACTTATTGCAATGATTTCACTATCAAAACTTGTTGTTCCATATCCAAGTGATCTATAAAGTGAGAAGAGACAGCACGTAACACCTGCACCGGTACCTTGTTCTCTGGAGATCAAGGATCCGTCGGTGTATAAATGAAGCCAGTTTTATGGAGGGTACCTAATATTAATTTTTATTAATTAAAAGAAATGTTCAACGTTCTTTAACACTAGTTTATTCCCACTTTTTTTTTTGTAGTAGTCATCACGTAATCCCCCCCCCCCCTCGATTTTGGCCTGTAATTTTTTAAGAAAAAAGGGAGATAATTATGTGATTTAACACAATACTTGCATTTCCTTTCACCTCACACTTCTTTACCATCTTCTTTCATCTGCGATAAACTGTGAAATTGAGCACAAAATGTACATGTTTCTGCACAATATGAGCGAAATTACATGTTATGAGATACTTTTATGTTTTGTAAAAAAAAAAAAAATCAGAATCTATCTAAAGACCTTGCCACATACAGATTCTTACATTTTTTTTTCAAATACTTTAGTCACCCCTCCATGACAGATTTTACAGTATGAATACCTGATACCCTCTTTGTTGTTATCTGTACCATTATTTCGAGATTTCAAGTAATCTCTCTGGTGATAGAATATAGGCTGCCTGTGCGATCTCGTCAATTTAGTGTCCACTCACAACAAAGTTGTTTGTGGTAACAGGTGATTCTGACTGTATAATA
The DNA here is from genome assembly GCF_040183065.1 of Periplaneta americana. Classification (NCBI taxonomy): domain Eukaryota; kingdom Metazoa; phylum Arthropoda; class Insecta; order Blattodea; family Blattidae; genus Periplaneta; species Periplaneta americana. The sequence goes on from NC_091122.1 coordinate 58,205,380, forward strand.
AGATGGATCGAAATAAAATCACACCACATCTTTTGGCATATTTCTTTATGCACACAATTTCACTGTAATTTTATATGTTTCGTTACTTATTTATTATTTTTAGAGTTTTAATTGGAAAAATCTAGAAAATGCACCCATTAACACATTGATAGCACTGAATTTCTATTGCCAAACTTTCCAAAAAATGTTTCATTCGAAAACGCTACAAAATGCTAAATTGTGACACTGAAAGTGCAATAAAATACTAAATCTGATTTTTAAAATGCTAGAATTTTTAATTTTGAGTTGCTAAAATGTACCATCTCTAGTTTGACGCTTATTCCTTCATCTATAAGCTATACCATCGAGGAAAAATGAACTTACCACTGGCTGCACTGTTTTGACAGTGCCGTATGTCTTATTATTTGTTATAACTGCATCCCTGTCTTCGGCAGCTCTGGCTTGCTCAGCAGCAAATTCAGGAGTCACAATACCTCGTCGGTCTGGAAAACAAAAGAAAGAGCATTATAAGCTATGTACATTACATTATATTCTTAACCATCAGCTGTCCATATAAGCCTATGTTAGTATAATGGAAAAGAGTGGATGTTAAAATTAATTCGATACTATTATTCTACAACAGGAAAACATAATCAATCAATATACAGGGTTATTATAAAGTCACTAACATTGTTGAAATTCACAGTCATTCATTCATTCATTCATTCATTCATTCATTCACTCAGTGTTCTGCCCAAGAACAGGTCTTTCACTGCAAACCCAGCTTTCTACAATCTTTTCTATTTTATGCCTTCCTCTTTGTCTCCTCATATGATCCATATATCTTAATGTCGTCTATCATCTGATATCTTTTTCTGCCCAAGCTCTTCTCCCATTCACCATTCCTTCCAATGCATTCTTCAGTAGGCAGTTTCATCTCACCCAGTGACCCAACCAATTCCTTTTCCTGATCAGTTTCAGCATCATTCTTTCTTCACCCACTCTTTCCAACACAGCTTCTGTCTGTCCACTTCACACATTTCATTCTTCTCCAGATCCACCTTTCAAATGCTTCTAGTCACTTCTGTTCACTTCGTCGTAATGATCATATTTCTGCCCCATGTAATGCCACACTCTATACAAAGTATTTCACTAGTCTCTTCCTTAGTTCTTTTTACAGAGGCCCGCAAAAAAATGCACCTTTTTCTATTAAAATATTCCTTGGCCATTGCTATCCTCCTTTTCACTTTCTGGGCAGATCATGTTATTGCTTATTCATATAATATCTAAATAAATTGGATAATCAAGATGAACTAAGTGACTATGGAATGATTGAAAAATGGATATACCGTAGTTATTCTGTGCTAAAACAAATGTTTCCATTGTTATACTAATATTATACCGTAAAATTCTTACAACTCTTCAAAACCGACATCAAGCACTTCTTTCTATCCCTCATCATAGAACATCTTTATACTCATCTTCCTATACTGTAGAAATACCTCGCCTCTGGAATTCATTACCTAATGACATCAGGACCTTATCACAATTCAAAATTAAATTGGAAATTTTCTCTTAGTTAATGTTTTTAGGTATTGCTAGAAGTATTGATTTGTGTTTTTTTTCTTTTTCTTTTTTTAATCTACATTAAAATTTCAAGTTTCTTGTTTATGTTAGTTAATTAGTTAGGATACAATAAATTATGATACTTAATCACTCATTTAAAGTTTGTGTGACTGCAACCTGTGTATATTTTTGTGTGGCTTTACTTTGTTTATAGTGTTTTTTTCTCTCTCTCTTTATTTTTTGTGTAGCTTTATTTTATATATAGTGTATTTTTTTTCTGTTTATTTCAATTATTGTATTTGTATTCCTGGTGTTGTGGAAGAGAAGGCCTGATGGCCTTAACTACACCAGAATAAATAAATAAATAAATAAATAAATAAATAAATAAATAAATAAATAAATAAATAAATAAATAAACTCCCTCGTATCCATGCTACATGCCCTGCCCATCTCAAATGTCTGGATTTAAAGTTCCTAATTATGTCAGGTGAAGAATACAATGCGTGAAGTTCTGCATTGTGTAACAATAATAATAATAATAATAATAATAATAATAATAATAATAATAATAATAATAATAATAATAAAATACTGATCATGTAAACTGTAAACAATTTTAATAAAAACCCCCCACTTCACAAAATCCTGGTACTTTAAACTGAATGAAAGAATTTCCATGTGTCGGATACTTGCTTCAATGCCATTTTATCACACTGACAACTACTGCTAGTCCCACCAGTCGGTCGGGATTACTGTGCTCCAACCACGAAAACATGTCTGAACAAGACATAAGAGCAAGATGTGACATCATACTATGCTACTACTCACTAAGAAAGCAACGAACAGGTAGGTACTAAATCTTAATGCAACAGTACAAGGGTAATGTTTTCAAGTATGATATAGGTGACAGGCTCGTCTTATCCACTGCCAATCACAATCTAGAATCCACCTGTGAGCGATAAATCCCTGTGCATGCCTGGTTGGAGCACTGAACACAATAATGCCATTTTAAAAACGTGTACCTTTCAGATACCATTCCATGTCTTGGAATTTGAAACTCAGTTCTGAATTCTTTTTGAGTCAGAACAGTGCTTCCAGTTTTGAAAAACATTTCCATTGAAAATGTCCATTGATTTATCAAAAAATATGCGATGGTTCATCAAATTGTATAACAAAGGAAATAAATTCTTACCGAGATGAAATTCATCAATTGCTGCATTTTCATTCAACAGTCTACGAAAATCTACCCATATCCATTTGGTCAACTTATGTGATGGGGGCCATTTGACACATATTATTTTCTAAAAGCAAACATATTTATTATCAAAAGTGCCTTCCACTGAAGATAGCCCAAAGGATTGAGTATACAAATGCTCAAATTAAAAAACAAAAAAAAAAAAAACAAAAAAGCAGACGAGATTTTCGTAAATTCTATTGTGTAGATGGTTATTAAAAATTTGAAAGGATCTTTTCAAAATAAATTTTGTAATATCTTCCATCAGTATGATTTGCAGCTTATAATTTTAAATTACATTTAAAAAATTGGGTATTATTTCCTTTGAACTATTTAGAAGACCTATATTACCAATAGCTTTACTCTGTAATTCATATTTTTCTCTCAGGAATGGTAAGGTAAGCTCATATTGATTTCTTCTTCGAGTGTATGTCTATGGCTTGATAGTGTCCCTGTTCAAATCTTACAGTTGGATATAAAATATTCCTTCTTGTGCATTACTTAAATATATGAGTACAGTATATCAACCTCCCAATGGAACCCTCTTAAGCAATACATGTAATTACATCAAAATTCCACTCTTTCCTCCTCAAAAGCATGCAATTAACATCGTAACTAAATCACACAGTTTAAAGTTTGCTTTACCCATATAGTTTACTTTGCATGCATTACTATGTCATTATAAAAATACTTTCAAAACTAACTGTACTCAGTGTCCAACCCTATATTACTGACATTTCTTTGCCAATTGTTAAATAAATACAAAGTATTCGGTCAATACATTTTAATAGTTTCGATTTTGTTTCGCAAATCACAACAATGTAGTTTAATATTTCTGTTTAGTTTTATATTTTAAATGCTTCACATCGTTTGTTCCTGGCTTTCATTTGTTGGAAATAATGTGAAAGATGGCAAAAATCCATTCATGCTTTAAGAAATTCATACTCACGATTTAGGATATTAATAAACAAACACACATTCAAAGTATACAGAAAACCCACAACAACACACACAATACATCCAACCATCCCACACAACACAAACAAGCTTCATTCCAAACAATGGTACACAGACTACTCAACATACCAATGAACCAACAGGATTACAACGAAGAACTAAACACAATCAAATACATAGCACAAGAAAACAGATACAACCCCAACATAATAGACAACATAACACGTAAGACAAAAAAAAACCACAAAAAACAGAAGAATACAACACAAACACAAGAAAACAAAAAATACATCACACTAACATACGAAAACAAAAACACACATAAAATTGCAACCTCATTCAAGAAATTAAATTACAACATCGCATACAGAACAAATAACACTCTACAAAAACATCTCAACACACAAACAACACAAACAAACAAATACAACCACACAGGCGTATACAAACTCAAATGTAACACCTGCAACAACTTCTACATAGGACAGAAAGGCAGATCATTTCAAACACGTTACAAAGAACACATCACAGCCATAACAAAATTACAAAAAACCTCCACATATGCAGAACACATCACAAATGCCAACCACACCTACAGAGACATCAACACAGACATGGAAATACTGCACATTCAACCAAAAAGCCAGAAACTCAATACACTAGAACAATATGAAATATACAGATACACGAAAACACACCCCAACGATATTCTCAACACACAACTCAATTTCAAAACACATACACTCTTTGACTCTACACTACGAATGCACCGACACAGGAAACAAGAGGCGCCAAGACCAACAATGACCAATTCTGAAGATGACCCAAAATAGGTCGAAACATGTTAACAAGGTACGTTAAAATTTAACACAAGAAAGTTCTTATCATACATATTCCGAAGTGATACAGTGTTAAAAGTTGTGTAATCAAGATGTATATTAATAAAGTTGTTCACCAACAAATTTCCTGTACAAGTTTTGGTTTTAAAAGATCAATACTAACACAAATAAGTATTTACTCACCAATAAGACTTGGAGGTGTAGGTCCACATAATACATAAAAACAATTGGCGCACACATTTCCTTGACTATATGGATTAAAACTTTCTTGACCCCGTTTACTGCTGAATGAACCTTTGATCTGAAAAAAAAAGAAGCATAAATTAATAACAATAATAATACTACTACTACTAATAATAATAATAATAATAATGCAAGAAAATCAAAGATGAAAAGAATAAACAAAGCAATTCAAGAAAGAGAACTTGGCATGGGTCAAAGAATGGACTACTCAGCTTGATTGTTGGGAACTGGAATACGTCAACGACATTATAAAATCACAATAATTATGATTATTTTTTAAAACTTCGAGTTCTCCAAGAACTGTAGTACCAAGAAGTAAGTAAGTATATAAATAAATAACAACTAAACACACATTAAAAGACTATTAATCTATTCCCCTGATGGAACAGAATCATACATGGCGGATATGACCAGAAATGTTTAGCTTTACACACGAGACCTGTAAATTCTTGTTCCATGAGCACAAAAGTCACTATTTGGTTCAACTCTCGTCAGTGTTACCACGGTTTGTCTGAATATTAACGTTATGAGAACAAAATACAAAGCTATAATTCAAACCAAAGTAGCTTTGTGGGAATGCCTGCTCACAAGGGCACTCAAAATTGTGCATACAAGTCCCCACGGAAGATAGAAAAATATACGAAATCAGCTGCCCATACCAACTATTGGAGTATGAAAACTAACTTGGAATTTTGCATTAGGAAACAATGGCGCGCACAATGAGTACCTGGGTCATCATCTTCTATAAATTTCCACTCTGTCACGTGATATGTAAAGCATGGTCAAACACAGAGATATATGAGCACTATCTATTCACAGCTATGGCTACTGAATTTATGATAATCTTTTCACTCCAAGCTTCAATTTAGCAACCTTAAAGTTAGTATGGGTAGTCTATTTTAATATTTGTCTATTTGCTGTGGAGATATCTAACTATACACAGTTTGAGGGGAGGTTTCGACATTAAGCTCACTAATAGTTCCCTTGGGAGTGTGTCCTTAGTGTTCAAGTTAATTACCATACTTGCCCTGAGTTTAAAATCCAGCCAAAGGTGATACATTTTAACGACAATAAAACCTTCTTAACATAGTTTCCTTCATGAGAAACTTGAAGACAAATGCTAGAATGTTGCAAATTTATTTATTGCAAATAAAAGAACTTTGATTCTGAGTGAGAGGGATTCAGGTACAAATTATCGATAATTTCTGACCTACTCAATACTCTAGTCTACAAGACATTATTCTTACTGACGAAAAAAACCGTGCGCGTGCATGCACACACGCACCCCCCCCCCCCCAATACATTATAATATACACGTGTTTCGCTGCAATGTTCATATACCATATGTATGAAGATTACAGCTAAACATGTGTATATTATAATGTATGTTGTTGTTGTTTTCTAATGCCAGGCGTTTGACAATAAAGTCATTTGACCTCTTGCACTCCAATATTTTTCAAAGATATTATCATGACCAGCCACTGAAGCACAGATTTTGAGGTGTTCCGAATCCATTTCTTGGTTTGAGTTACACAATGGACAGTTAGGGAACTGATATATTCCAATTCTATGCAGGTGTTTGGTCAAACAATCATGGCCTGTTGCCAATCTAAATGCAGCTACAGACGATTTTCGTGGTAAATCGGGAATTAACTGTGGATTTTGATGCAGAGAGTTCCATTTTTTCCCATGGGATTGTGTTATCAAATTTTGTTTGTTGAAGTCTAAGTATGTAGATTTAATAAATCTTTTCACAGGGTAATATGTAGATTTAGTAACAGGTCTGTAAGTAGCAGTGCTGCCCTTCTTTGCTAAAGCATCCGCATTCTCGTTTCCCAGGATTCCACAGTGGGATGGTATCCATTGGAATACAATTCTTTTATTGAGTGATATTAATTGACAGAGCATTTTAGTTATTTCTGCTGTTTGAGATGGTGTGTGTTTAGACCCTATTGATAGAATAGCTGCTTTGGAGTCGGACAATATAACTGCATTTTTAAATTTACTGATGTGGCATAGAAGATACCTGAGACTTTCACTTATTGCAACGATTTCTCCATCAAAACTTGTTGTTCCATACCCAAGAGATCTATAAAGTGAGAAGAGACAGCACGTGACACCTGCACCAGCACCATATTGGAGTGAAAAATGGCAAGTTGTAGCCGATTTAAGTGAACACCATATTTTAACGTTTTGGTGGCTACTTATATTATAATGTATCAACATTAAGATAGACTCTAATTTATGCAACATATATTGTAATAGGTAGGCTAGGATTAAGATAAATAACATTTCAACATTAAGACAGATTTCAATTTAAATAATATTTGTATAAATTTAAAATTAACTTAAGTTAACATCGAGGTACTCACAGTAGAGAGTATTGTAACTTTAGTAGGTGGATTTATTATAATCATAGGTAGGTAGTAAATAAGTTGAAACATTAGCCATTATTATTATAAAACGACGAATTTTAAAATTGCCAAAATGTCAGAAAAACGTTTGTATATTCAGTAGAATATTCAGAAATTCATATTTTTTAAAGTTCTGCTATATTGTAAATATGTTAGGTACTGTAAACTGGTGTACTGAAATTACAAAGCATGTAGTATTACTATGTAATGGGGCATGCAGTTAATAATAAAAAAACACACACACACACATGGGAGTGGGGAGGGGGGGGAAGCATGGAGGTAAAGTTCCAGGCTTTTTCTTGAACTTAGCACTAAATGAGGTGCTGTGCCAGCACCATGTTCCAAATGTTTTTTTTTTACCCCCAAAAACAACCCGGTACTCAATTTCACACCTCAGGGCAGTTCTGGAAGTTTCGGCAACGAGAAAATCCTGTCACCACATGGGATTGAACCCAGGACTTTTCAATCTGTAGTCAGGTTACTCTACCAATTGAGCTATCCGGCCACCATATAAATGGTAAAAACTGAAAACTGATGCTAAAAATACCGCATGTACCACTCTTATTGTGTTTAATATCTTAAGCCAGGTTTATAAAACTTGTATATTGATAATTTTAAAATAATACTGCTAAATTAGTAATTACACAGAAATCTTGAAATTTTAAAACGAATTTTACTTAAAAATAAAACCACTTTCATGGAGTTCTAGTACTATATGACAAGCATGTCTGAAACTCTGGGAAATATGTGAATGAAACTGCTTGATTCCGCTTCCTTGTCTGCAACCATTTCCTCTCCTGATTCTGTCCTCATTCCGAACCACCTCCCCCTTCTCCCTGAGCCTGACCATCTGCTTCGCTCACAAATTGAGATACTACCTAGTGAAAGTCCATAGTTGTTGATTTGCTAAATCTTTCGCTTTTCTTGTCACTTATGAATCCATGGTGTGAGCATCTGGATATAATATTAATAAAATACATAATAATTACAGATTAAAAAATTAATTTTATTTAAGAATTGCTCAGAATAACTTTGAATATTTGAAGTTATGAAATGTGGCAACATCTAGTTCTTTGGTGTTCTTGTCTTTTCCCTTGGCAAGAGCTTTAGATCTCTTTAATGAGCTGAGATAGGGTGGATTGTGAGTGGTGTGGGGTAGGTTTGCAAAGACAGGGAGCAACACTACCACTAAGCTATTTGGGTAAGGGTTTCAGATTCATTTGTCATATAGTACTAGTTCCATCATCACAGAATGCAAGAAAAGATAAATCTATCTGTTCAATCTATTAGAAGAGTTATTCTCCAGGATTCAGATATGTTTCCCTTTCGTTGCCTTTCTTCAGTCATTGCATAGCTCTGAAACAGTGGATATTCATACAATTGTGATACGGTAAAAAAACACAAAAATTATCTTCTGTGATGAACACAATGAAGTATTAAATCCTAAGAAATAAATGAACACATGTACCAAGAAGTCATTATGTACTGTAAGAGTATTCTAGAAGATGCATGCATCAGCTTCCAACAAGTGAAGAATTCATAACAATACCGCAAATAGTTCTTCTGCAATTTTTCTAATTCTGACATCATTTATGCAAAATCTCCAACTGCCTGGTGAATGCAGTTAGATTGTACATGTACAGCTACCAATCCCATTATGTTAAGTTATGTTATTTTTGCAGCATGCGAATTTAATACTTGTTAATATTAATTTGCAAGTCATCATTAATTAACTCCACTTCCTGTCTCAAGCAGGAAATGGAAAGAAGTGTCAATCCATTTCGTTTGCAAATAATATTTACAATACTCACATCTTCATTAGTAGTTTGGTTAGAAGTGGTAAGGTATGTGTGGAAACCAGCAAGCCCCAACACACTCCATACACTGAAGAAACATACAACTCCAACAATCACACTTGGCGGAGAATCTTTCACAGCTTCCAGAAATGGGTGATCTTCTTTCGTAACTGTGACGAATGCAACATGTAACATATATACAAAGTATTTCATGGAATATAAAACAATACTGGTATTTCAAAAATATATAAATAACAGATTTATTTACAAATTAGGGTGCATACATCTTTCTATAGTATCTAGAGAGGAACAGTATTTACATGGCTCCCAACGACTCAAGAAGAAAAAGTAGGACAATTTTGAAGAGAAAAGTAGGACTTTTAACAAAACAATATGGGCAATATTTCATTATAATATATTTATTTAAAGCCTCACAGGACCCCCTTCCCCCAACAGGCGATTCAATCAGCACTATAAGAAGCAACTGCAAAATGAGTCTAATGCCATTAGAAGAAATACTACAGTCGTTTTGCTGTTATTTCCAGTGTGACTCCTCTTCTTTGCTTACACTTTAGAAAGTGAAGGCTCTATGAAATATAGGTAGGTATTATCGTTTGCCATTTTTGTTCTTTCGTTGCCGAGCTACCAGACGAGGAATCTATTTGCCACACCTTTAAACATTATCATGTCGTAGCTCCTTTGATAATAAATCGACTCTCACAGGAGCTATGATATGATAATGTATAATGGTACAGCAAATAGTGTCCTCATGTGCTTTCTTTTAACACCAACGAAAAAACCAAAATGGCGGGCGATTATATTCATTATTTATCGAGCCTTAGGGAGTGCATAACATCATCAGCAGCGAATGACAAGATGCACAAGTTTAAATGCAGCCGACCTGCAACATGATTGGCTGCCGGAAATAAGAGCGAAGCGACTATACGTAATGATTTAAGTTTATTTAGTTGTTTAGACATTAATGGGTATCAATTGCATGTGTATTCCCGCTCTTTGTTTAATACAAAAGTAAAAAAGTTATTGGGTTGTGAGTTTCTGGGCTTTTGACGCATTGTCTCAGTTGCTAGAGCTAATGTTTTGACCATCCTGCTGTAGTCACCCTCAGAGCTGTTGATAAGAATTGTCAGTTGGCAGAGGTATTTATGTAGTGGCTCTTGGGTTCCTGTCCGTCATTGGATAGTTTATTATCTCTCTTGTGATTAGCCCTTAGGTCGCCCGATCTCTGTTTATGGTTCATCACATATGTATGGGATTGGGGCTGGCTTCTATGTGTGACATCGAGTTTTGAAGCATCATCCTTGTAGATGTTGATCTTGTTTGCTGACAGATGTGCAAAGAGTGATGATCTTGAAAAAAGGAGTATGACCCTCATAAGTTCGTCTTCCCTCTGATGTTTTTTTTTTCTTTTATTCAATGCAGTAGCATTTGACTGGAGTCATTGGCCATACAATGGCGATTAAAACCAAAATGAAAGATAGAAAACAAAATAAAGCGAACAATGTTCGAAGTGAAACTACGAAGGAGGGATGTCAGCACTGTTGCACTCTTTCTCTGGCCTCCCAGTATCTATCCACAAAGCTGACAGATAAAAGCGCTGGACAAGTCTTAATGTGACTTAAGTCCATGTTGTCTGAACATCCACAGAGCATGCAATTGGGGCTGGATAGTATACCCAGGCGGTAGAGGTGATTAGCCAGACAGTCATGACCTACTGCGGTGTGAAACGTCGCAACAGCTTCTCTTCTGGGCCATTTGGGGAGAGTGGAGTTTAGTGCATCCTTCCAGTGTTTATCCTTAATTTGTTCCTCCAAACTCTTATGGAAACAATGTCTCACTCGACTTCTTATATTTGTAGATGCTCTATGGAATGGCAGCTTGTTAGGATATGAAAGGGGGATAGTTGTTCCTTTCTTTGCCAGAAAGTCTGCTGCTTCATTCCCGGCAATACCGCAGTGAGAAGGTATCCATTGCAGATGTATAATTTCTTGATGTCTTCTCTGCATTGTTGAATGTCATCATTAGTTGGTTGTAATAAGTAGTTTCCAATTGCAGATATCGCTGCTTTGGAGTCACTGAGGAGGACAATGTTTGGAAATGGGAAGGACCTGCACAACAGTTGTTTCACAGCAGTACATATGGCTCTTACTTCTCCATCAAAAGGTGTATGGTTGTTGCCTAGAGTGAGATAGGTAGAGAACAGTTGGCAATGAATTCCGGCTCCAATGGGCCCGTGTTTTTGTATTTGGGAGCCATCAGTGTACAGCTGTCAAAAAAAAAAGTGGCCGCACTCATGAACAGCGAATATTTTCAAAGTCCACTTTGGGTCGCGGTGATGTTACACGATGCATGTGCTTGTACAAGGAGTTCCGGAACTATGAAAGTGTTCCATATCTGCGCCTCGTAGACCAGCGGTAGAGTGCTTGTTTAATGATTCAAAGGTCGTGGGTTCGGGCCTTCTTCAAGTTTTCATTTTATTTTTTAATCGTTTTTTAGCGATGTAAATGATATTCAAATTATCATTTATATCCAGTTATCGTTCTTTATGGATATCACGTTATTTATATTTTGTTATCGTTCTTTAGAGATATGAATAAAATTCAGGCCATCATTTGTATTCTGTTATCGTATTATAACGATATGAATAATAATTATTATTGTATCTCCAATGGGGGTTAGCCCTATTTTACATATGTATGTTAGGGCTATAGTTTTATACACAAAAAAGATAAGCATAAAGAGAAATGGAAAAGAAAATTAAATTAGCTTACGCGATGTAAACAAAACATAAGCAATCCGTAAATTAGGCATTGCGATTGCAAAACAAATATCAGGTATCAATTTGAAACATACAAAAACATTAACAACACACATACGTAACACTTCTATAACACAAATATGCAGCTTTCCGTACCATACTTCATAAATTAATACACAATAGTCACACAAACACAATCAAACCATAATTACGACATTGCGACGACATCAAGCATCCCATAACTGACTCACATACATAACAAATCAAGCATCCGTTACAACTCATACACTTCAACATAGTAACCACACTTTTAAAAGTTACAAATTTGGCTCCAAGAAGAATAAATAGGACACTGTTACTAATTACTATTCTTCTACAATTTCTTAAATACATCTGTAATAAATCTGTGAAATTCCGATATGAATAATATTCACGTTTTTTATATTGTTATCGTTCTTTAGCGATTTAAATAATATTCAAGTTATCATTTATATTGTTTTCCTTCATTAGCATTATAAAACAATATTCAAGTTATTTATATTGTTATTGTTCATTCGCAATATATTAATTAAACAAACCGATATTTATCATTTATATTCTGTTATCATTCTTTAGTGATACTGTATAAATAATATTCAACTTATTTATATTGTAATCGTTCTTTAGCGATATAAATAACATAAATTTAATATTAGGTTTTGAAAAATCCAGTTGCATAATACTGGTATTAGTTTTTCTTTTTGTATTATTACATTATACTATCTTGAACCACAATAAAATGAAAAGGAGTAACGAGGAATTGAACCTGAGATGTTGACGTCTAAATTCCGACGTTCGTCCGCTGAGCTACGAGAGCAAAAGTGTGGAAACATTTTCGGAAAAATTGGCCCAATCACACTCTAAGATTTTCTGATGATTCCTAGAAGCTAGTCCAGGATGCGGGGGACAAAGGCTAATTGAGATTTCCCGGTCTCTGACCGGGTCAAACATCCTGATAGAATTAATATTTAACCCTTGCCATGACTTTCGGTGAAGTCCGGAGGGCCCAATTAGTCAAATCCACTCTCCTCATCTCCACGCTTGGGCCCCCTGGAATTTAATAAGATGCGAAAGAGATAGTGGTGTGCGGAAAGCAACGGGATGTTACTGCATTTAGGCCTATCCTTCCCAAGAAAACTGCAAACATGAACAAAGGAAGCTTTTAATAGAAGAAGAAGGATCTTCTGCGGACCTCTGGAAAAAGAACTAAGGAAGAGACTAGTGAAGTGCTTTGTGTGGAGTGTGGCATTGTATGGGGAAGGAACATGGACATTACGACGAAATGAAGAGAAACGAATTGAAGCATTTGAAATGTGGATGTGGAGAAGAACGGTGCGTGTAAAGTGGACAGACAGAATAAGAAATAAAATTGTGTTTGAAAAAGTGAGTGAAGAAAGAATGATGCTGAAACTGATTAGAAAGAGAAAAAGAAATTGGTTGGGTCTCTGGTTGAAAAGAATAATAGACGACATTAGGATACATGGATCATATGCGGAGACTAAGAGGAAGGCAGAAAATAGGAAAGATTGGAGATTGCTGGGTTTGCAATGAAAGACCTGCCCATGGACAGAACATTTATGTGTGTATGTTCAGAATGCCTGGAATATCGTGTCTAAGAACAGTCGCTATTTGCAAAGACTAGTCAATTCTATGCCCACTAGACTGCAAGATGATCGAGATAAGAGGAAGATAGACTAAATATTGAATTGTGGCTTTTTGTTTTGTTTTTTGAACGCTTAATTGTTTGAATGTTTTAAGGCCGACGCCAGTAAATTTGTTATGTTTATGCCACGAAAGATATTTTATTGAGAATAAAATCTTTTTTCTTTCCATTTGCAGCCACAATATCATAATGATAATGATAAAGTCATGGCGTAATATATTAATGAACCTGATGTTAATTACTAAAATAATCATAAAAGAGAAAGGAGCCATTATGTCTAGTTTGTCTCTCTCAAAAACAGAACAAAAAAGGACATAAAAAGCACGAGGTTGTAGTCGAACGCAGGACCTCATGAATAAGAGGCCTGAACGCTACCATTATGCTATCGAATAACACACAGTATACTTCAATTATAACTGTAGATATCAGGCAACGTGGTCCAACAACATGTAACATCGCCTGGCTCCGAATTGTAGCGAAGATACCCGAAGGGAACTTTGTTTGAGGAGAGCGGCCACTTTTTCTTTTGACAGCTGTACACATGCAGCCATTTGTCTTGTGGGTAGTGGATTTGTAATGTTTCTAAGGCAGAAAGACGGGTACTTCACTGCATTCTTCCTGTTTATTTTCTATTGCAATAAGATCTAGTGCATAGTCAATATGACAAACGCAAGTGGGTTGGTTGGCAGTAGCAGTTGCTTGAGTCTTCCCTCTGATGTCCGCTGAATCTCGTTCGCTTCTTTATTAGTCTGTAGTATTCTTCTCTGTCATTATTTTGACGTCTGTGAATGTTATGTGATGGCTGATTTTCTTCATAAAGGCCATATGACTTGGGAAGTTGTCCCTTATAAGCTCGTCTCACGTCTGAAGTCTCAGCCAGTCCCTTGGGTAATTATCGAGGATGGTACCTTCAATCCAGCTATGATTTTCTGTGTTGGCGCCTCTGTGGAGTTCCGGCAAAAACTCCTGGGTAATTGTCGAGGATGGTGGCTTCAATCCAGCTATGATGTTCTGCGTCGGTGTCTCTGTGGAGTTCCAGCAAAACATCTTGTTGAGTAGGGAGAGATCATGGCTGCATCCATTGCTATCCACAGCTCTGAGGACGATCACAGCAGGATAGTCGAAACACTAGCTCTAGCAACTGAGACAACATGGCACAAGCCCGAAAACTCACAACCTATGAATAGCAGCCACAGAAGCCTACGTCATTCATTTATTAGTATGCAACAAGGGCGCCTGCAGGGGTAGCCAGTGGTAACAATTGCTACCACTGAGACTTTTATGTTTTACGAGATTTTTTCTCTTAATTTTATTTTTCTTTATGAGTTCGATACATGTTTTCTCAAACCCTCAGTAAACAATTCAACAAAAGTGAGTCCTTCAAACTATGAATGTGTGGGAAGGGTAATTTATATTTCAGAACTGGCTATTTTTTATGTTCGATTTTCTCTCTTCTCATCCATCCATTTCCTCTAATTTTCTAACCATCTTGCTACCACTGAGACTGGATCCTGTGGGTGCCCTTGCTATGCAAGTAACAATATTGAAGTTAATTCTGTCAGTAATGTTCAGTTTAATTATAAAAAATGTTAATCCTTAAATATTTACCTTAATATTTTTACAATTTCAAGAACTAAAACAATCTCACAAATTACAAGAAAAATATAACAACTTAAAATGCATATAATGGACATCTATGGCAAAAATAAACAAGAATTATTAGCAATGATATAAAATCCAGCTGATACTGGATTTTCATATAGTTTTGTTTTTTCTCCAAAACTTCATTAATTTTCTTAAATATTTCAGAAGATGAGTCTATTATTTTTGAAGCTAGTGAAACTTCAGCAAAATTTTTTCTCTTTAATGCCATCTGCAGCCATGAAAACTTAGTAAAAAGTATAAAAATTAGGGCACATTACTTAACATTACTGTAAACTTAATTTCTTTTAAAATTAAATTATTTTTCATTTCTTCAAAGATAATAAATGGAGATTGAATCACAGAATGTGTAGTCGTAATAATGTTAGTTTGAGCTTAGATGAAATGTAAAGGAATCTTTAATGGAAATAGTTTTGTTTTATAAGAATGTACATTCTTTACTATTTTGTAATTACACAGAAAGCAAAGAAACCAAAAGATACTGTGAATGTTAAAAAAGTTTCATGGTATTAAATCTAGAGTTAATGCGGTTACAGTGTAATAAAGAATGTTAAGAACTTAACAATTTGCGTAATTAACTGATTCAATATTTTATGTTTTCATCTAAACTATTTCCAACTAAAGATTGAAGTAGACATAAACAAAACCGAAATGTATTACTCCGCAATCGCAAGCTAGCTACCAAAGCAGCCACCAGGGCGCATTATTTTCAGCAAATGAGCACAGGGCAGCCACCGTCTGATATATTGCAGACATTTCAACACATTCATTGAACTAACCCGTAAAATGCTCACGGAGGGTTAATATTTATTATTTCTCTACTGGGAACAGTGGATTTTAATTTCCTGTAGATTCGTGATTAAATGTTATTCTTTGAAGAGTGGAAATTTCTTTAATTCTACAGAAATTTATTTGAGGTTGACAACACTGAATCTCGCACTGTGTTATACCAGCCGCGCTGATGTGCTCTGTGAAGCTGCAGGTCACCTTGGGAGGGATTTAATGCCTATTACGCATGCGTGTTGCCATAATACACGTTACAATGATTTAACGCGCAATGTCTGAAACCACTAATATAAACATGTTGTTTCAATCGTAAGAAAGTGTTCTTATAAGCATGTTTAATTCACTCGTATTCCATGTATATTTTACATTTATTATTTTAGAAGGAACTATTTTAATATGAGGAAGAAGATGACTAGCATGAGTTTGGAGGCGTTGTGCGTCCAATAGCCAATCAGGAACCATTAAGCCACGTGCATTTATTTACATTTACTTCAATCTTTAGCTGGAAAGAGAGTACATAAATTTGATCTAAATGTATTTGATAAGACGTTTTTGTTTACATTCTCCTCTCGCAAGTCTTGCGGAGTGGATGATTGCAGTTACACTCACCCCCACTGCGGAGCAATGACCTCAAGAAGTGTTGCAACATGTTAAATTTCCTATTCTCAAAACTACTGGATGTATCAAAAAACTTATTTCACAAAACTTTTTTGCATTTTCATCTACTACCACAGTGAATTAATGTAATAGGTTAACCATCTGATAAAAATAAGATCAGGTCGCAATTTCCAAAATTTAATCACAATTTAGTGGCCACCTTTATTAACAGTATTTTTTCCGAAAAAATGTCTGCTTCTCAAGTAAGACAAAAGTCTCACTGTATTAGGGAAATCTATGAATTATTCTAGTGTTCAAGATATGTCTTAGATCTTCTAGATATTTGAAGTGTAGTATATTATTAGTACAGACCATAATCTCAGCCTTTCAAATTCTTAACAATCATCCTTTCATTTCTTATCAACATTAAATACACAATACTAAATGAACACATAAATATAATATAAAACAGATAACTTCCTGAAGATTATAAATCAGTGTTTCTCAACCAGTAGTAGTATTGAAAGAGTACAACTTTTTTTGTCCAAATATTGCTTATGTAGTACATTCTTTAAGATTTAAAAATGTACTGCCAGTGCATTGCGTTGATGGAACTTATTCCCTTTGTTTCTGCATACAATATATGTATGAGTCCAGTTAGCATAACTAGGTGAAATTAAAAGTAAGGTACGAAACCGTTTAAACCCAAAAAAATAATTTACTTGCAGCTTTAAGTACAGTTAAGCCATTCATAGGCATCCTTACATTTTCTTCATGCCTCAATTTTTAACACTGTACAGTGTTTCAGCAAAGCTCTGAACAGTTTTATGTTGTAGTTTTTAAATACATACTTATAAATGGCTTTCAGAAAACTGGAGGTTCATTGCTGCCATTACTCTCTATCCTGAGCAAGAGTAATCCAATCCCTAGCATCATATCCAAAATCCCTCAAATCCATCCTCCCATCTACGTCTCGGTCTCCCAAAAGGTCTTTTACCCTCAGGTCTCATTTCTGGATTCGGCCAGATATGCTACATGACCTGCCCATCTCAAACATCTGGATTTAATGTTCCTAATTATGTTAGGTGAAGAATACAAAGTGTGCAGTTCTTCATTATGTAACTTTCTCCATTCTCCCATAACTTCATCCTTCTTAGTCCCAAATACTTTCCTAAACCCTCATTCTTGAACATCTTTAACCTCTGTTCCTCTCACAAAGTGAGATTTCAAGTTTCACAACAATATAGAACAACCGGTAATATAACTGTTTTATAAATTGTAGCTTTCAGGTTTTTTGAAAGCATACTACATGACAAAAGCTTCTCAACCAAATAATAGTAGGCATTTCCCATATTTATTCTGTGTTTAATTTTCTCCCAAGTGTCATTAACAACTGTTACTGTTGTTCCAAGATATTTGCATATTCCCATCTCTTCAAAGGATAAATTTCCAATTTTTATATTTCCATTTCGTATTATGTTCTGGTCACGAGACACAATCACATACTTTGTCTTTTCGGGATTTACTTCCAAACCTATCTCTTTACTTACTTCAAATAAATTTCCCGTGTTTTCCCTAGTTTGTAGTTTTTAAATAAAAAATAAAATTATTACTGAAGCACTTTTACTATATTTTGAAATAAGTAAAATCTCTCTGTGAATTTTAAATTTCATATGTTAGTATTCATTGCATAAATCCCAGCATTACTACACGAGTATGTTGATGACTATATAATAGTAAGTTTCATAATGGTTGTTACGATTAAAATTATTTTCTTATAATTACGATAATTACTATGAGGGTACCAAAAAAATATTGAAAGCCTAAGGGGCTATGTTTACTAAAATAAATGGTTTAGAAACATTACTCCAAATAGCTCATTATAGGCAAGGTGATGAGTAATACTAATCAATGCGTGGAACACAAACAATTGACATAGAATTAAATTTCATATATATATATATATATATATATATATTTTTTAAACACTGCAATGCAATAATCCAACTTATAAAGAGGAGGGTGAAGAAAGAAATACATTACTGAAAAATAACTGAAATTTTAAGCAATGATAGATTTAAAAAATGTTTCTCTTTGCTAAGTAGGTAATAACACAGTCTAGTATATACAGTCACGAAGCTCAATACGTAGTAAATATGCATCTGTAGATAGTTGCTAACCATTAGGATTGCTAATATCGCCTCATTACAGACAATGCGAAATAGTACCGGCACAGTCTATTGTTCCTAGCACTCTCACAACTCAAGCTTCGTGACTATATACTAGACTGTGGTAATAATTTAAATTACAATTCTATATATTTACTTCTATGAGAAAGAAGAAATCCATGAGTAAAAATTAACAAACTAATATCAATATATGAGTAAATACTTACGAAGAATAAGATGTGTGACTGCGCAGGCGAAAATGAACACACACAAGAATGCTAAAGATACAATGAACATGTAGAAATATCGGTAATTTCTCTTGCCAACACAATTGCCTACCCAGGGGCAGTGATGGTCAAATCGTTCTGCAAAAATACAAATACCAAAATCAGCTCACTGTTGTACTTCAGTACACACAAACAAATATGTAATATGGAGAATGAAGACGACATAAATTAAATAACTTCTGTAAGCATGTTTAAATTTACGACTACTCGCCAATCTAATACACAATATTCCCAGTTTAACATACTGTATACTCTAGGCTGACCAGATTTTTTATGGTCCAGCAGGGGACATCGGCAATTTCAAGAAAAACCACAAACGCTTATCTAGTCATTCTCCATTGAAATATTGCACAAAATACAAGTAACAGTAGACACAATAATAGAACTTCATGCACTAAATTTGTAGAGTATCTTAACTTTTTGAATTAAAAGCATAAACACACGTAACTCCTATACATAATTATAGCCACTAAGAATTCAGTTTCAGTACTGATGCATGCATGGAAATCTTTCGCATAATATTGTACACACTGAACTCTAACACACATTTTACAAGTACTTGTCTGAAGAATATATCTTATTAACGATCTGTTCATTCCCATACAGCTTCACACTAAGTTCTTCACATGAGAAATGAAAGTTTGTTTTCACTTGTAACAAAACTTTAATTGTTTCAATTTTTATTCTTGACTTTTCATCAGTCCAGATTGAGTTCATTGTGCAGAAAAAAAAATCTTTCAAATTCAATTTATTTGGCCATTAGACATACAGTTTTAGGCTTTGTCAGAATAAATTGAAAAACATATAAATACATTTTAAAAAACACTAATAAAAGACACAGTAAAATTTAAATAATACAATGAAAACCTTAAGTAATTTGAAACTTTTAGATTAAAGAAAACTAACTAAATTGGAATTAAACTTATTTATTAAAATGCAATTTCATACAATTTGTGTTGAAAAACTCAGCAACAGAATAAAAAGGATTATTTAATAACCAATTCTAAAATCTAGTTTTGAAGCTATTGATTGGTAATTTATAATATTGACTGGGGAGCTTATTACATAATTTCATCCCCATAATTAAAAAGTTTGTGTTGTTCTTGTGTAATCTACAATATGGAATATTAATTTGTTCACTATTTCTAATTTCATGATCATGTATATTGGTCACTAATGAGTAATTGTCGATATTTTTTCGAGTGTAAAGTACTAGGGATATGATGAATTACTGACTGAAAGACACATGATTAATGACACTATTTTCAGAAGATTTTCAAATGGAATGGATTTTTTTTTAATGTTGAAAAACATTAGACCACTTTTCACCTGTTGGTTTGTCACAAAACTCCTAATTTTTTTAACTACTTAAAAATAGGCACTGCGGCAGTTCTAACACTTCCATACAACGCAAATAAAGACAAAGATGCTATGTTGTTCTCAAAGTGTGTAGAATATCTCATACTGTGCTCGCTGGTTCTTCTGTCTCATACTGAGAACTGTTCAGAATTGTGCATGAATTGCAGCAGTTTCATCACGATACTTAAATATTTATGTGTAAAATGTTATTGAAACAAAATCGAAACTTCTGGGGACGAAATTGATTTCCAGGGACAAAAACAGGGACATTTGCTCCCCAGGGACAGCAACTCAAAACCAGGGACTGTCCCCGCTGGTCAGCCTAGTATACGCCCCAAGCTATTTTAGCTGTGTAAAGAGGTCTGATAATTTTGCAAACTTCCTAAATAATATATGTTTATTTCATTTATCCACCTTACAATGATCATTCAACTAATTCATTCAGTAGGCTATAGACAACCTTGGCACATGGAGCTCAAGTGTTTCAGATACAGTTTTACCACATTTTTTTTTTTTTAAATTACATGAAACAGAACACTTCAAGTAATTAAATATTAATTTATTTAGGCAGACGAGATCAAAAACAATTTCATTAAGAAAAAGCTACTAACAACAGGACATCAATGAAGAAAAGAATAGAAAAATGAATTAATTTTAAGTTAAATATTTTAATTTTCTGATAGTTTATATATTAGTAAGTATGGCTGGTTTGTATCTAATGTTCAGAGTTGATGATGTCATTCTCTCTTGCACTACAGTATTTAGCAGGAATACTGAAAAACCGAGTAAAAGCTGGACGTGAACATTCTTGATCCACATTTTCATTAAGATTACAGAAAAGGCATGTAGAAGATGATCATCATCATAATCATCATCATCATAATCATCATCATCATAATAATAATAATCATCATCATCATCATCCAAACAAGTACAAGGCTCAAGGACCATTACAGTCTCAGTGAGTCATTCTCGGCCCACCTTTTTTTGGACAGCCTAAAGATCTCTTCCCTTGTGGACGGTATTGTAGCATGGCTTTTGGAAGTCTATTCTGGTTCATTCATTGGACATGGTTTTTCCACTGCAGCTGGTAATTGTTTATGAACTGTGAGACTGGTTGTAATTGAAGATCTTGCATGATATCCTCATTTTTTTGTGCGGTCCAAGCAACTATATCCTAGTGTTGCTCTCATAAATTTCATTTCACAAGCCATTATTCTGCTAATATCTGTGCTTCTCATTGTCTATACTTCACTTCCGTAACATAGTACAGCTATGTAGAAGATTATGTAATATCAATTCTGTGTAAATTTTCACTGATCCAATCATCATGACCTGTAAGTAATCCGGATATCGCCACCACAAATTTTCGTAGAAGTTCTGTTATTAAATTTAATATACTGGATAACATATTCCTTTTCCTTTCCATTTGCTTTAGAACCATTGCAATTTTTTATTAAATTCTTATATTCTGATCTTATTATTCCTTTAACAAAGTGGTAAGACAGAGTTATAGACATCTTTGGAATGATTTTGCTACCTTTCTTGGTCAAGAAATCAGCTGTCTCATTACCTCCAATTCCACAATGTGCAGCAATCTGCTGAAGTACTAATCACTTATTTCATTTGACAGCTGTCTTAAAATTGTGTAACACTCTAGAATAGGTACCATATTGAGATTCTTTGCAGTTACATCATGTAATTGTAAGGACAGCTGCTTTTCAATCTGTTTGAAGATATAAATTATTTCAAAACCTACAAACTTCAGGTCTTCGAGCTAAAATGTTACTTCGGAAAACGTATTATGTGTCTTTCACGTGTTAAATTTTATATTACCTTGTTACCATGTTTCGTCCTGCTATAGGCCATCTCCAGAACTGGTTGTTGCTGGTCTTGGCGCCTTTTGTTTTGTTTCCAGTGGGTCTGTGTAGTGTAATGTGGAGTCAAAGAGTGTGTGTGTTCTGAAATTGAGTTGTGTATTGAGAATTTCATTTGGATGTGTTTTTGTATGTCTGTATATTTCGTATTGTTCTAGTGTGTTTAATTTCTGGCTTTTTGGTTGGACGTGTAGAATTACACTACACTACACTAAACTACACAAACACACCCCCACAGGAAATAAAACAAAAGGCGCCAAGACCAGCAACAACCAGTTCTGAAGATGGCCAATAGCAGGCCGAAACATGTTAACAAGGTAATATAAAATTTAACACGTGAAAGACACATAATACATTTTCCGAAGTGATATAGTGTTAAAAGTTGTGTAATCAAGATGTAAAATGTTACACTGAATTTGCGATTTGATTGAAACTAAATTATTTCAAAATGCATAAAACGTACAATTTTATTTCTTTTAGTTCAATCATTTGAAAACAGAGTGATGTATTAAGACTTGTGCACAATTCATTTGACACAAGGTTACGTAAAGTTACATAAAATAGGTAACAGTCTTATGGTTTACTATATAAAATATGTGGGAGAACGTGTAATTCAAATTATATTGCTTTTTTTACGAACATCTCAGTTACTTCTGATTAAAAGGATAAACAGGTCTTAACAATTCAAGTATTAGATCCTGAAACAGACTATATTTAATTATTGTACATCTGTGCAAACCTACATACAGGCTCTGCAATACAATGAACAAAGCTGCAAGTAAACTGAACAAAGTAAACAGATGACTAATGTACTCTGTTAATGTTCAGAGGTAGATCTATTCTCCAACAAAAGGCATATACATTAAGAATTTACGAGTTTTTCAATCACTGTCATTGACTTGTCTCAGTAAGGATGGAGACTAAACAATTAAGAGATTTTTTTTGCTAGCTCAGTTGGTAGAGCAGCTGACTACGGACTGGAAGGTCCGGGGTTCGATCCCAGGTGGTGACAGGATTTTTTCTCGTTGCCAAACTTTCAGAACGGCCCCGAGGTTCACTCAGCCTCCTATAAAATTGAGTACCGGGTCTTTCCCGGGGGTAAAAGGCGGTCAGAGCGTGGTGCCGACCACACCATCTCATTCTAGTGCCGAGGTCATGGAAAGCATGGGGCTCTACCCCCATGCCCCCCAAGTGCCTTCATGGCATGTTACGGGGATACCTTTACCTTTTACCTTTTACATATAGGCATTAAACAGTTAAAGTTCTTTAATCTGCTCGCTGATCACCAGTATATACCTATTACTGAAAGAAGTGTCAACTGAAACACTAAACAAATCAGTGTGCAATCTGTACATGAACTTTTTTTTTTTTGTTATCCACAATTCGCATAATCATTATTACACAATAAAAAAAGATTAACAATTGAAGACCTCCCCAGAAAAAGAATGTGACATCAGATTCTTGAAATATATGATGTAGATGTAAAATAGTTAGGCCTATTTATAGTACTTGTGAGGTAAGTGTATCTTTATTGCGCATGTGGAAAAATTTAAGCATGAGGCATCAGCCAAGTGCTTAAATTACACAAGCGCAATGAAGATCAAGCTCACAAGTACCATATGTAATTTTATCCATGACCATAACAAAAAATTTTGTTTTATAAAAGAAAATATGTTGAACATAAGTCCTCATATTCAGATATCATGGCATGGATTTTAGAGTCGATACGTGTACTAGGTAGGTCATGATGTAGGAGGCTATGAATAGTGAAGAATGGTATCTAAGGCGTTGGATAAATAACAAATTATAATTATATAATTTTAATATACACGTATATTTTTTTCATTTTAAACGTGTATTTTCATTTTTTTTAAGTTTCGGTGATTATTTAGAAGCATTCACGGGACTAATGTAATTAAAATAATTTCACGTTTTACTTCTATAAACTTAAGAGGGTTACATCAGCTTCTTATCTATGCGGATGACGTGAATATGTTAGGAGAAAATCCACAAATGATTAGGGGAAACACGGAAATTCTGCTTGAAGCAAGTAAAGCGATAGGTTTGGAAGTAAATCCCGAAAAGACAAAGTATATGATTATGTCTCATGGCCAGAATATTGTACGAAATGGGAATATAAAAATTGGAGATTTATCCTTCGAAGAGGTGAAAAAATTCAAATATCTTGGAGTAACAGTAACAAATATAAATGACACTTGGGAAGAAATCAATCATGGAATTACAATGAAGTGAAGAGAAGCGACTAGGAAGCATTTGAAATGTGGGTATGGATAAGAATGGAGTGTGTCAAATGGACAGACGGAATAAGAAACGAAGCTGTGTTGGAAAGAATGATGCTGAAACTTATTAGGAAGAGGAAAAGGAATTGACTGGGTCACTGGCTGAGAAGAAACTGCCTACTAAACGATGCACTGAAAGCAATGGTGAATGGGAGAAGAGTTCGGGGCAGAGGAAGATATCAGATGATAGAAGACATTAAGATATATGAATCATATGCGGAGACAAAGAGGAAGACAGAAAATAGAAAAGATTGCAGAAAGCTGGGTTTGCAGTGAAAGACTTGCCCTTGGGCAGAACACTAAATGAATGAATTGTATAATTCATATTTTTTTAAAGATTATAATCCTAACAGTCTCTGAGAAAAAGAAAATTATAAGTATGCATTTTTAACATTAGTGAGACAGGACCTTTCCGGACCCCTTAATGTGTTCTGTTTTGCTTGTAAAGAAATTAAATTTATGAACACATCTTATACAATGAGGGAACATTGCGAAAATTAAAATTTCTTGTCTATGCCCTATAGGCTCACACAACGATGTCTCTGTTGGTCAAGTTCAATGCAATAATGGAAGCATGTTCTTGTTTATTTCACCTATATGTATTAGAAACTCCAAAACCACAGCAACAACTTACATAAGCACGTAAATAGATAATTCCGATATTTGTTCTTAATTAAAATAGATTTCCTAGTTCTGGGACACCCTGTATATCAGGAAAAGATTACAATGGAATGTTATATTTTTATCACAAGTCTGCAAAGAGTAGTCAACACATACACAAGTATTGCATATAATTATTTGCAGATAAAATGGTTCTAGAATGACCTCACACATCAAATATTGTGAGTAGTTGCTTCAAGACTCATAAAGCTGAACAGTCAGCTATTATTCATTATGACATGCAAGCAACATAAACAGCTGCCTTCCAGGTTACATCATAAAACAGATATTCTTTTTAAATTATGAGTTTGTTTCCCGTCTTTAGTAATACATTAAAATGACTTCTACTTATTATCATCATTGTCGTCGTCGTCGTCATCATCATCATCATCATCATACGAAACGTAAAAAGTATTCAGAATTAATTTATAACTTATCAATGTGATGCTTTATTTGTTTAAAATGCAGTATGTTGATATTCAAACAAAGCTTTGAGAAATGTTAACTAAAATTTTATGAATTCAAATTTAACAAACACTGTTAGTTTATTCTCTGTAATACGAAAAGTTCATGAAGGAAACAATCTGATTTAAATTGGAGTGAATTGCACTGCATTGTTTAAAATAAAGACGTAGTAATATTTTATTAAATTAGCCTATATTTCATGTACATTTCCAGGTAAACTAGCTCCCAGATAGTGAACATGGACAAGGTCTGTCCAATAGTTTATCGTTTCTGAATGAACTGGCCCTCCTCATAATTAGAGAGTCAGTCAAAATTTTACGAAACCACCTATATGGACTCTGATTCAGTGTACTGAAAAAACTAACGCAACATTATCTTTTTTCTTTCTCTTATTAGCTTTCATTGCTTCTTTACTTATAACTTTTTTTATTCTGTAAATTGCCATTGTTTGTGTACTTGTTTACTTTTTTCCTTACTCTGTTATCTTTCATCATGTATATTGTTTTGTATGCTTTGTCTAATGGCAGCCTCTAATTTGAGGAAGCACAATAAAAAAAAAGTTGGCAGCCTTTAATTTGAGGAAACACAATAAATAAAAAGTCACTTTACACAGCTAGCATGCCAAAAAAAAAACATTTTCTGAAGCCTTTCACAAAGTCGTTGAAACTTGTGGAAAAGAATGGAACTCTGTTAAAGATTCAGGTATTCAATATTAAGGGGGGTAATGGATAAAATTTCTATTTTCTAGATTTTTTGTACACATAATCATGGTGTGATAGATAATAATGTGGCGAAGTTTTATTTCTGTGAGTCAATTAGTTTCTGAGATATTAACAGAAATATTGGTCCACACCTGTGGAGTAATGGTCAGAGCGTCTGGCTGCAAAACCAGGTGGCCCGGGTTCGAATCCCAGTCAGGGCAAGTTACTTGGTTGAGGCTTTTTCCGGGGTTTTCCCTCAACCCAATACGAGCAAATGCTGGGTAACTTTCGGTGCTGGACCCTGGACTCATTTCACTGGCATTATCACCTTCATATCATTCAGATGCTAAATAATCTAGATGTTGATACAGCGTCGTAAAATAACCCAATAAAAAAAAAGATATTTTGAAAAATTCGCATATTCCAAAATGAAATGTGTCGCTCAATTTTTCAGTAAAATATTTAGAATTTTTTTTTTTTTTTTTTTTTTTTTTTGCAAAACCAGTGGCATATTTAGAAAAACATCACGCATTAGTTTTCTTATATCTCTACTACAAAAGGGGAGAAAAGTTTTTATAACCACTGCATACTTAAAAATAGAAATTTTCCATTTCCACTAGAAATATTTCATTTTTATTTCAAAAAGTATTAATTAAATCATAAAACTCATGCACTGTTTTGTTAATCACAGTGTACAGAACATGTAGTAAAAGTTTCATATTCCTAGCATCAAAATTGTAACAGCCTTTACACTTCGAATCTGACGAAATATGCTGAAAAAAAGTGTGAGAAAACAGCTTGCAAAATTTGCATGAAATTAAAGTTGAAGGGTGCAGTCATTTATATATCGCGTAATTTTTATGCTTTTGAGCGCAGCAGAGCATTTAAACTTGCTCAACATATAAATAAGAGATTACTGATTCATTTTTTACAAGAAAACGAAAACGAAATTTTTTAATGAAAATCACCAGAATTTCACCCATCATCCCAATTGAAGCTGAACTGCTCAGGAATAACTCAATCTGCCTTTAGATTAATACTGCCATTCTACCATTTCATGCATTTTAAAACATAATGAGAAAATACTTGCATTCAAACTTACCTACACAGTTATCACATAGACTACAGTGCGATGCTCTTGGCGGTCGGAATATCTTACATGTGAAGCAATACTTGAGCTTGACTGGTTGACCACGAACCAAGATCTCCTTTGTCCGTGGCGGTGGGCGATATGTAGGCGAATTGGCACTGTTCGGAACTTCTGACAGGGAGAAACCCAATGTTAGTACTGAGATATATGTAATATAAAATAAAATATTACAGACAGTGCATCTATATTAATTTCGAAATATTCTTTGTTATTATTGTTCACTTTATTACATAATATTCCTCATTTCACTCAAACTTCTCAGTCTTACCCTCTCTCCCCCAAAATTCCACTTGATTATTCTTTTTCGTTCTCCATACATTAGTTATCTACAATCAAGATTTCATATAAATCTGACAGATGATGCTTAAAGAAACAAATCATTCCCAATGAAATAAAGGTTAGTCATAATTGCAATTGAGGTTCTTGAGTTGAGTATTTTCAAGATCAATAAAAAAATTTTATCACTGCTTTGGAGATCGCACATTTGCAAATATACAAAGAAATTAAATTCCTTTATTGGAGAATTACAAACAAAATCTACTAGCTGTTTCAAATCAACATCAAAATTCAACTCTGCTAGTCACTACAATTAATCATCATAATCACTACCATTATGATTCAGATAAAGTAGATATATCAGGACAGGCATCCCTGGTCCATGTGTTTTATTTACAAACATGAACTGCTGGGAAGAGTGCTCCCCACCCCCTACCTATAATATCAGTGAATGGACAGTATAGCCCTAGTTAATGTTTGTAAACAAAACGCACGAACCAAGGATGCCTATCCTGACATAGCTACTCTATCTGAACCGTAATCATCACAACTGGTACATCATAGAGGTAAAGAATTCCACTTTCCAGATGTCCTTACTTCAGAAACAGTTTTGCACAATGTCTGACTAGCTGAGTTCAAAAGGTCTTAAATGACCATATCTAAATACAGAGTGGATGATAAGTCCCACTATGGCTGTTTATTATTCCTGCAAAACGTATCTGTACATGAAAAATGTCAGTAATACTTGTATGACATTGGTGAATATATTTCGAGATGTAATCACGGTGGGAGGCATCTGCGGGAAAACAAAACATATGAAAATTCCATTCATTTTCCGAAAGTGCAAGATGGCAGGGGGAATACGAGAGTTTTCAGTGTGAAGGAGAGACTTGTGGTTTCTGTGTGATTTCACAAGCGGCCACATACTGGAAAAACCATGAGTGTCATCATGCAGTGGTCCACTGCTGTGGAATAACAGTTAGCATGTCTGACTATGAAATGAGCGGGCTCAGGTTCAAATCCTGCTCAGGACAAGTTACCTGGTTGGGGTTTTTTCCGAGGTTTTCCCTCAATTAACTGAAGCAGAATTGCTGAATAGCTTTCAGTGTTGGACCTCAGGCTCATTTCGCCATCATTTATTCAAATGCCATTGTCATCTTTATCACAGACCAGATTAAGTTAACGGTGTAGTACACTGTATTCGTACAAGAGCATAGTCATTTGATGACAATATCATTCACACAACAGGAGTGGTAAGCACAATAGGGCTCAGGCTGCAGTGCAAGTCTTCAGACCCCTCCTCCATATAAAACAAATCATGCAGTCATATGTCATGGGCCTGTCCAAATCCCTGTCTGTTAAGGGATTAGGTACAGCTTAGAGCAGTAAAATGTTTGGAAACATTCAACATTTTTTTCCTCCACTACTGTGTCTTGTACAATAATGAAAATTGGTATGTATACAACACTGCCCTTCTGCTATATGAAAAAAAATATTTTTACGATTTAAAAAAAATATTTATATAAATATTTTTTTCAAAATTCAAAATGTTGGCAGTTCACTGTACAGTGATGAAGCGTTTCCCCCATAACTAAAAAACTTGTTAACTTTTTCATGTTCTCTCTCTTTTATTTTATTGCTGAAACTCATATTTACAGTATCATGCTCTTTTAACTACATTCCATAATAAATAATATTTTTAACCATTTTTTAAATGAATTTATTTTTTTATCAGACAATCTATCAAAGATGGAGAAGTGATCTTGCATCATATTGTAGATATGACATGCATAAATACACACAAAAAATTTCATCACAGAATGTTGGATATTTTGAGTTAAGTGGAAAAGGCATCATCACTGCACAGTGAACTGAATTTTGAAAAAAAAAAAAAATGTAAATATTTTTTTTAAATCTTAAAAATATATATATATTTTTTTCATATAGCAGGACAGCGTTTTTTACATACTAATTTTCATTATTGTACAAAATACAGTACTGGAGGAAAAAAATGTTGAATATTTCTAAAATTTTACTGCTGTAAGCTGTACCTAACTCCTTAATTCTTTGACAGTCATATTTCAAAGTCTTTCTTCATGTGATCACATAACTCAACAGCATGCTTTCTTGTAGATTTATCAGTGATCAATCCACTGGCATGGCTATAGTAACCAAATTTCTCGCCAAGTGGAGGGTCTTTAACGTGCTGAAAGCTTTTCTCTTCCACTTCCCTCAACAAGTTATCTCTGCTCAATGGTGCCTTTCTAAAACTAGCCCTGAAATCCTGCATGATGTTACTCATAGTTTTTGCGGTATGTAGACGCTCATAGACCTACAGAGAAGCCACAAGTCTCCCCTCCACATTGAAAACTCTCGTATTCACTTTGCCATCTTGCACTCCTAGAATGGCTGGGAATTTCCATGTGTTATGGTTTCCCTCAAGTTCGTCAGATGTCTCTCGCCAGGATCAGATCTCAAAATACATCAGCCAGATGTCAAACGAGTATTTCCAATATATTTTTCATGCACTGATTTGTTTTACAGGAAAATAAACAGGTGTAGTTGAACTTTTCGCTCACTTCATACATGGAAACTATCCACAATACATGGTACCTTCCACTGCTAAATTTCTTGACAATAATTCATCATACAAATAATTCGAATGTGATTTATAAATGTCAATAACACATAAAACTCTGATTTTAAATATTTAATTACAATTATGAGAGTTGAGGTTTCCATGGTGATTGGGTTGTACAGTATGTTTTGGGTTACGATATCATGTAAGATTTCATTTCTGTGACGTTTCTAAACTATTTATAACTTTAATTCTCAGAGCTGTACCAACCTAGAACCAAAAAGATAATCTAATCTGCGAGATCCATTATGTGCAGCTAGCCCAAAGAACTGGCCTTGAAGTAGCCAAGCATAATGGACCCAACAGATCAGTCAACCCTTCTAGGTCTCGAGCAATACGAACCTGAAAATAGACTTGTAAGTTAGTTCCAAACGTCAAGTAACTACATCTTACATGGTTATAAAACTCAAAACCTACCTCACAACATTAACAAACATATTAACATAGAAACAGTTTTGTACCCACAAGGAATAAACATATTAGCCACAAAAACTGATACAATCCACACAGAAAAAATATATATTTTTCTCAAAAGGGGACACTACAACCAATGCATCCTGCACACTACTGTGATTAGTGATGGGAGTATTCGAATGAAAAAATACGAATTATTCGATTCTTGTAAGTTCTCGAGATATATTTCGAATCGTGAACAAGTATTCAAATAATTGTCGACCTGGTTAGCGAGTTGGTATAGCGCTGGCCTTCTATGCCCAAGGTTGCGGGTTCGATGGCATGTAAGTGTGCTTAAATGCAACAGGCTCATGTCAGTAGATTTACTGGTATGTAAAAGAACTCCTGTGGGACAAAATTCCGGCACATCCGGCGACGCTGATATAACCTCTGCAGTTGCGAGCGTCGTTAAATAAAACATAACATTTAACATTTCAAATAATTTCAAGGAAAAAATTGTTCCACGGCCAGGTATCGAACTCAGGAACTTTGGCTGAACGAGCCAACACTCCACCGACTGAGCTATCCAGGAACTAAACCAGACCCTGGCTCAATTTTTCCCTTATATCCACATACCTCAAGTGGGTTGACAAAATGCCAGAGCCCAGCACTGAGTGCACATTTAAGGTAAGCATTCACTACATCATATCGCACTCATCGGACAAACAGCACAGATCGGAAAAAGACATTCTTTGCTGTCATTGTTATGTAACTGCATTCACTACATCGTATCGTACACATCAGCTCTCGGCAAATCCGTCCACATTTCTCAGATGAGCAACTTTTCCGATGTGTGTGATCATGGCCTTCTTTAATAAATCAATTTCAATTGCTCAACTGTTACTATTATGCTGTGTCATGTTGAGTGTCGCGCCAAAATGGCAGATGGAAAACTTATTTCACTTGTAGAAAATTGCAAAGATTTATATAATTTGAGGCGTTCTCATTACAGTAACCAAGTTGTTTCTTACATATACGAGTATATTATGTAACCCATATCTCTTTCGTTTCTTCCTCTTCAATCAAGACGCATGAAGCAATTACAAATTCTTATTCGCTAACACTCATGATTAATAGACCTAACCTCAAACTTCTCTGTTTTCAGCAATGTCAATATTGTATGACATCATGTTTTAAACAGCTGATAGGGAATCCAGTGAGGTGATGAGGTAGAGCTGTTATAGTGAACGCACTGCACTTAAAATATCCGTTGTGTGCAATTCGTACGAGGAGTGCGATATAATGTAGTGAACACTTACTTTTACCGTGTGACTAAAATTTGTGGTTTTCTGTTAGGGTCTGGTATAGTTTCTGGATAGCTCGGTCGCTAGAGCATTGGCGTGCTCAGCCAAAGTTCCCGGGTTCGATACCCGACCCTGGAACAATTTTTTCCTTGGAATTATTCAAGTCAGCTTTACAGTGAGTTATGTCTGAAAAAGCCACATTTGTAAAGTATTCGAATACTTTGCTGAGATGGTAGATGCTGCGATAAGTGAAGAAGAATGGGAACAGAAAGAAACAGTATAGAGAAGGAAGTTCTCGAGAACACTGATTGCTTGTCAATCGTATACATTCGGCTAACCTCGCCTTCAAACATGAGGCAGTTGCATGCAATAAAGACTTGCTCTAGATTGTCTCTCTCTGTCTCACCTCTCTCCTATTTCTTCCTCTCATCTAATAACAGAATGCAGGAATAAAGTTTCAGATAGCTACAGCATGTGATAAGAAAAATAAAAAAATATAAACTCCAGTGCTTGCACAACACATTGCTTGTCATTATCGCTCTCATACTGGATGTTGGATAAGAGAACCGAGAAGCGAGAACCTGCCAGTGAGTAATCAAATCATTATTCAAATGATAAAAGTATTCGAGAACTTTTATTCGAATAAATGTTTCGATTCTTAATATTATTCGAGAACAGATTATTTGATTCTTAAAGTTATTCGATTCTGCCCATCACTGTAATGCTGGTCAATGGTAAACAATGGAGCTGTTTTGGCAGTTGTGATGTCTTCAAACCAAGCGAGAATGTTGCGTCAGTTTCAAAGGTCATACCAACAACTCAATAATCTAAGTAAGCTTCCAAAGTGGGCTACAAGGAACAAGCTAGTAATGAAGATGAACTAACATATGTCTTCATCATGCAGATATACAATAGGATTGGCAGCAATGCTTGGATGCTGATACACATTAACGGAATGACTGAAAGATTCTCTTCTAAGGCATAGGCATGTGTACAGTGGGACCTCCTAATGAATCTTAGTCCATTATAAAAATGAAAATATAATAAACATATAATCTATAGGGTATTTCAAAAGTCAGTTCAAACATTTAACCGCTATAAATATATATTTGAGATAGGGAAAAAACAAAGATATCACAGTGTTGGGCAAACACCGGGGTTTACAAAACATTGGGAAAATGTATGCCATTCTCTTGTTCAGCGTACAGCAATGTCTGCGACACCATCCACAGCATTTTGCACATAATGTCTTGGAATATTGGCAATTTCGTGCGAGATATCATCTTTCAGTTGCAGTAAGGTTGTTAGATATGTCAGGAAAACTCGTTCTTTAAGTAACCCCACAACCAAAAGTCGGCTGGATTGAAATCTGGTGATCGCGGAGGCCATATTGTTGGAAAGTGCCTACTGATGACTTTGGTCGCAAAACGAACCTCAATCACACGTGTTAACTCCACTATTAACTTTTTTAATAGGTTATTTTACGACGCTTTATCAACATCTTAGGTTATTTAGCGTCTGAATTAGGTGAAGGTGATAATGCCGGTGAAATGAGTCCGGGGTCCAGCACCGAAAGTTACCCACCATTTGCTCATATTGGGTTGAAGGAAAACCACGAAAAAACCTCAACCAGGTAGCTTGCCTCAACCGGGAATCGAACCTGGGCCACCTGGTTTCCCGGCCAGGCGCACTAACCATTACTCCAAAGGTGTGGACAATAATGGAATAAGACAGACTGTTACATTAAACAGGGAGGGTTACTACAACATGTTACAGAACTTCGTCATTATTAGAAAACAGAATCTTTATGCAAGATGGCACTCCACCTCACATCTTTATCCCTACAAAACAATCAATTACGCAGATGTTTGGCGATCGTATCATCAGTAGGCACTTTCCAACAATGTGGCCTCCGCGATCTAAAAATTTCAATCCCGCAGACTTTTGGTTGTGGGGTTACCTTAAAGAACGAGTTTACCTTAACGAACAACCCTACTGCAACTGAAAGATGCCATCTCGCAAGAAATTGCCAATATTCCAAGGCATTCTCTGCAAAATGCTGTGCATGGTGTCGCAGACAGAATGCTGTATGTTCAACAAGAGAACGGCGGACATCTTCCCAATGTTTTGTAAACCCCGTTGTTTGCCCAACACTGTGATGTTTTTGTTCTTTTCCTATCTCAATTATTATAATTTTTATAGCGGTTTAATGTTTGAACTGACTTTCGAAATACGCTATATATTAAAACAGATTTAATTTCAATTGGATTGGGATTATTGCCACACACATACACACATTGTCATATTTTTTTATAACAAACAGCAACACTGAACAAACAGTTGTTGCTTTACACGACAGGCAGAGAATTAGTTTTGGCATGGTATGGTCACAGTCTAGTATATACAGTCGCGAAGCTCAATACATAGTAAATATGCAAACATTAGGTAGTTGCTCACCACTAGGATCGCTAATATCGCCTCATTACAGGCAATGCAAAATAGTACCGTCACAGTCTATATTTTCTAGCACCCTCAAAACTCAAGCTTCGTGACTGTATATAGTAGACTGTGGTATGGTACACTCTCAACTAATTATAGTTTTCCACTTTGTGTGATATGTTTCTTTTATTTTCTTCAGTGACTTGCACAGGAAAGTTCAGTAACTTTGGTAATTCCTTTTATTCTTTCAATGGCTAATGACCAATGAATTATGGATCAGTTTGTGATTAAGATAATAAGTAAACGAAAATAAACAGAGCGTGAAAATATAACATGTCCAAGTAACATGTCAGAGCAAACAACTAACAGTATGAAAGAACACAAATGTGAATCATCAAAGTCTCTCAAGTCAGACACTACAGTTGTGTCTCTAATAATGCCAAGCATCTATATGCATGCTAAATATGCTGATATGGTATTTGTTTATGGGTTTTGTGATGGAAATGTTGTAGATGCTCATACAGAATACCGTCGGCAGTTTATTAATCACAGAGTATCCAATTCAGGAGTGTTTACTATTAAAACAAACTGTGTGAGATTGGTACAGTTCTCAGCAGTTGTATTTCTTCTGAACGTGCAAATGAACAAACTGTGAAGTAGAAGGCATTCTTCAGTCGTTAGAACAAGCACATGAAGAATTTCTGCATGTATTGGTGCTTCAGAGACAAGAGTATGGTGAACAATACATCAGTATGGCTTGTAACCTTTTATTTATTTTTTTAGGCTAGAAAATAATGAAAAGGTGGAAAATCATTGGCATGGATTAGTACCGACTGCCCCGGTTAAACAGTGGTCAAGAGGAGATCGGAATTCGAACTGGGACAGTAAGTATGTTACAGGTGACTGAGAATATAGTCTCGAAATACATGAAATTAAAAAAAAAACACACACACACGCACATACCTACATAAATATTTCAAAATATTTGTCACCCAGAAGAGTAGGTACTTTGAAATATGAGAATTCATAACATGCTAGTATGGAACTCACGATTAACAGCACTTTATAAACTGTCTTGAGGCACCCACAAATCATCTGCATATGCCTATGCTCTAAATCATTAAATAGGACTTGGCTATCAAAAGTATCAACTTGTCTCATCTTACAGAGATCAGACTTGCCTCTGCCAGTCTTCTTCTTAATGTTCTCTCGCTGATTACAGACCCTCCATTGCCTTTTAGAGATGATTTTATCAAATTTTCAGTCACAGATACTGATCGTCCTGTCAGATAATTTCTCTTCTGTTGTTTGTTACAGGCTTCTACAGGAAGTGTTAAGTTCTCTACATTTTGGGAATATTCTCGTGGACAGTAAAAACTGGAGATGAACAATGATTGAGAAAGCAAGATTACAGTATACTCCATTTTATTTCAAGGAGTGCAGTTCGGTGGCTCCTTTGAACGCCCACTTACAGATTTACGACTTCCTAAACAAACACCTCTGACAATTCCATCCTGTACCCTCGTCTGAACATTGCACAGTTGCCACAATCCTGGTGACCCTCGAAATGAGACAGTGAGACTGACGGGATTCTTGGAATTCGGAAAAGATGCGACAACTCTGCCTCCATGTGGATTTGACGGGAGCCTGTCAATTCTTCTGAACGAGGGTTGTGATTGATTATTGACAGGAGGAGACAAGATTTCCGTCACAGTAATGAAGACATTTATTTATGACAACCAATTAGTAGGGGGGCAGTAGAAGGTCTGTCGGCAAAGTCCTTTCTATGAAACTGCACTCCATGAAATAAAATACAGTATAACAGCAACCGCAAAACAGAAAACCCGCACGACAATGTTGTATATGTCACGTCGTTGATGTAAAGCCTGCTTGTTAGTGTTTCGAGATGCCGAGATTGATCACTCCCGAAGTCCTGAATGTCAAGCAGCCTTGAATCGCCACAGTTGTTTATATCTGACTGAACTTTTATCTACTTTGGCACTGTTATATATGTTTAAACAATCAAGTAGCCTATTTGAAACATCATCTCTACCTTTCAGTGTATAATAATTCATTCCCCAATCTTTATTTAATTACTAGGCCCTTATTTGAAGGCTAATATGTTTGAGATCAAGTGTGCAATCTCAAGTAAAAAGATATTAACGTTATGTTTTATGTTTCTTAGAAATGCAAATTTATTCGAGAATTGTTTTTTTTTCTATTTATATAACCATAGGTAATATCATATAATAGAACGAGAACATTTTGATAACTAAGATACTGTTCTGTTTGTCTTTTTGTCTCATTTAAACATTTATAATGTTATTCATTTCAATTATGTATGTTATTCAAAGTTACTAAATCTTTCCATGCCGACCAAATGCTATTTCGAGAATGATGAGCGAGACTCGAAGGCACGAGAATAACGAGACGAGACTCGAAAGACAAATGCAATGAGAGTGGCAGTTGGTTTTGTTCATCTCTAGTAAAAACATTGAAACCACGCATCCAACCAACATAATGTCTACTTCACCATTCATCCAAACTTCACAACAGAAATTTCCCCTGCAGTTTTGTCTGGACTTGAAAGCAAGTTATGCGACAAAATTCAGTTTCAAACTGACCAAAATTATGATGGATATGGCTAGGGTTAAGAACGAAATCATCAGCAAGCCATAAACATTATTGCTTGAAGGATAACTTTTATTGCACAAAACATTCTAAGATGTCTACTGGGTTTAAGGATATCATAAACTACCCTCTGAGAAGGGAAGTACTTCAAGATGGAAAAGAAAGTAACGCTCTCGATTTAAAAATACAGTATCAGAATAGTGTTAAAAATTAAATGGCATATAATACGTACTGATTATATTAATGATATTACACCTTTGTTTTAATTTAATACCCAAACTAAATCGCTTCTCTGTGTTTTGATTGTCTATCCTAAACAAATATTTAAAATGTATTTGTGATAACTTACATCCAAATACATACTTATAGTAAGGTATTTGTTACATCCTTGTCTATACTCTTTTCCATATTTTGAATTTAAGGAAAAGAGGAATAATTTTTTGTGGGTGAGAGCAAATACGAGTATTTGGTGAGAGTAGAGCACAGGCTAGAGGGGGGTAAGCAATACAGCACTGACACATAGAGGGAGAACAGTTCACTGGAGTTCCTCGTGCAAAATGTTTCGTAATAAATTGGTAACATGAACTTCCAGACATATATCCTGCCATACATGAGTTGCGTGACGTTTTATGTATTTAGTCACCAGTTTTCTATCATTAAACCTTTATCACTATTACAGTTAAAATATACCTACCCAAACCTTCCTTAATACCCATACTTTAAATATATTGGTGACAACTTTTTAAGGCTTTGGATAAATTTTGAATATTGCGCTACTATGTGCATGAACAATATACACTTGCATCTCTCGTCATTAACTATTTTCGCGCCTTTGTATGTTCATTTTCATATTGTTTCGATGTGAGGTTAATTTTTCGAATGGATAGCAATAATTATATACTTATTTGTGCATGTGTGAGTGTATGTGTGCGTGTGTATATTATCAAACCTGATGATGTCATATCCAGGTCTTGTACACTGGTTTCTGACAAATAAATATTATTATTATTATTATTATTATTATTATTATTATTATTATTATTATTATTACTGTCAAGCTGTGCAGAGCTAGTAGATTATGGGATAAGCATTGCAATAGCCCTACATAGCAATGTCACCTTTTTCCAACCCTAGCTGTTAACTACTAACCAATTTTAGTTGAAATATTATACAGTGTGTTTCAGAATAACTATTCCTAATTTTCAGATGTGATAGAGGCACATAATGAAACATTTTTTTTTGTAATAAAATAGTGTCCATAAATGCTTCCATATCGAGATAAAATGATAAGAAATAAATTAGAATTTCAAATACGAACAATGGGGAACCAGTGGACTGCGACCATCATTAATATTTCCGATTGGCAGAGGAGCAGAGCTGTTGTGGAGTTTAAGTGGTGTACTGGGCACAACCACAGTCTAGTGTATACAGTCACGAAAGAGTGAGTTGTTGAGGGTACTATGAATAATAGACTGTGCCAGTACTATTTCGCATTGTCTGTAATGGGGCGACAGTAGCGATCCTAGTGGTTAGCAACTATCTATGGATGCATATTTCCTACATATTGAGCTTCGTGACTATATACTAGACTGTAGCACAACTGCCTGCACAGGATAGGAGTATACCCTCAACCATCCTGCCCTCTGTGTGACAGAATGAGGAAATGGCCAAGAACACTTGATGTAATGTCCAGCACCGCATAAGACCAATGTAACACACAGATACTAGGAAGCTAGAAGTCGACTTTTGGGCTAATGACTGGTGACACAATGTCTGTCATTTGTTTAAATAAATAAAAGAGGATTCCAAAGAATCTCAACGTGAAAAGTTACTGACCACTATCTCCAAGACGTTTATTCAGCCATGAAAACGTTGTATGGCAGGGAATATTACGCTGAGGATGTTGTTCAACATAAATTCACCACACCTCATTGGCACTGCTCTAAACTCTACATATGTACGTCTGCTAATTCAACATATATATATATATATATATATAATGATTAGAAATTCATAAATAGATCTGACAGAATTAATTTTTTTTGTATTTATTTATAGTCACTTTAATTTGTACGTCATAATGTCTGTAGTTTACTATAGGGAATGCTTGTGGCTGTTGTACTGCCTATTATTCCGTGGTAATTGGGGTCCAATACATCATTCGCCTTTATATATATATATATATATATATATATATATATATATATATATATATATATATATATATATATATATATAATTTATATTCACATTAATATAAAACCAAAAGATCAGACAACATATGCTTGACAGTTCCTAAATGTACTACAACTATAGCATATAATCACAGTAGCAACTTCGGTCCAAGGCTTTATAACATGATAATAGATAAATTCCCAAACATATAATTTACTAAGCTCTTTATTTGAAAAAATCTATTAAAAAATTGCTGTTAACAGAGAAAATTTAAAGTTCACTTATTTTGATATGTGTTTTTTCTTCTTCTTTTTTCCTTTTATTACTTTTTACTCTGTTATTCAATAAAATGTCTTAACATTAACTTATGTGGAATGCCCCCTGAGCACGAGTATGTAACTTACTCTTTCTGGGGGTGCTAGAGAATTCTTGTATAAAAAAAATTCAATGTATCTTTGTTCTGGCAATAAAGTATTATTATTATTATTATTATTATTATTATTATTATTATTATTATTATTTAGACCTAATTGAAAGTTAGTCAGTCGAGGAAAACTACAGAAAAACGTCGACCAGATTGATCGACACTTGGGGTCTCCCGAATGTGGGTCCAGGAGAAGTTATTTTGTGAAATACAACGAAAATAAATCAACTACAGTTTTATTGTTTTCATGATAATGAGAATAGCTGAAACACAGCTGAAGGCAGCCATGGACAATATTAAAGTCAATGAAGAGTTTTGACTTCTATCATATTACCTCAATAGATCATTTAGAACACTACTTTATTATGAAAAAATGTTTAATTACATACCTATATTTCGTTTGAAAATGAGGAATACTTATTCTGAAACACTTTGTAAAGTAAGTTGGGGTAAGTGCATCCCCTAAATATGAAAGTTCAACTTAGGTGCATAGTAATACCAGAGCCCTTTGTAATTTTAAAATAAGATTTTATTGGTATTTTAAGTGGTTAATTCTGTGTATTTCCATCTCGTCAATTGCGTAAATGAATCGCTCCATGCAGAAAGAGCTTCAGTCACAAATTTTGAAAAAACGAGATATCGACGGAAATCATATCTTTATGGGTGGCTCCATCGGTCTGTGCAGAAAGATATTCAGTCCAGTGCTTGGGAAGATAGAAACTGAAGCGTCAGGCTCAGAGCTCTATGCAGAAAGGAATATAGTGTAGAGAATGTTTTTTGTGCGAGATCGTGCATATTTGCTTGGTTTCCGCACAAAACCAATCCGCGGAAAATCTAAAATTCCACATTCAGTATTCCCAACCTAACACACATAATTTCCCTCTTCTTACCGCTTAAGTGACATATTGATTTTACTGCTTTAGGCTTTTAACATATTATTTTTATAGTAATAATTATAAATTGGAAACTTACCACTGCAATTTCACCTAAATTGCACTGTTAATTATTGTTTTTAAATATTTGCAAAAATTAAGTAAATTCTACAACTCCACTAAAGTTACTGCATTCGTGATGCAAGTAACATTAAGGAAGCCGTGAAAAAATCATCAAGATTCCAGACTCATCATAGACTGGGGGGAAAAAAAAAGACAGACGTATATCACGGCCTGCTGGAGTATAGTAAACACAGAAAACATTTTAAAGCAACAATGTTGAAGATAGACATTTTTGTTTTGCAAATTTGCCGTCATTGAACAAAAACCAAGATGGAGATTTCATTGCAACTAATTAGAAATTCCTCTTTCAGGTATGTAATAAATGATCTTCGCACAAAATAATGTACGATACACGAGCGGTATGTTTTCTCGGAAATTAAAAAAGCTCAACTACTTTTCGCTTTTTCAACCTTTTCCTCGAACATGAAAACTTCAACATACCACTCTTGTAACGCATATTGCTATTTTAGTTTTCTCGAAACTAGGTCTAATGGACTGAAGCCCTTTCTACATGGGGTGATTCAAATGGTCGAAGCATGTTTTATGAAACAAATAAATAGGCCTACAATTATAATGTTGAAGGCATGCAGTTGCCCCATGATATGGGGTAAGAGCATCTCCAGGCTGTAACTGTCCATGGTAATGGATAGAACATAATCAAGGGGCAAGTGCATATTCTCTGTTCTTTGAACTACATATACACGTTTCAAATTTTATTTTGTAATTTTTTCTGATGTTATGTATTTCTGCAATAAACAGTGTTCAGGGAGAAAGATTAACACTCCCTGAGATGGCAGCATGAATCTCAAATGAACTACAGAGATATGGACTGAAGTTGCACTTACCCCAACTCACCTTACATTTTTATATATTATTTTTTCTCAATTTTAATTTCAAAATTTGGTCTTTCACACGCATCTTTTTGAATATACCCATAATATAATATACTTAGGTCTAATGGTGAAATAATTAATTAGTAGTTTTAGTTTTGTTTTATGGTTGGGTAATAGCACACAAACACGATGGGAAGTATGTGGAAAAATACAGACAGAAAACAGCGCATGAAAAGATCACTAGATCATTCGAAAAGTCTGACTAACTCCAACATCAATGTTTTTCCCCATCCACAGATATGGGACACCCTCTATAAATCACTCTGTAACATCGGACATTTAACAGAAACATTATATGACTCACTTCGTCTACTATGACGTCTGCCTTAATTGCAGATCATTACTGTGCTCTGTTGGCAGTAGACAGCCACATATTGCAGTCCTATGGTCTTCAGTGATGAATCCTATGTTTATCACAGAACATATAACTATCGTAATAACCTACAGAAACAAAGCACGTAACTGTACAATTCAAACAAAAGTTCGTAACTGTACAATTCAGACAGAGTCACTGAGCAATACAGTATCAGAACAAGCAATGTCATGATATCAGGAACCATCACCTTTGAGTCTTTCCTGCTAATAATTATGACTGAAATTTTAGACATAAATATGATACTCCAATTCAGTATACAATTTACTATATTTTATCAAAACAATGACCACCACAAACAACTATCCATATCCAGTTGACATCCTTATAATGAATCTCAGACTTGAGTCCAATTGAACATGTGTGGAGCTGTCTCACATGCCAATTGCAATCTAGTCCTTATTCATCACACAGTCTTAAAAATTTAAAAAAGCAACTGTAAAATATTTTGGTATTACTGCATAATGAACAAAAATTATTTCTGGCATATCATTTTTAACAACCTACACACCCATTTTATTTAGCTCATATACTACTGAACGAATTTAATATAGCTTATATTGAATTATATTACATTAATTCATCTGAGGATATCATCAATAAAATTTTTAATTCTTATTCCACGAATAATTGTAGTTCAAAGTTCAACCATTAAAGCAAAATACCACAAAATATCGATTTACCCCCCCCCCCAAAAGGATCAGTAATTTTTAGTTTTTATGAAATATAACGAAGAATAAAACAATATAAAATGTATGATACATTTTTCTTTCATTAATTTTTATAGTTTTAATTTGTATTGTTATTTCGTATAGTGATAACAATTCTTCGTTCAGGGCAACAAATATTATCTACAAAACACGTATGAAATCGAAAACTTAAAAAAAAAAAAAAATGAATAAAGCTTTAGACTTAACCTTTTCCTTTCAGATCTTAATATGATCAACAGTTAAGAAATGTTTACATGGTCAGATGTCAACAGTAGCATAGACCTACGTAAGTCAGAAGAGTTAAATATCCTTTCACTCTTTCGTAAACAATACCTAACTAATAATGAATAAAAAATCTAAATACAATACTTGTAACTATTGCAAACTAATCTATATCACAAGTTCATTACTTTTTTACTACCAAATTTTACACAATTTAATGAATATTTTCGTAAAAAATATATATATATATATATATGTGTGTGTGTGTATGTATGTATGTATGTATTTAATGCTCAACCAGATTCATTCAACATCATTTGGTTTCTGACAGACCAGTACAAAGTCCCCATAGAGGATTTAAAATTTAAAAGTTTTTTACAAAAATTTAAATGTTCCCAATTCATAATAGAATTTTCTTCATTACAAATGACATACTGAGGTGATGGTAAAATACCCAATTTATATAAATATTCCGCCAGGCAGTTGTGTCCTGTGGCAATCCTTATGGCAGCTACAGTCTCTTGATGGGGTAATCAGGAAGTATCTCTGACTTGTCAACAAGACCAGCCCATTTCTTGTCATCAGTCTTTATTTGAAGACCTGAGAGAAACTCATTCTTAAATGAGTGATTAACTAATCGTTTCAAGTTTCGTAAAATATTATTTAGGCCTACTTGTGGGAGAGATGTGGGAGAAACAAGGCTCCAACTCAACCTTTGTAAACGCAGAGTTAAATAGAGTCCATCATTACGAACAAATTTTGAACTGATATCATGAAATTAAACAGACTCATAGTATATTAAATTGGTAAGGTATGTTTATTTATGTCACAAATTAAACCTATAATAGTATATTTTACAATAAGTAGGCCTACACAAATACAATATATAGTCCACTGACACAGATTTGTCTTTCTTAGAATCTGTCCCTATCTCTTCTTCATTTCTCTTATTCTGTCCTTTCAACCCTTCCACTAGTCTCACTAAACATAAGCAGAACAAAATTGTGAATTGTTAATGAAGTGATGAAAGCACATAATCTTACAGTACCACAGACAGCAAATGCAACTGTTGTTCACTACATCGCTGACAAGTACAACTGTCACCCATTAGCGATAGAGGCAAGGGAATTACTTGAAAAGTATGCACAGCACATATGCCTCACTTGGGTCATGGACACAATGGTGTAAGAGGAAATGAAAGAGCTGAGGAGCTAGCGAAAGCTGCAGCATCCAGCAACGAAACTCCGACATACAGTTTACAACCGA
Source organism: Periplaneta americana (assembly GCF_040183065.1). NCBI lineage: Eukaryota > Metazoa > Arthropoda > Insecta > Blattodea > Blattidae > Periplaneta > Periplaneta americana. Next base: position 58,249,637 of record NC_091122.1, read on the forward strand.
TATCATATATCAAGAAAGAAATACGACAACAGACTCATCAAAACTGGAATACTAGATGGACGATATGCACAACCGGATCACTAACAAGAGACACCTACTTCCCAACAATCCACGACCAACTCAAAAGCCATCACTTCAAACCTACTTTCGTAACAATGCAGTTTCTCTTTGGACATGGGAAATTTGGTACTTACTTCGACAGATTCAACATTCCAGCAGACATCGACTCTACATGCTCCTGCCACGAAGACCTTCACAGTGTGAAACACCTTCTATTTGACTGTCCTATTATTGAAGCAAAGAGATTTCAAATAAAGACACATCTTCTGGACTGCGACATCGAATACTGGACTCCACTATGTGAAGTAATCAAAAAACCTTGTTGCTACAGACAATTTATAGACTTGCTAAACTTTATCTTTAAAAGACTGTAGATACATAGTTCACCATTATCTGTGTAAAAATAAGTAGTATACCATATAACAAAATTAAAATTAAAACCCTAGCATACCGCTTGGTGAATCAGGGTTCATTTCTGCGGATATTTAATAATAATAAGAACATACTTAGGGTGGTACGAAGTTCAGGAGAAATAATGTTAGATGATAAACTTGTAGTAAATAATTATGCTATGACTCAACAATTACCATGTGTTATATTTTTCACGAGAAGAATAACAAGGATTTCAGACGAGAGTCAACCGCCCGATCAAGCAGGCTTCTGCACAGACTACAGTACGGTAAACCATCTACAGATGGTGAAACAAATCATTGAAAAATCAGAGGAATTTAATCAATCCCTTAGCTAGTATTCATAAACTACACAAAGGCCTTTGATGCGGTAGAACTCACAAGTGTAATTCAGGCAACAGAAAGACAAGGAGTCGAACCAAAATATACCAGGATACTCGCTAAACTCTACAGCGCTTCGCATGTCAAAGTAATCACAGAACGAGAGGGACAAAAATTTAAAATCGTGAGGGGACTGTGGCAAGGAGACCCAATCTCCTCAAAGTTATTTACAAGCTTGTTGGAAGAGATATTCCGAGAACTGAACTGAGGAAAGAAGTACAGAATCACAATTAATGGATACAGGCTCAGAAAGTTAAGGTTTGCTGATGACATGGTACTATTCGCCAGTAATGCAAATGAGCTACAAGATATGATCCAAGGACTAAACAACAGCAGCAAAAAAGCCGGCCTATCGATGAACACGAATAAATCACAGGTAATGACAAATAGCCAAGGCTTACTAATCATAATTGACTCCAAAGTACTACAGTATGTACAGAATACATATACCTCGGACAACTGATAGGAATACAGAACAACATGGACAAAGAACTAAAATGCAGAGTAGCGATAGCATGGAAAGCTTTCTGAGCCCTAAAATTCGTTCTGTTAAGACAAAAAAGCCGAAAAATCAAGATCAAAATACTAGACACCTGTATTTTTCCATCACTACTTTAAGGATGCTAAAAATGGAACTTGACGGAAACACAAAAGAAACTCATTCAAGTCTGCCAAGGAAAGTGTTAGGATGTTAGGATTATTCCTTAAAGACAAAGTACCAAACACCAGGATAAGGGAAACAACCAAACTGGAAGATGTATCCCAGTGAGCCGCCAACTTGAAATGGAAATGGGGAGGCCATGTGGCGAGGCTCCAGAACACCAAATGGCAGTGTTGCCACGACCTACTCACGAAAATCAGGAGAAAATCATAGAAAAAAAACAGGAGATTACAGTAGATTAATAAACATGAATTTCCTCTTTGTATTATATTATTTATTACAAAACAGTGTACTATAATAAAGATGATATGTTGTATTACTATATAGCACATCCCTAACCAATGAAATGGAACAATTTTGCTAAATATAGGCCTAGTTACTGTCATCTCTACTCAGTGTGTGCAATTTTGTTTTTACATAGCAATATCTTATTGACAGTGTTTCACATTAAAATGTATTAATCAGGAGTTTTTCGTATATTCAGAAACAATTTTCGATAGAACAAGATTTATTTTAAAAGTGATATTAAATACAGTACTGCATTAGCTGCAACTGTAACAGACAAAAAATTATCCTTTTTCTTGCTTTTGCATAACTACCCTTTAAACTGTTCATCATTTTCCCACTCTGATGCATAATATTCTGGGAGTATTTACTTTTCTTTCTTGCTGGGACACTTTCACTCATTTTAAAAGATCACTGTGCAAGATATGTAACACAATTAGCTACACTTCACTCTCTCACTGTTTCACGTGCACACAATCAGAAACAAACTTCACTACTGAATAAGTTTCGGTTTTCCTCTGTTCCCCAGGTCCCCAAAACAATAATGAAATAACTTATATCACATGCTTATGTTACATGAAGATTATATACCTGAGTGTGTATGTTTGGAGGAGGGTGTGCATCCTTTTGTGGTAAGGTTTCAAACATTCGTTCTCTAATATAATTTTGTAATTATGTTTAGACTATCGAGTGGATTGGAGAGGGACATAACTCTGAGCTAAGTGTATAAAACATGGTCTTTATCTGCAGTGTGCTGTGTGGTGATATAATCTGCCGCTTGACTCCAACCGAGAAGCGACACCTTGCTTCTTGTAAGTATCATTGTGGTGACACTAACGAGTTAGGAGCACGGAGACAAATGAAAACATTGTTTGACTTGTGTATAAGATACAAAAATAAGACATGGTGACATAATAATTATATGTGTATTAAACTAATGAACTGAAAATCCGGGCATAGAACTAGATGACTGCAGCTTGCCAAAAAGGCAGGAGAAATTCGGACTTGTGACAAAAAAATCAGTAGAGCAGTAGATTCAATGGAAAAACAGGAAATCTCCTGCTAAATCAGTAGGTATGGCAACACTGCCAGATGGAAGTATATTTCTACAATGTGGACCCCCGCATGAGGCAAACCAGGAACAAGATGGAACAACGCCTTCAAGAAGGAAGCAGGAGCACACTGGACTAGGACTGCAAGACTGCAGCGGCTGGAGAGACATCAGAACAAGGACGCAGGAAGTGCTAAACACGATAGTCTAGTGCCCGACAGGAAAAAAGAGAGGAAGTGCGCGAAGTGCAGAGTGATGATCACGATCACACAGTGCCCAATTGCAAAGAAGTGAGAGAGGAATAAAGAAGTGAAGTGCAGAAATGATCCAGTAAGCGCCAAGAATTGAGAAAATCCCAACGAAGCAAACCACTTATGTGGACTAGCTCCCGGCGGTGTCTTGCTGAACTACCCCTCGCAAGAGGAGGTCTTAGCCCTTCAGGGACAAATCGGTTATTCATTCATTCATATTTTTCATATCATGTCTCTTGTGCTCAACGTAAAATACATTTAATCATCATAAAAATAAAATAAACACTTTCTTTAAAAAAAAACTAACATAATTTTCAATATATTTAGCTACATATGTGAAGTTACCTTCAAACCTCAAAATTATTTTAAGTATTGTAAAAAGTGAATTTTCTACTGCATTACTAACTACGTAAATTGATAACTTGCCTTTATTTTAGAAATTATGGATCAATGTAACCCTCTCTCTTTGAAACACAAAAATAAGTAACTAACAAGTAAGTAGTATTTCCAATAGTAACTTGAGATTTTCTTTAATTGATTAACATAATTTAATTCAAGTTACTACTTGCTCGTGTAGGCTATATGAGAACATGTTGAAAGATTCCATCACGCAACAATTAGACTAGTATGGTAGCTACACTATTCAGTTTCTCTCAAATTAAACCTATAACTCTATAGCTATAGTACACTGTTATATTCGATATCAGATTGCAGACTTGCCAGTCACTGCCTAGAAACACAGGTACTACACACAGCTTGCCTTCTTCCAAGCGACAGAATCAAGACTTCCGAACTACCAAACTACTACTAATATTCCAAGTACCATTTAACCGTCTTAAAGGTCGATTTCGAAAAAAAAAAATTTCGTAGAAAATTTGTTATACATGCGACCTTTCAGTGTACAAAATTTGGAGGCCCTAATCTAACCTTGCAGTGTTGAATGTTCCCTTGTAAGTGCAACAGAACAATATTGCACCATCTCAGAATCAATTACTTCAAGGAAAGAGTTATGGAGTCTATCACCTTTAATTATTGATCAGGCATCTAGGAAAAATAAAAATAAAAAAAAAAAAGATACGAAATTGCCATAGCTCCAGTAGTCAAATCTTCTTTCAGATAATAGCCTATGTTATTACCCAGGAAAAAAAATACAGAAATGGATCTTATTGCAGAAGAAAAATGTATTGCTCTGAATTTTTTAAGACAACACTACGGCATATCCACAAACTTCTCTTGACACTAACTGTAAAACCTGATGCTAAATCAACACCATTCCAAGAAGTTCTCTTTTGCACCAGAACCAACAGGAGTGAAAGCATATGAGTCGTCAAGAGCCTTAAAAAGTACCGTAGTTGGTTAAATTTGATGACAAAGTGTTTATTGCAATCAAACAGTTATTAACAGCTAAGGTTTCCTCTGCTAGTGTATTTTTTCAGCATTTGGAGTAGTCATTCTAAACTTAAAAACAGACTGTGTAGGCCTAAAGAAAAAGCATCAAAATAGGAGATTTCTATAACTACTGAAACTAATTCGGACGATTTTCAATTGAACGAATTCTACATCTTGGAAAAACAATCCTCTATTTTATATTCAATCTATACAGCTTTAATTACTTAATCCATGGTTGCAGGATTAGGTCTAGGTTTACATACTTGTATGGCTATCCACATCTTCACTACACATTCTTCTTACTTACTGGCTTTTAAGGAACCCGGCGGTTCATTGCCACCCTCACATAAGCCCACCATTGGTCCCTATCCTGAGCAAGATTAATCCAGTCTCTATCATCATATCCCACCTCTCTCAAATCCATTTTAATATTATCTTCCCATCTACGTCTCGGCCTCCCCAAAGGTCTTTTTCCCTCCGGCCTCCTAACTAACACTATACATTATAAGTAGACCTAATATAATTTTCAATTAAATGAGTGAATTATGTGCATAGTGGTATTTCATCAACACAAGTAATAGTTATGGTTGAAACTAAACAAATTTACAATATTTCGCACTAGAATTAGGTTGTCAACACTAACTTTGTTAGACCTAACTAGGCTAACTTTGATTACTACCTTCATATGGCCCATAGAATGAAACAAATATCTTATCTTCAATCTATATAGATTTAATTAAGTTACTTATTCGTGGCTACTGGATACATTCGTTATGTATTGTGGAATCCTGGGAAACGAGAATGCGGATGCTTTAGCAAAGAAGGGCAGCACTGCTACTTACAGACCTGTTACTAAATCTACGTATTACTCTGTGAAGAGATTTATTAAATCTACATACTTAGACTTCAACAAACAAAATTTGATAACTCAATCCCAAGGGAACAAATGGAACTCTCTGCATCATAATCCACAGTTAATTCCCGATTTACCACGAAAATCGTCTGTAGCTGCATTTAGATTGGCAACAGGCCATGATTGTTTGGCCAAACACCTGCGTAGAATTGGAATATATCAGTCCCCTAACTGCCCATTGTGCAACTCAAACCAAGAAATGGATTCGGAACACCTCAAAATCTGTGCTTCAATGGCTGGTCATGATAATATCTTTGAAAAATATTGGAGTGCAAGAGGTCAAATGACTAATTGTCAAACGCCTGGCATTAGAAAACAACAACAACATTCGTTATGTCATTAGAACTACCTATTTGTAGGCTACTATGTATATGTATACTCACTCCCACTGCATTATGTTATATCAGTGGGGTAATTTTCGATTAAACCCGTGCGTTTTGTACATCATAGTGGTATTTTATCAACACAAATTTAGTTAAGTTCAAACCAGACTATTTTAAAACATTTTGGCAACACAATTTTGTTAGGCTGTCAATATTGACTTTGTTCCTTAAACACATATGAAGAAAAGTTTTCTAATGAAAATATATAATATCATTAATCATAATACCACAATATTTTACAGTACATCTTGTAGTGTCTGCCATATCTGAATTGCAACACTGAGCTGTCAACATAACACAAAGCTCCTACCTATTTGTTTTTCTGTATATGCAGCTTCGTCTGGTGTAGCCCTAGGAATGACACCAGGATCACTGAAGCTGGTTCTTAATAATGCTGACATTACGAACAGAAACAGTAATCCCCCAATTACTGGAATGGCTGGTGTTATACGTACAGCTAGGAATGGGCAGCTGTAAAAGAAAATTTACATTAGATCTTGAAGAACCAACAAGATCACAATGTAACTCATTCTAATAAAACTACACAATTCTTACTTACTCAAATGCAAAGAAAAGACCACTCGTTCCCACTATGAGGCCAAGAGTCACGTAAAACACACCAGTTTGTGGGGCCATCATTATACGCCCATCACAACAAAAGCGATTTCTTCCAGGAAATAATTCCCATTTCCGTGTGACATGCGGCATTTTTTCAAAATCTTCTAAGCCCTGAGCAGACCTTCCTGGGGGGGATTCCGTATGGACAGGGTGATAGAGGTAATCAGGGTCTTTGACCATTAGTTTTGCATTAGGATCTTGAACAAAGTTCTTTCAGTGACACTGCACATGAAGTTAGTTTGGCACACTTTTTTAAATAGTATTTCTACATATAAATATTGCTATTGTCTCATGTCAATTCTTTTTTCATTTTCACAAAATCTGTACACCCGAAAGCCATTTTAATTCCTAACATAATGACAATCAACTAACATTAACAAATTTCTAAACGTATACTTCCCATTAAACTCATAAAGCAGTAAGCTCATCACGTAACAAATCTAGCAGCGCCACCAACAGCGAAGGCCGAATGGTGATTCGCTGAACTAGAAAAAGTATGAAAACGCCGTGCGGATAAACCGAAGCGGAAATCGCGGGAAGTGTCGATTTTATCGATAGCAGGTTATGTAAACTTACGTGGAATGGGGTCTGATGGAAATTTATTAAATATCGATAAAATAGATTATCAGATAAAAGATGAAGATAATGACAAGAGTTTTAAGATAAAAGGTATTATGTTAATGTCATCTGATGTGTATTTGCTAATTTATGCGATATACCAGCAAGCAAATGAAATCAGGATTTCATAAGAACCTGGTATAAGTAATTTAATGCTATACATTCTCAGAAAATATTAAAAAGGGGCAATAAATGACATGCTATATTATAGCGGTGCATAATGAAATAGAACTACAACGTACCCTTAATTTCCTGAAATCTATAACCGTTCTATAAACAAACATAACCTAACCTGTACAGGCCTGCTACCTAGATAATGGAATTCAGAAACACCAGCTATGCATTGTTTCTGAGATGGGATTGTGAAATATTTTTCCTAGTATATTTTCAATTCAATTTTTAGATACCTAGGCCTATCTTTGTTAATAACAAAACTGTGTAATTCTTCCGTACATTCAATAAATGGCAGATTCATGTTGAGGTTCAGTCCAAAAAGTTATGGCAGAAAAGCCAAGATGAATACTTGTAATAATGTGTAACTTGGATTTCCTTTTGTTAATATTTATCCTGAGCGATTTATTACTTGGCTATCCTAGACTATAGCCTAGGAGCAACACAAAAGTGAGGTGGTAAGGGGCTGTTTGTTAATAATGAATAATGGCAGAGCTAGTCTATAGTTTGACAACTTCAAGTGAAACCCCGTAAAACATGCCAACTTCTGGAATCTCTCTCTTTCTTTCTTTTTTCTCCCTCGCTCCTCGTCATTCAGTCACCAATCACCAAATAAATATCTGAGAGGGTGTGTGTGGACATCGCGACCAATAGGAGAACCACTCTCCAGTATTACCACAATAACGGATTCTTCATTTTTGCCTCGACTGTCGGCTAGGAAGGTTCCATTAAGCTAGCATTGCAGGCAACTAGTCAACATTTTAATGCTTTTGTTAGCAGGTTTGACAAACTGTGACTGGACCTGCAAATACATTGCATAGTGCTCTGTCCCTTCCCCCCCGTGCTTTCCCATTTGCTCCTCCCCAAGACAGGCAGCGCTCACGTAGTAACTCGGTCAGGGTTTCAGTTCAATTTGTCAATCTATAGGAGCCAAATTTTATATAAATCCTCCTGGGAGAGGGCCCCAAGCTTACCTTGGCGATGACAGAGTTGTTTGGAAATCCTAGATGTCACTCTCAGAATTTATCACTAAACCGAAATATTTCTGTAAAGACCTGCAATGTGCAACCCATTTTAACTCCTGATAAGTTAATTAAATTTAAATCGTGTTTTTTTTTTTTTTTTTTTTTTACAGTGCCGATTCAAATTTCATCTAAGATAAATGAAATAATGAACTCTTCTTTTGATTAAAATTTGTTGTCCCCTTTCTCCTATAATAATAATAATAATAATAATAATAATAATAATAATCCATGGCGCTACAGCCCGTGAAGGGCCTAGACTGACCAGCCGGCTGCTGGCCTCACGCTCACATGTCGAAGCAGAAGTGGATGATCATCCAACCAGAATGGAGGTATCGTGTGGTTAGCACGATGATCCCCCGAGCAGTTATAGCTGGCATTTGCAACTGGATTTCGCTACCTATCGTAGCTCCCCAAGTGCATCACGATGCTGGGAGGGCACCGTTCCCATACACTGGCCGAAATTTCATGAGAAAATTTCTTCCCCCATGAGGACTCGAACCAGCACGCATTCCATAATGCGAGTCCTAGGCAGGATGCCTTAGACTGCAACGCCACAGCGTGGGACCCCCTTTCTCCTATACTGTACTTTTATCCATCTATCCCAGTCTCTTTCTTTGAGGATACGTTTAGTGCAGAGGAAGGGATAGCAACTATTTCTTGAAAATGACCTGAAATTCACTGAAACAAGAATTTATATATGGTGTTAGGTGTCTAGACCACAAACTATACTTACGTCAACATTACACAGTAGTACTATTGGAGATATACATTATACCACGGAATTCTGGACCCCAAAATATAGTCTATGCAAGTGAAATAAAATCATATTTGCAGTATTTAGGCCTACCACTTTGTTCTCTCATCCTATGCGTTAATTTTTTTTTATCATGCCTGCAGAGAAAAGAATGCACTTACAAAGGGATTTTTTTCAGTGGCAGTAAGACCCACAGTATATCATCTGTAGTATAAACGACAGAATTAATATCCATATAGTGCTGTAGCTCCATATTCCAGTCCCAGAGATGGACGAGGAATATTTAATTCTACGTGCTGTTGAGATTGCATTTATGTCGTTCCTTGTTGTCTCAGAGAGGATTTGTACATTTTCTTTATCCATATAGGTAAACAAAACCTCGATAAGTGTATAATGTTTGTACACAATCTCGTAAAAACTCGATAAGTGTATAATGTTTGTACACAATCTCGTAAAACCTCGATAGGCCTAAGTGTATAATGTTTATACACAATCTTGTCGAAATTGGACTGAAATGACTAAAAGAATCTGGAAGTGAAAGAAAATTGTATGAATACACAATATTAATTGATGACAATTCTTTCAGCTGGTATCTTCCTTGCTTCTGTCACGGGGATATCAGCATTAGTCGGTTTTGGCTCCACTCTGGCTTCAGTAAAGAAGAAAGATCCAGCATTCTTTAACAAAGGCATGGCTGGAACTAGAGAAATGACTGAGACAGGAGCTTCTCTTGCAATGAGAGCTTTAGGCTGGGGCACTCTTTATGCTGTTGTAGGATGCAGTGTTCTCTTCTATTCCATATGGAAAATTTCAGGAGTGAAAGACGTAAGTACAACGCATTAAACAACCTATAGGGTAGACCAGGGCAATTGTAAACAGGGGGTAACGAATGCTGTGAGAAATACAAAACTGTCATAAAAATTTTAATTCAGGGAATACTTAAATTAACATGTTGGCTAACCTACAAAGCAGTTTGCGCCAAATAGGAGTAACTGCTTAGTTGTGAACGAATATTTTGTAAGAGTCTTCAAAAAAAAGTTGAGAAAGAATTTTTATTCACCTTCATTTTTGGCATCGTAAGTAAATGTACAGCACTAATATTTAAGAATATGTTGTTTTTATGAGTAATGTATAGTAGTTAACATTTATTACAATGGTTTTGAGATCTCCCATAACCTCAGTTCATTAAATTATGACGTGTTTACATTTGCCCCATAGTTTTAATTGCTTGAGGGTAATTGTAAACATGTTTTACTATGGTTACATTTCGTACTTTTCAGGAATTAAAATGCCAAGAAATTATATTAGAGACTCCCGCCCAACTACACTGTAGAGGATTTAGAAAGGGTTGTCACATATGTGAAAAATAGTAACTACAGTTATTGTGAAGCTCGGGAGAGGTACTGAGTTCCTATATCCGTCATATATCATAGGTTAAAGGGATGAAATGTACCAGTGACCAAAATTGGAGTTGGAAGGAATACAGTTTTTTTTTTCTGAAACAAAACAAAAAATGTTCAGCATCTGATAGCCCGTGCGAAAATTGGTGTTTACAATTACCCCCCTCTCAAAGGGATAAATGTAAACTAGCAATTAAAAGATGAAAAAAGTCAACTTTATTATTTTAAATGCATTTTCAGGGAAAAGAAAGATCTAAAAATAACACAATGTTTCTTTATCATGCTTATCGTTTCTGAGGGTTGTGTAATGTTGAAATATATTTGAAATCAGTGAAAAGTGTTTACAATTACCTTGGTATACACTACACAGTGTGGGAACTGAAAAACGATTAAAGCAGGGGGGGGGGGGGAATAATTCCAGATTCCATATATAAACATTCTTGAGTATTGTTATTCAAACTAGCTCCCTCCTGCACCTACACACAGTAATGAAGGAATGACAGAAAGCCATATCTGGAATTTCTCTTCTTGTGTTGGGTACCCAAAGTAGTCTCCACCCAGAGATGCGATTGAGGGACTATTTTCTCCTCCAGAATATTTTACTGAGGAAATCGATCATATTGAGCATGATTAGCCTATAGCCATTTAAAGTGGGTGGCTACATCAGCCACAGACAACCCTCAATGTGAAATGAGGGCCACACCTGCCATTGGTTAGCAGGTCATTCAGACCTAGTCAGGAGAAACATTGAGCAAATCTACATGAAGGTTGGTAACTGCTATTGTCTAGGTTTGGTGAAAGACTTTCACCTGGGTCCTCATTCACCTATAAGGGTGAGGGCTGGTAAAGGAATGCAGTACAGCTTAACTGTACTTGAAACACAACACTATACCGCATGCGTGACATCCGATCGCTCTGACTGCAGGCGACAGACTAACCTGAACATCCCTTGGCATAACTTAATGGACTCGCCTTATCCAGGTGCACATTGCCGGCAACTGTCAGGACTAAATAATCATACTGTACAGTTGAAATGAAGTGGTAAGGTTATAAAATAGGCACTCTTTTATTTTCTTTTTTATGATTTTATTATATTATTTTAAGGTTCCTTAAAATGGCTACAGAGTACCAGCAATAACTGTAATGATGGTTTCAAGTGCTCAGGTTTGGAATTTATAGCTGTTCATATTGGTCCATAATGAAATTAATATAGAAGGCAGTTTTCTTTTTCTCATTAAGAAAAAGCTGGAAGATGTGTCAAATATAGTTCTTTATGTTAAATGCTCACAATTTTAAGAGGAGGAACCAACCCTTTACATTAAAAAAAAAACAGCCACCATATCTCAATTTGTTTATTATTAATTTTCTAGGACCTCACTTTTTGTGCAGAATTGAATGACTTTTGTAAAGGCATTTGCTATGAACAATGTGGGGAACTGGCTGTCAAGGGCAAGAACTTTTAAATTTAACCGTATTTTTCTCAGCTCTAGTGTTGTATGGAAAATTAAATTCATTTTTACTGCTTGCAATTAATGCAAAATTATGTCATTTGTTCACTTTATAGACTCCATAGCAAGAAATAGTTGAAAAATACAGCACGACTTTTATCATATTTCACTTAATAATGATAAGCAGATTCGTATTTTATTATGTTGCAAATGTTACAAAATCATTGAGTTGTTCATTTAATTTCAGATGAAAGAATTCAGACTGAAGGTTGGGTCAGCATTGCCTAGGATACCAAAGAATGATCCAGCTCAGGGAAGAACAGAATTTGCAGGACTTACTGATCTTTTGACTTATATTTCTTCTGATGACAGAACAAAGACTTCAGAAAAGTGATTCTTTTTTGTGTGTGTGTGTATGTGTGTGATAGTGTATTAGAAGCTAGGCTTATTTTGTATATAATTTTTTTTAATGTACAAACCAATTCAAATAAATAAAATGAAACACATGTAGAATATAACTTTTTAAACCTATCTTTCAGTATGACTGTACAAGAATTTTTTAGTCAGTTATTTAATGATACTGTAACAATTTTATAACTATACCTTGACCAAAACTACTTCTGACTTGACAGCTTACAGAGAAGGGGGAGCAGTGTTGTCATGTTGCCCATCTTTCATGTAAGCGAGCGCACTGCCGATAGAGTGCAGTAATGAATGGCTGACATGAACACATACATTTCTAACAAATTTGTTGAACACTAGGCATTAAAATTTGTGTACATTATTTTTTATTAGTCTATTATAATTAGTAGTAGTAGTAGTAGTAGTAGTATTCTTCAATGTAATACTGTTAGAAAAGTGCCAAAAGAATTGTAGATTGTAAAAACAAGTTTAAATTTATTATGAAGCCTTTACTTTTATGAGTGCCGATATTCTTCAATGTAATATTGTTAGTAAGGCATTGAAAAAATTGTAAAAATATTTATGACTAAAAATCTACACAGCCTTTTTCTTTTCCAATATCGATAACAGTCCTCTTATTAATTTTAACACAAGCAGCAGTTCTCATTACAACTTGCGCCAAAGGTAAAAGAGGCCCGCCATTATCTTTTTCCCTCTCAAAATACTCTCTTACACTACACACCATCTCTCACGCTTGACTCTTTAACAGGGCACCTTGCACTCGTACAATATTCTTTATTCTCCGCCTGCCTTTCCTTCCGAAATTGCACAAGTCACCTGTTTAGAAACTCTCGCAGAAACTAGAAAACACATACTAGTCACACACTTCACCAATGACAACGAAGATAATACATCTAATATAATTTAAACACAATAATTATCAATACACTAAAACAATAATACGACTAAATAATATTTTTAATTCACACAAAGCACCCGTTAACCAGCAACTCAAAGTCATTCCGGGCACTGTATTCACCACTAGGCTGTGGTATTCACGTGCAACACCATCCCGTTACCATGGTTACACTTCTCTCATGATTGGTTAATTTGAATGGTTGCCATGGTAACATGCTAAAGGCACCATTTGTCAGGTCGGAAGTAGTTTTGGACAGACCATAAGTTATCTAGCATTGGTTGAATTAGTGGTAGCGAGAAAGATTGAGATTTTGTATGTAATTACCTGACATTCACCTTACAGTTGGAGAAGACCTCAGAAAAACTGGGATGTTTAAATAGGAATCAAATCCCATGACCAAACACAGATATAGATAAACAGACATACATTTCTACTCCCTGGACTTTGCTGTAAATGAAATCTCAATTTAGTGCAAACTCCCATTTAAGGTAAAAAAAAAAAAATCGTTACCTGAAAAAATGTTAAATAGGGGTTTTACTGTAAGTACTTGTTTTTAGGTGACATGAAATCAAATATTTATTTCGTATTTTTCTCAAAACACCATATTGGCATATGGACCCACTTTCACCAAACATCTCAATTGGTAATATAATAGAGCATCGATTATCCGAAACAATTGGGGACGTGTGTGTTCAGATAATTGATCATTTACGAAAACAAATTGTGCCGGTGATATAGGAGCAGTATGAAACAAAGAAACACTGATATTAAACACAAAACTGTACATACAGTATATATTTTGTATCACATGTCTTATAAAATAATACAGAAAAATGCATAGCCTAGTTTGACAAGTTCAAAACGGCCATTAAAGTAGGCCTACAGTTTAGGAAAAGAAGTCCAAACTTTTTTTTGTTTGCTTCAGATCTGAGACTTTTTTTTTTTTTTTTTTTGCTGCTAAATCTCGCAAACAGTGTGCAAATTCAAATTTTCCGACTGGAACGCTTTCGGTTGATTGGTATTCAGATAATCGATGCTCTACTGTACCAGTAAATACTAACATTTTATCCAACATCTTAATCATTACGTGGTCAAGAATGTAAAATTTCATGAATTTGTATAAGAAATCAATGTAGATATTCAGTGCATTTAACAATGATTTAAAAATTTTGGTCTAGTTCCAATTATGTGCTTATTCATGTAAGGAAAACAAAAATGTAATGCACATATGAAATAATTTTAATAATTTCTCTTAAAACACTCAAAAATTATGCTACAGTCACTTTAGTATATATAATAAGTCCGTGGAAAACATAACCAGTTTAAAGTTTTTATGGTTAAATTCCTACGTCATTCTGGTGGCTTGTTGATATATGTGTATTTTATTCTTTGTAATTCACGTACTACGTGTATTTTATTATGAACACACAAAGTCTAATTTTTTTAACTTTTTGGCTTTTTAATTGGAGGAAGATGGACTTAAAATTCTTCTCATGGTAATGATATATGAAAATAGATGTTATCTTAACCAAATTATTTATATTTTATTGGTAACTGCCATATTGTCACATAAGATAGTTTCTCGAAGTTCTATCATATAAAATGTAACTTGAAAGTCTGGAGATTCCTAGATATTGTATTAAAATTGAATCTTCATAAAATAGTGATTCATATACAACACTTCATTTCAAATTCACTTTTTTAGACATGTATTTAAAATAATATAAAACTCTACATCAAAATATAAAATTCAAGTGATAAGACGGAACTTGAAACATGAATTCATTCCTCTTCAGTCATATTCAGCAGGTGTTATCGCTCTTCACCCTGCAGGGCAAAATATTAAAATATAGTAACCACTCCAGAAATGTGTTATAAAAATTAACCTATTTGCATGCACTGTTTACTTCAATTATACTGAACTTTACCAACATACCTGTATGTACTACACCGACAAAGGAAAACAGGATATCATGAATGCACAGCAGGAACTTTTGTCCCTTCAATAAGCTGCCTGCGGACTGGCTGAAATAATAAAAGTAGTGTAATTACAATTAAGTCAATTTGTAGATGCATTTATACATACAGTAATATTAAAAAAACTGCATCACATTCATTTTTATCGATTTTACTGGTTATGCATAATAGTCAATTTCAAGCTCAAACTCATTTCACATATTAAGACACTAATTCAAGAAAGTGTCTAAATGGAAGAAACATTAGGTAATGAAGTATTGTCCTGTTTTTTTTTTAATTCACAGCTTGAAATAAAAGAAGCAACACACTGTGTTTATACACGAGTCCTACAGTTCCAAAACGTGTCTTAAGCCTAGTTCACACTTTTCAAGTAACTTCAATTCAAGTCACGTGATTTCAAGTAACCTGAATTCAAGTCTCAGTTCAGACATATTCAAGTTATTTTGTTTTCAAGTAGGATAAAATGGCATCGATGGATGTTGTGCAGTTAGGAAGTTCTGTAGTAGCAAACCTCCATGCCAGGGAAATGATAAATATATTGAAGTATGGGTTGTTCAGTATGGGTTAGGAATTAGCTTAGTAAGAGAAATACACAACCATTGACCATTACAAATAGAATAAGTGAAATCTTCAAGCAGATTTGATAATTCTTATCGCAAATGTAATAAAACATTAGCAAGTCTGATTTACCATAATTGAAAATGATCATCTTGAAGCTGTTAGAGTTCCCAAAAAAAAAATCTATCAACCACACTGAACCGTGCCAGTTTCGGCGATAAATGTCATCCCTTCAAGCAACGCTCTTTTTTTCTTAATCTCTTTTCTTCCTCACTTCTTCTCTATCTACAGTTTAATGGTTTTTATTATTGCCTTTCATAGGCTATCTCGTGTGTTCACGTTAAAATCTCTGCTGTTCAGTTCTACAATGAACTCTTCCTTCCTTGGCAGCTTCCTTTGCATTTTTATTACGAAACTTTTCTGTTTCTATAATCCGCAGGCCTTCGTGAATTTTATACAACTTCAGAAACTCAAATACTTGGTCATTATTTCACTTACTACTGTTCCCTATAATTGTTAAATTCCCAGTAGAACAGAAAAACAATCAGCTGTTAATTTAATGCTCTTAAAACAGTTGTTAATTTGAATTCCCCCGCTTTTCTCCTTGAATTCAAGTTATCAAGTGACGTTCACACTTTTCAAGTACCCTTTCACGTCAAGTAAAAAGTAGAAAGGGATCCAACTTCGCTTGAAACGTGAATTCAAGCCGTTAATTGATTTCAAGTCAACTTGAAATACAGTTCACACTTTTCAAGTTCGTCTTTCAAGTGACTTGAATTCAAGTTACTTGAAAAGTGTGAACGAGGCTTTATCCCGAAAAATCGAAAATTCAGATAAGTACAATACTACAGTGTTCCGCAACCGGTGTGCCTCCACAAGATGAAAGGTGTGACATGAACTTTTACCTATTATTGTAAGAAATTAGTAAAATTATTGAAAATTAAATTTAAATTCCTCTCTGCTGACACAATCAGCCGCCTAGTTAGTGACATCCAAGACATTATGAAGAGAAAATAAAGAGCAGTAAGAAGTTCTTATTTCAGATCAATGAGTCCATCGATATTAGCAGTCACACACAACTTCTTTCCTACATTCGGTATATTGATGGGGATGTAACTGCAATTTTTTTTTTGCAAAGAATGCTCAAGCAAGCAACCAGTGAAGAAATAGTTCGTAGATCTAATGAATATGTGGTCCGTAATGAATTAACATGGGAGGATTGCATTAGTGTTTGTACAGACGGAGCTGCTTCTATGACAGGCCGAGTGAAGAATTCGTGGCTAAAGTACGTGAAGTAAATCCTAACATACGAAGCGACCATTGTCTCATTCATTGCAAAGCCATTGTTGCCCAGTCTTGCCATTTCCTCTGAAAATTGTGATGGACGAAGTAATAAAAGTCGTGAACTTCGTCAAATCCCAGCCCCAAAATACGTGGCTTTTACGTTTTGTGTCGGGAAATGGGATCAGAGCATCTACTACACTCCTGCTACATACAGAAGTACGATGGTTACTATGAGGTGAAGTGTTAGCGCGAATGTTTGAACTTAAAGAGGAGGTTCTGCATTTTTTACTATTCAAGGGCATGAGTACACGGATTTATGTATTTACAGATGATGAATGGATATCTAAGTTGGTGTATATTTTCAATATTTTCGTACATTTTAATGAGCTTAACAGAAAAATGCAAGATAGGAACGAAAATATTCTGACTGATATGGACAAGATTCAAGAATTTGTGAATAAGCTGAATTTGTGGATATGTATTATTGAAAATGGGTCGTTTGAGATGTTCCTAATTGTATGGCTCCTTGCTGATGGTAATAAATTGTTGGACTTAATTAAAGAACATTTAGTAATCTTGCAGCAGAAGTTCAAGATTTCGACTGAATTCGTGATCCATTCATTGTGGATTCAAAACATCTTCCAAATAATATACTCGTACAAGAGGAACTGGCAGATTTAAAAGCAGACAGAACATTGAAATTAAAACTTCTCGAAGTGCCTTTGGAAAAATTTCGGTTGCCAATAAGGAGTGAATACCTGGCTATTTCTCCGAGATGGCAGTTAATATGTTATTGTATGTGTGAACTGGGCTTCTCCATGTTAACTGAAATTAAAACATCAAAGAGGGAGAGACTCAAATCCATCGATGAAGAAATGTCAATGATTCTGATATGTATCAGCCCAAGTATGAGTAAAGTTATTTACTTTGCTAATAATAGAAATGTGTATTTTCTACAGTGAACTAAAGTTCATAAATAGTCAATAAATGCAAGAGTTGATTTCTATTTTATAATAATGATAATGAATACCTAGTCATTGTGGTATACCTGGAAACGAGAAACTCGATAATATTGCAAAACAGGCAACATATTTGCAACCATGAACTGTTCAAGTAATATCTCTATCCAGTGCTTTTGCTTCAGTAAAGTCTCATTTTTTTAAACCTATGGATCAACAATTGGCTCTCTTCTGACAAAAGAAAAATGTTACAGTCTGTACAAAAGAAACCAAATGACCTGGAAATGTACAATTGCCCAGACATATTCAAACATTTTTATCAAGAGTCAGAACAAGTCACATTGTCACACAATTGTATCTACACTGATTTCACCTTTCTGATAATCCTACTTGTCTGTGGTGTAATAAACATGATGAAGATCTGGAACACATTCTTCTATACTGTCAATCCATAAACCACAAAAGAAGTAAATTAAAATCATCAGTATCAGTTGCAGAAGACACAGCCCTGCAGTATATATTGACTACACCCCACCTCTGGCTATTAGCAACAGCATTTATAATGAACACCGATCAAAATAGCCTCTTTTCTCGTGAAAACAACAACTGAATAGACTACAGTGGACTTTAAGTTGTCAGCAAACAGCTGGATACATAAAGATTGATTGAATAATGATAATGACAATAATAATAAATTTGATTACATTACTTAATTATATTAAGAGAGTCACATCATAGGTTTTTGAGGGGATTAACATTTTGGTATGCCATGTTGAGTCGAGCCCCTTCTAGGGTCTGCCGTGATTAGAAAAAAGTTGCAGAACACTGCACTCTGTGATCACAAAATGTTCCAAAAAAAAAAAAAATTTCCTCCCAATCAATTTAATAGGAGAAATATGGTTGATGTTCCAAAATGTTCTTATTCTCTGAAAATGTGTTCCATAACTTGCCTACTCCATACTTCATAGGGCGTATTTTTCATATTGAGCCTCAAGTTATTCACAAAGGGAACATCATTAAAGAAGCAAAATTAAATGATGTTAACAACCTTCTAACAAAACATTTCGGTGATGGATGGAAAAATCAGGCGGATTATCTTTCTACATGAACATCCTGAATACAAATCGTGCTGATGAAGCCCAGAATGTTGAATCAGATGTTGCCTGTTGTAGTGAACCAGACTCTGAATCAGTTTATTGTGCTTAAGAACATTGGAAAACTTTTTCATTATCAGAGTATTTTGAATATTTTTAGTAAGCTGTCAGTTTTTTTTACTAATCATTGACTTTTAAACTACTTCATTAAAAATGTATAACTTTTGACTTGAAGTCTTGTAATACAAAATTAAATTACATTGAAGATTTTTGTGTTTTTCCAAATCCTGCCTTATTCAACTATGTTGTTTGCAAAACTTGCCTTCACCAATTTGAACATTTAAATAAAAACTCACCGAACAAAGTAACCTAATGAACTTCTATTCCTGATCTCTATACTATAAAATATTTATTTTAAAGGGTGAAACAATTCTTACTTTAAGAAAAAAGAACTGGGAAAAATTACTTTCTTGATTTGTTAAAAATATCAAAAATGTATAAGACACATTTTGAAAATATAGCCATGGATGAATATATAACAGGATGCAAAACTTACTGAGTTTCCCATAACACTTGCTAGAGGCGCTAATGTAGAAACTCATCTTGCTGCCATCTGTTGGATGGTGAGAACTTAGTCTCTATTTACACTAGCTTAATGTCGTTCGACTTATAGCGCGGGCGCATGCACAGTACGGATTTCGTTCCTTCCCTTTCGACATCTGCTGGGTAGAAGCTGTTTCTATTTCTGTGCGACATTTCCGTAGGTGGGCCAGCCGAATTCACGCGACAGGACCCGAACATGGTTCGGAAAAGCAGTAGCAGACAACTTTTAATCAGCTGTTTCTCTGTTTCCTCGCGCTTCGTAGCATCATGTCAGAGTGGAACAAAAACCAAGTAATGAAATTAATCGAGCTTTACGAGCAATGTCCATGCTTATATGACATCAGAAGTAAGGACTATCACAATAGGACTCTGAGGGAAAATGCACTGAAGTTTATTTGTAAAAATTTGGAGTCTGTTCGTCCCAATACTATTCCCTCCGACATCAAAACAAAAATAAAGAACATCAGCAGTCAATATGCAAGAAAAAAATTAAACTTTCAATTCATTTTAATACAATAAATATATATTGGACAATTTGTTGCAGTTTGAAATCTTTACTGAGAACATGGAATAACCCTTTCTCCTGCCTTCTGGATATCCATTTCCTTTCCCAGTCTCTCTTTGTGGTTTTTTTTTGCTTCTCATTAGTGCAAGCTAACAAAACACTTGAAGCTGCAGAAGCTTAAACAGCTGCTTTTATATTGTTCTAATCCATTCTGTTCATTTAAAAGGCTCACTATATCACTCATATGTTGCTCGAGCTCAACAACTAGCTTCGAGTAGCAGACGAGAAATCTGCCAAGAGGGAACGGTGATACCACATTTATCTGACAGAAAGCGCTTGATATAGGATGTTGCTCGACAACTTGCGTCGACTTGTGGACAAGAAATCTGCCAAGTGTAAATGGTGATGCTACATATAGCCAACAGAAAGCACTTGATGTTGCGCGACAAATAGCAAGTGTAAATAAGGGACTTATTACATATAGCAGCGCACCAAGTAGCGAAAACAAAAACTAATTACTCCATGCATTTAGCAGCACACCTGGTGACGAAAATGTTAAACCATGCAGAAAATATTCCTTCCCTCCCACCCTCAACCATATTCTCAACTAACCCAATTTAAAATAAAACATTTACATGTTTATTTCTCACACAATTTTCCACTGAAAATTCTTACTGGAGCCAACAGGAAGATAAAAGAGACGATCTATTTTACACTACTCAATTAAAATATAACCAGACAGAGACAGAAAATAAAGCAAAAGGTTAGATAATTGGGATTGTATTCTTTGGGTATTTAGTACACAGCGCAATGGAAAAGTTTGCAAAAACTACTTAGATAATTCAATTTATTATATTACTATTACTTTACAATATATTCAACAACACTATTTTTACAACATCCATAAACATCACTGTTTAACATACACTGCTTATACACACACCACATATCACTTTATGTCCACTCATTAGCAAGTTTCTGGCTGCCATCTTGTCTTCTCAAGCATTGTCTGTTCGTTTCGAACGAACAAATAGAGAATTCTGGGTAATTTACCCAACACGTAATTCTAACGTTCACCACCCACGACGTCGGATGCTGATCATCTTATTTGAGCCCCCTTCCGTCAGATGGTGCTGACCACAGTTTCACATCCTATTGTATATTCATCCATGCTATAGTACTCACATATTAGAAACATTAATATTTTCTTAACATTACCACCAGACTTAGCCCCAAATATTTTCCTAAGAACCTTATTCTCAAACACCCTTAACCTCTGTTCCTCTCTCAAAGTGAGAGTCCAAGTTTCACAACCATAAAGAACTACTGGTAATATAACTGCTTTATAAATTCTTTAAGATTTTTTGACAGCAGACTAGATGACAAAAGCTTCTCAACTGAATAATAACAGGCATTTCCCACATTTATACTGCATTTAATTTCCTCCCGAGTGTCATTTATATTTGTTACTGTTACTCCGAGATATCTGAATTTTTCCACCTCTTCGAAGGATAAATCTCCAAAAACATTGCATTAAGTTTCAAAATAAATAAAACCATAATCAAGCCATGCAATATATTCATGCAAATATCTAAGTTTATTTGCAGCTGTACTTGTCGAAAATGAAACTCTGAAATTCTTGTGAAGCAAAATACCAGCACGAAAAATCAAACATTACCAATCCAATTTTCCGATTTAAGGGTCGAGAAGAGGGGTGAGAAAGTTTTTCACATGAAGTTACTCGTGCCAGTTTAGACTTCGAAGCTGCTGGACTGATGGTATCGAGCTTCCTTTTCAACTTGTAGACTGAGGAAGATTTGTGCACAGTAGAGCCATTCGAAAGTGAAGGACAATTATCACATTTTTTCTGCAAGAAATATCATATAAAAATTTTATAATGGTTTACATTGGAAACAAAACAGTACTCCATAACATATAATACTGTCTACACAGAAGTATTTAATTGTAATGCTTACAGAATTTAGGTGCGTGCAAGACAGAGCCTGGTTGGTAGTTGGTAGCCTGACCGGTTAACTAGTAGGAAGGAAGACCCAGCGAATAGGGATTATAAAGAATGGACACTGAGCGAATTTTCCTGTGTTTTGTTTCTCCGTGCGCCAGCGGCTAGTTCCACTTTCAAGCGCTAGAGGTAGTGTAATCGAGCATATGCTAAGATAACAATTGAGAATAGAATTAAGGCACAGGATCCAAACCGCCTACCTTATTGCATAATCCAGTAACGCTTTGCTTCAAATAAATTCAAGTTAACAGCTTTTCCTTATTTCTCAGTGACAAACTAGTTGTAATAATAATATTTTATATTTCAGATATCATAAATTATATTATAAAATAATATAATACATTATAAAATTAAGTATCGAATTCGTTTAATATTTGTATAATAATATAATATAGGTATATGGTTTTACTTCTCGTAAGAGTTTTGTTTTTCCATTTTCAGCGCTATCAAATCATTACATTTTAATTGTTGTTGGGGTCAACGTCTGAACTCTCATTATAAAGGAACTCTAGAGTCTAGACATTACAGTTAATGAAGGATTTATTATTTTATGGATCCAATTTATTTTATTTGAGTACATAATGTACCTAGATGTATTAATTATATGTGTTATATTTCCACTGTATCGACTGCTAGCTGGTGTGATGTCAGCGCCAACTCTAGGGAGAAAGCAGAATCTGACGCTCTAGCTGGCTTGAAGGTCATTGAAATCGGTCCGGCTACAATAAAGGTACCGACACGAAGTGTCCATTCTTTATAATCCCTATTTGTTGGAAGACCCTTTTGCAGCCATACATCATAAATGCAAACTTATGCTTTGAACATATTTCTCTAATTCTATTCTATTATTATATATTATATATTCTATACAGTAAGGTAAGGTAAAGGTATCCCCGTAACATGCCATGAAGGCATTTGGGGGGCATGGAGGTAGAGCTCCATGCTTTCCATGACCTCGGCACAAGAATGAGGTGGTGTGGTCAGCACCACGCTCTGACCGCCTTTTACCCACGGGAAAGACCCGGTACTCAATTTTATAGGAGGCTGAGTGAACCTCGGGGCCGTTCTGAAAGTTTGGCAAAGATGGCAACGAGAAAAAATCCTGTCATCACCTGGGATCGAACCCCGGACCTTCCAGTCCGTAGCCAGCTGCTCTACCAACTGAGCTACCCGGCATTCTATACAGTAGAACTCCGATTATCTGTCTCCTTATTAACCGAATGGCAGATTATCCAACTGTCTTTCTCTCACTTCTTTTTTTTTTCTTTTCTTTCTTTTTTTTTTTTTTTTTTTTTTTTTTTTTTTTTTTTTTTTGCTACAGAAATATATAAAGTACTGCACATTATATTAGCACGTTATTTTTTTCTAAAGAGAGATCTTACAAAACTTTGTCCTTACATAGTATGGCCTACTGTTTGTGTTGTACTATATAAGTTCTATATAAAATGTCTTCAGGGTATCAAAAGAAATCATGTTATTCTAAATATAAAAGAGTGCAAATAACTGAGTGGTTGGGGGAACATTAAACTGTGGTTCATCTCAGAATACGAGATTGGAGTCACAACTGTGTGCAATTTAATAAAATTCAAGAATAAATTGTACAAACTATGTAAATCTGCAACATGAGACCGCCACTATCCCTATCTTTCCACAGACAGCCAATATAAGGAGTTCCCTTGCCACCAGAACCAGTTGTTAACTACGAGACTTACATTAGTGAACTTCTGATCCACCACTTAGCGTGTTTAATACAAGATCATTGAGGAAATTGCGAAAGTGTAAACTGTTGTTGTTGTTGTCTAGTGCCTTGTATCTGGCAATGAAGCCATTAGCAGTCGTGCTTTCCAATACTTTTGAACTGTAGTTTCTTCTGATCTTAATGCTTCACAGGTCTTCAAGTGGTCTTCATTCATTTCTGCTGGATCGTTACACAGGACACATATGGGTGAAGCTGAGATACCTATTCTGTAGAGATGAGTTGCTAGACAGTCATGATTTGTCAATAGTCCGAAAGTGTAAACTTTATTCACTAAATTTAAGAAAATAGTTTATGGTATGGATTATCCGATTTTTTTGATTAACCGTTTAGCCTACCCCCTTCATTACCACGGATAATAGAGGTTTTACTGTACAGTAGCGTGCAAATTAATCCAAACAACGTAATTACTTATGCAAAAACACTCAAACGGGATAAAAAAAGGATGTAAGACATACCTCAGTAATCTATGTGCCCTCCCTTGTTCCTAATAACAGCTCTGAGACGATTTGGCATGGATTCCACTAATTTCCCACAAATATTCTTCATTTCTTCATTGCGAAACCATACACCAATGAGGGCAGAAATCATCTTCTCCTTTGTAGAACAATCCAATTTTTTGCATTCTTCTTTTGCAAATTGACCATAAGTTCTCAATGGGGTTGATGTCGGGTGAGTTGCCTGGCCAGGGGAGTACCTGAATATTCTTCTTGTTGAAGAATTCTGTAGTTTTTCGAGGCGTATGGCATGGTCCCAGGTCTTGTTGGAACACACCTCTGCCATCCGGAAATGATTTTTGCAGCTGGGGTACGATTCTGGTTTCCAATAAGTGAATATATTTGTCAGAATTCATCATTCCCTTGATAGGTATTAATGCTACAGGCCCTTCATGTGTAAAACAACCCCAAAACATTACTTTAGGGGGGTATTTGGGTGCTTGTTGGAGATGAGCTGTTGTTACTTTTTCGGATCCTTTCCGTACGTAAGAAACACAGTGGCCGTGGACCTCGAAATGAGACTCATCGGAAAAAAGTACATTCTTCCAGTCATTCACTGTCCAGTGTTGATGTAATTTTGCCCACATTAAGCGTTTTTTGCACATAACAGGGGTTAGCAGTTCCTTCTTAATAGGCTTACGAGCCCTTCGTCCAGCTTCCAAAAGCCTATGCCGCACTGTTGTGACGTGAATATTCGCCTCAGTGGTAGCCATTAACTCGCAGGTTAAGTCGACAGCAGTTAGTCTAGGATTTAATTTACTTTTCCTGACAATTAAACGATCATCTGCAGGTGAAGTCTTCCTTTTCCGGCCACAGTTTCCTTTTTTCTGGGGTGTGATGGATCCAGTCTCCCTGTATCATTTTATGATCGAATTAACAGTAGCCAAACCGATGTGACATTCTGGAGCAATTTGCCTCTGTGTCATAGAAGAATGCTCTGCTAATGTTATAATTTTAGACCGTTTTCTTGGAGTTGTATCCATTTGTGAAGACGACAGAATGTACACAGGATTGCAGTATTAAGTCTTCAACACAACTGAAATGCTTATAAGTACAAAACGACAGGCAAAATGTCACATATTATAAAAAAAATACTGACAGACCTTCAACAATGGAATTACACGTACTACAGATGTCAATTAAAGCGGTATGAGCAGCTGTGAGGCCAACAATGACAGAAAATGTAAAAATATGTCGTGTTTGGATTAATTTGCACGCTACTGTATAAGCTCCACCTGGAAATACATCACATATTCATTTGTATGAAGTCTCGCCCAACTCATTGAATATTACACGACTACTCTGAAGTAGCTAATATGTATTATTACTATTTAATACGAGAAAAATTCGTACCGGCACCGGGAATCGAACCCAGGACCTCTCAGCTCTGCACGCTGAGCGCTCTTTCCAACTGAGCTATGCCGGGACATGATCAATGGCGCCGGCCGAACCCCTCTCGTAATGCATAGCCTTACTACCTGCATTTGAGACAATTCACGTCATATATGCAGGAGCGCATATTTAAGTGACGGTGCCGGTACGAATTTTTCTCGTATTAAATAGTAATAATACATATTGGCTACTTCAGAGTAGTCGTGTAATATTCAATGAGGTGGGCGAGACCTCATACAAATGAATATGTGATGTATTAACTGTTAGCAGTTTTCATAAACTGATGTTGAATATGGCCACAAAGTCATTTAAATATGCGCTCCTGCATATATGACGTGAATCGTCTCAAATACAGGTAGTAAGGCCGTAAAAAGCATTACGAGAGGGGTTCAGCCGGCACCGTGGATCGTGTCCCGGCATAGCTCAGTTGGAAAGAGCGCTCAGCACGCAGAGCTGAGAGGTCCTGAGTTCGATTCCTGGTGCCGGTACGAATTTTTCTCGTATTAAATAGTAACTCCACCTGGAAAATTGCGAAGCTTTGCCTGCTCATCTCAACATTACAGAAAAATACTGGACCGCAAGACAGCTGATGGCTTCATTTGCCATGATACCAAAGCATTGGCTACCATCCAACCATATCAGCAAACATACACAGTCAGAAACTTTGTGTCACTATTTGCTGGAGGATATGAGAGTATATGCATTTTGACGCAAGAAAGTTTACGACATTTTGTAATCCATATACAATAATCCATATGACACTAAGTTAGGTACGCAAAATCCAAGTATGTTTCAAGAAGAAAGAGAAAGAAACAGGAAAAAGAGACATCTTGTAATGGAGTGTAACAAGAATTTTCATTATAATATGAAGAACGTATGCCTTAATATGGATATGATTGGTCTTTCAAAACTGTTGTACTGTAACCTTCCTCAATACAATAGGTAAATGTATCTTCTTTACACACCATAATGGCACATGGGAAGCATGAAGGTGGAGCTCTATGCTTTCAAGACCTCAGTGCTACAATGAAATAGTATGACTGGCACCACCAACTACCTTTTACCCTCAGGAAAGACCTGATAGTTAGCTTTATAGGAAACTGAGTAGACCCTGCCTGAGAAAAATCCTGTCATCACTCAGGATTAACCCAAGACCTTCCAGTCCATACCCAGTTGCTGTACCAACTGAGCGCACACAATAAATTTATATGTATATATAAAAAATAATTAAATCTTCTAGACATTTCATAAAAATTTGTGTAAACATACCTTACAACTTTTAAGTGACTTTTGATTTTCTTTATGTTGTTCTTTTTGATGTGCGACCATATCAGAAAACCGTTCACCGTATATTAAAAATGGTCTTCCATTCTCGTTTTCAAACATTCGTGTCTGCTTGATTACCTGTTCTTCAAGCTGCGGCAACTCCTAGAACAATAAATAATTAGAAGCTATTTAAAATCTATAGTGGCTAACGAAAACCTCCATCAACTGATATAATACGGCAATAATAATAATAATAATAATAATAATAATAATAATAATAATAACTTCGAAAAACGTATTATTTGTCTTTCACGTGTTAAATTTTATATTATCTTGTTAACATGTTTCAGCCTGCTATTGGCCATCTTCAGAACTGATTGCTGCTGGTCTTGGCGCTTTTTGTTTTACTTCCTGTCCGGGTGTGTTTGTGTAGTGTAATGTGAAGTCAAAGACTGTGTGTGTTCTGAAATTGAGTTGTGTGTTGAGAATTTCATTTGGATGTGTTTCTGTGTGTCTGTATATTTCGTATTGTTCTAGTGTGTTTAGTTTCTGGCTTTTTTGTTGGATGTGTAGAATTTCCAGCAACAACCAGTTCAATAATAATAATAATAATAATAATAATAATAATAATAATAATAATAATAATAATAATAATGATCATAATGTTGATGATTATAATAATAATAATAATGATCATAATGATGATTATGATGATGATGATAATAATAATAATAATCCTTTGAAGGGCCCAGACTGACCAGCCGGCTGCTGGCCTCACGTTTACACGCTGAAGCAGAGGTAGAAAAAAAACTATGGTTTATTTAATGACGCTCACAACTGGAGAGGTTATATCAGTGTTGCTGGTGTGCCGGAACTTTTCCCCGCAGGAGTTCTTTTACATGCCAGTAAATCTACTGACATGAGCCTGTCGCATTTAAACACACTTAAATGTCATCAACCTCGGCCGGGATCAAACCCACAACTTCAAGCATAGAAGGCCAGCGCTATACCAACTACGCTACCGAGGGCGATGCAGAGGTGCATGATCATCCAACCAAAATGAAGATTAACGTGTGGTTAGCACAATGATCCCCCCAGCCATTATAGTTAGTTTTCGCAACCGGATTTTGCTACCTATCGTAGTTCAAGTGCATCATGATGTTGGGTGGCTGTAATTTCATGAGAAAATTTCTTCCCCTATGAGGACTCGAACCAGCACGAATTCCATAATGTGGGTCCTAGGCAGGATGCCTTAGACCACGACGTCACAGGCGCGGAATGTATAATATATTAAAAATCATCCCAATCAGCCAATTTTCAGAGTGATTAAGTACTCGTGAAAGACCTGGTATAATAAATAGGAAACACACTGAGAAGTTTGTAACAATATCACAGGAATGTGTATTAATTTGCTCCAGTTTTAATACAGCTAGCTTTGAAGACACAAATTGCGTTCTATTTGATTACCAAAAAAGTTTACCTTCTGAGCTGCCTTTCTGTCTCGCTCTTCTTGTAGTAACTGTGCACCTCTATTTTGGAATCTATCGGGATTCGACACTTGTTTATCTGCATTTACTATGCGTTTCCACATATCCTGATGTTTTTTAATAAGAAGATATAAGGACCTATAATGAAACATACAGAATATAATTATTTATAATTTTACACTATTGATAATATTTATAACACAAAAGTAAAATGTTGTTGTTGCTTTCTAATGCCAGGCGTTTGACAATAAAGTCATTTGATCTCTTGCACTCCAATATTTTTCAAAGATATTATCATATAATTATTACAACATAACATCAACTAAGTTTTATCAACAATAATCTCACTAGAGGTTTTGATTTAGCTAGGCTATTATACTTTTACTATGTCATACTACGTTTGACCAATAGAACGGTATGAAAGGACGTCTTTCAACCAATCATGGCTGCTTATAGCACAATTTTATCACTTCCCTAGCATTTGTTTATTTTTATTTCTTCTGACGATGGCAAATAATTGCCGAAAACGTTAATCTAATTCAATAAATGTGACAAAGTTAATAATTAAGACTATACATTACTTGATAAGCAAGAAGACGGGCCCATTTAACCTATATTCACCACCTTTTCAATATGAAAATTCCCTAGCATTTGTTTCTTTGTTTGCCAACATTCCAAATTCTTTATGGTATTATAAAACATGCTTTGCGATCGTCATTTGTTTCCCGCATAGATATAGTCGACTGAAAATGGCAGCTCTGTTCAAATGTTTGAAGGTAACATTAGTGAAATAGAATTTTAGTTAAGTCAATCAGTATCTATTTTATTACCCCTCTACCATTTGTTTCTTTGTTTGCCAACATTTCAAACTGCAAATTCTTTATGATACTATAAAACATGCCTTGTGATCGTCATTTGTTCACCGCATAGACAGTCAACTGAAAATGACGGCTCCGTTCAAATGTTTTGATGAAGCTAACATTAGTGAAATAGAATTTTAGTAAGCCAATTAATATTTTATTGTATTAGAGTATTTTATTTCTTCTAATCGTGTAATAGTCAATTAAATCCCACTGGAGTTTTGATTTTTTCTAGATAAATCAAAATCTCTAGTGAGATTACTGTTGAGAAAATCAAAACTCGAGTGGGATTTAATTGACTATTAAACAATTAGAACAGGCCTGCAGAACCTGTAAGAAGGGAAAATGCGATGTCAGCCTCACTCCTCTTCTATTGGGATGATCGACTTCTACATAGAGTTGTTGACATTCTTTGCATGTGGAAGGTCTATCAGTGGCAGCACTGTAATTTTCAAAAAGGAATGTAATAAAGTTATTGTATTTACAATGCGTTATATAGTTTCAAGGTTTATGATTATGCTAGATTTTCTGTCGGTAGTTTCTTGGAGATTTCTTTGCACCTAGACTGCTTTAGAATTTTCAAAACTCTTCTCCTCTTATTACCTACGAAAAACATAAATTTGTAGCATTTAAGTAATGAAGCTTGAAAGTTAATATAAATGTCACTATTCATTTCAGTAAAAGATGAACGAGTGATGTCCTTAATTTAACAGTATATAAATAAATATTCAATATACAAGAGATAAGTTTCTTAGTAAATCCTGAAAAGACAAAGTATATGACGTCTTGCGACCACAATATTGTACGAAACAGAAATATAGAAATTGCAAATTTTTTCTTTGAAGAGGTGGGAAAATTCAAATATCTTGGAGGAATAGTAACAAAATTTGTACAAATGATACTTGGGAGAAAATTAAATGAAGAATAAATATGGGAAATGTGTGTTACTATTCGGTTGAAAAGCTTCTGTCATACAATCTGCTCTCAAAAAATCTGAAAGTTAGAATTTATAAAACAGTTATATTATCGGTTGTTCTGTATGGTTGTGAAACTTAAACTCTCACTTTGAGAGAGGAACAGAGTTTATGGGCATTTGAGAATAAGGTGCTTAGGAAAATATTTGTATCTGAAAGGGATGAAGTTACAGGAGAGTGGAGAAAGTTACACAGTGCAAAATTGCATGCATTGTATTCTTCACCTGACATAATTAGGAACTCTAAATCCAGACGTTTGAGATGGGCAGGGCATGTAGCACGTATGGGCGAATCCAGAAATGCATATAGAGTGTTAGTTGGGAGACCGGAGAGAAAAATACCTTTGGGGAGCCGAGACGTAGATGGGAGGATAACATTAAAATGGATTTGAGAGAGGTGGGATATGATGATAGAGACTGGATTACTCTTGCTCAGGATAGGGACCAATGGCGAGCTTATGTGAGGGTGGCAATGAATCTCCGAGTTTCTTAAAAGCCATTTGTAAGTAAGTACTCAATATACAGTTCGTAATAGTGAACTTACCCGAAAGTTTGTCTATTCCATAATTCTTAATATGGGCTTTATTAAAATGTCGTTTAATATTGAAATGACGAGTTAGAAATAAATTGGATGAGACATAGTAAACAAACAATTCTTTCGTCTTCTTTAACAACAAAATAATCATATTCCGATTTCCTTTGAAAGTAGTATTTCTTCACAGGTTTAGATTTCCAGTTCTCTTCAAACTACAGTACACATATTGTGTACCTGTTGCTGCAAGGATGAATGTTGATATAGCTGAGCACAACTAGAATCCTATGACCACACTTGGTAGAAAAGGTGGGTGGTGAGTAGAAGGGTATGAAGGCAGTCACTTTGAGGAGCTACAGTTCTGCAGGTCTGGATTAGAAGAAAGTATACAAAGATATAATACAATAAAATATTAATTGACTTACTAAAATTCTATTTTACTAATGTTGCCTTCACCAAAATGTTTGAACGGAGCCACCATTTTCAGTTGACTATCTATGCAGGAAACAAATGACGATCGATGAAAGCATGTTTTATATTTTTTTTAGTAGGTTATTTTACGACACTTTATCAACATCTAAGGTTATTTAGCGTCTGAATGAGATGAAGGTGATAATGCCAGTGAAATGAGTCCGGGTTCCAATACCGAAAGTTACCAGCATTTGCTCATATTGGGTTGAGGGAAAACTCCAGAAAAAAACCTCAACCAGGTAACTTGACCCGACCGGGAATCGAACCCGGGCCACCTGGTTTCGCAGTCAGACGTGGTGACTGTTACTCCACAGGTGTAGACGCATGTTTTATAATACCGTAAAGAATTTGCAGTTTGAAATGTTGGTAAACAAAGAAACAAATGCTAGAGAAGTGATAAAATTGTGCGATAAACAGCCATGATAGGTTGAAAGACTCCTTTTGTACAGTTTTATTGGTCAAAAGTAATATGACGTAGTAAAAGTGTAACAGTCAATATAATATATTTCTTCACTCTTACTCATCTCTGGCATATCTCCTCTTCAGTCTCTCCAATTCATTTATATGGCATTCGTACAAGAGTTCTGAATATTCTGCTGATCTGTAATCTTCAAATTGTTTTTTCTCCTCTTCACAGAGAAAACATTTCTCCCACCAAATTTCAATTTCGGCTCGTAGCTTTTGTATCTTATGCTTCAATACGCTATATTTTCTATCTGCTATTTTCTTTTCCCAGAAACACTGCAACAAACAACTGCATTAAAATTTCTCAACAAAAGGACATACATAAAAGAAAGGAAATCATAGTAATAAAAAATGCATATAATTCCCGTTTTTCCAGCATACATTTAATATTTCAGGCGCACTTCCGAACAGGGGTAGTGGCATTTCCTCCAAGGTTAGAGTCCAGTTTAGGTGTGTGTGTGTGTATTAATCGAAAATTAGGGGCTAGAAAATATTGAAAATAGGGCGCATGTTTATATGATTTTTTTCCAATTAATACACACACGCCTAAACTGGGCTCTAACCTTAGAGGAAATGCTGCTGTCCCTGCTCGGAAGCACGCCCAATATTTCTTTCAGAAGTTTATTCTAATGCTCATTCTAGGATTTTTAACCTACCAATAGGACACACAGTGGGACTCCTGTCATGAGTCACGTCATAACAGATCACAGGCTATTTAGAAATATACAGCATAACACATTGGCAACAGACTAACATTTCAACTTCAGCTGTGGAATTTAAACTCAAGATCATGACATCCATGCCATGTCCAAATTGTGCTCTAATCATTGTGTACGCCAGTGATTGCCAAAAGCTGCCCCTGCCTCTACTCAAGCGTAATGATGACATCAACCCCCCACCCTCTTCCTACTCCCTTCATTTCTTCAGAAGTAAGCAGACAGGTATCAGCAGCGGACGTACAGTGCACTTGTAATAGGCCTACTGTAAGTGTGTCGATACTGTGTTTCGAAATGTCTTTTTTTCAAACATTTCGGTACAAAAGATGAAAAAATACACTGATATCCTAGACATAGTAATTACAGAGTTTAAAGATAGACGAATTGGGGATTTCAAACACATAGAAACTGATTTTTCCCTCTTTGCAAACCCTTTCACAATGGACTTACTGAATGTAAGACCCGATTTTCAACTTGAAGTTGCCGGTCTTCAAAATGATACTTTTATAAAGAGTAAGTGTAAGGATTTAGCAAATACTCTATAACAATAATACTGGAAAGCTTGTCTGTTTAGCATTGCAAGCAGCGGCGAAAAGTGACTGTGCTGCTATCTAGCGGCTTGGATTGTTTACACACTTCTTGCGGTATGCTAGGTTACGTGAGGAGAAGTGTTCATTTGATGTCAATAAGAGATGCAAATCAATAGTTTTATTTAGAGTCACAAGGTTCACAACATTTTAAATTAATAAGAAGTTACAAAGTTATTGGAGTAGAAATGAAATGGAACAACTCTCGTATTTTCAAATGTAATAATGATTAAGTTGTGCATGACTTTAGAAACTTTTGTTCCTTGGCTAATGATTATCCATTTTATTTTTTATGTAACAATTTACTAGCACATTGAAATATTTATCAGTGAAGATACTGGCACAGTCGCTGCTTTAGGGATAAAGCCTGTATCTTGTATTTTATCTTTTACATCTAGCAGATGTGATTTTAAGATTTCTGCAGGCATTGTATCTTTTGGTAGAAAATAAGTTATACGTAGTTTGCTTTAAAATTTTGCACATGCCTCGAATAATGAAAACCAGTGCTTGGTTTGCAAATGGTATTTCTGAAATTTTTACGTCAGTTGAAGTCTGTTGATTATGGCTATCTATACCTAATTCAATGAATCCCTCAAAGTGTCTGCTTTAGCATTATAATTTATGTTTTTCTTCAAAGACATTTCATCTTAAACAATAATAGTTACAACCTTTTCATTCAATGGTGCAATATCAGATTTTATTTTTAATAACTAATTGTAGAATGGTGCGATTTATACCGGGACTATATCAAATTCATGAAGTCAATTTTTGAGAGATCTAACTGTTGGTAAACATAATTTTCTTCTTAGATATCTTCCGTCTTGAGGTGAACATTAATGGAATGTTGCAGCAAAAGTTTATTGTAACTGGAATATCGTTTCCCCATTTCCTTCCTTTTAAGCACACTTGTGACTAATAAATACATCATCTTGAACAATTTTAATTAATTGGCATTTGGACTTGCTGTGTTTAGAGCTGTCATCTCCGGTTGAGCCAGTTTTTATCTTTTAGGATTTCTTGCATCGTAAAAAATGATCTTAATTTAGTGAAATATTAATAATGCCTTTAAAATATAGGAGTAGGCAAATTATTTGTCCGAATAACTACCTGAATCACATATTATGAAAAACATGAGTCCACCTTCTTCACAAAAACAACAATTCACATTTTTATGTTATGCATCCCAAGACACACTATTTGGATAAAAAAGGAAAGACTTTCAATTTTTATACGGAGAAACTAGGCTATAAAGAAAGTGTGTTTTATATGAACAATGTAAAGTAGATTTATGCAATTTAGTAACTGTTTCAGTTAACATAGAGAATATGTCATTGCTATCTAATTACACGATGGAGGAGTATGGTCTGTCGTTTCTGTCTAATATCAGAAATCCCGCAGCTTCCTCGATGCAAAATCTAATATGTTTATTTGGGACCTTCGCGATTCTTTCATTGTGCTTTTATTTTGACTCATATTTTCGGAAAAAAGGAGCTGTTAAATTCAGTGAAGGAATAACTATTATATTCAGTCTGTTATTAAAACCAGAGTATTAAAAATTAAGTCCTACGACTGATTTAAAACTTCAGTATACTTTTCCAATTTATTACACTCTATTTTTACTTTCCCCTATTCTTTCGAATGATGGTTATTGACGTCCGATAATCAAAAGTAATCCGAATATATTTTGTGATTTTTGTACATTAATATATTCTATCACTCTAATTTTAAACGTTTGTCTAGAACTGTTGACAGCGTTTTTAGTTAGTGCTCACATTTTGCTTATGATATCGTTTGTGTTTTGTTTTTTTAAAGAAGTTTAGATAAGGATGCAAATAGCGATAGCTGACGCACCCTATTAAACCTCATTAACTAAAGTCTGTCTGCGTTTGTTTACCTATATGGGCATGGCACACCTAGAAGACAAAAGCAAATAACTAGTGCCGGTAGTAGAAGCAGTAATAATAATAATAATAATAATAATAATAATAATAATAATAATAATAATAATGATAATAATCATCATCATCATCATCGTCATCATCACCATCATCTTGTAACAGAAAAGTAATATTCTACTGATGTTTACATGACTACTCCCAATCTCTATCTTTTGGAAATCTGAAGAAAGTTCTAGCATATTTTGCTAGGCATAGTTTTTACAAAACATAGTACAAACATTTCTACATTTAACTGACATTGTGTAGGCTACAACTATGAGAATAATCCTTAGGACATCATGCGTTTTTTGAAGAATAAAGCTCATATCACAGTTCAACACGCTAATCGTCACATCATCCTCGCTGCCTACAATCCCTGCCGCTAGATAGCACTGGCGAGTCATTCGCCACTTTTACCGTGAACTTTCCGGTATTATCATTGTAGAGTATTTGGATTTAGTTGGTTTTGATACTTATAAAAATATCGATCTGGCAAACTTCTCATGTCTCAGAAAAGTCGCTGTGAGAACTGAAGCTATGTTTGGTTCCACATACATATGTGGACAATTATTTTCTAAAATGAACACTATAAAGTCGTGTAAAAAATCTCGCTTAACAGATGGGAGTCTTCATGCACAAATTACGGTGGTTGCTTACGATGAAACTTCTGATTTCAAACGTCTGCTGGTGTAGAGTACGTGTTTTCTGTCATGGCGAATAAGAAAATATATTTTGTTTTGATAATTATACAATAATGATGAACAGGAGGAAAAAAAGTTAACATGGATTACATGTAGGCCTATGTAACTAATAAGTAGAAAATTATTTGTTTTTGTTTTTCGATCACAGTCCGTCTTTGCACTGCATTACCTGAAGCGATACCCATTCCACTCAACTCTCTGCGACAGTGGTGTGCGGGTTGCACTTCTAATACGTCATCATTTCATAGTGTTTGGCAACCACTGGTGTACGCTATGGATGGTTGAAGATACCTACCCTTTTATCAATTTTAAGTGCTTCTTTGACGACAGAAATTATCCTTTTATTTTAATAAATTATTTAAGAACACTGTAACAACTGACAAATTATATAGCACCAGTGGAATTTGTTGTAGCGAGATTCCCCCCGCCCCCTCTAATGGAGAAGGGTCCAAAAGCTTGGATCATAACCTGAGGCTTATTGTGCTAAGCTGATTTCCTTAGAAAGGAACGATTGTTGAAGTCCGCAGGACTGCATTCCTGTGAATATCATGATTCACTGTTTGGTGCCTACTATCGATTCTGTTACACAACATACAGGCCCGACAGAATCCGCTTGGACAAACAAGAATGCCTCTCTGTCCCCCTGAGAATCCTGCAGCCTCCTTAAGGTACAATCACACGTCGCTACTTTTGCAGCGCTGCAGTACAAAAAACTGCGCAACTCTCGTACTGCGACGTGTGAACAACGGTGCAACCCAAAAAGTAGCGGCTGCCGAACCTGCTGCCCACTATTTTTCCATACTGCGCGCAACTTAAAA
The DNA here is from genome assembly GCF_040183065.1 of Periplaneta americana. Classification (NCBI taxonomy): domain Eukaryota; kingdom Metazoa; phylum Arthropoda; class Insecta; order Blattodea; family Blattidae; genus Periplaneta; species Periplaneta americana. The sequence goes on from NC_091122.1 coordinate 58,286,234, forward strand.
GTAGTGACGTGTGAACAGGGTTCTCAGGGTTGCAGCCGCAGCATTTTTGATATTGGTTTTGTTGAAACTTTTGCTGCGGTTGCAACCAGTGTTACCACCCAAATGTGCCAATGATACTTTTATTGCTTGGATATATTTTAATGTTAAATGTGATGAAAATAAATTATTTGTAACAGTTATTAAATACACAACACAGTCTGAGCATAATTGCTGACGATATAATTCATTTTTTAAATTTTCCGTAGCGTAGTTCCAAACAGGAGGGTTGCCAACATTGATTACGTGAATATACTGTTGGTTATCATTTAAGTATATAGGCGTTTTTAAAAGCTTTATAGTAAAAATAATGTCAATTTCTGAATACTAGATACGACAGAAAAGCAAATAATAGATAAGGAAGCTTTCGCATGAGTTTCTTAATAATGCGAACATAACCACAAAATGTATATTGAGAAGTCAATACGGAGATGGAAACCTGCAGCATGACTGCGGCTGCAAAAGTAGCGCCTTGTGTGAACAGACTCGCAACCTCCAGTTGCAACTTTTGCAGCACTCGGGTTGCACAGCACGAAAAGTAGCGTGCAGCACGCTACTTTTGGCTTACATGTGAACACGACACGCAACTTTTGCAGCTGCAGTATAAAAGTAGCACTGTAAAAGTAGCGACGTGTGACTGTACCTTTAGATTGATGTGAACAATATTTAATTCATGGTACTACAACTTGCTATATCCTATATTGACCTGAAGGTTGCGTCCTTGTATATATCGTGATTTCCTATTTGGTGTCATTGATTCAGCTACATATCACCAGGACCGAAGGAGTTCACTACAAGAGCCCCTCTGACCCCCTGGGATTTCTGCAGCTTCCTCAGATATTGTATCTGTATGCAAATCATGGTACTACCACAGTATAATATATACAGTCACGAAGCTTGGAATGAATTTTTGCATTTCTCGCGATAGTTGCTAACTGCTTGGAGCGCTGTGAGTACTAGGAACAATAGACTGTGCCACTGCCATCGTAATCTAATACAGGCCGTAAGGCAGACCATGTGACTCGCTTAACCCGATCACAAAGGGCAGTGTTTCAACCGTATAAATTAGTTGGAATGCATAAACAGTAACATTTATTTCTCTAAAATACAGTGTAATTGCACTAATAAAATTTAAAAAAAAATTATGAGACACTTCAGACATAATTCACTTGCGAGTTAGAGTGTAATATTATATTTGGTGTGAAAATTACGTTGTTCGTATGTGTAATACCTGCCTTTATTTCGATTAAATATTGCGAAATTCTTGTACATTCATTTATGCACGATTCAATAATTTTCAGTTGCACCGCACGGATGTTTACTGTACCACTTACCCTTTCTGTCTAATTTTAGTGGTCTCCAATGCCTTGCCATTACACAAGGAAATTATAGGTTATGTTTACTATATTTAACTTATATTCCTATATTCGCAATTATACATTATAATTAAACATAATGTCATGTATGATACCCCGCACATTCAATTTGTCTGTATTTTAATACTACAATTGAGTACTGAATTATTGTATTTATCTACTACCTAAGAGACGAAGTAGGGCCTAACACAATCGTACGTACACTAATTTCGTAGGAGTGGTATGGTAAATTTTCTGTCTACAATTAAGGAAGGTAGATGTGCTAAATTAAAATCACAATACAAATTCTTTTTTATTAAACTTCAAAATAGCTTCAATTCTAAATGTAAAATGTTGATGCGAACAGATTATGTTAACGTGTAAAATTCTCTTCACATTAAAATAAGTTAACACAGTTTTGTAATTATTTCTGCAACATATGCAACAAGAAGTAAATGGAACTTATGGACACATTACACTAAATAAAACTTAGCAAAGATACGCAATAAAGTTATATAATATTTCATTGAAATAGAATACCCGAACATAGCCTACATTACGGCCTGATCTAGATCAAAAAGGCATTAACTGTGCCAAATTTCGCATTGTTGTGAAAAGTTGTGTAAACTGTGAAATGTAAAAACTGTAAATGGCTAAAATACAATAATTTGAATAATAATATGGGACAAGGAGACGTTTGTAGCACTATAAATTGTACGAGAACTACAAAAACTATATAAAGATCCAAGTATTGTCACTGATATAAAAATTAGACGGCTGGAGTGGCTGGTCCACATTATCAGAATGGACAATAATAATATTCCTAAAAGATTACTAGATGCCACGCAAAGTGGTAAAAGAGGAGTAGGAAGACCTAAACTACGATGGTTGGATGATGTTCAGGATGATCTAGTTAAAGCAGGAATTAAGAGATGGAGACGGAGAGCCCTAGAGAGGGAAGATTGGGCGGCAATTCTTAAGGAGGTCAAGGCTAAACTAAAAGGGCTGTATGACCACAGATGATGATGATGATGATGATAAATTGTAAGAAGAAGAGGTCAGAGTTATCCTTCTCCCGATAGATCCAGGAAGGTGAGTTTATAAAATATAATATATACTTTATGAAAATAATATATAAACCTTATGTATTTCATATTTCAATAGTGGAAGGAAGGTGTTTACTTTTTCGAAAGAACACAATATCGAAAATACAATATATTTTATCGTCTGCTAGGGAAAGGGTCTGTGATGAGGCGATAGTAGCGATCCTGGTGGTTAGCAACTATCTATGGATGCATATTTAGCAAGAATTGAGCTTCGTGACTGTATATACTAGATTGTGGTACTACATCCTTGGTCAATCTGAAACTATTGAAATACAGATGAAGATGAAATTAATTAAGACAAAATGAGTCCGAGGGCCAACACCGAAACTTATCCAGCAATTCTACTTCAATTGTAGGAGAAAACTTCGGAACTAACGACAACCAGGACGTAATGTGTCCCAGCCGAAATTAAGCCAGCCCACTCGTTTCATGGTCAGACATGCTAACAGTTGTTCCACATAGATGAACTGTTAGCAAGATATTATTTAGTGACACGAGTTCGAGGGTAGGATATAGGATTACCTGACATTTGCCTTATAGTTGAGGAAAACCTCGGAAAAAACCCCAACCAGGTAATCAGCCCAAGAGGGATTATGACTCATGCCCGAATGTAGCCTTGCACAGTGCCTTTCGCTGTTGCTGTCGGCCGCAGTGCTGGGAGCTCAGTTATCAACAGTTGCTATCGCTGGCAATAACCAAGCTCCCAGGTTATTCTTTGAGATATTTCAAACAAAAAAGTTAAATGCAATTTTGCTCGATTTTTTTTTTCTTTTCATGAAAAAAATTGTTTTATATGAAACATTTCATAGGAAGTTTCGGGGAAGTCACTGATTTAATTCCAAATAGGCCTATGCTCAGTAAATTTAAGAGTGCAGTGTATTATGATAATTAATGATTGAAAGAATTTTAGTTTTGTCCATCAATTGTGGAGAAATTTCATCCGAATAAATGTAACTTTTCGTTCTGCAAAGGAATTTTAAAATGTTACATTTTTTTTTTATCAAATAGATAAATTTCAGATCACGGATACCTTCCTTTCCCTCTTACTCCAAAATTTCAACCTTGTGCACACAAAATAAATTATTGGCGCTGAAAAGTGTCTTTTAGTAAGCATAATGATGAGCATTCGACAAATACAGACAAATCTGCTATTTTTAGTATTTTAAGATAATTGTTATCAGTGAGGTATTCGTATACTGAAATATTCCCAATACTTAATATGTGCTGCGTGTTTAACCTATCTGTAAAGTTATTCCGGTACACCGTTATTCCATTTCTCACTTTCATTTGATTATGAAATAATGCAACGCAAATAAAACATTAATCTCGTGTGTGATGTGGAAGGATATCGAAATTTCAAAGTTATCCCCAAGAGACTAACTTGGTGAAGAACCATCAATTGCCTACCACCAGCTCGTCATTAATCGCATCAATCTCCTTAGTTCTTTCCTCTTGGGTTAGCTCTTCTTCATTCCAGTAGGAATACAGTTCCTTCAATGCCCTCTCTGCAACTGTTGAAATATCTTCAATTGTCCGAATCCTGAAAAATGAAAAATGTTGTAATCCTCTTTAAACAACGCTATGTATGTATGTATATATATATATATATATATATATATATATTGAAGACATAAATAAATGGCAAGGTAATAAAATACGGTAAATTGTATGAAATTGTAGGAGATTAATAACAGGACTCTGTCAACAAAAGAGACTTGTGAACACCTGTAATGTTTAATATAGGATCCTGTTGGAAGGTACACACACAAAGTAGATGGCATCAAAAGCAATAACAGTAGACCCATAAATCAAATGAAAATTAAAATGCATGAATATTTACCATCATTGCAGTTGGAAACAAAAATTTATACGGTATAACATGAACCTCTTCAACAAGTTGCCACTTTTGCTACAGTCTACCAACACTAAGGAAACCAATTAAATTCCAACCAATATTTTTTATCTGAAACTACTGAATATAGACTACACCACCTAAATCTACTATATACAATTGGATTACATACTAATAATTATGTTTACTCAATTACAAACATCGAAGCTTACCACGGTCGTGACATTGTATTGTTGTATTTTATCCGGAAAGCGTTGAATGGACTAGGTAACTTATATGCATCTACTTCAATATATAATTTAAAATACCAATAAATTAGTAATAAACGAAGACATTAAAATTCAAATTTATCCATCACAAGTAGCTTGAGCATAAACAAAATAACGGGCAAGATGTTCATTGGCTAAGTGTATCAAAGGATACCAACAGTCTCTTTCAAAGAATACAAATCATCATATTGATGAATGTGAATTATAATTATCACATTGTCAGTCAGTAAAATATAATTATTATAACATAATAATTCAATTTAAATGCAAGCTCAATGTTGCGTTATTTTAATTTTTTTCTTTACATGTTTAAATTATAAATAGTATTATCCCAAACAATTGGTATTACCTTAAACAAATGCTCGTGAACACTTCAACATACAGCGCATCCTCGTGTCAAATACCTTAACTACCAAGACAACTTTCGCAAAGCTACAAAGAATGAATGTGTGTAGAACATCGATACAACTCGATGATATAGAACAGTGGTTCTTAACCAACGAGATAGATTTCCAACTCGTTGTTCTTAACCTTCTCTTGTTCTTAACCTTTGTGAGACTGTGGCCCTGTAAATTCTTTTTCCATAAAAGACGAGGGCCCGGTCCCAACAAATTTACTCGTAAATACTTTTCCAATTTTTGAAGTTCATACATTTTTAACTAACATAAGTACTAATAATTATGCCATAATACTAAGATTTAAAGAGTATTAATACACTATTAAACCGGAATAATATGTTGAGAAATAATTTAGTTAGTTCTATCAATCACTGGATTGACGAAATTTTCTAGGATGTTGTAGTTTCCTCAAGTCAACATCATTAATTAATTTATGCTAATTTTCATTGACATAGCATAAAAAAATTTGTAGAATTTATAACATTGATTATTTTATTATTAAATTGATTTTAATGGTGTTGATTTAAAAAAAGAAATGGTAATGGAGGAATGATTATTATGCATTCTAACGCAGCACATTAAGACATTACAGTAATAATTATAAATTATTGAAAAAGTTAACTTCAGTGCTTAATTTATTTAATTTTTTATTAGGTACCGGTACACCTTATAATTTTTTTTTTGTTTTAACGAGGCTAGTGTGACTTCTGTTTTTTTTTCTGTGTTCGTTAGCTTGTTAATTCTGGGATGAATTGAAGTGATAGCCAAACAGAGACAGTCAGAAAGTTGCAAGCGGTTATTTTGTTTCGTTTTAGGCACAGTCATAGCAGAAAATGCAGTTTCACAAAGAAATGTGGTGGAAAAATAAAGAAGATATCTAATTGAATTGAAGGGTTTCTATATGGCAAAGAACTATCTGTGTTCAACAAAAGGGTACACAATCCACATGTTTTGCCTCCAGGATACTCATTTCCGGGAAGTAATTTTTCAAACTATAACAACATCTTGAAGTGAACTGCATTAATGTCTCAGACTGAATCCTCTAATTGAAATCGTCTGTTTCTACAGGGACATCATTTTATTTTTACTAACATTTCTAATATTAACCTGCCTATACCTTTGGATTAAGGTTGACAACTGGAAACATCGATTGCTACCCCCTACCACGATTGGAGTTCAATGATGCGTAAAATACAAACAGATCACTTTACTAGTATAGGAGGGAAGAAAAGTAGTTCATCCATTTACGTAAAGTAGGAAATATCGCGATTTTGAGTTTGATAATTTTCATTAGGTTTTTCGTTAATCAAAATACAGTTCTATATTAACAATAAGTGTTTTTACTCTCGAACTGAGCTGTCCATTCGGACGTACTCATTATGCAGTGTATATTGTACTGTCTACAGCACATTAGCGTGCAATATAGAATATGAAGTTACATTGAAAAATAATCATAATATGGATATTTAAACACATATTTGAAAATGGTGGCCTTTCATTTCTATACAGGCTTCAGTTCTTTTTTGCATATTATCGCACTATAGACTATTGTATCTAATTCCAATTACCGATACCAGTTTCGTCCTTCGTACTAGTTTTTTTAAGTAGGTTATTTTACGACGGTTTATCAACATATTAGGTTATTTAGCGTCTGAATGAGATGAACGTGATAATGCTAGTGAAATGAGTCCCGGATCCAGCACCGAAAGTTACCCAGCATTTGCTCATATTGGGTTGAGGGAAAACCCTGGAAAAAACCTCAACCAGGTAACTTGTTCCGACCGGGAATCGAACCCGGGCCACCTGGTTTCGTGGCCAGACGCGCTAACCGCTACTCCACTGGTGTGGACTTCGTACTAGTAATTCATGTTGAAACAATTCTATACCTATTTATAAAAGAGTACCTTATGTGCTGTAAGTTCAATCTTCACTTCTGCCAGATCCGAAAAGATAAAATTACTCACACATGCTATCTACTGGGCGTCCAAGTGGTTTTGTAGCATGATTGTAGAAAGGAGGGAAATCACGTGACAGTTAATTAATTAACGATGCCCTTTTTTTAGTTATTTCAAACCGTTATATAATATTACGTAGACGCCCTATTCCTAACAGAAATTAATGTTTTCAGAAAAGAGCTAATACAACCCAGCCACTAGACTTTACAGAGGGACGGGCAGAAGCGGGTGGGGGAAACTGGGATGCGACATAGGCAAATGGACGACAGTACCTGTGCGAGAATATGATTCAATATTGAAAGGGAACATATTTATGGAACGTACTATACTCACTAACTTAGTACTGTTTGTGTTTACTATGACCATGGATGGGCAACTCGTGCTCCCAAAAGTGCGAAAAAACCTTGAAAGAGAGAAAGGCAGACGGAGCCAGCCGCAGCAGTTACAAGTTGTTTGTAGTTTCGCTGCAAAAGTCACGATGCGCTCTAGCGGCTCATGCAGGTGATCGTGATATCTACTCCATGATTTGAATTTCAGAATGACGCATGGTATAGTATTTATAGTAATTTTAGACAGACTGTACCTGAACACATAACAAAATTATATTATTTTCTAGCTTTGTAAATTAGTTCAGAACTGGAAATACAAACTGAATACAACCTTTTCAAGATAGCTACAACAAATATAGCTGCAACACTTATTTATTATTACACTATTTGTTAATATTTCTTATTATATGTCTTATTTGAAACGTAGAACGCTAGAATTTACAAGTCTTTATACATTAAAGAGTATTCCTCTGTTCTCAGAAAGGTAATAGTCTGTATTCGCAAACAATAACAAATTCAAGGAAGTATTTTTACATGTCACGGCAGATGAGCTTACTTCTGAGCTCTTTCTTTACTTTGAGAGCTTTTACACTTCTTTCTTGTATTAAACTCTACCTCAAGCACATACAGTATATATGGAAGCAAAGAGTATATTTGGAAATTCTGACTTAGGCAACATTACGAACAGTTCGATTCCTGATTTTGCTGGAATCTGAGTGGCGTGCTGTTCTGTAGATTTATTAACTCAAGCTATAAATTTTCAGGATTTTCTATCGGCGTAAGCCAAACAGATTTCAGAAAAATTTCGATTCCTTGTCAATTGTCACTGTTTCTCCAAACTTAGCAGTGAATTCTGCTGTAGGTCTTGAGATAGGGTCTTATATTTGATAAGAAGATTTTCTTATCACTCTTCAAGATAGTTTATAGTCAAAGAAAGTGAAGCTGTGTACTGTATGTTCTACGTGATACTACCACATTTCAAATTTATCCATAAATGCTCTTAGCTAATCGATCATATGTCGTGCAATTCTATAACTCGCACGCACAACGTGCTAATGATATTTGATATCAGTCTCACCTTGTTGATATCTCATTTTTACCTTTAGCTGTTCTAAAGCAGGTGCAGACAGTATTTCTTTACTAAAACCTCCACTGTTTATTTGTAACATAAAATGTCATGCGTAAGAAAGTGTAATAAAATACAAGCTTTACCGCTCTTCTTATTAAAAAAAATTCTCTTTTTACTCGTAACTAAAGGGTGTTGTAAAGTTCACATAACTGCCTGCGTGTTCCTTCAGAAGACGAGAGCTGGTGCGATTGTCCCCTCGTATTACGGGCCGGATGTCCACTCACACCCCGCCCCTAGTAACTCCCTCCCGGTGCCGACAGGTCTCCTCACCACATGGCCCGGCACGGCCCGGAGAGAGATGGTCTCGCTGGAAGACACATTCTTTCAGAATACGGGACTCGCTATTTTTTTTTCTCCCCTCGTATTAGGAGCCAGATGTCCACCCACACCCCTGCCTCTAGCAACTTGCTCACGGCGCCGAGGCCCCCCCCCCCGACCACGTGACCAAGCCAAGAGAGAGAAGAGTCCCACTAAAGGCCACAATGTTGTGGCGGTAATTTGTGACGTCACATAGCGTCATAACGTTCCAAGCCACGCCAAGGAGAGAAATGGCGCGAAGCCCGAGGTGTATATAAGGCGGGCCCAAAATGGCATAGGGACATTCGTCGCCGGCTAGGGGAGGCAGCCACTATGCTCCCTCTGCCACCGACAACATTTCTCTGATCCAGCGTGCTGTACTTCGTCGGACCGGGTTCTCACGGCCGACACTTACCCACGGAACAGAATCGCATCGCCGGCTCTGTCTCCGCTGCCCCGCTCCAATCTCCCTAACCACGCTATCCTAGTATCGCTCTTCTCGATTACCTTCCCCCCGTTTATCACCTTGTCTGGATTCCACGTGCTCTAACCCTTTCAGAAAACATTGTCTTTTCTATCTTCGACTTCCCTCTCTGTGGACGCCCATCGCCGGCCATTTGTCAGCGGAGCTCGTTAGCAGAGAGGGCTTTACCTTACTGTGCTCTAACCCTTTTAGAAAACATTGTCTTTTCTATCTTCCACTTCCCTCTCTGTGGACGCCCATCGCCGGCCATTTGTCAGCGGAGCTCGTTAGCAGAGAGGTCTTTACTTCACCGTGCTCGAACCCTTTTAGAAAACATTGTGTTTTCTATCCTTGAATTAACTCTCTGTGGACGCCCATCGCCGGCCATTTGTCCGCGGAGCTCGTTAGCAGAGAGTAACCCCTCCATTTCTCGTCGGTCGTCGAATCGCGGACCCTTTGGGGGCAGAGCTTCGATAGGCGAGAACCTCCACCACCCCTGCTTCCCGTCTCTCAGTTCTCCTACCCACCGTATTCGCACCCCTTTTTTCGAGCAAACTCTCTCTTCAGTTTTCCCCAGGTACTCCCGTTTCCCCTCTCTACTCCTTTCTACGTTGCTAGCCCGTTCCCTTCATATCAGCCCCTCGCTACTCTCTCTCCCTCGTCTTCTCTTCGTTCCTCCCCAGGCACTCCCGTTACCCCTCTCCAATATTCTCAGTCATTACAACAGCACGCCTTCAAGTTAGCTTCAGCCAGAGTCACAGGGACAAAAACGGCAATATTCTAGAGTTTCTCAAAGACATTCCCGTTTCCCCTGCCCACGAATAGGAGAAGGACACTGCTTATTTCAAATAAACTACTATATATGTATCAACGTATTTTCTTCCTACATCATCGTATAAACCCCCACCACAAATTTCGTCCTCACCTATCATTCACTCCCATTTCCCCTCTCTCCACCTGGGTTCACCCCATCATCAGCAGAAGAACGTCAACGCAGATCGAAGCACAACACCTATATCATAACATCAACCTCCCCGCACACCTCAGCTCCCCTTGTCACGTCACTGCTGTTTCCCCTCTCAACACCTGGGACAGCAGTCCTCAGCAGAGGGACCACCGTCAGCAGGAGGCCGGCGCACGACAAGGGAAATGATCTGGGAATTATATTGTTTTTTTCACTTAAAACTAGCCGCCACTTACTACAGACGCGATCGAACTTGTGTCTTGAAAGAACCGCACACAGACAGTACAGTTAGTATAGAGTCCGTTCTACCTGCACTGAGATTGTGTTGACACTTTGAGAGCACGAGTTGCCCACCCATGACTATGACCGTAAAGCGACTTTGGCTGTATGCGCTTAGTTCTGTGTGGAGAACTGTTGGAAGTTTACTAGTAGAGGGAGTGGGAGTGAAGTACATTCAAAAACTGAGGTACAATAAAAATTGAAGTTAAAATAAAATGATGTCCCTGTATAATAGAAACTGAGTACGACTGAAATAAGTTTTCTTTTCTATTTTATATGCATCTCTTTTACGCATGAAGAATTGAATGGGTTTGTTGTCCAGGTGACTATATCGGGATGTTTTGTGTTGAGATGACGAAAAAGTTGCGATGGCTTCATAACTTCATTTTCCAGAAGAGTAGCACAAATTACACATTGAGGTCGTGGCAATTTGGTCAGTGTCAGAGTACTGTATGAAACCAAATTTTAAGTAGTTGTCCATATTTACATGTGAACGCAGAGTTTTTCTTCTGTGTGCTGATAGTTTTCCCCTCCTTTTGTTTATCCTGGAGATCGTTCTATGGACTCTGAGGTGAATGCATCACTAGTTGTTGCGTCACAAACACTTTCAGTACGAAATTTCTTCTTAATACCAAAATTAAGCAAAGTCCCTCGTGTTTTATTCATATTAACATTTAAATCTGAATACATATTACTTAAAAATCACGATACTGGTTTTGAAACAAGCACCTACACATGGCAATGCGAACTTCGTGAAGAGACAGTATTCATCACAGTCTAGTATACAGTATACAGTCACGAAGCTCAATACGTACCAAGAGGACTATATATGTGAACTTAACCGGGCTATGGTATGGATGATAATGATGATGATGATAAGTGAATTAATGATAGCGAAATAAGTCTGAGGTCAAACGTCAAAAGTTACGCAGCAAACCTGCTTTAGTTGGTTGTGGGAAAACCCCGGAAAAACTCCAAGCAGGTAACTTGTCGAACCAGGATTTGAACCCGGGCCCACTCATTTCACTGTCAGACGCACTGACCGTTACTCCACAGCAGTGGACCGGGGTCAGGACTTAATCGCAATTTTTAAAAGTACAGTTTAGGAAGCCGTGAAAATTTCACTGCCCACTGGATACTAAATGCCTAGAATAAAGAATTTACATTACGACCAAGCAACGAGTTAGAATACTTTATAACGTCTTTGATTACGACAAAAACTATAATCTTGCAAATTCTTGGACAATAAAAATAAACCTAATTGCAGTCTTCAACATATCTGGGGGGGGGGCGACACACAAGGTGCTTTGGGGGAGGATCAAGCCCCCCCCTCTAACTATGGGCGTGCAGAAGAGTCATAACAAATTGGAAAATTTGGCTGTCATGGTAAAACTTTTACGAAGTAGGAATCTGACAAGTTGTCTGTCACTATTTTTCCTGACAGGAGGAATGTTTTGTGAAACACAAATTTGATAATTTGTAAAGTCGTCATTTGTTATTTGTCAGAATGACATATTTACAAATATGTCAAGTATTATGAAATAGGCTCCTGTATGTCACTTGTAATCTTTACATGCACAGTGCAGACGCTTGTATTTCCCTATTTTGACTATGCTGACATTTTACTGACTGACCTTTCCAGCGACAACAAAACGAAATTTCAACGTGCTCATAATTTGTATGTACGTTTTGTAAGCAATGTTCGTAAATATGATCATATTACCCCATCCTGGAAACAATAGGTTGGCTTAAACTAGATAAGAAAAGAAATTTACATTCACTTCTTCTTCTCTTCGAAATCTTGAACTCTTCCATTCCTTCGTACCTGTCGTCTCGCTTCACTTACCTTTCTTCCCACCACAATCTGAACACACGCTCTCGCCATGAAACAACACTAACAATATCATCCCATCGCACCTCCTCATACTCATCCTCTTTCACAATAGCCCTGCCAAGACTCTGGAATTCGTTAACTGCTAGCATCAGGGACTGTCGAAATAAAATTGAATTCAAACGCAAACTTACTAGGCAGTTGGTCAGTAATTGAGACTCGTTCAGACATGGTTTCTTGTAAATAGTTCTCTTAATCTATCACAAAATATTTCAATATCCGGTAATTTCATCACTATAGAATTTTGTTATTGTAGGTTTAATTTGTAATTCAGTAAATACAAAAATATTCTTTGTTCTTAACTTCTATGATAAAATGTCTAGCTTTCATTAATCAGGTAATCTTGTCGTACTTTAATTTTTGTTGTAATTGTAATTGTAAATTTAATATTAATTGTAATTTTATTGTTCATATTATAGTTGTAATCCCCTGGTAGAGGGGCAGAGAAGGCCTGACGGCCTTATCTCTACCAGGTTAAATAAATAAATATTAAATACTAAATACATACGAGGAGATTCCGAAGGCCATCATAAGAGAAATTCATTCGACTTTGTTTCTAGACGAAGCACCAAAATAATATAAATAGTGTTGTTCTCTTGTCTTTAAGGTGTTAAATAGTTTTGATTGTTTGTTATATATTGTTAGAACACTAAAAAATCAGTTATCACACGGTATAATAGTCCAGAACATTTATAAAGACTAAGTTACTAATTTACATCACTGCAATTTTCACTTTCTTCGCTTAATATAGTCCGGATCAGCTTACTTAATACCGCTTCGGTGAAACATCACCATTCTCCCCATATATGCCAGTGGATTATGGTGATTTTCTAGTTTGCTGGTTGAATTTTCTTTTGCCAACTTCGTTTAAAATTTTAGACCTAACTGTTATGTTGGCAGCAGTGACAGCAGTTGTCGATACAGCAAATTATGAAAATTCAAATTGTTCTAGATTTCTGAGTCGATTACTGCAAGCTAATGAAATTTGAACATACTAGTAATTAATTAGAATCAGTATTAATATTAATGCATAAAGGCTGGTCCACAATAAACCGGGAACGAAAACGACAACGAGAACGTGAACGGAAATATTGTTAAAATAAATGTAACTTAAATGTGAGCATTCACAAATAACTATTGTGAATGCTCATATTTAAATACATTTATTTTAACATTATTTCTGTTCTCGTTCTCGTTTCCGTTCCCGGTTTATTGTGAACCAGCCTTAATAGTTATTTGATGTGTTGCGTTGCGTTGTGGTTTCAGTTCAAGAAAACTGTAAATTATGTTTTTTTAACGACGCTCGCAACTGCCGAGGTTATATCAGCGTTCGCCGGTGTGTCGGAATTTTGTCCCGCAGGAGTTCTTTTACATGCCAGTAAATCTGCTGACATGAATCTGTCGCATTTAAGCACACTTAAATGCCATCGGCCTGCGACGGGATCAAACCCGCAACCTCGGGCACAGAAGGGCAGCGCTATACCGACTGCGCCACCCAGTTCAAGATTACAGTCAGGTAAGTGCAAAAAAATATAACATACTTGGTGTGATAGATGTACTTGGGTAATCGAAAGAAATACCATTTCACATTTTAATTAATTTACATGTTAAACGAATTATTCTTGCAACGAAAACGGATGCCCCCTAGACAAAATAGTCGTATTTTAATTATGTAATTACTTCATAGTTTAATCTGGTATTATATGACGTGATGATTGAGATACCTATGTTTTTAATTGTTTTTATTGTAACATTCGGCCACAACAAACCGAGTATAATTATAAGACCTTGCGCTCAAAGGGGTAGAGTTCAGGCCACAAGTCATGCTAAAGATGTTGGTTTTTTAATTATTCAATATGGAGTATTGTTCACTATATAGAACTGTTACCTATTAATTATACATTACCGTAGTTCATCCAAATACGTAATTAAGCAATAAAAATATGTATGTATGTATGTATGTATGTATGTATGTATGTATGTATGTATGTATGTATGTATGTATGTATGTATGTATGTATGTATGTATGTATGTATGTATGTATGTATGTATTTATTCACACTGCAATGGGTGTATACCCGGTGGCAGTGGTAACTAATTACACTCAATAATGACAATACTAAACTTATTAATTAAAAATACAGTTAATAATACCAATAATTAATACAAATAATTAATACTAACAATAATAATAATAATAATAATAATAATAATAATAATAATAATAATAATAATAATAATAGGGAATATCCTAAATTAAATGAAGCACGATCACTTAAAATAACATTTAAAATAAATCTAATTTGTATCTTAATTCTAAGTTCGAACTACACTGGTGGCCATAATTCTGGAAACTTTTTATTTTTGTAGTGAATTATTATAACATCTGCATTGATTCACAAATTTGTACAATTGAAAATGTTATTCGTGACTGATTCCTTAATTATGGGGTTATAATAAAGGTATTATATTAAATCCTGAATATTTTAACAATAAATAATCATTACTATGTGGGAAATTATGTTCTTGTCGTTTAAGATCTAAATATTAATTTCAGATTTCATTATAGTTTTCCAGTATTTACTGTAATAAAAACTAGTCCATTGTTGATTTTAAGATCATTTTTGATCGGTAGAAACATTCTTGAGCACTGTTAGCATAAAATGTGGACATTATTAGTGTGTTTCTATCATTAGTCTGACTTAAGATTTCGTTAGGTGAACACCTGATTGCTTTACAACAAACTTCATTGATCATTTTATCACAATGGATCCACGAAAGGACTGAACACCTTCTAGGGCAGTCACACTTCGAGAAGAAGGCTACACAATCAAGAAAATTGCAAGAAAACTTGGTAATGGTGCTACAGTATCTGGCGTCCAGAAAGTATGGCAGAAGTACAAATCCAAAAAATCTTTTAAAGCAACACTTAGGACTGGTAGAAAACCTAAAGTAAGTCCAAGAGATATGAGGCAGATTTGTCGATTAGCATTGAAAGATCGAAGGAAATCTTCTAAAGAGATACAGGAAGTTCTACACAGCAATTTACTTAGTATTTCTGCAAGGAGCCATTGTGATAAAATGATCAATAAAGTTTGTTGTAAAGCAATCAGGTGTTCACCTAACGAAATCTTAAGTCAGACTAATGATAGAAACAAATTAATAATGTCCATATGTTATGCTAACAGTGCTCAAGAATGCTTCTACTGATCAACAATAATCCTAAACTTAACAATAGACCAGTTTTTAATACACTAAATAATGGGAAACTATAATGAAATCTGAAATTAATATTTAGATCTTAAACGACAAGAACATAATTTCCCACATAGTAATGATTATTTATTGTTAAAATATTCAGGATTTAATATAATACCTTTATTATCGTACGCAAAGAACACGACCGCGCACCGCTGCAAGTCCATGGCGAGAGACCTTGCTCCAGACTCGGTTGCCTGCCTTATATATCTGGCTGCCGATCACGGCCTTACAACTGTCAATGGACGGCGGCGAGGGGAAAGCACAACCCCATAATTAACGAATCAGTCACGAATAACATTTTCAATTGTACAAATTTGTGAATCAATGCAGATGTTATAATAATTCAGTACAATAACAAAAAGTTTCCAGAATTATGGCCACCAGTGTAAAACCCACGAGTATGATATGTTCATATCTGCACAAGTACCTTTCCACATTACACTCATTTCGCTGTCAACTCACTCACTGCACTGGAACTACGACACATTTCACTGATTCTATCCTGATTTCATTAACACTTCAAAAACATTTCACTGTTCAAATACTTTGCACTGCCACTATAAACTATAAAGCTTCCCTGACAGGAACACGTTTCACTGACACAACACACTTCACTGACACAACACATTTCACTGACACAACACACTTCACTGACACGACATAATTCTTCACTGGTACAACACATCAATAACAAAATATCATTTACATCCTTTACATGTAGTTATGTTACTGAATAATTAATACTTAATATGTGCCGCGTGTATATATTTGTAAAATTATTCCATCTCTGGCTTTTATTCTTTCATAAAAAACGCAACGCAAATCAGACATGAAATTTCAGTACGGTACCTCCAAATAGCATTAAATTTACCTGCTGTACATATAGCTAATTATTAGTTTCGACAGTATAGAGGTCTACTGCAGGTTGTAACTTGCAAAGAAGTAATTTCTGGATTGGTTTCCTAATCTCAAATTGTTGCTGTAAGTACGGTTCCAGAAAAAAAAGTCCCGCCTAATTTTACAAAGTTCCGGTTACGACGCTTTGCACATATGCAGTAGGTAATTTTTTTTATTTTACTGGGTTATTTTACGATGCTGTATCAACATCTAAGGCTATTTAGTGTTTGATTGAAATGAAGGTGATAATGCCGGTGAAATGAGTCCAGGGTCCAGCACCGAAAGTTACCCAGCATTTGCTCGTATTGGGTTGAGGGAAAACCATGAAAAAACCTCAACCAGGTAACTTGTCCCGACCGGGATTCGAACCCGGGCCACGTGGTTTCGCGGCCAGACGCACTGACCGTTACTCTACAGGTGTGGACATATATGCAGTAAACAAGGGCGCCTTCATACAGAGGACTCTCCTAAGTTCGACTGAACAGAATTGAAATTTCAGTCCACTAAGGGTAGTGGGTGTGGCAGGTGCAATGAATACAAATTCTTATTGGTTATCCATCAACGAATACAGTACTGTACTTGCATTTCCTGCTCTCCCCGAGACTTGTGCATAGTCTTCTAGTACCACAGTGGGTTTCGACAGTTCCGTCTTACAAACGGCACAATTCTCAAGTAGAAAAAGGAGAGTTCATTAATTTAAAATCAGTGATTAAATATGGATGTCATAATCAATAAAATATCCTGTTTCCCTTTAACAAAATTATCACTACAAGACACAGAACCAATTCCCATTCAAATGGCAAACCCATTTCTTAGTGTCCGTATAGGTGCGTGTCTAATTCTCCTACGAGTCGAACTATAGGACGTCGAACTTGTTTTCTGTCGAACTTAAGAGCTTTCACTGTACTTGCGGACTTGCGAAACTTGTTGCCTAAATACAGGTGAACTCCCATCAAGACTCGGGCCATTTTTTCTACACTAGTGTCCAAAAGTTAAGCATAATTCAATATTTTGTTCCCAACCTATCAGAATGGCACCAAACTTGTACAAATGAATCACACAGGATCTGGTATGTAACAGAGTAACACATATCAGCAAATTTTATCTTATTGTGGCCTAGGGACACATTTTACACAATTACGGTACAAATCTGACTGTCACTTCCACAATAATGATGGTACTGAGCGGTTAATATGGGGTGTGGTTACCCCTCATGGCTACACAGGCGTCGCAGCGCCGTGGCATGCCCTCTATCAGGTGGTTCAAGAGCTCTGCAGGAGCTGTTCCCATTCCAGACGAAGAGCATTACGGAGGGCTGGAAGTGTCCTCGGTGGAGGCTGGCGGGCTGCAACTCGTCTTCCTAATGCATACCAGGCATGCTCTATAGCAGCGGTTCCCAAACTTTTTCAGCCACGGAGCCCTTTTTGAAGCAAAAGTTCCTCGTGGAGCCCCAAGAAATGTTTACTTTTTAGTTTTATCTGTCTACGTTCTATGAAGCATATTTTACACGATACATAGACGGAAGTATGAATATGTATATGTATATATATATATATATATATATATATATATATATATATATTAATAAAGGAAACAATAGTAAACAAGTACTGGATATAATTTATTTAAATCTACAAAATGATATTAACATGTAGTTAAGATATTTAAAAAATGTTACAATATTACATATACACCCGAAGTTAATGTGAAGAATGTGCCTGTTTCTTGCAACAGAGTTTGTCAATGTCGGTGTCATAGAAGTCAGTTGAAGACGTATATCGCCTTTTGTGTCCAAACAAGTTCCATATTTTGTTTTTGTAGCCGTGTACCTCGAAAAGGTCGTTTCACTGAGGTACACAGTAGTTACAATATTACATGTACACCCGAAGTTAATGTGAAGAATGTGCATGTTCCTTGCGACAGAGTTTGTCAATGTCCGGTGTCATAGAAGTCAGTTGAAGACGTATATCGTCTTCTGTGTCCAAAAAAGTTCGATATTTTGTTTTTGTAGCCGTGTACCTCGAAAAGGTCGTTTCACTGAGGTACACAGTAGGCTACCAAAAGGCAGTGAGAAAAATTTAACTTTTGAACTTAATATCAAAAGATCCTCCCCTAATTTAGCCCAAAATTCGGGAAATGGTTTGCTTTTAAATTATGCCTGACGGTGGCTGTTCGAAATCATGTCTATAAGGACCTCGTAATCTGAAGCAGTGAAGGCTGCTGGTTTTGACATCACTGGAAATGGATCTACAATCCACTCATATTTCTTTAGAATCGATTCCTGAGTGTCCCTTGGAAAGTATAAATTGATATTTTGAAGCAAATTGTCAAGGTGTTCTTTCATTATTGCTATGAATGAGACATTGATTGTTATGTTATTTTCTTCTATAAAGTTTGAAGTCAATGAGAAACGTAAGATCCTAATTGTCGACGCTTTCTATGTAGAACGCTATCTTTTTCTTCAGTGCGACAATTTCGTCATCAGCATCGAATACTGTCTTCCGTTTACCTTGTATGTACTGTATGTGCTGAATTCATTTTTGAAAAAAAGTCTGCCAGGTAAAATTTTGTCTGAACTTCATGGAGTTCGTCACTTTCTCTTTCGAAGTAGTCTGCAGTTTTATTTGTGAATTTTTAAATTGAGAAATGCCGTCTAAGCTTGGCAGGGAACATAGAACTATTGGGAAAAACTTTGTTACATATTACACACTGTGGACGTTCATCAGCAAGCTCAGTGAATCTCATGTCCAAGTATAAATCACAATATTTTCGTTTGTTACTTTCAATACCTCTACACTAGGCATCGTAGACTCTGAGACAGGATTATGTTCAACATATTCCGAACTCAATTCCCAGGAATTCGCACTATCTTCTTTGAAAGTAAGGTTATAGCTGTTATCTCCCTTTGACTGAGCACTGGTTGATGGCTAATTACTCTTAGATCTTAGGGAGCCCGTCTTAAGCCACAGTTCCGGTTCAACGAAAGTTTAGCTAACACATCTGCCATCAAATTAACACGCAGTATAATATATTTTTTGAGGTAACGTAAGTCAATAGATTGTAGATTCCACGTACCACGAATAACAAACGCTGTTGCCCAGTATATAAAAATAAAATACATTTCGAGAATCACTGAGTACTTGGGAAGCAAGAAAGATCGAGATAGTTCCAGTGACGAGTAGATCTAATATTAATGCTTCCATGTAGCAAGAAGAACGCAAACTACTTTCTCAGAAAGTATTTTTCGCTTGATTGAAGTAGTTTCCGGTTTCCCGCTAGAGACTAGATGGAAGCAGCAATTTTTGTCATCTTCATAACTTCCGTGGACGGAGCCCCTGAGAATCATTTGCGGAGCCCTAAGGGCTCCGCGGAGCACGCTTTGGGAACCGCTGCTCTATAGGGTTCAAATCCTGGGACATCGCTAGCCAGTCCATGCGCTGGATATCTTCCCCCTCAAGATACTCGTCCATCAGGTTGGCTCTATGCGGACGTGCATTGTCGTCCATAAAGATGAAGTGTGGACCAACTGCACCTCAGAAAAGTCACACATGTCGTTCCAATACCTCGTCTCTGTATCTCGGGGCATTCACAGTACCAGCTGCGAAGATGTATAGATCTGTATGTGAGAGACTTCGGTCTGTGTCTGACCTTTTTCCAGACGTCCGATTATTCTACCCTTCAAAACAGGGTCCAGTTGGCGTCTCTGTGGCATGTTGCTGCTGTCCTGTATACAGTGTGATAAGAAACTACTCTCTGTTCACAATGAGAGAACAAGAACGAATGTGCCTCTCTGGGTCTGTTTGCTTACCTTCTAAACACGTGTTTATTCGGAGGGGAGGCGGAGGTTGAGGTACCTCCTCCCTATGCACAAGTACGATGCGGCATACACTGTGATAAAGTTTTATAGCGAATGCTCACAATTTTCCCTTTCATTTCTCTGTTTTACGAATTATGCTTAACTTTTGGACACTAGTGTAGAACTATGTATGTATGTATGTATGTATGTATGTATGTATGTATGTATGTATGTATGTATGTATGTATGTATGTATGTATGTATGTATGTATGTATGTATGTATGTATGTATGTATTTATGTATGTATGTATGTTATGTAATGTAATGTATGTATGGTATGTATGTATGTATGTATGTATGTATGTATGTATGTATGTATGTATGTATGTATGTATGTGTGTATGTATGTATGTATGCATGCATGTATGAATGTATTTAATAAATAGATATCTGCTTATTATTCATACTCTTTACCTAGATATTTCAATACTCTTATTAGGTGCTACGCCAGACGTTTTACATCTGATGGGCTTAGGCCTTCCTCTTATTATAACGTTTATTATTTTTTTTTCCGGACCTAACGCTTCTTGGTTTACTTTGGATTATTTTAAACATGATTCACCTTGGCTTTTTATAAATTAGTAATAGCTGTTGTTTTCATTTGACGTTATCTTAAATAGAGTTTATTGAAGATACAAATGGAAAAATATGTCACATTGCATGTGTAACAGGAAGCAAGATGTCATGTACGAAGGGCGTGTTTAAAAACGTAAGAAATAACAGCCAGCATTTCGACGTAGTCACGCAAACAATGAAATTTCAAAATTCCTTGCCACTTTTTCTCTAAAATTATTTTAAATTATGTTTTTAAAGGCAACATGAGTGAAATAACACTACAACAAAACTACTACTACTACTACTACTACTACTACTACTACTACTACTACTACTACTACTATTATTATTATTATTATTATTATTATTATTATTATTATTATTATTATTATTATTATTATCCAAATACTTGGGGTGTACTATAAGCAGTTACATGAGCTGCTGTCAAGAAGTCAAAAGGAGAAAAGCAATGGCAAACGAAGCTTTTAATAGAAAAAGGACCTCTGGAGAAAGAACTAAGGAAGTGACTAGTGAAGTACTTTGTGTGGAATGTAGCATTTTATGGGCAGAAATATGGACATTATGACGAAGTGAAGAGAAGCTAATAGAAGTATCTGGAATGTGGATACGGAGAAGGATGGAGCGTGGGAAATGGACAGAGTAAGAAACAAAGCTGTGTTGGAAAAAGTGGATGAAGAAAGAATGATGCTAAAACTGATTAGAAAGAGGAAAAGGAATTTGCTGGGTCACTGGTTGAGAAGAAACTGCCTACTGAAGGATGCACTGGAAGGAATGGTGAACGGGAGAAGAGTTCGGGGCAGAAGAATATATCAGATGATAGACGACATTAAGATATGTGGATCATATGAGGAGATTAAGAGGAAGGCAGAAAATAGGAAAGACTGAAGAACGCTGGATTTGTAGTGAAATACTTGCCCTTGGGCAGAACACTACGAATGAATTATTATTATTATTATTATTATTATTATTATTATTATTATTATTATTATTATTATTATTAGTACTATTAGTTGTAATTGCAGTAGCTTTTTAAGGCCCTTAACCTGTATTTTAATGCGTACTTTCGATAATTATTGAGCCTAGTTGAGGTGTCTAAAAGTTGGTTAATGGCCTAAATATCCGAAGTCTAGTTATAATGTATATAAAATATAATGTATGTTTATGCA
This sequence comes from Periplaneta americana, assembly GCF_040183065.1. Taxonomy (NCBI): domain Eukaryota; kingdom Metazoa; phylum Arthropoda; class Insecta; order Blattodea; family Blattidae; genus Periplaneta; species Periplaneta americana. Next base: position 58,308,315 of record NC_091122.1, read on the forward strand.
GGCATCATTATGGCATTAATAGGTTTCATCATTTCAACTGACTCAACGTACCTATCTTGTGCGATAAACTTGGTAGAACGGTCCACACCTGTGGAGTAACGGCCGCGAAACTAGGTGGCCCGGGTTTGAATCCAGGTCGGGGCAAGTTACCTGGTTGAGGTTTTTTCCGAGGTTTTCCCTCAACCCAATAGGAGCAAATACGAACATAATTTGGGAGCTAGAATTTATTCCACTGCCGGAACAGAATTTCTTGTTTCAGGTATGATCGTAAGTTCTCGTGAAGCCTTCGCGAAAAGCAAATAAACCATATTCATTCTCGGCGGCTTAATTTGTTTACTATAGAAATTTATTGTTGAAATAGTATACAGTATATACAAAATATCACAATTTAATACGAACGAAGAAAAATTAATAAATCTTGTGCAGAATTATCCTCTTTTGTATGACAAAACACAAAAGTAGGCCTACTGTTCGATTCGATTCCACTAGATGTGAGCGGCAGCAGACTTTTCTATTCGGTTCGATTCCGCCAAGTGAAAGCGGGCCCTGAGCTGACATAAAACACGTTGCTATTTTAAAACTCATATCTCGTTAAATATCAGTCCTATGAAAATTTTGGACACAATAAAACTTTTGTAATGTAACATTTTTTCTAAAAAAAACTCAATAATAAGCGTGATATTTCGATTTAATGACTTCAGTCCCCTTATAACCCATATTTTAAAGAAAATATTTTGTATGCCATTTAGCCTAAAATCTAAGTTGGAACTAACTTATTTTACATATCAATTTTCATAGAAATCGGTTCAGCCATTATCAAGTGAAACAGACAAACAAAAATGTTCAAAAATACGATTTTCTGTCTCGGGATAGTTAATTATACATGTTTACACCAATTATTTTTTAAAAAGCGAAAATTATCAGAAAAAAAATTTAGTTACAATTTTATTATTATTCGGAGTAGTATAGATTATGTATTATTCGGTTGAGAAGCTCTTATCATCCAGTCTGCTGTCCAAAAATCTGAAAGTTAGAATTTATAAAACAGTTATATTACCGGTTCTTCTGTATGGTTGTGAAACTTGGACTCTCACTCTGAGAGAGGAACATATGTTAAGGGTGTTTGAGAATAAGGTTCTTAGGAAAATATCTGGGTCTAAGAGGGATGAAGTTACAGGAGAATGGAGAAAGTTACACAACGCAGAACTGCACGCATTGTATTCTTCACCTGACATAATTAGGAATATTAAATCCAGACGTTTGAGATGGGCAAGGCATGTAGCACGTATGGGCGAATCCAGAAATGCATATAGAGTGTTAGTTGGGAGACCGGAGGGAAAAAGACCTTTAGGGAGGCCGAGACGTAGATGGGAGGATAACATTAAAATGGATTTGAGGGAGGTGGGATATGATGATAGAGACTGGATTAATCTTGCACAGGATAGGGACCGCTGGCGGGCTTATGTGAGGGCGGCAATGAACCTTCGGGTTCCTTAAAAGCCATTTGTAAGTAAGTAAGTATAGATTATGAATGCAAGCCACAATACAATAGATAAACGGATTTCGAAGTAATTTCATTATTTATTAGAACTTTAAAATAAACTTCGGTACAGAGACGTTTCGATGTGAATTTGATTGCTTGAGTTCGTATGTGAAAGTTGTTTTTCAAACCAATTATTCCATTATTTTGCGGTTAATATGCATCTTGAAATCTTTATTTTCAAATTCCTTTGATTATCACGTCTTGCTTCTTTGAAATATATGTAAAATACTGTATATTATATTTTAAAAAAATACATGCATTTTACAAAAATTCGAACACAAACACTGACCAATTATGTCATAGAAAGACAATTTCGGTTTAATTGAAAAGAAAAATTTATCCAGAGCTGGCGCAAGCAAGTTTACACCGTGACGTCAAACAGCATGGGTGCCCTGACTAGTGGGAATCCATTCCCCTGAAATCTTCCGGACGAAATCAGGGGAAATCACGTCCTGTCAGTGGTCCAGCCTTTGACCACAGCGCAAACAAGCTTACACCGTGGCGTAGTCAAACAGCATGGGTGTCCCGTCTAGTGGTAATCCATTCCACCGAAATCATTCGGAGAAAATCACGTCCTGACAGTAGTCCAGCCTTTGTCCACCGACCCACCCTGGTAATAGGATATTGCAAGATTGCGCTATATAAGCTGCAAACAGAGAAACGTGCATTCGTTGTTTGGAATGCCATTATGAGTGTTGAAAATATTATTTGTATAAATGTGAGTGTGATTGCTACTGTGCCGGATTATTAATAAAATTAGCCAGTTATAATAACTAAAATATAACATAATATTAGAACTGTGGCTCGACAGAAATCTGAACATGTTTCATTCGTCACATTTTTGACAAGTAACGCTAGTAACGCCACCTATGAGCTGAACCAGAAAGCACTACCTGACGCTAGCGAATTTATAATTATTTTGTTGCATAGCAACCGTGAACTTTGAACAAGAATGTAATTTCTCGCATAATCAATTATTAATTTTGACAGTGTTTGTCACTGCTTAGTGTTTTTATTCCATGCTTTATTAGTAGCAGTTTTTTTTTTAACTTCAGACTTATTAGTTACTAGCCGTACCCGTGCGCTCCGCTGCACCCGTTAGAAATAAATATAAAGTAATTACATAATTAAAATAGGACATTTGATCCAGGGAACATTCGTGTTTGATAGAAGGATAAATCGTTTAATATGTTACTTAGGGGAGAGTCGGGTAGTATCGGACATCGGGTAATATCGGACAGTGAGTTTCTTTCATCTACTACACGATGATAGTACCTGATTGACATGGTTACGTTTCTGTGATGTCGCATAGAGAAACATAACCATGTCATTCAGGTACTACCATATGGTGCTAGATCAAAGAAACGCACTGTCCGATACTACCCGATGTCCGATACTACCCGACTCTCCCCTAATTTAAATTGCATCCAAATAATTAAAATGCGATCATTTTGGTTCAGAGACACTCATTTGGTGCAATGACAATTCCTTTAACCTGTTTCTTAATTTTTATTACATGCAACCATAGTTTAATGAAGATTGAAATCATTTCGATTTAATGTGTATATTTTATTTTATTTGTTGGGCCCAAGGTTTTCATTGAATTATGGTAATAAGTTAATTTTAACCCTTGTTTTCTACGTATTCAGTAAATGGCGCTTGGCTCACTATGGTTGTGAACCCTTCAAATAACTTAAATTATATTATATAATATTACATATTATATTATATTATATTATATTATATTATATTATATTATATTATATTATATCAGAAGTTACTGTAATAACATTATAGCATTATGTCCATCTAGAGAAACTACACTTTCCAATGGTGAAATAATAATTAATTATACAAATCGGTTAATTTAGCTTCCGATATTACCTCATACAAACACAGAAACATTCTCCGTAGGCTATCTTTCATAGCTTTCGATTATTGCTGTCCAAGGCCCCTTATAGACGAAGTTATTTGTTTTTTAATTCATTACACGGCCTTAGATGGCAGTTATTTTATTTTAAAACTCATTTATCTCATCAAATATCAGTCCTATCAAAATTTTTCAAGGAATAAAACTTATCGCAAACTATTTTAAAGAAACTTTTGTTACGTAACATTTTTCAGAAAAATCAATAATAAGCGAGATATTTCGATTTATTTAATTCGGGCCCCCTTATAACCCCCCTTTTAAATAATGTATTTTGAATGTCATATAGCCTAAAATCTAAGTTACAACGAACTTAATTTATATTCCAATTTTCATCGAAATCCGTTCAGCCATTATCGCGTGAAAAGGTAACAAACATACAGACAGACAGACAGACATACATACAAAAATTTCAAAAAAGCGATTTTCGGTTTAAGGGTGGTTAATTATATATGTTAGGACCAATTATTTTTGGAAAATCGAAAATTACCAGAAAAATTTCGGCTACAGATTTATTATTAGCATAGATTTGTAGACATCGGCCTAGGGACACAGAGTAACCAGTATGAGGTTTAGAGTACATGGAGTATAAATGACGTCATAACCCGTATGCAGTTACCCGACTGCAACAACACAGGTGGGTCCGTAATGTGCATTGCCATTGTGTGTAGGCCTATTGCTGCTTGGTTGCGGTACGTGTAACAGGCTTCGGCGTAGGGACACCTGATTGAAGGTTACAACTCACGTTAATACTTTAATGGTAGACATTTATTGTCTACTCTAGGAATGTATTATATGTACTGCATCTGTACAGAATTAAATATATTTTGTGCCGTACTGTGACGGTCTGTTTACATGTTGAGACACGAAGTAACGGCGCGCTCCATCTCCCACTCCACTCGACGAACACAACACTATCGTCCGTGTGTTCTGAACTTCATGCGTTTTTGTGCCCAGGACCGAAGCCTGGTTATTAAATATGCGGTTGGAACATTTTTTCGGAAATATCGACCTATGATCAGGCACCATACTTTTACAGAAAGTGCATAGAAAAGGGTTTGCCTTTTCCACCACCAGCTAATGTGTTAAATAGATCAAAGCAGACTACTGGTTTTGAGAAGAATCTTCTTGAGGAAAATGGAACACATCATCAAGTAAGTGAAGCATTTCTGGATAGCTTAGCGGCACAACATGAATTAATATATCAACGAAGAGGTAAAAGCAGGGGTGCAGTCGTAAATAAAATATTGCCGGAGGGTGCATCGTGAAAAAAAAAATATTTTTTGGGTTATTTTACGACAGTGTATCAACAACTCAGGTTATTTAGCGTCTGAATGAAATGGTGATAATGCCGGTGAAATGAGTCCGGATTCCAGCACCGAAAGTTACCCAGCATTTGCTCGCATTGGTTGAGGGAAAATCCCGGAAAAGCCTCGATATTTTCCTAGTACCCGGTACTCGTTATTTATCTAGTTTCTGATCTAACCAGGTAACTTGCCTCGACCGGGATTCGAACCCGGGCCACCTGGTTTCGCGATCAGACGCGCTAACCGCTATTCCTCAGGTGTGGACTACATTATTATTATTATTATTATTATTATTATTATTATTATTATTATCATTATTATTATTACTTTACAATAAACCGCGACAAGACTCTCTTCAAGGAACAGCGTGTAAACTGTGTATTTACGACTGCGAATTTGGCGGATTATCTATAGTAATAATAAAAATGTAACTAAACTTTCTCTAGTAACTTTCGCTTTTTCAAAAATAATTGGTGTTGGCATGTATAATTAACTATTCAGAGGCCAAAAATCCCATTTTTGAAATTGTTGTTTGCATGTCTGGATGTTTGTTACCTTTTCACGCGATAATGGCTGAACCGATTTCTATGAAAATTGGTACATAATTTATGTTGGGTCCCATTTAGAATTTAGGCTATATGGCATTTAAAATATTTTCTTTAAAAGGGAGGTTATATGGGGGCCTGAATCAAAATCGAAATATCTCGCTTATTATTGATTTTTTTGAAAAATATACTATAAAAGTTGTAAGAATGTTTCCGCCAAGTTATTCTATACAAAATTTTGATAGGATCAATATTTAACGAGATATATGAGTTTTAAAATAACAATGCGTTTTATATCATTGCCGCCTCAATCAGACTAATGCAACAGTCTACTATATACAGTCACGAAGCTTGAGTTTTGAGGGTGCTAGAAACAATAGACTGCGACGGTACTATTTTGCATTGCCTGTAATGAGGCGATATTAGCGATCCTAGTGGTGAGCAACTATCAAATGTTTGCTTATTTACTACGTATTGAGCTTCGCGACTGTATATACTAGACTGTCCTAATGCCATTGTCTAGTATACACAGTCACGAAGCACAATACATAGGGAATATGCATTCATTGACAGTTGAAGTTGCTAGTAACTAGCCAGTAGGATCGTGAAAGTCGATGTTGAATACAAAGACAACAATCATAATAAGAATTGACTATATAAGATTGCATTTTAATAAATTATACATGTACGTTTGGTCGTATTTATTTTTATTTCACTAATTAATCTAATGTCCATTTGATCAATTCCGTGTAGCCTATGTTTTTCTCCTGGTTATGAAGCAACAGTAACAAATATAAATGACACTCGGGAGGAAATTAAATGCAGAATAAATATGGAAAATGCGTGTTATTATTCGGTTGAGAAGCTTCTGTCATTCAGTCTGCTGTTAAAAATATGAAAGTTAGAATTTATAAAACAGTTATATTACCGGTTCTGTGTGGTTGTGAAACTTGGACTCTCACTTTGAGAGAGGCACAGTGATTAAGGGTGTTTGCTGATCTAACCAGGTAACTTGCTATTTTAAAACTCATATCTCGTTAAATATCAGTCCTATGAAAATTTTGGACATAATAAAACTTTTGTAATGTAACATTTTTCTAAAAAAAATCAATAATAAGCGTGATATTTCGATTTAATGACTTCAGCCCCCTTATAACCCACATTTTAAAGAAAATATTTTGAATGCCATATAGCCTAAAATCTAAGTTGGAACTAACTTATTTTACATATCAATTTTCATAGAAATCTGTTCAGCCATTATCAAGTGAAACAGACAAACAAAAATGTTCAAAAATACGATTTTCTGTCTCGGGACAGTTAATTATACAGGTTTACACCAATTATTTTTTAAAAAGCGAAAATTATCACAAAAAAAAAAATTTAGTTACAATTTTATTATTATTCGGAGTAGTATAGATTATGTATTATTCGGTTGAGAAGCTCTTATCATCCAGTCTGCTGTCCAAAAATCTGAAAGTTAGAATTTATAAAACAGTTATATTACCGGTTCTTCTGTATGGTTGTGAAACTTGGACTCTCACTCTGAGAGAGGAACATATGTTAAGGGTGTTTGAGAATAAGGTGCTTAGGAAAATATCTGTGTCTAAGAGGGATGAAGTTACAGGAGAATGGAGAAAGTTACACAACGCAGAACTGCACGCATTGTATTCTTCACCTGACATAATTAGGAATATTAAATCCAGACGTTTGAGATGGGCAGGGCATGTAGCACATATGGGCGAATCCAGAAATGCATATAGAGTGTTAGTTGGAAGACCGAAGGGAAAAAGATCTTTCGGGAGGCCGAGACGTTGGTGGGAGGATAATATTAAAATGGATTTCAGGGAGGTGGGATATGATGATAGAGTGGATTAATTTTTCACAGGATAGGGACCGATAGCAGGCTTATGTGAGGGCGGCAATGAACCTTCGGGTTCCTTAAAAGCCATTTATAAGTAAGTATGAAGGTTAAATGTGCAAATGTAAGGTGCATGAAAATAGTACCAATGGAAAGAGAATCTCAAAAAGTTTAGTTCCTTATCTTAAAGATGTTCAATGTGTCCCCCTTGGTAACACGGCACACATCAAGCCTATAGTCAAGTTCCACGTAGGTGCGCGTATTTTCCGACCCCAGATTCTGAGGTTATGTCTGTTCAACTTACCAGAAAGATGAAAAGTGGCTTCGTCAGAAAACATCACGGAACGAATAAATTCATCATCTTTTCAATTAAAATCTGCATACTTATGCATGAAATTTCTTCGTAGCACTTTGTCCTCTGGTTTTAGGGCTTGCAGCAACTGTAGTCGGTACGGATGAAATCGCAACCGCTTGCGAAGAATCTTGCCTTAAAATCAGTGTACCATTTACGGATTGTAAGCCCACTGGGTCGATCTGCACCATACTTTGTTCGGTAATGCCGTTGCACATTAATAACCGATTTGTTCACATGAAAATCAATCACACAGAAAGTTCTTCTGTCCTCTATAACAGCGATTTATCCTCAACAATGAACAAGTTTGTTTATGTGCGCTATCAAACAAGAGGATTGTAATCAAATACCTTACTATAATAATACCGGACAGCTAGCAGTTTTACGTGCGAACGACGATGGTGCTGCTATCTGCCTGCCGGGATGGAGATACTCGCGAAACAAGCTGTAATCAACTGAAATTTGCTCCCCGAACTATTATGCATCACTTGCAGGTTGTTCAAAATAAGGCATTACGAATTATCGGTGGATATGATTTTTATATAACTCAAGTTCAAATGCATGATGACCTTGAAATATCAACTATACCTGAATATATCAAAATAGTTTCAAAAATTTTTTACCATACTGCTAAGGAAAATGAAAACAAACATATTTCAAATCTTGGAAATTGTAATGCTGCAATGTATCACAAACACAGGACTCCAAAACATATTTTAATGTAAAATAGTACAGCAGTAACTTATATTTGAGTTGCTGTTCATGGTGAATTGACTATATATTCTGGAAAAAGAAGAATTGTCAAGGCTTACATGAAGCCGGAACAATAATAATACTACAAATGAAGAAGGTCGTCGTCGTCGTCAACTGCAATGTATATTGTTGCTGGGCTAGTTAATTTGTTAATAGTTTTATGAATTAGTACTAGTGTTAAAATGTCAGGGTGTATGTGTGCTGTTTATAATTGTGACAATTGCAGCATTACAAATTGCTCAAAATCGTACATTCGATTTCTGACAGTTTATAAAACGTAAGTCAACAACATTCTTTAGTAGGCCTAATTCCTTCGTCTTTGTGTTGATAGAAAAATACAAATTAGTTTTTTTGTTTAGACCTAATAAATAAATAGAAGTTAAAATGTATTGGATTTTAAGGTTTTATCAAATTAAGTTTTATTGTTGTCCACATGCCTTTACTAATTATTACAAGCATCAGATTACTATCAATTTTATCTTTGCAGTTGTCAGCAATGCGTATATAAAACATTACTGTAAATTCATTCCTAATATCAGATTGATTTTGTCTCGGTAAACCAAAGAAAAAATATGTAACAATTAATTACGGAAAGTAATATGAAGTATGCAATATTTCTCATATTGTGCAGCTTTGATATAAGATAATAATTTTACATTAAATATTATTCAACATTTCTTAAGTGTTTCATATATAATTCCAACTCACGTTTTAAACAATAGTCCGAATCTCGCTATGTTAATATTTGTATATGTGGATGTAATTCCATCCCTCTGCGCTAGATGTCAGGTCCGCGATTTTTCGCACTCACGCCAATGCTGCTAGTATACAGCTGTCCGGTATTATTATAGTAAGGTATTTGCTGTAATATAAAGTCCTCTTGCTATCAATACCTTACCAGTGTTACCAACTAGGAAAACAATGTTGCCACAACTAAACGTTTTGAGTTTCTCTTTCCATTTGTGCTATTTTCATACACCTCAGATTCATAGAACTTAAATTACATGTGTTCGAAACCGAAAAGGTCTTTTGTAGGAGCCCTGTATTTCAGGCGATTTTTATTATAATATTTTAATAATACATATTTATATATTTGTTCAATTTGAAAAACATTAAACTCAGAATAAATCAAATTTGTTGGATAATCAATTGATTTGTTTAAGCAAATTTTAATTATCCACTTTTGAAGCAACATGAGCGAAGAAATAGTAAATTTTGTTGCTCCTCCCATTCGATTATTCAGTACCATATTGGATGACAGATTTGAACCAAACCTATTTCTTTATTTTTTATTTTATTGAGCGTCCTCAAATTAGAGACTGCCATTAGACAAAGCATACAAAACAATATAAGAAAAAATAGATGATGAAACTAATCGCAGAATATTTGTAGAGATGTAAGAGCTGAGAATTGCAAATTTATAAATTGTTTTACGAAGTCTGTTACATAAAGAAGAAACATGTTTATGGCACCTTAAATGCTGGTCAATAATAATTCCTAAGTACTTCACTTGCGTAGATTCCTTCAGAACAGGATATTTGCAATCATCATTAATTGAAAAACCAGAATTATGAATAGTTGTTCAAAGTGATCATCACTTCATTCATAGTTTTCTGCATAAGGGCAGGCCTTTCACTGTAAACCCAGCATTCTCCAATCTTTCCTATTTTCTGCTTTCCTCTTTGTCTCCGCATATGATCCATATATCTTAATCTCGTCTATCATCTGGTGTCTGTATTCACACGTTCCCGACATCCTGGTGAAATTATTGTTAATCACAAGCAACAGTTCTGCATATTTCTGTAATTCTAGCAATTTCTCTGCTTACATTGCCTCTAATTTCGTCTGTAGTAAGGGGTTATACCAGTATACAATTTTCTTAAGATGTGAATAACAATTCCATCAAAAGATGCCAGGAATGCAGACGGACACCACTTTGAATAACTTACTGTAACAGAGGTTAGACTAGTACTCATTATGAAATAAAAATATATTTGTGTGCAGGCTATCATTAATCAGTTATAGTCTATGAATAAAAAAAAAAACGCGGGAAGTTGCATTCTACGCCGGCCATTCAAGCATGTCTGATGCGCGTGTTTCCGGCCGGGAAAACGAGCTGCACGGTCTATACTGCAGATTGTAACTTGCAAAGAAGTAGCTTCTGAATTGGTTTCCTATTCTCAAATTGTTGCTGCATGTACAGTTCCAGAAAAAAAGGTCTCGCCTAATTTTACAAAGCTCCGGTTACAACGCATTGCACATATGCAGTAAACAAGAGCGTCTTTGTAATTGCGGACTTGCGAAACTTGTTGCCTAAATACTTTATTTAGGTCAAAATTACATAAATTCTTACTTAACAGATTAATTGCTGATTAATATTTGTTACTTATAATGAAACTAACATCTGTCCATTATTATTATTATTATTATTATTATTATTATTATTATTATTATTATTACTATTATTATTATTATTATTATTATTATTACTACTATTATTATTACTATTATTATTATTATTATCATCATCATCATCATCATTAATTTCTCTAAATAGATTTACAAAACCTCTAATGGCAATTACATTAATATTCTCATTATAGAAATATATATATATATAGGCGGAACAGTATGTATGGACCTATCATATTATATATGTGGTAAATCGAATATTGAATAATTATTAATTAGGAATAATAATTGTGTATCGAAGTTTCTCATACTATTTTATTTATAACTTCATGTTACTGTTTTGGTCCGTTCCATTAGACGTTTGTCATAAACGCAGAAAATAAAGCCTTATTTTTACCGTGTGAGCTAAACATGTGTATCTTATCTGTCGCCTTCCATACAAGATAAAACATGTCGGTGAGATGACCTTGTATTGTGCTTCTATTTATTACGAGCGTATCACGACCGATCTTATCTCACTCGAGCGTGCGACATTCGACCGAGTTCAAGCAAGCGATTGAACTCCAATGCAGCGCTCTGGTATGGACCTTTCGTGTGATGGACCTTTTCGTATGATGGGCTTTATAATATGGTGGACCACATAGATGTTGGGCAATTTCAGTTCTTGGACAAATTATATGTAGGACTTTAAATGTTGCATTATTTAGTTTCTGGACATTTTTATGTGGACCTTTTGTACTTGTGGACATTTTGTTATGGACCTTATGACCTGGAAGCCTACATATGGGCTATTCCATCTCAAATCGACCGAAATATAGAGAAAATTGACCTTGCAATTTTTAAATACAATGAAACTTTTTCTGTCCGTAGATAACTATGATACAATGTTTTGTGCAAAGTTTGAGGCATCAGAACTTCATAGTGTTTAAATTTAAAATACTTTAATTTATCGTATTTTCATAAAATTAGCAACTTTAAACTGTTGTGGCTCCGAAACCCTTTCACCCAATGCTCAAAATCATGGTTTATTTTGATGCTGAAAAGTTAAAGTTTATATTGACATGTAAACAGTTTTTCTTACTTTTTATGGAAATGGAGGAATTTAGATTTTTCTTAATTAAGACACCTTTGCCCACGAAAAAATATTTTTAAAATATATGGTTAGATTCCGCATTGAAAGCACAAATAAACACGTATTTTTTACTGGTGCAACGTTAATAAGAAAGTATTGAAAAATCAAATAAAGAAAATAAATAGTACGCGCGTGAGCTAACCAGTTGACTGTGAGGCGGGAGCTAGCCTAGGCAAGCAAGGCCAGGGGACAAACACGTGATGTTTCGTCTAGTAGCGCATAGCTGGGCTAGCTTTATCACAGGTTTTCATAAACACAAGAGTAAAATGACGCCCAAAAGCTCGCTTATCTTCATCTCTCGGCCAGTGCTTGCTGTGTTGCGCCTTTCAAGTCTAGGCGTGTGAATATAATTTATTTAATACCCACGAAACTTGTTGCCGTGACACTAAGCAAACAATGCCGAATCCCTCTTAATAATGCAAGGTTTTTTCTCAATTTTTTTTTTTTTACATTTTTACAAATGGGCAAAAAGCTTAAAAGTAAGTAAAATCAGATTATCTGTCTCTCTGTATACAATAAAAATAAGGATTACGTCTTATCATAACCTACCAAATGTCAGCTTCAAAATGAGCTCTCGTTCAATGTTCTGCAGCAAATGGTTCTAGAGTTCTGAGCGCTGAAAGAGGCTTGTTTTTTCTAAAATACGCTAAATTTGTCGCTCAACAATACGAAAACCGTTTGACTTTCGATAGTATATTTTTGCAAATGAACTCTCCTCAGCACCTTGTATAAATAGGGAAAAATTAGAGTATAAAAAAATGCGAGGTTTTTTACTGATCGATTTCATATGGAATAGCCCATATCTATGCTGAGGAGGAATTAAAGCTATAGCCTCTTATGAACCGCACTACAGATCTTGAAACATTTTCTTTCGCTCAACAGTTATGTCCCCCACTAGCTCATGGATCATGTTAATAAGGGTTTCGCATTGTGTTTGAACTTTCAATAGAGGTAGACTAGTCACTGTCCTTATACCTCTATCTCTCTCTGAAGTGTTTGTGCAAAGATTTTCTCTACGCTACCTGGTTTACGTTAGAAAATAGTGCTATTATGCTTTTAAGTAAGCAATTTCCGAAAGAGAAATATTGCCGGAATTTTTAGTATGAGTTTGTATTAACAAAATAATAATTAATATCAACTACAACCAATTAATTTTAATCGACTCGATTATTCGATTAAATATTTTTGATCGATTAATCTTACAAAAGAAATTGATCGATTAATCGATTAGGTTAATCGATTAAATCCCACAACACACACACACACACACACATATATATATAAATAAATAAATAAATAAATATATATATATATATATATATATACTCAATATTTTAGTAAAACTTATTGTTAAAGACCCACACAATATGAGAAAACTTTCGCCAAAATATGAAATAAATATTTTAATACTAAAATATCTTCGTTCCAAAACCATTTGAGCAGGATTACGTCATTATTTACAAAATAAGCCTTTAGAGAACAACAGCTTTGTCTATATTTAATATGCTGCCAAATAAATATAACAAATCTACATTAATGAAACTGTTTTCATGTATGATATTGATTTTAAGTAAATGTTAAGATTAGACTGAAATATAATTGTAGGTGCAGTGTAATTATCTAAGTTGTATCATGTAATTAATTAAGTTGATATGTAATTAATTAAAGTGATATGTAATTAAGTTGATATGTAATTAATTAAGCTGATAATAGTTGGGTTTAATGGAAGTACTTATAAGTTAGCTTTACTTTTGATTATAGCAGCGTTATTATAGCATAGTTTTTATTTAAAGTCCTAGGTTTATTGCATTTATTTATAGTTAGAATTAAATTTACGTTTATTTTATTTTTATTGCTGTAATTATTGCAAATTTTATTAATATAATTATTGTGATGTTATTATTGTATATTATATATCACTGCCACCAAGTGTATCAATTGTAGTGTTAATAAATACATACATAATGATGATGATGATGATGATGATGATAATAATAATAATAATAATAATAATAATAATAATAATAATCTATGTGTATAATTTTAACTGGTAATGGAAATTACGGGACAACGGCTGAACGGATTTTAATAAATGACCCGTCATTTTGAAGCTTGGAACCCAAAGTTTTTCAGAAAAATAGTAGTTTTCAGTGAAATGTCAGTTTTCCTACATAATTTTCCTATTTTCCAAAATCCATCTTTCGTCAGTTTTGAGAACTAATTGCATTTCAAAATAAAACAAAGCACACACTATAATAAACAATAGGCTATTACACGAAGGCCATTACCTGCAGGATTGCTGACATATTTAGAGTTCAAATTCAATTGGTTATTAAAAACTTCAAGACTTACTAACTAAAAATAATCTACACGTCTGATTCTGCGGTGTGTAATTTTCTGAGTACAGCTGTGTATTGGATATTAAAATCTACAAACTTGAGGTGATTTGTTGACATTATTACCATTAGAAATTAAATTTTATTATAGTTAATGCCATGATGTGACTATTTTTCATTAATTATACATATTAATGCTATATTGATGATATGAAAGTGAAATGTTTTGGGGTTATGTACGTATATGTAGAGAATATCTTAAATTAGATCTTCATTTCTATAATTTATTCAGTGGCTACTATTATTTACACATAAAACTACAAAACTTACGTAAGATAATAATATTGTTATTAAAAATCAAATATTTTTATAGTTATTAATCAAGTGGGGTTGGGTCTTTTTCATATACTTAATGGCGGTGTGGTGTAGATATTTATATGCATCATTCTCTTCAGTATTGGCTCGAGAGAGCGCAAAAATTACAGTTGCTAAGAAAAGACCGAAATGTATTACTTACTGATAAAATAAGAAGCATACAAAATTTTATAGTCTCCCGATCATTTCAGTAAGATCTTTTAACAGGATAAAATGATTTTACCCTCTACATTTCAAGTTCTCCATACAGCAGCTATACCAGGATGCTATGTCTATTGTTACAAAACATAGCAAAGCTGACTTTTTTAACTTTCACCTACAATCCACAATGACCTGAAATAGCTATTGCTTTGCTCACACATGAAAAACCCATTAATCGTCCTGACATTGTTACTTGCGTTTTTGCGTTGAAACTCAAAAACTGAAGGTGGATAGATTCAAGAAAATGTATTAACATAAAAAACATTCATTGGGAGTATATTTCATTATTATGGAAGAAAATAACTTTCAAAATGTCTGGTATTCTTCATTGAAAAGAAATCTGAAAAATTTTTTATTTGAAAGTCTAATGAACTTAGTTGGCAGAATTTGCTGCACAAGCCACTTGTAATAATATAGTTTCGAGAATTGTATTTTAAACACTGCCATTCTCGAGAACGAGATATACTCACTTTTCCAGATGGTGAAAGTAGTACCGGTAATCATGAGCGTGGGAGAAGAAAAAGCTCAGAATATAGAGCTATTCCTTCCAACAATAGATACTCTGATTTCTAGGTTATAACTCAGAAGAAAGCTTGTGTAGACATTTTTAGAGTTTTTTTTAATCTGCACGGATTGGATATTAAAAAATTTCGAATTATTTTGGAAACCTTGCAAGTTTTTATAATGGAAACTCCTTTCTGCAGAGCTGGCATCGGAATATCATCACTCTGCTGGAACGTGAATATGAAATCTATGCAAAAATATACTGGAGATAATCAGAATTAAAAAGATCTTAATATTCATAACTTTGTCAGCATTCCTTAATATGGAAATTCAATCAATCAATCAATGTTCCCATCATTCCAGTGTGGAACATAGAGCTCTCAGAAAACTCCTCCATCTGACTCTGTTCTTGTCGAGATCCTAGATCTCTCTTCCATGGAAATTGCTATGGGAATTTGTTTGTGACCATTTGTTTATGGAATGCGTTTGTATCTGGAGAACGTTTATTTCCCAAACTAAAATTAATAGAAGATGAATTAAGAAATTGCATGACACAACTACGCTTAAATAATTTAAGTTTGTTGAATACTGAATGTGAAATTTTGGTGGAAATTAATTTTGAAGACACAATTCACTATGTTTCCTCTTCAAAGAGCCGGAAAGATCCTCTTTAAAGACTAGTATTTAAGATAAGAGCACAGTATACTATATACAGCCACGAAGCTTGAGTTTTGAGGGTGCTAGAAACAATAGACTGTGACGATACTATTTTTGCATTGCCTGTAATGAGGCGATATTGGCGATCCTAGTGGTGAGCAACTATCTAATGTTTGCATATTACTACGTATTGAGCTTCGCGGCTGTATATACTAGACTGTGGTAAGAGTGTGAGTAAAGTTCTGTTTAATATCAAAAAGTTGAGTTGTTATTGTTAATAATAATAATAAGAATAATAATAATAATAACAATAATAATAATAATAGTACTACTAATAATAGTAATAATAATAAAAATAACAATGATAATAGTAACAATAGTTATTTATTATTTATTTATTGAAATTTAATAATAATAATAATAATAATAATAATAATAATAATAATAATAATAATAATAATAATAATAATAATAATAATTTTACCTCTGATTGAGGTTCTGCTGGTATGTATAGGCCTATCTATTATCAGGCAGTACATCTCACTTGACGATATATGTCAGAGGAAAAACAATTGTTAATTGTTTTTATGTATCTTAAGTCTGATTAATGAAATATGCTGCTAATCGGCGATGTATGCATTGAAGGGGAAAAAGAACTGGCCATCCTACCCCCATTATCTCCTGGCCTAATTGCCTCATGAGTGATGCCTTATTGGTGTTACTTATGAGATTCAAACTTGGGTTTGGACAGTTGACTAAACAACAACAAGAATAGTAATAATAATAATAATAATAATAATAATAATAATAATAATAATAATGATAATAATAATAATGATTCTAATAATAATAATAATAATAATAATAATAATAATGATAATAATAATAATGATACTAATAATAATAATCATAATTTGAAAAAGTTTTAGAATTTGTTTACTGTCTCCAGAAACTTCTGCACGTATGGAGAAAGAGTTTTCTTTGATGAAAACCATCTGGACATCTGAAAGCAATAGACTGCAAATAAATACGTAAAAGCAATGCTTCAAATTGAAGTCAATTCAGGGTCTCTATTCGTGGATTTCTATGACTTCATCAAGAAAACACTGCTTTTCTAAGGTAAGTACATTCCTCCCAAAACCACGGTATCAGAATGACTAATGAATGACAATAATAGATATTATGTATGTTTATAAATCAATCAGAAAAGAGCATCTGTTTGAAACCCAGGTCACATATAGATTGCTCATTCCTATGTTAAAATCGGTTGCACGTTGAAGAGAACAACCGCCAGGATCGCCACCCGTCCGCAGTAAAGGAACACGAGATGGCAATACAGTCACTAATGCAATTCAAATGGGAGTTATGACGTGACTCCTTATGTAATAACTAGATGGCAGCATAGTAAACCTGACAAAAGTTATTACCGTCAAAGCCTATAACGCCGAGCAATCTGGGTAGGCTATAGGCTATATTATCCAGGGTTTTAACTATCAGGATATTAATATTACGATAGTAAGATTATAACATTACATTCAGTTTCGCTGTTAATTTTTTATGTAGGGTAGACTACTGGTACAATATAGTGAATAGTCTTCCTTAATGCATATAATATTTCCAATAATTGGGGGGGAAAAAACAAAACAAGAAGTCCATATTTTTATCCAGAATTATTAAGACAACCCTAGCTATTATTATTATTATTATTATTATTATTATTATTATTATTATTATTATTAATATTATTATTATTATTATTATTATTATTACTTTTGCCAGGGGCCAATACCGTTCTTGATTTGTCCCTGTCCATACATAAAGACATAATCAAATCCGTGATCTCAGTTTGCTAATAGGTACCTATGTCGTTACAATACTTCAAGTTACTGTATTGTGTAACACTAGCTATGATATATATATATATATATATATATATATATATATATATATATATATATATATATACAGGCTGTTTAAAAAATACGGGACATAATTTCAGGTATGTATTTCCCACATGTAGACAATCAAAATAGTTCATTACAATATGTGTCCGGAAATGCTTCATTTCTGAGTTATGGCCTTCACAACATTGAAATTCACCGGAACGTTTTTCTTTCCGCAGGTCGTTGTCATTACAGAAGATGTTCAAAATGTCCACCTCCTGCTTGAATACAGACCTCACATCGATGTCTCATTGACCTACGAACACGATCCCAAACTCCAGGAGTATTGCGTATGTCCTCAGAACATGCCACAATTCGATTCCGAAGAGATTCCAAATCAGGCACCGGAGACGAATAAACGAATGATTTTAAATGACCCCACAAGTAGAAATCGAGAGGGTTCAGATCAGGTGAGCGTGGAGGCCAAGCAATTGGGCCACCTCTACCTATCCATCGATCAGGAAACCTTCGATCCAAGTACCGTACGACTGAAGTGTGCAGGAGCGCCATCATGCAAGAAGTGAATGTGTTGACGATTGATCAGTGGAGTGTCTTCTAAAACATGAGGTATGGTATTTTCCAGGAAGTTTGTGTACGCCTGCCCCGTAAGTCTGTTTACAAGTACATGGGGTCCAACTAATCGATCATCAATGATACCGGCCCACATGTTGAGTGAGAACCGCACCTGGTGATGAGATGGAACAGTTGCACGTGGGTTTTCATACGCCCATACATGCTGATTGTGGAAATTTGTTATGCCATCTCGTGTGAACTGTGCTTCATATGTAAATAATACTAAAGCAGGAAAGTTCGGATTTACGCCACACTGCTGCAAGAACCACTGACAGAACCTAACTCGTGCAGGGTAATCTGCTGGTGACAGGGCCTGTACACGTTGCAAATGATAAGGATACAATTGATACTCTTTCGACAGTCTTCAGACAGTCGTATGAGGAACATTGACTTGCAACGCTACCCTTCGTGTGCTGATAGAAGGAGTCATGTTCACAGCCTCCAGAATCTCCTCCTGTACTTCTGGAGTTGCAGATCTTGGTCGTCCCCTTCCCAAACCAGGAGAGCTAAATTTTCCATACTCGCACAGACGGTAATGGAGACGTACAAATTTAATGTCTTCCGATCTGGACATTGTCGCTGTGGGTACCTCTCCTGGTACAAACGACGAGCCAGCGCAGCATTGCCGTCCGCCTTACCGTACATGAAGTGTATCTCTGCCAGCTCTTGATTTGAATACATGTCGCACAGTCTAACGCCTACACAACACTGAATGTAACCTTCGCCTCTGAATGAACTGTCAGAGTGCCCTCTTAATGTCTCCTTTGACGGCAACGACCTGCGGAAAGAAAAACGTTCCTGTGAATCTCAATGTTGTGAAGGCCATAACTCGGAAATAAAGCATTTCCGGACACATGTTGTAATGAACTATTTTGATTATCTACATGTGGGAAAAACATACCTGAAATTATGCCCCGTATTTTTGAAACACCATATATATATATATATATGTCGACCTGGTTGGCGAGTTGGTAAAGCGCTGGCCTTCTATGCCCAAGGTTGCGGGTTCGATTCCGGGCCAGGTCGATGGCATTTAAGTGTGCTTAAATGCGACAGGCTCATGTCAGTAGATTTACTGGCATGTAGAAGAACTCCTGCGGGACAAAATTCCGGCACATCCGGCGACGCTGATATAACCTCTGCAGTTGCGAGCGTCGTTAAATAAAAAAAACATAACTATATATATATATATATATATATATATATATATATATATATATATATACAACTTGCGTAACGTTACGTGAAATTGATGAGGTGTATAATTAGTTGCAATTAAGATCACGTAATGGCTTTTTTTTCACTAATCTTATCTGCTTTAATACACAGAGACACCGCGACCAAACGCAATACGCTGTCTACACGTCGCTTTCATGGAGATAAAGTGTTGTACCTTTGGCACAACTGTACGAATTCGGTGCTCTGGCACGTACAGTTGATTTTGGTACAATGACATAATTTTGTATAATATATACTTTTTTATTTTCATAATATGAAAACTGAGAATTTTACAAATATTTTATGAGCTCCCAATGTTAAATTAGCCTACTGCTAGCAACAGCATGATTATTTTCAACGATCAACAATGATATCTAGTCAGCTTGAAATTAAATCTATGTTTTTAAAATTAAATGTTCCCTTTCTTCAATGCTCTCCTTTAATATAATCCATAAAATAGTTTTCTATTGATGACGCGATGATAAAATTAATCGAAGTGACCATGGGACGACAGTGGGTACAATAAAATCTCGTTTATCGGAACGGATAATCTGGACTTCGCTTAATCCGGACAGCCAATAAAACAGCTTGCCTTAAAATGGGGAATGCGATACTGAAGTAGTCCTCGAAAGTTTGTTTGTTCAGGATAATGCTAAAGCCGTTCTGCGGCAATGACGAAAAATTTCCGAAAAGAGAATGAAATTGTGGTTATGGACTGGCCTACGGTCAGCACTGACCTGAACCTAACTGATCACTTTTAGGATCTGTTACATAGTAAACTCCAGGAACAAGCTAAAGAAGGATTGAAAGATTAATAGTATGCCACGAAAATGTCAAGTTGTCAAATTTCCTTGGAGGCCATACAGGCATCCACGCTAATAGATCTATATTGTCTACAGGGCTATCGGATATTTTTTTCTCGTGAGGAGGGAGGGAAGGAACATCCCACGCACTACGACCTGAGGTATATTGTACTCCCCCCTATATGGAATGAGTTGCATGCCCACCGATCCTCTACGCGCACCGACCTAATCACTTGACAACTTAACGACCGGTCCCTACACCCAACAGAGTCCATGTACCACTCCTGCTTCGGCAAACCCCCACCCCCAAGGCTCCCTTAACGGTCCGAGGCGGAAGTCCTCCTCCGAGAAGGTCTGCCGTTGCAGAAGCTATCCATCATCACATGAATACAATCCACGCAGACCGGTCGAGAGAGCCAGCAGCTTCGGAGGGCCGCCTGTAGAGCGATCTGAAAACCAGAAGAAGTAACGGAATGATGAATGAAAGGATGATAGGGGAGGAAAGGAAGTGGCGAAGATGAGTGGGGTTCCAATCTCCTAATAAAGTTACCTAATATTCATCCATAGGAGTGAGGGAAAAACCCCGAAAAAACCTCACTCAGGCAACTCGTGCCGACCGGAAATCGAACCCGGGCCCGCTGGGTTTGGAGTTAGACTCGCTAACCCTTCAGCCACAACGGTGGACATCGAATATTTAAGTTTGATAATAATTTAGGCCTATGACAAGATCTATCTATCTATCTATCTATCTATCTATCTATCTATCTATCTATCTATCTATCTATCTATCTATCTATCTATCTATCTATCTATCTATCTATCTATCTATCTATCTATCTATCTATCTATCTATCTATCTATCTATCTATCTGTCTATCTGTCTATCTGTCTGTCTGTCTGTCTGTCTGTCTGTCTGTCTGTCTGTCTGTCTGTCTATCTATCTATCTATCTATCTATCTATCTATCTATCTAGCTAGCTATCTAGCTATCTATCTATCTATCTATCTATCTATCTATCTATCTATCTATCTATCTATCTATCTATCTATCTATCTATCTATCTATCTATCTATCTATCTATCTATCTATCTATCTATCTATCTATCTATCTATCTATCTATCTATCTATCTATCTATCTATCTATCTATCTATCTATCTATTTTATTTAATTTGCTCGGCCTATATTACAAAAACCCACAACTGATACGGTATGTGTATTATGGGGAAGGACTACCTTGTCACCTGTTATGTAAACACTGCTTTATCTTGTGTGCACGTAACTTCAAAGTTCATGTTCCTGAACTTCGAAGTCTAGTCATAAAGCTGTACGCAAAGTTGAACATTCATATCGTAGTATCACAAAATGAAGATTTTGGACTTACTTCCTTCTGGCTTCTGGGGTAAATGTTGGTGTATTACTGGGACAACATGTGAAAGATAAATCTCTTCCATTGCCCACGCCGAGAATCGAAACACGGACCGCTTAGCTGGACAACACGCGCTATCCACATATAGCCACAACGACGAGACGACCCGTTTCATACATTTAGGAAGAAAACTCCATCGCCTGGAGTGCTTGCACAACGCAGTCAAGCTGGATGTGATGTAGACTGCCTAATTCCGGTTCATCAATTTCAACAGCGCTGCATTACCAGTCTCGTAACACTTGTCAGAATTTGCGCTGTTTGGACTGCCTAATTCTCAGGCTAAGTTCTATTATAGGCCTAGTGCGCTCGGAGCTTAGAATATTCCAAAAAGTTATTTACGTATTATCTAACATATTAATTGAAATAACAGAATAAAACTATTCCATTTATTATGTTACTGTAAATACAAATAAACTAATATTTGCGGATGACGTGAATATGTTAGGAGAAAATCCACAAACGATTAGGGAAAATATGGGAATTTTACTTGAAGCAAGTAAAGAAATAGGTTTGGAAGTAAACCCGAAAAGAAAAAAAATACATGATTATGTCTCGTGACGAGAATATTGTACGAAATGGAAATATAAAAATTGGAAATTTATCCTTTGAAGAGGTGGAAAAATTCAAATACCTGGGAGCAACAGTAACAAATATAAATGATACTCGGGAGGAAATTAAACAAGAATAAATATGGGAAATGCCTGTTATTATTCGGTTGAGAAGCTTTTATCATCCAGTCTGTTGTCAAAAAATCTGAAAGTTAGAATTTATAAAACAGTTATATTACCGGTTGTCCTTTATGGTTGTGAAACTTGGGTTCTCACCTTGAGAGAGGAACATAGGTTAAGGGGGCTTGGGGTTTGGGAATAAGGTGCTTAGGAAAATATTTGGGGCTAAGAGGAATGAAGTTACAGGAGAATGGAGAAAGTTACACAACACAAAACTACACGCATTGTATTCTTCACCTGACATAATTAGGAACAATAAATCCAGACGTTTGAGATGGGGAGGGTATGTAGCACGTATGGGCGAATCCAGAAATGCATATAGAGTGTTAGTTGGGAGGCCGGAGGGAAAAAGACCTTTGGGGAGGCCGAGACGTAGATGGGAAAATAATATTAAAATGGATTTGAAGGAGGTGGGATATGATGATAGAGACTGGATTAATCTTGCTCAGGATAGGGACCAATGGCAGGCTTATGTGAGGGCGGCAATGAACCTCCGGGTTCCTTGAAAGTAAGTAAGTAATTGAGTAAGTAAGTATCTATAAGCAATATACCAAGCGAGGTGGTTCATGCATTCCACACAGGACTCGTATTCGGGAAGTCCGCGGTTCAAATCCCCGAACCGACGAACCTAAGTGTGGTTTTTCCGTGGTTTTCCACAGTTACTTAGGCAAATACCGATTTGGAATTTTCATTGCCACGGTCCATTTCCCTTCCTCTTCCCTTTAGAAAAAGAATTTAGATTTAATATCATTCATCTTCATCATTCCATTCCATAAGCATATTCAGATCATGACGTATGTCTTCTTCCGCTTGCAGGAGGGGCGCCCTCTCCGAAACCGTCTTTGGGTTCCGAGGCTTTCGCAATATCTCTGCCAGAAATCATTCCTTAAGAGCACTTCCGAGGGCGCTTCGACACCTTAGAAGGGCTGTCGGAATGGATCCTGTGCTGCTTGGTCACCTTTGCGATATGAACTTAAGGCGAGGGGTGTAGGGGGCCCATTGGGTATACATTGATGAGGAATCTCATGCGGCCGATGAGCTGGTACACCTCATTCTCTTTCATCCTATAATTCGGGGGTGCACAATAGGCCACTTCGAGCTGACGTGTTGAAGGGTCGTTCCTAACCCGCCCCTAGCCACTCAATACTACTACTACTACCACCACTACCACTATCACTACTATAAGCAATATAAAACATTTATATTTGAAGCAATTAATATTTACGGTATCTATATTCACTTATGTTATTGTATATACGTTACAAAGTACGTAAATAACTTAGTTATGTAGCAATGAGGGGGAATGTTCGCTAAGAAGATGCCTAATATCCAATGGTATTTTCTAAACTTTGAACGCTCTGTACATCTATAGTCAACTTACGGTACTCCTTGTTGCAACGCAGTTTATTATTACTGAAGTATTGAAACTCGATAAATTTTGTTTATGTTTAATAGCTCTGTCATTATACCGCTACGATGGCCCAGTGCTGGTAGACTGGAGTTATAAGCTAGTAGAACCGAGTTCAAATCTCGATCTATCCTGAATTTATAACTTGTATTAGGCAACCCGTGGTCCAGGCAAATAGGATTTTCCTTTGTAACATCCCAAAAATTTTCTCCTCCATCATCATCATCACCATTATCATCTAAAAAATAAACAATAATCATTTACTGCACAAAATCATACGAACGTTTTTTTTTCTAATGCAAAATATTAATCTCTCCCGCTTCCGTAAAGTAGTAACAGTTTAAAGAAACTTAAAGTTTGCAGTTTGTCATATTTGAGAACGTGACACTTGATGAAAAATCACTTCTTACAGATAAATCATTCATAATTGGTTGTCTAAGTTCAGTTTATTTTCGTATCAATACGAACTCGTTAAATTACATTTTGAAATTGTACATACCGATTTATATCAGATTTTCCACGTGTCCACCATCGTTCTGAAGGCAGGCATCACGTCTTCTAGTCCAGTTGTTGCGGACTCGTTCAAGGCTCACAGTTTCTAATAATCGTTGAGAAACTGTTACAAAAGTTCGCCGATTAGGTAACCTTCTTTGCGGAAAACGTTGACGGTACATCCTTCTTGCCGCACTTGAATTACGACGACTTTCTCCATAAATTAATAACATATGATTTTCCTAAACTGTGGATGACATTATAAGTTGTTTCTCGAATACTTGTACTAAACTACCATCCGCTCGGCAGTAGAGCTATGGATAGGGAGCTTGTACAGTACGGTTACTTAGTCCTCACAGTCGCCGGAGATGTGCGCGTGGGGCAGACGAGTCCATTTAGTTACGCCGAGGGGTGTTTGGTTTATTCACTCGCTTGCCTTTACCGACTGCTCACCCTTATCTCTACTCCGGAACTCTCCCCATTCCTCCGATTACTTCCCCTCTTTCGCGTCGCTGAGCTATCAGGACTAAATAATCGGTCTGTACGTCTGTGCAGAGAACTGCCTGCTTAACACGTTGCCACGTCTCTTACCGCAGAATATTAACAAATTTAAGCATGCATTTTTATTTAGTTTCACGAAAACGTAATACAGTGATATCAATTGATGCCCATAGGAGCAAGCGCGCGCTTTAGAGCTCAGGAGAGCCTGAGGGCTTGACAGCGGAAAGGAAAGAGACAGACGAAAGAGGTATTCTATGCCGCTTGGTCGAGCTATATACAGGGATGGCCAGAACTGATTTAATAGATAAAGGGAAGAAAACTTATTAAAACTGTATCCATGTTAATTTTTAGATTTGTCTGAGAAGTGTAAGTGCATTATAAGGATGTAAGTTTTCATTTTAATGCTCATTTTTCACAAGTTTGATTTTTAATTCAAAAGAAATATTTTCTCAACTTATTTTTATAGAAAAGTGAAATTTTCAGATATAGGCCTATTTATTTAGTAGCCTTACAGAATGTTTTCATAAATCTAATATACCGTAAATCCTACGTATTACTGAAGATGGTGTTTAGAAAATTTTGAAAATATTCACATAGAAATTATTTGTAAGGAAATGAATTAACAAAGCAACTACTGTTACATCATAAGCAAAAGATACGTGCCCATGTGTTGTAAAAATGTCAAGTCTATAGCTTCAGCACATTTCGAGAAAATAATTTAATATTCTGATGATAGAAAGTTGCTCACCAATATCACCTTAAAAGCACAACGCGATAAGAGTTTTGTTATGGAATATTAGTTACACTTAAAACAGATACAACACCTAGGTAACTTTGCTTTGTACTGTAATATTGTTTTGATTAGTTTATTGATTACTTTTATAAGGCTTATATCAATATCAATTCCAACTTATCATGTCATACTGATTCTCTTTTTTTTTGGAGGGGGGGATATCACTCTCTTTATGAATGATGTGTTTCATCCATTTAGTACAGTATAGTTGTACTGCTATGGAATTTATGTGAATATTCCTTCTTAATCTTTATTATGTTATTAACATTTGAAACACAACTGCAATATTAAGAAATTGGTGTTAGTACTTTTGTTTTACAGACAATATAGATAATATCAAACAGAAAGAAGCCATATAAAAATAAGGACATAAAATTTCAAGTTCCGGTTGAAGTTTGTGCACCACTGTTTTCTTAATCCAACAGGCTGCTTATTCATACACACAACCCTTCTTCTTTCCATACTTAGCGCTTAATGCCCGCGCACGACGTCAAGGTCAGAAAAATGCGCTTGCTTTGACATCACTGACGTAATAGAACGCACAAATATTTATTTAAACTAATATTAACTCTTTGCTAGATATATCTACTGAGGTAATTGTTTTCGTAATTTTAGTAACGATATAAGCAGTATAACGGAAATGAAATAAGGAAAGAAATATATATATTTTTTTCTGGGAAAACTAATCAAGTTTTGACCTTATGTTGTATGAACATTTTTTGATCCTATAACCCCGACGACTGTTAAAAGGACGGCATTTACAGTATACCCCTTACACCCTGTGTAGGGTCAATAACTATCATGCCACGATTCGATGTTCCTGGCTGTTTGGAGCATTTTCTGAACGATGATCCTTGGATTGGCCTAACGTCTTACTATTGCAACAATTACATAGCATAATTGTATACAAAACGTACCGAAGTGTAAGTACGATTTCAGCACAACGGCAGTATAAAATCAGATGTTTCTTTTCAGATTCGTCACTAGTTCTTTCTAATGATGTAGAAATATCCAATATTTCTTTATGACAACTCGAGTACTTCCCTTCTTAGGCCAGATTTAAATTTAAAATCATATGTCTGGTTCCCACGAGCAGCATCAGCAGTTCAGGTTTTGTTTTCACCCGTGTCACGAATTCAGAAGACTGCATAATTGACCTTAACATAGAGTTCAGCTCTAAATAAACTTAGTCCAAACGATTCCTTGATGTTGTCCATAAAGCATTCATTGAACTGAAAAGTCACCTGGGAAGGCATTGCTGACTGGTATGGATATTCACGACGCAACAGGCCATGTAAGCGAGACTGGCAGTAAGTAACTGAGTGAGCACAAACGTAATAACAAACAAGAATCGAAGCGATGTAAGTGTTGCCAAATTCTTTTAGATAGTAACAGGTGGCCAGCTTATATTTTCTTGAGTCAGCTTGAAAAACCTTCAATAAAAATACCTGACATTTAATGTAAATGCCAGGTTTTAGCATGTATCGGACACAGGGTAGTTGCTCCAAATACCTGACGTCCAGTTCAAAATCGGACTGATACTTGCTTTCAACGTTTTCCAAATACACTATATGTAAATTTAAATTCAAACTTAACTTATCAATTTATTAATATTAATCTGAATTTATATTAACATACAGCAAGGAAATGATTTCAGTGTAAAAACCTCACAATGTCCTACTGTATGTAATTGGAAGTACCTAATATATTTTCTTTAACATTTTGTGTACCAATGGTCCCAATAATGCTTGACGAACAATGAAAGAGTATTATCACAGTCTAGTATATACAGTCACGAAGCTTGAGTTTTGAGGGTACTAGGAACAATAAACTGTGCAGGTACTACTTCGCATTGTCTGTAATGAGGCGATATTAGCGATCCTAGTGGTTAGCAACTATCTATGGATGCATATTTACTACATATTGAGCTTCGTGACTGTATATACTAGACTGCGGTATTACTTTGAAATAATTAGTATCTACTACGTAAAATGAAATACTGTGTTCGTTTTTTGTTGTTTCGAAATTACTGAAATATTTATATTTTCTTCAAATACTGTATACAAATCATGTTAATAAATGAGCCGTTCAGAGCAAAAGTGGTGTAAGTGAAAATTTTATAATGAGGTTTAAAGTAAAAATTCTGTAAAATACAGGGCAAAGTAGCAATTAATATGTCGTTCTTGCTATCCACTGATTACTAATAGTTTAAATAAATTGAATATTAATTGCTACTTTGCGTTGTATTTTACAGAATGTTTACTTCACCTTTCATTAACCATTCTTGACTTACACCACTTTTCCTCTGAACGGCTCAAATGATGCTTTACAAACCACTCCTTTGTGAATTATAACTAAGCCCAATGTTGCTCGTGTTACAATTCTCAAATATAGACACTGACAAAATAATGTTTTTTTCCCTTCTGCTAAGTGTTTTTATAATGTTCAAATGCCAATTTAATCCAACACTAGAAGCGCAGAATAGATTCTTGTACAACCCACCAGCTAAGAACTGGTAAAAGCAGCGCGTGAATGACGCAACCTGCACAGACCGGTGCGGCGATCCCAAGCACATATACTGCACATTAAGGATGCTATTCATAGACATTTCGCTAGCCCGCGCTACGAGCGTGCTAAACTAGCCCCGGCTATCGACTGGTTACTTGTACAGAATTCATATCATATCATATCGCTAACAGTGGTTTATGAATACGAAAAACGTTAGTTCGATGATCATCCACCGGAAGCCAGCGCTAAGAATGTCTATGAATAACGGCCCTTAGTGTCTCATTTCTGGCATGCCTGGTATAAATAGTCAAATGAAATGGCGGCCCCGTTCAAACATTTTGGTGAAGCTAACATTAGTGAAATAGAATTTTAGTAGGTCAATTAATATTTTATTGTATTAGAGTACTTTATTTCTTCTAATCTTCATATACTTTCTTCTAATCGTGTAATAGTCAATTAAACCCCACTCGAGTTTTCATTTTCTCTAGATAAATCAAAACCTCTACTGAGATTACTGTTGATAAAGCTCGGCAAAATATAAATGAAAAAACAAAAATCCAAAGTCGAAAGTAATGAAGAATGCAACGGAAGTGTGCGAAACATTTGATTGAAATCTGAAGCAGAAAAGATACTGAAGCCATTAGATGGTTGGCATTTCAAGTTTGCTCCCTGCAAGAGATACTTACTCAAGGGACCTAACAACAAGAGGCACAATATCCTGGTGAGAGGTGAGAACTTCAACACGCATGATATAGGTTCGCTTTAATATATAACAAACAAAAACATGTTACTCAAGTGCTTCCTAAACTCATTCAACCAACACAACCAAACCTTGTCCGTCGTAAGAAAGAAGCTGATGTGAAATGAGTGCTTGAAATCCACTTTAGCGAGAACTGGCGTCAGAACACAAAATTGGATTTTACAAGTGTCTGATTGACAATATTCGTGCATACGATTTACTTAGTGAGGCAGACAATGACGACTGTGTGTGTGTGAATTAATGAAGAATAGTCAGAAATGTGTGTGTAGAAAATAACTTACATTCTCATCTCTACGTTGTTACAGCAAGATGAACAGAACAACTTTAAAAGTGTTGAATATATGGAAAAAAACTTGAGTATATATTGTTTCGACAATATTATTATTTTTGTAATACAAATTTAAATAGCAAGCCGAGAAATAAATTTATAACTCTGGTACAAATTTGGCAATCTTCCTCATCTCATATGCAAAGATAGCATAATCCACACCTGAGATACAAAAACAGCAGTCTTCAAAGGAAAACCTTTATAACCTTTATAATATCAAATAGTTTGTTTAATTTTCAGTCTATCACTTATCAAGGTATGGAAGCAGAAATGAATTCTGTTACATCAATTACAAATTGATATTATACTTTACGAACTTATCTGAATTCTTAATATGACATTTTAAACTTTATAATCTTGTTCCACAGTCTTAATATGACATTTTAAACTTTATAATCTTGTTCCACAGTACCTTCAAAGTAAAATTGTTATTTAAAATTGCTTTTCTGATGTCAATTTACATAAACAGGGTGTAAATGATATAAATTGCCAAAATTAAACAGACTGTAGCTTACAACTCAGTCTACTAAACATGATGTACAGCTGTCAAAAGAAAAAGTGGCCGCTTTCCTGAAACAAAGTTCCCTTCGGGTATCTTCGCTACAATTCGGAGACAGCGATGTTACATGTTGTTGGACCACGTTGCCTGATATCTACAGTTATAATTGAAGTATTTTGTGTGTTATTCTGGTAGCGTTCAGGCCTCTTATTTGAGAGATCCTGCGTTCGACTACAACCTCGTGCTTCTTATGTTCTTTTTTGTTCCGTTTTTGAGAGAGACAAACTATATATAATGGCTCCTTTCTCTTTTACGATTATTTTAGTAACTAACATCAGGTTCATTAATATATTATGCCATGACTTTATCATTATTATATTGTGGCTGCAAATGGAAAGAAAAAAGATTTTATTTTCAATAAAAATATCTTTCGTGGCATAAACAAAACAAATTTACTGGCGTTGGCCTTAAAACATTCAAACAATTAAGCGTTCAAAAAAACAAAACAAAAAGCCACAATTCAATATTTAGTCTATCTTCCTCTTATCTCGATCATCTTGCAGTCGAGTGGGCATGGAATCGACTAGTCTTTGCAAATAGCGACTGTTCTTAGAAACGATATTCCAGGCATTCTGAACATACCCACATACATAAGTGTTCTGTCCATGGGCAGGTCTTTCATTGCAAACCCAGCAATCTCCAATCTTTCCTATTTTCTGCCTTCCTCTTAGTCTCCGCATATGATCCACATATCCTATTGTCGTCTATTATTCTTTTCAACCAGAGACCCAACAAATTCCTTTTTCTCTTTCTAATCAGTTTCAGCATCATTCTTTCTTCACTCACTTTTTCAAACACAATTTTATTTCTTATTCTGTCTGTCCACTTCACACGCACCGTTCTTCACCACATCCACATTTCAAATGCTTCAATTCGTTTCTCTTCATTTCGTCGTAATGTCCATGTTCCTTCCCCATACAATGCCACACTCCACACAAAGCACTTCACTAGTCTCTTTCTTAGTTCTTTTACCAGAGGTCCGCAGAAGATCCTTCTTCTTCTATTAAAAGCTTCCTTTGTTCATGTTTGCAGTTTTTCTTGGGAAGGATAGGCCTAAATGCGGTAACATCCCGTTGCTTTCCGCACACCACTATCTCTTTCGCATCTTATTAAATTCCAGGGGACCCAAGCGTGGATATGAGGAGAGTGGATTTGACTAATTGGGCCCTCCGGACTTCACCGAAAGTCACGGCAAGGGTTAAATATTAATTCTATCAGGATGTTTGACCCGATCAGAATCCGGGAAATCTCAATTAGCCTTTGCCCCCCGCATCCTGGACTAGCTTCTACTAATCATCAGAAAATCTTAGAGTGTGATTGGGCCAATTTTTCCGAAAATGTTTCCACACTTTTGCCCTCGTAGCTCAGCGGACGAACGTCGGAATTTAGATGTCAACGTCTCAGGTTCAATTCCTCGTTACTCCTTTTCATTTTATTGTGGTTCAAGATAGTATAATGTAATAATACAAAAAGAAAAACTAATAGCAGTATTATTCAACTGGATTTTTCCAAACCTAATATTAAATTTATGTTATTTATATCGCTAAAGAACGATTACAATATAAATAACTTGAATATTATTTATACAGTATCACTAAATTACGATAACAGAATATAAATGATAGATATCGGTTTGTTTAATTAATATAAGATATTATATAATACTTATTTAATTATCTAAATAAAATAACCTATTTGCAAAGAAAGATGGTTATTTGTGTTATAATAATTACTTACATAAAATACAGATTATTTATATTGCGAAAGAACAATAACAATATAAATAACTTGAATATTATTTTATAATGCTAATGAAAGAAAACAGAATATAAATGATAACTTGAATATTATCTATATCGCTAAAGAACGATAACAATATAAAAAACGTGAATATTATTCATATCGGAATTTCACAGATTTATTACAGATGTATTTAAGAAATTGTAGAAGAATAGTAATTAGTAACAGTGTCCTATTTATTCTTCTTGGAGCCAAATTTGTAACTTTTAAAAATGTAGTTACTATGTTGAAGTGTATGTGTTGTAACGGATGCTTGATTTGTTATGTATGTGAGTCAGTTATGTGATGCTTGATGTCGTCGCAATTTTGTAATTATAGTTTGATTGTGTTTGTATGACTATTGTGTATTAATTTATGATGTATGGTACGGAAAGCTGCGTATTTGTGTTATAGAAGTGTTACGTATGTGTGTTGTTAATGTTTTTGTATGTTTCAAATTGATACCTGATATTTATTTTGCAATCGCAATGCCTAATTTACGGTTTGTTTATGTTTTGTTTACATCGCGTAAGCTAATTTAATTTTCTTTTCTATTTCCCTTTATGCTTATCTTTTTTGTGTATGAAACTATAGCCCTAACATACATATGTAAAATAGGGCTACCACCATTGGAGATGCAATAATAATAATAATTGTTATTCATATCGTTATAAATCGATAACAGAATACAAATGATGACTTGAATTTTATTCATATCTCTAAAGAACGATAACAAAATATAAATAACGTGATGTCCACAAAGAACGATAACTGAATATAAATGATAATTTGAATAGCATTTACATCGCTAAAGAACGATTAAAAAATAAAATGAAAACTTGAAGAAGGCCCGAACCCACAACCTTTGAATCATTAAACACGCACTCTACCGCTGGCCTACGAGGCGCAGACATGGAA
Source organism: Periplaneta americana (assembly GCF_040183065.1). NCBI lineage: Eukaryota > Metazoa > Arthropoda > Insecta > Blattodea > Blattidae > Periplaneta > Periplaneta americana. The sequence continues at coordinate 58,340,956 of NC_091122.1, forward strand.
CACTTTCACAGTTCGGGAACTGCTTGTACAAGCACATGCATCGTGTAACATCGCCGCGACCCGAAGTGGACTTTGAAAATATTCGCTGTTCACGAGTGCGGCCACTTTTTTTTTGACAGCTGTACAGTAGAGCGTCTCGTTTAGGCACAATGAAAACATAAACAAAGTGCAGGTAACGTGTGGGAGGAGGATGAGCCGTACGATAAACACGAGGGATGCACAAGGTTTTAGTTACAACATTTATGGCGGAGCATTAATTGAAATTATATATTCCAAAAACACACAAAACAAAAGAACACAAATTGCATAATGTTATCATATACACATTTTAACAAACAAGCAATTGTAACGTTGAAATACTCGTAATTCAATATAACAAATCAAACTTTGCTACTTATATTATGTTGCTTTCAAGAGCATTTTTTACGGTCATGAATTTCATTCTCTGTATGACTAACATAATATTACCGTCTTCTGTGGCCGAATTAACAAAACCACAGTACTGTAATTATGTTTAGGAAATAGTGTTGTCACTTCAGATCAATATAACTTACTGTAGTTTTGTTAATTCGGCCACAGAAGACGGTAATATTATGTTAGTCATACAGAGAATGAAATTCATGACCATAAAAATTCGCTATAAATGTTGTAACTAAAACCTTCTGTAACCTTCGTGTTTATCGTACGGCTCGTCCTCCCCCCATACATTACCTGCACTTTCCTTACGTTTTCACTGTGCCTAAACGAGACGCTCTACTATATAGTGAAATTTTGTTTCTTTTCCTTTTATTTGTTTTTAATTCCTAAAAATATCATGTTCTTGGAATTGATAGTAATCTAATATTTACTGTTCGAGTAAATGTAAACGTCATTGTCATTGTCAATGACATTCCGTCCAACACACGCTAACATCACCACAACAGAAAGACAACAGAATACCCTGATTTATAAACAAGCAATCATCACAGTTGCAATGTACGTGGCGGACCGAAGTAAATAATGGCGGTCTACTATCATTTCCAAAAACATTAGACTCACAGATAACATTTCTTTTTCTAGGGAAACTACAAAAGTTACATATAAATTTTATTAGACTTTTTTGTTCAGTACTTTATACTCTATCACCTGTATCATTTTGGCAGTTCATATCGTTTACAGTCTCCATATAAATAGTAATTGTTAAATTTTCGTCCCGTGAACACTTCTAATACAGTAGTTTTTTGTTTATAGGCCTACTGTCAAGTTTTCCAAAATGGAGATTGCTGAATTTGCTTCCAGACACCTCAAGTATCCTCAGTGTATAAGGATTAATCCCTATTCTCTGGTATCCTAAGTTCCAGTTAATACTCGAGCAGCTCAACATGTCGAAGTCAGGAAATGTAACGCGTAGTGAAGCGGGACAAATCTGTTTTATAGCCATGCATTTTGTAACTCAGTGAAGGAAGCTGGTTATATTCATATCTACATCCAATGCAACGAAACGTGCTGCTGCATGGCTGGGTATAAATAAATCCACTGTTTATAAGATATGTAAAGAAGGTAAGTTAGCTGAAAATCAAAGGTCTAATGTTACAACTCCGAAGAAATGTCGACCAGCTCCTGTAAATAAAATTGACGTAGACGATATGGATAAATGCGTTATTAGTTGTCAGATTCGCAAATATCACTGTGATCATAAAGAAGTACCCCAACATTACGAAAGTTGCATATATGGTGTCTGAACGGGATAGGGTTCAAAGGTGGCGGGGAAACGCCTAAGAAGAATTCTTAAGGGGAGACTCCACTGAAAATCACGAACACATTAAAAAAAAATTATTAGCTATTTCACTCCTTTACAATGTATATTTTCATACCCAAAACGGATTTAGTTCAATTGAAGGGTTCAGAGCCATAGTGGGCCAAGCGCCATTTATTAAAACCGGAGAAGCAAGGGTTAAAGTTAAGTAAATACTATAGCTTAGTGAAGATTGACATATCATTTAGTTTCAATGTGCATACTTTATACCGGTACTGGGTGTTCAGTTCAAAGTGTGTCATGGCTCGCTGTATGCCGTCATGTGGCTAGACGATGAGCCTAGAGAATCCAATCTTCCTATACTTCCGCAGAGGTGTATTACTTATGTGCCAGAGAAGTTGCCTAGCAAGTACGGCGTTCATTCAGAAGAGTACTTACTGATACGTACGGTAACGCCGGTAGTGGCAGGAATGTGAACTGTTTCGAAAGATGTACTGAAATGAGTTTTTTCTTACTGTCGGGATATGGGGAGAAGGTTAAGACGATTACTTACGCATTTGTTGACATTAACTTCGACGGTCAACATGGACACGGAGCATTTGATTTATGTTGTGAAATATTGCCGTACGCAACCGATGATAACAAATACTCTGCGTACGACTTGCCCGCGCAAAACACAGTTCGAAAAAGGTTATGGTAGCACACAGACTTTACAGACCGCCATCTGTTGCTACGACGTTTAAGTTATACCGTACACGTTCTCAAGTTCAGATTGAAAACCTTGATTGAAAGGCAACTCCTCTGACACAAAAGCTGAAATTCGCTTCAAATCGCTGACTCATCAACAGTGACGTCATGACACACTTTGAAATGAACACCCAGTAGTACTTGCTATATGTTTAGTTAAATTATGGCAATCACTTAATTTTAACTCTTGTTTTCTCCATTTTTAATAAATGGCGCTTGGCCCACTATGGTTCTGAGCCCTTCAATTCTGATTACAAATATGTTTATTTTTAATTAAGGCTCTAAGGGGGCGTGGTATTTAAAGAGCTGTCAAATTATTTTTTCTTCAAAGAATTGTTTTTTACAAAAATCTGATTACAAATCTAGTTCCTTTTTGTTCTAAAATTGCTTCCCTGAAGTTACTAGAACAATGTAGCGGAGAAAAATTTTAATAGATACTGTATGTGTTACATAAATATTCATTTTACTTTCAAATCCATTTTTCAGTAAGTTTATTTTTCTTGATTCAACACCAACTTTCTTATGGCAAATATTAATCAATCTGGATAATATTTTGCTGCAAGTATTTATGAGGTAACTGCATTTTTGTGCATTTATTTTGTAAGAAATGCTGCTAGGTCATTTATTAACATTTTTTTCATAAATTATAGAAACAATAACAATTTCAAAATAAAAAAAATTGAAAGTGAATAAATGAGATTTTCCATAAAATGAATACATAGAAATGTGTTTCTATGTCTTGTGAATGTAATAAAAAAAAGGAGGCTTAAAAATTGAGATTTACTAAAAACTTGGGTTTGAGAATATTTATAAAAAATGTAAAAAATCAAAAGCCAAAAACAATTGGAGTTCAAAATTTTGATTAATAAGGACTAATAAGTGCTTTACACAGTGAACATGCTCTCAAAATTTGGTTGAAAAAAATGATTAGAAAAAAAAAATTTCATTTTTAATGGAGTGACCCACTAAAGCTGCGGGATTCAAATTAAAAATATATATAAAAAGAAATTATACTTGCTAAAGTCGAGCACAGATATTACAGCTAAAAGTGCTGCATATGAGGATCGTTTTTGCAAAACTTGCTAACTGCAAAATTTGCAAAATTGAGATTTTGGTGGATTCGTTAACATAAAGCACGCCTCCTTACGCGATGTTAAAGTTATCTTAGTAAAACTGAATTATTTCTCTTCATTATAGTGTGTCAAAGTGTGATGGTTGCACTTATAACCTACTTGTCTCCATTCAGTTTTTGTCTCTCCTGTAAAATTTAGTTTTCTCAGTTAGCAAGTTTTGCAAAAACGATCCTCATATCTTCTTTTCATGAGGAAGAATGTTACAGGCGAACAAAAGCCTGTCGTCTACATCGATGAAACGCATTGTACAGTCCGCGTCCACAAATGTTGGCAAGATGCGAATGAATCTGGTGTGTTTACTAATGAATGACAGTGGAAGGCAAAGAGTGAATGTCCTCCATACAGGTATGAGTTTCATTCGTTGGGCATATTTATATTCCAGGGCAAATCAAAATGTGATGATTATCATAACGAAATGAATAGGTCAAAAGAAAATTATGTAAAATGGTTGACCAGGATTGTCAGAGGAGATACTGCAGTTATAGATAATGCCCCTTATCACAATAAACCAGACAACAGATCTCCAACACGAAACTCATCGAAAAGTGACATACAACAGTGGCTTACTGTCAGCGGTGTACCTTTTAACAATCCACAGGGTACAGTACGATTATTTAGTCCTGACAGTCGCCGGCAATGTGCGGCTGGTCAGGCGAGTCCATTAAGTTACGCCAAGGGATGTTCAGGTTAGTCTGTCGCCTGCAGTCAGAGCGATCGGATGTCACGCATGCGGTATAGCGTTGAACAGCTTAACTGTACTGTGTATTTTTGGACACTGTAATAGCTTATTATGAGTAATGGTGACAGTGATAATCAACCAGGCATATCTGGTTATTGTAGGAAACGTTAGAGGCATGCTGAAAAATGGAAAAACGAACAATCTAAGATTAAAAGGAACAAAAGTGAATCGTACATTAGTACGAAAACTAGCAGTGACCGACTCGGAGGAACATCTTCATGAAGATGATGTAATGGATTATTTATTAGAGCCTCTGTTCCCAGAACAAGTGAGACCACTTTTGATAGCATGACAGGCATCTACTTATTTTTTGTTTATTAATAATTTCAGACACTTTGTAAATGTCACATCACAGTGCGATTAAGCGTTTTTATTTATTATTATTATTATTATTATTATTATTATTATTATTATTATTATTAATAGACTTCGTTGAATTGCCACACGCAGCATGCAATCAGGTTGCCGATGTACGGTAGTATAGAAGAGGTGAGCGACCTCCCGGCCCCGTAGTATAAGCTGTTCATGTTAAGAATTGTGACCGGTCGAAATAGATAGAACAGCTACAGCTAATGTATACCTATGTAAGCACTTATTTTTGCATTACTGTGGTTGTAATAATCAAAGTTTAACATTTGTTCAGTGCAGACAAGAATTCAATCAAACATACTACAATGAGAGTTTTGCTGTTCCAAACAATTGCCCCTGGAATTCCCTTACCTCCGCAGCCAGTCTTGACCCGTTGGGGAACGTGATTGGATTCTGTTAATTATTATGCAGAACATTACAGCAAAATAATGGAGGTAATTGATGCATTGGATAGCATAGACAGTTTCGCTATTGCAGCTGTAAAATCATTGCCTTCTGAACAGCTATTGGAAGATATTCTGTTCATTGATTCTAATTTTAAAATCGTGTCCAAAAACATCGTTCTGTTAGAATCGTCTAAACTACTGTGCACTCTCACAAGCCCTTAATATAGTGGATAAAATATCACAAATCGTTATCCAAAATACGGAACAATTCATTAATTTCAGAAAAAGTGAAATGTAAGTTGAGAAACATTATTGCTAAAAATTCTGCCTATTCACAGCTTCGTATTATAAATTATGTACTATCAGGTCACAATAAGACGTCTGAAGTTGGTGTACTAAAAAGTAGTGACTTCCCGTTCTTCAAATATGCACCTATTACATCGTGTGATGTTGAACGTACATTTTCCCAATATAAAAACCGTTTAAGTGGCCATCGGAGGTGGTTACTTTGCAGTCGCTTAAAATGTACGTAACTCTTCACTGCATTGCACATATTCAAGGATGATGTGAGTATCTTACATTAAATTTTAAGAGGTAATATATCTCACTACAAAATAATTGTGTATTTACATGTTTAGACATTTCCTACTTCAATAATCATTCATTATATTTCTTGAATGCAGGATACAGGGTTTATTGTAACCGCAGTATACTGCTCAGTGTTTACATCAGAGGCATACTCCATCCTTTTCACGTCCCCTTCTCATACAGTCTATACCGCGTGCGCAGTAAACCTTACGATTCTCGTGGCAATTCCACGAAGTCTAGTTATTAATGTCTGACACTACTAAGTTCATTCTACTGTTCTCCAACCAGGAGATCAACCGTGAAAGGTATGTGCTTACTATTGCGTCATCTATTGGAGCGAAGTAGATAGATACTATTATCGTTATAACGTCTGTTTAAAAACCATGCGCTCTCCTGCATATGTTATTTCCTGTATGGAGAGATTAAAAGACCAGGAGATTAACAGTGATCTAATTTTGTAACTAGGGTAGTATAAACATGTGTGTATCAATGTTATTGTTTGTGCTGTGAGAGCGAGCCAATAGAGATAGGAGTACCCACGTGTGTGACCTTATGACATCTTATGACATCAACATTCATTCACGGCATTACCCCGCTTCGCCTCATCCCGCAGAGACTTTCTCGTGGTTGGAGCATAGTACGTCCTTTGCTTTTTCTAATATGCTGTTTTCAAATTATTCCCATAAATTGATAAATTCATAATGTCATCTATGATCACTATTAAGTTGGGATATTAAATTGGACATTTAATTATAATTTTCAATAAAGGTATTCGTTTTTCAGTGTACAAAGTAATTATCATTATTTACAGACGTCTCCTTGGCGGATTCGCCCTTATCTCGTTTACAGGTAAAATACTTTGAACATCGATTATCTCTACAGGTACATTTGGCGGGTTTGCCCTTCTCTTACGGAACGCCTCAATTAATTTTAGCTTCATAAATACAGTATATATGTATTTACACGGAAATCCGTTAGCTCGTTATTACTTAATGGATCACGAATATCTTCTGATACAGTACAATCTCATTGAGTAGGGGAAGGTTGGACAGCCCTGACCTAGACTGTTTCAATTCCCCGTCCTCTGCCGTAGGCAAGCGTGGTCAGAGAAAGTTTGCACTCGTACGTAAAATTTCACCGAACGAAATGGAAATCTACAAGTGTCTGAATACTAGCATCTTATTGTTGCTGAAATGAGATATCAGGTGTTGTCCCAACTCTTGTACAACATCGAAAACTGGACTATCGCAGCATGAAATGCATCAGCAATAACAGCAGCAGATACCAGCACCAGAAATACGAGGACAGAAAGATACATTATTCTTAGACAGACCTCAAAATAAACAAGAAACAATAGCAGAGTTAAAAAAAATAGTCCTTGTGTTATATTGTACAGGAACATCATTTTATTTTTACTAACATTTCTAATATTAACCTGGCTATATCTTTGGATCAACAGGAGAACCGGAAACACCGTTTGCTACCACCTTCCACCACTGGAGTTCGATTATACTGGCGTAATATACAAACAAATCACTTTACTAGGTGCAGGAGGGAAAAAAAGTAGTTCATCCATTTACGTAAACTAGGAAATGTCACGCTTTTGAGTTTGATAATTTTCATTAGGTTTTTGTTTAATCAAAATACAGTACAGTATTAACAATGAGTGCTTTTACTCACGAACTGAGCTGTCAATGTGGACGCATTCATTATGTAGTGTATATTATACTGTCTACAGCACATTAGCGTACAATATAGAGAATAAAGTTAAATTGAAAAATAATCATAATATGGATATTTAAACACATTTTTGAAAATGGTGGCCGTTCATTTTGATACAGGCTTCAGTTCTAATGTGCATATTATCGCACTATAGACTATTGTACCTAATTCCAATTACCAGTTTCGTCCTTCGTACTAGTAACTCATGTTGAAATAATTCTGTAGGCCTACCTACTCTATAAAAGAGTACCTTACGTACTGTAAATTCAATCTCCACTTCTTCCCGATCCGAAAATATAAAATTACTCAGACATGCTATCTACTGTCCGTCCAAGTGATTATGTCGCAGGGTAGTAGAAAGTGGGGAAATCACGTGATAGTTAATTACTTAACGAGGCCCTTTTATTTAAGTCATTTTAAACAGTTGTATAATATAACGCAGACATCCAATTCCTAACAGAAATTAATGTTCTCAGAAAAGAGCTAAGACAGCCCAGCCACTAGCTGGCGAATAGAAGCGGGTGGGGGAAACCGGGATGCGACGTAGGCAAATGGACGACAGTACCTGTGCGAAAATGATTCAATATTGAAAGCTCGTTCGTCACGAAAAACGCGAACATATTTTTGGGACGTACTGTTTACTATGGCCGTAAGGCTACTATGACTGTATATGCGATTTTGGATCTGTGTGGAAGACGGTTGAACTTCATTAGTAGAAGGGGTGGGAGTGAAGTACATTCAAAAACTCAGGTACAATAAAAATTGAAGTAAAAATAAAATTATGTCCCTGTACAATTTATATGTATGACAACTCAATATGAAACAAAAGACATACAATTTATAAATCAAAGTCAAGCAAGACCACAGTGTAGCTCATGAGCCAGGCGCGTTTGCCTGCCGGTCAGGAGATGCGCCAGGAAGTAGGATCTATTTTACTCTTTGGCTGATTACCTGGTTGGGTTTTTTATGTAGAGCCACGTCTTTCTCCTCACCAGGTACTGGGGGCTTCCTTGGGAATAAACCGTCCATAAAAATGCAATCCCTCATGTTATTTTTTATTTCCTTTGTTCTTGTATTCCCCCTGTTCTCCTTGCATTCCCTCGTCTTTGTCATTCCCTCGTCCTCCTTGTATTCCCCTTGTTTCTGCATTCCTTTGTTCTTATTGTATTCCCCTTTCTCTGCTTATTTTCCCTTCGTACTCCTTGATTTATCTTGTTCGCCTTGTAATTCCCCTTGTTCTCCTTTTACTCCCCTTCTCCTTGTATCTACAATCTTCTCCTTGTATTCCCTTGTTCTTCTTATATTCCCCATGTTCATGGCAATGAAAATAAAATTAATTAGCTCTTTTAGCTCGGTATAAATAGTCTATAGCAATCTCAGACCTCGAGTGACATTTATTAGGACTATTTCGTGATTAAAATAAAAATGTAAATAATATATCACTAAAATTCCTCACAAAATGTTAATAATTGTATATTAATGAATACTTAACCTATTCAGACATTGTGAAGTCGAAATAGATAAATAACGATTACTGCAATAAAGAAATAGAATGTTATTCAGTAATGCCAATTGAAAAAGCGAAATACAGGTTTTAAAATATTAATTGCATGTACTTCGCTTTTCTCTTGTTATTATAACAGAAATACATTTTCATTATCTGCTGATATAATTTAATTTAAACATTTCATAGTATAATTAAAAATAACCTGATTAATACATTAATTTAAATGGACAATTGTTGTGAAGGAGTGTCATTTTCTTTAGATATAATGGACATGGAATTAAAAGATGAAGATGTAGATATGGAAGTAAGATTTCGCACTTCATTTAGTACAATGGATCATTGTTGCCAACATATCACCCTACAATCTCGCTAACTTTTCAACAAAAAGTAGCTAAATCTCTCCAAATTTTGTTTAAAAAATCCCCAGAAATGTCGCTAAAAATTAATAATAAATACCACTAAATAAAAATAAGAAAAACATTCATATGTGAAGAAAAATTATGATTTCCTCGTCGTCACCCTCTTCTGCGGAGTCTGCTTCTATTGTTGACAGCTGTGATGTTGAGGTGGAAGGTGTGGGAACAGCTGATTGTGAATACACTGCACTTGATCCAATCATTGACACTACACTTTCTGGCAAGTTGTAAGTGTGGCAATTTTCATTCAAGCATTTGACCACAATTTTTTTTGTGAAATCTAACACTTTTTAAATCTTATATATTAAAATATATTAAAACCAGTAAAAACTACAGTCTTATTTGCTTCACACGAACTATCGGCACAGAATTCCAAAACTCGATTCCCTCGGGTCGGTTCGGGGAAAGAACCAAGAAATAGTTGAAGCTTGCGACCCGTCACGTGTCAATCAAAGTTGCCACAGTTTATCGGTGTTGGAGCAGTAGCATTGAGAGAGAGACCTAACCCGTGAGAATCATTCAATCGGCATCTTTCAATCCTGATCACTGATCACAAATATATGAGATCACTTTTTCACGTATGAATCATTAGACGACTCTAAAACTAAGAAGTGCATGATTTCAGTTGACTGTTTTAACTTAAAAGAAAGGAAAAAGTGGAAGAATATAAAAATCAGCAGAAAAGTCGCTAATCGTATATTACAAAATTTGTAGTCGAGACTGATTCAAAATTCCCTAGATTTAGTGACTTATCGCTAAATATAGCAACACTGCAAAGGATTCATCGATTTACGTGGAAACAGTTGACGGCACTGACTAAACAAAAGAACGACCATGCGATAAATTGATAGTGATAAAACGAGCTGCAGAAATTATCGCGATGTAGGACTGTAATTGATTGGAATTCAAAATTTCATTACACTTCATTAGCCGAGAATGTAATGACGTCATATAAACGAAATAGTCACAATAAATTTTTAAATTTCATGAATGTACCAATTCAACATATTTAATCCAAGTGCAATATGAATATGCCACGAAGGAACTTAATATTCCATACAGATGCTAATTATATTTTATTTATCAACATTTAATTGACCTTTCAGATCTGTCTAAAGATAACTGTTATACAAGGACCTTTCTCTATTCAATAAACTGTTTAAAATTTTAAAGTCGAGAAAACATTATTAAAAAACGTTCTGTCAATTCACTCATGCACAGAACGTTTGACCACATTTGATTATATGGTTACATAATTCAAAACAGTCTTAAATATAATTATGATCATAAAAACAAAAAGAGTGGGTTTTCTTAATTTTTCAGTATTATATCACCATCGTTGCTTACGAGATTATATACACAGACATCATTTTATTTTTATTAACTTTTTTAATATTAACCTGGCTATACCGTTGGAACAACGCCGTTTGTTACCCCCTTCCACGACTGGAGTTCGATGATACTGGCGTAATATACAAACAAATCACTTTACTAGGTATAGGAGGGAAAAAAAGTAGTTCATCCATTTACGTAAACTAGGAAATGTCGCGCTTTTGAGTTTGATCATTTTCATTAGGTTTTTGTTTAATCAAAATACAGTACAGTATTAACAATGAGTGTTTTTACTCACGAACTGAGCTGTCCTTGAGGACGTATTCATTATGCAGTGTGTATTATACTGTCTACAGCACATTAGCATACGATATAGAGAATGAAGTTAAATTGAAAAATAATCATAATATGGATATTTAAACACATTTTTTTTAAATGGTGGCCGTTCATTTCGATACAGGCTTCAGTTCTAATGTGCACATTATCGCACTATAGACTACTGTAACTAATCCCAATTACCAGTTTCGTCCTTCGTACTAGTAACTCATGTCGAAATAATTCTGTATCTACTCTATAAAAGAATACCTTACGTACTGTAAATTCAATCTTCACTTCTGTCCGATCCGAAAACATAAAATTACTCAGACATACTATCTAATGTCCGTCCAAGTGGTTATGTCGTAGGGTCATAGAAAGGGAGGAAATCACGTGACAATTAATTACTTAACGAAGCCCTTTTATTTAAGTAATTCTAAACAGTTGTATAATATTACGCAGACGTCAAATTCCTAACAGAAATTAATGTTCTCAGAAAAGGGCTAAGACAGCCCAGCCACTAGCTGGCGAATAAAAGCTGGTGGGGGAAACCGGGATACGACGTAGGCAAATGGACGACAGTACTTGTGCGAAAATGATTCAATATTGAAAGCTCTTTCGTCACTGGAAAACGCGAACATATTTTTGGAACGTACTGTTTACTATGACCGTAAGGCTACTATGACTGTATATGCGGTCTTGGATCTGTGTGGAGGACGGTTGGACTTCATTAGTAGAAGGGGTGGGAGTGAAGTACATTCAAAAACTTAGGTACAATAAAAATTGAAGTAAAAATAAAATGATGTCCCTGTATAAGGAACGATCACCAAAGTGCCATTATGAGTTTTGCTCAATATTTGTCATTTCCTTAATTTTTTAATGGTGTCAAAAATCTACAGTTTCTTGAGGAACACTGTAGTGATGATTCATCGCGATACATTTTTCTAAGTTAGAAATTCAGTTTGCCACCTACAAGTGGTTGCTATATTCTATATAAGAAACATTAAAGTGCTGTTCACACAGTTACATTTTTACTTTCGAAACATGTACCCTGGATGGTAATGCCTATAGTTTTGAAACTTTGCAAACATTCAGAACTAGTGATGAGATAAACTGCTGTTTTGTGTTCACTGTTCGACCTGTGATTTCTCATTTATGATCACGGTGTTCTTAGACAGTGAAACAGTGATAAACAGTGACTGAACTTAGAGATGAGCTTAAACGATATTTTCAAGTATCTGTGACAACTGTGACTGTGACAATTAAATATCTATGACTTTTATCGGTGATTTTGTCACACCGATATTTTATATCGATACGTAGCATGAATTACACCGATATTTTGTCACACCGATAAAAATTAGGAGGAAATATTGAAGAGGAGTGAAATATGAATACGATTTCTCTATACACACCACTCATCAGTGATTTATATGGGAAAATGCAACAAAGAAATTACATACATGTACCATTAACAAATAAATACTTACCTAACTGAACAGTAACATGTCAAAAGTTAACCTCATGTACCAAGAGGTTATATTATAGATATTGAACCAATTGATAATTTTATATGTAGTTGGGTATGGAGAAATTGAGGTTATATGATTATCCTAATCGTTTTAAAACTTGATCCTTTTTATTGTATATAATATAATGGATAAAATAGTTTAAGTTATGCATTAACATTATAATATTGAGTCATAGAATAAAAATTAATAAAACATAAGTATTCGGAAAAACATTAGAAAATAATTACAAAACAAAACAGTTGTTCAGACAGGATTTTAGACAAGATTAAGTAACTTACTGGTAACCAATGGTGTTATTATTTAAATCGTATAATAACTACATCATTTATAATAAGATGGATAAACTACCGCCAGATTGCTGTTATTGTATCATGCGCACGCGCAAACCTACGACGTAGAGGAGAAAATATCAGTCACAGAGTACTGAATACGGAGAAGATTTCGATAGCGATATTTTGTCACAGATATTTCGCGTCATCAGTCACAGGTTTATCTGTGACAAAAAAATACCTGTGACAAAATATCAGTTTGTGAAATATCGGCCATCTCTAACTGAACTTCGAACTTATTCAATATGAACACTGAACAGTTCATTCTTCCCCGCTCATCAGAGCGTCTCACTACGGTGTTTCAGTGCTCTCGATATTTCGCACGTGGTAGATGAGGGCGAGAAAATGTTGAGGTTATGTGTTTGTACTTCACAGAAGTCAAGTGTAAGCGCAATACTGAGATGTAAACACAGGCGTTTCATAATTTTAAAACCAGATTAAAGATTTAAAAGTCAGAATTTATTTATTTATTTATTTATTCATTTAATTTATTCATTTATTTATCTAATTATTTATATTTAATCTAATGCTATGGACAAACTGAACATTTGTCGTCTGGCTACCCAATATAATGATTTCCATTTGTTGTTGTCCACTATTCCTGAAGTGAAATATTATAAGGGAAAAAATGGAAAATTAGTAATTTTGACATTGTGTGTGTGTGTGTGTGTGTGTGTGCGTGTGTGTGTGAATTCACACATCACTCAGAAGATGAATGAAACATTGTTATTTTTAAATCATTGTCATATTTGGTAAAATTTTGTTATTATTGTAATTTTACTAATTGATTAGTGTAGCCAATTAATAATGTTGCTGCTTAAATAATGGAATCAATTAAGCAATGTAAAATCCTGCCAGATTTTCGGCTGTCGGCTGACAATAGTATATTTTCCGGCTTTAAAAAATTGAAATGTGCCAGGATCAGCCTTAAATCTACATACTGGCTACATTGAATGTATTGTTAAAATCGAGCGCTCACAGTTCGCGCAGGGTTGCCAGATTGGTATAACTAAAAGTAGCGAAAGCTCCCTGGAAAAGTAGCCAAAATTCAGAAAAAGTAGCCCAATATAAATGGCAAATTTATATTTCGCGGATTATGTATGTTTAACTGAATCGGAATGTTTTTTTTTTCAAGTCTCCTTTATGAGCATTAATTTGAACTTTATAAACTTTACAATCTTCTTTATTGCTGTCGTCTTTCACATCCTGAAGCCAGTTTGAGAATGAAGTAGCGTTTAACCACTGCCTTCTAAACGTTTTGGTATACTTCTCCCACTTTCCCATTTTCAGCAATTACAGAACGAAATAATAATAATTTCAATTTTCAGTATAATCACATATCAAAATATATATAAAAAAGTTATTCACTATCACAATTTAAAAATGTTACTGTATATCACTTCTATAACAAACACAATTCTCTTAAAATTATTTCACTATAGGACTCAGAACTCAATAATTAGCCTACATTATAATTAGGATACAAAAAGGTAAAAAAATTAATTCTCTAATATAACTTGAAAACTGCATATGACTTTTACAAAAGATCCTAGTTTCTAATTTAAGATTATTGTAATAAACTACATCGGCATTCACAAAAATAGTGACGCTTGAATTGGAGGAAAAACAACTGATTATTATGTGCCTGCAGGCTGCACTTCTCCACTGCATTTCTGCTGGCACTGGTCATGGTAAAACGAGAAAATCCCCTTACACTGGCTTGGTCATGTGACATTTACAATAAATATATATTTCGCATAGGTACGTCGTTTCTCGTGGTTAAGGTGGTGGTGGAATAAAGCGAGACGTACACTGTAACAGGTTTTTTCACAGAGATGAAGACTGTTACTACACCTATTATTATTAATTTCCCACAAATTCAAATCAGAAAAAAAAAATAGCCCAAAAATAGCCCCGAAAATTTTTGAGTAGCCCAAAAAGTCGCAAGTAGCCCAATGGTAAAAATCAATAGCCAATTAAAATTTTAAGTAGCCCAATTGGCTACTTGTAGCCCAATCTGGCAACCCTGTTCGCGGGCGTAGTTGTTCCCAATGTTGTCACTAGGTAGCATAAGCACAGCAGCGCAGCTCACGCAGTGAGTAAAGAACGTGAAAACTGTTCAGCTGGTGAGCAGTTTAGCCTTCGAACTCTGATCACTGTTTAAAGAGCTTTTAATCACAAGTGTGATCGTAATTTTTCGATCACCGTGATAAAATCACAGGTCAGTGATTTTCTGCTCATCACTATTCAGAACAGATCTGTGTATAAAATTCTGCATTCATTAAGAAAACTGTGATATTTATGTCCGGCAGTGAAGTTAAAAAGCCAACAAAAGTGTTCGGAGTAACTCCTTTTTACTAATGAAGTAGGCCTTTAACCATACAACTATTTTGCATTAAATAAAGACATAATTTAATTATTGTTTTATTTTTAAATTGGCACAGAATTTCGTATTACTCTATTATACATTCTACTCCAGTGTTTTTCAGTCTTTTGGATGAGACTCCTTTTCTCTCACATTACTTTAGTGTGGTCCCTTTGCCTTAGGTGTAGAACGTAAAGCCGTAGAACATAGTATTGTAAAATTTGATTTCAAAAATATTACAACCGTCTAAATGGATTAGGATTACAGTAGGTCATTAGGATAGTGTTAAAGCGAAGTGCTATCCAGTTTTTGTAATATCTAGCATTTACATTGTATTCAAATTTTAATTTTGAAAAAAAATATGCTCAGACATTTTTTATATTGTTTGTTAAAATAATTTCTATTTTTTTACTAAATATGCCTGGGTGAGGTTTTTTCGGGATTTTCCCTCGCTTCTATGGATGAATATCAGGTAACTTTATCAGGCGATTGGAACCGCACTCATGTTCGCCACTTCTTTTCCTTCCCTATCATCCTTTCATTCATCATTCCGTTGCTTCTTCTGGTTTTCAGATCGCTCTACAGGCGGCCCTCCGAAGCTGCTGGCTCTCTCGACCGGCCTTCGTGGATTGTATTCAAGTGATGATGGATAGCTTCTTCAACAGAACCCGGGGCAGACCTTCTCGAGGGAGGACTTCCGCCTCGGACCGTTAAGGGAGCCTTGGGGGGGGGGTTGCCGAAGCAGGAGTGATACATGGACTCTGTTGGCTCTAGGGCCCGGTCGTTAAGGGGGGTCAAGTGGTTAGGTCGGTGAGCGTAGAGGATCGGTGGGCACGCAACTCATCCCATATAATGGGGGGGGGGTGTACAACAGACCTCAGGTCGTAGTGCGTGGGATGTTTCCTCCCTCCCTCCTAACAAGAAAAAAATATTTACTTGGGCTTCATATAATCCAGGGGTCGTCAGCACAGAGCACGCTGGGGCTAGTCTCCCTTACCCGCGGAAAACGCAGTGCACTAGCGTGCACTCCGTAGCTGCTAGAGGGTATGCTCTCTATCTCTCCCTGTTGCACGACAGTGCACACGGGACAGCACCGCGTACCCTTTGCACATTTCAGCGAGTGCTGACGACCACTGATATAATCAGTTTGCTGAACGTTAAAAATGAAGCTAAGGCTCCCTATAATGATATTGAGCATTGATTTTCCCCTGATCACTAAGGGTGCTATGCATAGACATTTCGCTAGCCCGGGCTACGAGCGTGCTAAACTAGCCCCGGCTTTCGACTGATTACTTGTACAGGATTCATATCATATCATATCGCTAACACTGGTTTATGAATACGAAAAACGTTAGTTCGCTGATCATCCACCGGAAGCCGCGCTAAGAATGTCTATGAATATGGCCCTTAATTTTCATAGAACTGCTTTTAAGAAGTATTATTATTATTATTATTATTATTATTATTATTATTATTATTATTATCATTATTATTATTCTTATCATTATTGCAGTGTATTATTGTTATTATTGCAGTGTATTATTGTTATTGTTATTATATTATTATTATTATTATTATTATTATTATTATTATTATTATTACTAGCCGTACCCATGCGCTCCGCTGCACCCGTTAGAAATAAATATAAAGTAATTACATTATTAAAATAGGACGTTTGATCCAGGGAACATTCGTGTTTGATAGAAGGATAAATCGTTTAATATGTTACTTAATTTAAATTGCATCCAAATAATTAAAATGCGATCATTTTGGTCCAGAGACACTCATTTGGTGCAATGACAATTCCTTTAAACTGTTTCTTAATTTTTATTACATGCAACCATAGTTTAAAGAAGATTGACATCATTTAGATTTAACGTGTACTATATTTTATTTTACTTGTTATAGGTTTCCATTGAATTATGATAATAACTTAATTTTAACCCTTGTTTTCTACGTATTCAGTAAATGGCGTTTGGCCACTATGGTTGTGAACCCTTCAAATAACTTAAATTATATTATATAATATTACATATTATATGATATTATATTATATTATATTATATTATATTATATTATATTATATTATATTATATTATATCAGAAGTTACTGTAATAACAATATAGCATTATGTCCATTTAGAGAAACTACACTTTCCAATGGTGAAATAATAATTAATTATACAAATCGGTTAATTTAGCTTCCGATATTACTTCATACAAACACAGAAACATTCTCTGTAGGCTATCTTTCATAGCTTTCGATTGTTGATGTCCAAGGCCCCTTATAGACGAAGTCATTTTTTTTTAATTTCATTACACGGCCTTAGATGGCAGTTATTTTAATTTTAAAAATCATTTATCTCATTAAATATCAGTCCTATCAAAATTTTTCAAGGAATAAAACTTATCGGAAATTATTTTTAAAGAAACGTTTGTTATGTAATATTTTTCACAAAAATCAATAATAAGCAAGATATTTCGATTTATTTAATTCAGGCCCCCTTATAACCCCCCTTTTAAATAATGTATTTTGAATGCCATACAGCCTAAAATCTAAGTTACAACGAACTTAATTTATATTCCAATTTTCATCGAAATCCGTTCAGCCATTATCGCGTGAAAAGGTAACAAACATACAGACAGACAGACAGACATACAAACAAAGATTTCAAAAAAGTGATTTTCGGTTTCAGGGTGGTTAATTATATATGTTAGGACCAATTATTTTTGGAAAATCGAAAATTACCAGAAAAATTTCGGCTACAGATTTATTATTAGTATAGATTATTATTACGATTTTGTTGACGATCCCCATTAAATTGGAACACTTTATATGTACTTAGTGCTTTACATTAAATGATCTGAGGATCCTCAGGGGGCTTAGAATAAATCAACCTTGAGTAATAAATCAATACGAGAAAAAACAACAATAATAATTCTTCTTCGCTGTTTGGTCGATGCCTGAAAGATTTCGTTACAGAAAAAGACATCTAGTCGATGAACAGTCTCGATATCCCCGCTTATAGAATGACCGCGCGTTGCGGTTGGACATTGCTGCACGTAATCGCATAGCACAGCATGCGATTGTCCAAAACATTGATTGAATATTACAGGTCATGAATAACAATTTAACGGAGAAATCCAGTGGTGAAGAGTGTATTCAAAGTACACATAACCGATGTTATAGTACATATCACTGTGCACGCCATTGAGACAGGTAAGTACTGCCCCAAACCTTTTTGGACGTCAATAATTCTGCAAGGGAGTAAACTGATCAGCAACATACGTACTTCTGACGTATTTCCTTCACAGAGAGATCCCAAATTTATAGACGACTGAGTAGATGAGTAGACTGTAGAGGAGATCTGAAGTATATGTGCAAGAATATGATAATACTAATAATAATAATAATAATAATAATAATAATAATAATAATAATAATAATAATAATAATAATAATAACAATAACTTACTTACTTACTTACTTACAAATGGCTTTTAAGGAACCCGAAGGTTCATTGCCGCCCTCACATAAGCCCGCCATCGGTCCCTATCCTGTGCAAGATTAAGCCAGTCTCTATCATCATACCCCACCTCCCTCAAATCCATTTTAATATTATCCTCCCATCTACGTCTCGGCCTCCCTAAAGGTCTTTTTCCCTCCGGTCTCCCAACTAACACTCTATATGCATTTCTGGATTCGCCCATACGTGCTACATGCCCTGCCCATCTCAAACGTCTGGATTTCAAGTTCCTAATTATGTCAGGTGAAGAATACAATGCGTGCAGTTCTGTGTTGTGTAACTTTCTCCATTCTCCTGTAACTTCATCCCGCTTAGCCCCAAATATTTTCCTAAGCACCTTATTCTCAAACACCCTTAACCTATGTTCCTCTCTCAGAGTGAGAGTCCAAGTTTCACAGCCATATAGAAGAACCGGTAATATAACTGTTTTATAAATTCTAACTTTCAGATTTTTGGACAGCAGACTGGATGATAAGAGCTTCTCAACCGAATAATAACACGCATTTCCCATATTTATTCTGCGTTTAATTTCCTCCCGAGTGTCATTTATATTTGTTACTGTTGCTCCAAGATATTTGAATTTTTCCACCTCTTCGAAAGATAAATCTCCAATATTTATATTTCCATTTCGTACAATATTCCCGTCACGAGACATAATCATATACTTTGTCTTTTCGGGATTTACTTCCAAACCGATCGCTTTACTTGCTTCAAGTAAAATTTCCGTGTTTTCCCTAACCGTTTGTGTATTTTCTCCTAACATATTCACGTCATCTGCATAGACAAGAAGCTGATGTAGCCCGTTCAATTCCAAACCCTGCCTGTTATCCTGAACTTTCCTAATGGCATATTCTAAAGCGAAGTTAAAAAGTAAAGGTGATAGTGCATCTCCCTGCTTTAGCCCGCAGTGAATTGGAAAAGGATCAGATAGAAACTGACCTATACGGACTCTGCTGTATGTTTCACTGAGACACATTTTAATTAATCGAACTAGTTTCTTGGGAATACCAAATTCAATAACAATATCATATAATACTTCCCTCTTAACCGAGTCATATGCCTTTTTGAAATCTATGAATAACTGATGTACTGTACCCTTATACTCCCATTTTTTCTCCATTATCTGCCGAATACAAAAAATCTGATCAATAGTCGATCTATTACGCCGAAAACCGCACTGATGATCCCCAATAATTTCATCTACGTACGGAGTTAATCTCCTCAAAAGAATATTGGACAAAATTTTGTACGACGTCAACAAAAGTGATATTCCTCGAAAGTTACCACAGTTGGTTTTGTCCCCCTTTTTAAAAATAGGTACAATTATGGACTCCTTCCATTGTTCTGGTACAATTTCCTTTTCCCAAATAGCAAGTACAAGTTTATAAATTTCGCTATATAATGCACTTCCACCCTCTTGTATTAATTCTGCTGGAATTTGATCGATACCTGGAGACTTGTACTTTTTCAGATTTTCTATCGCAATTTCGACTTCTGAAAGGGTGGGTTCGGGTATAAATGGCTCAGCAGTTTGTATTTCAATATCGTCCCGATCATTTCTATTTGGCCTATGTACATTTAGTAGTTGCGCAAAATAGTTTTTCCATCTGTTTAGGATTGATGGAGGGTCTGCAAGCAAGTCACCATTCTCATCCTTGATCACGTTTACCCTTGACTGATATCCGTTCTTAAATTCCTTTATACCCTTATATAAATCTCGAATGTTTTTATTCTTACTATTTGTTTCTACCTCATTCAGTTTTTCCTTCAAGTAACCTCTCTTTTTATTCCTAAGTGTACGACTTGCTTCCCGTCTTTCATTGAAATAATTATCTCTCTTCTCCTCAACTGGATCCTGTAAGAATTTCAATTTTGCCTGTTTCCTTCTTTCTACTACCATGCAACAATCTTCATCAAACCACGGTTTCTTTTTCTTAGTTTCATAATAACCTATGCTCTGCTCAGCTGCAATTTTGATACTATCTCTGATATTTTCCCACACGCTATTAACATCTAATTCTTTCTCAACTTCGTCGGAACTTTCTAAAGTGGCAAACCTATTCGAAATTTCGACCTGATAATTTTGCTTAGCTTCCTCGTCCTTTAATTTCAAAATATTGAATTTAGTAATATTAACTTGTTGCTCTACTCGCTTGGCTACTGATAATCTTTCTCTTAATTCTCCAATCACCAAATAATGGTCAGAATTACAGTCTGCACCCCTGAAAGTTCGAATATCTACTATACTAGTATGTCTCCGTTTATCTATCAAGATGTGATCTATTTGGTTGTGTGTCAATCCATCTGGAGAAGTCCAAGTATATTTATGTATATCCTTATGGGGGAATGTTGTACTTTTGACAATTAAATTTTTCGATGTGGCAAAGTTGACTAATCTAACTCCATTGTCACTACTAATTGCGTGTAGGCTCTCTTTTCCAATAGTTGGTCTAAAAATATCCTCCCGTCCTACTTTAGCGTTGAAATCCCCCAATAAAATTTTCATGTGATACCTAGGGAACTGATCAAAAGTATGTTCCAATTCCTCATAGAAGCTATCCTTTATATAGTCGTCTTTCTCTTCTGTAGGGGCGTGAGCTTTTATAACTATGATGTCGCACCATCTACCCTTAAGTACTAAATATGATAACCTGTCACTGATAAATTCGACCTTTTTTACTGCTGATTTTATTCTTTTATGTACAAAGAATCCTGTTCCTAATTGGTGATTATTGTTTCCTTCCCCATAATACAATAAGTAATCTCCTATTTGTGATATGCCATTCCCATCTAACCTAACCTCTTGTACTCCCACAAAGTCTATTCTATATCTAGCTAGTTCTTTTGCTACTAATGTTACCCCTCCTGTTCTATAAAGACTAGTTACGTTCCAAGTGCCAAATCTCAAAACCTTATTCCTTTGCTGTGGTCGTGCCAGAGAATCAGTCCTATTCCGAGGCTTACTGTAGGAATTCGTAACAAGCTGTTTTTTTACGGTGATGGGTTGTTAGCCCTTCGCCCAACCCCCAAGCTGGAGGACCACCCCTTATCGGCTGTCCACGACTGCTTATTCAATATATTCGCAGCTACCCTCCATATCTGGAGGCCGTCTCCTCTATCCGCAACCTGAGGACGCGCCATGCCGTGGTGATAGGGACCCACCATACATGGAATAATAACAATAACAATAATAATAATAATAATAATAATAATAATAATAATAATAATAATAATAATAAATGGTAGGCCTACGTAGCCTCTTCGCGCAGCAGAAGCAAAACTTCTTAAGGTACCGTAGGCCTATAATTGTAAAGTAGGCTAATCTTTTTACATGTTTGTGCAATGGGAGGCGATAAATTAACACTTTTATTCTCAATACCCTTTAATTAATTAATCCGTGGCGCTACAGCCCGTGAAGGGCCTAGACCGACCAGCCGGCTGCTGGCTTCACGCCCACATGCCGAAGCAGAGGTGGACGATCCTCCAACCAGAATGGAGGTATCGTGTGGTTAGCACGATGATCCCCCCAGCCGCTCAATACCCTTTAGAGTTTAAAAACGAAACAACTGATGTATGATAGATAAGATAAAATATAAAACCTGTACTGTGCAATCGTTCCAAATATTTTATTGGCACTTTTATTTAATTTAAAGTGCTCAGTACTTGGAAGACCGACCTCCATTCCTTTATTTATTTATATATTAGTTTATATATTTATATATTTATTTATTCACTTTTTATTTACTTATTAACTTATTTATTCACTCACTCTCTCATTTATTTATTTATTTATTCTGGTGTACTTAAACCCGTCAGATCTTCTCTTCTACACCACCAAAAATGCACAAAATGATAGAAAAAAAAATGGAACCATAAAAATAAAGTAAAACCACACGAAAATAGGCTATGTATAAGCTAGTCACACAAACTTCAAATGAGAGAAGCTAAATTTAAGATTAGTTATAATTATATCCTAACGTTAATTAACAAGGCTAAGATATTAACGAACATAGACAAGAAACTTGCAGTTTTAAATCTAGATAAGAGAAACAGATCAACAGATATAGCAATACCTAAAACCATTAAGGAAAAATTACAACAACTAAATTTTTAATTGAACAATTTCCAATTTAATTTTGAGTTGTGGTAATGTCCGGCAATCCCGGATGTCATTAGGTAAGTTAAACAATTCCAGAGACGAGGTGTGTCTACAGTGTAAGTTTAGAATATGGGTATAAAGAAGTTCTTAATGGATATGCCATCGCTTATTAAAGACTCCCCATATTTAAATCTAGTACTGGAATCTATCAATGCTTCAGACTCACATTGGGCTATATTTATTTTTGCTTTTGATTTTCCATTTTGTACGATTCTAACCTAAAAGCACTGACAAACAAAGAAATGAAACCCGTAAACACAACAGTGCCCAAAGACAAACACATGCAACGTGAAAATATAGGATACGTTCGTTTCGATGTAAAACCACGTCTAGTGTATACAGTCACGAAGCTCAATACGCAGGTAATATGCATCCATAGATAGTCGCTAACCACTAGGATCGCTACTATCGCCTCAGCACAGACAATGCAAAACAGTACCGGCACAGTCTATTGTTCCTATTACTCTCAACAACTCAAGCTTCGTAACTGTATATATTAGACTGTGGTAAAACGGATTAAGCGTAGTCCACGTAGTAGTAATCGAATTCACGACCGAAATTCTACACAACGCTAAATGCCCAGTACATACAGGTGCGCTCAAAAGTATTTTGTAGTTAAGGTTTTATGTTGTCAGTACTGCTTTCATGCAGTTACAACAACGCAAAGCACACAACTGAGTCATTCTATGAGTAGCATCACGTTGCTGTGGTTACGTATCTAGGAAACACGCAAGCAAATACCTTACTGTAATACCCATAGACTTACTAAATAACCGCTAGACCGCTCACTGGCGCCAGTGTTATGTTCCCAAATTGAACAGTCGACGAGCGGCCATTTGTTTGGTATAGCTGTATAAGTATGGTTCTTTCGTGTGCTGCTTTTTATTGCAGCAATGCACACGGATGTAACGATAAAGAAGGAAGGACTGTTATATTTCACTGGTTAGTTAATCCTTACTTTCTACGACGATTTTTTCTCCATATTATGTTACACAAAGCAAACTATTGTACTTGCCATGTGACTCTTTATACTTCAAGTTTCCTCTGAGTAAAGATTCCCTTAACCGAAAGTGGATAGGTGCAATCCGCAGAGAGAATTTCTACCCTACATTGAATCATTCAGTGTGTTCAACTCATTTCGAAGATAGTGATTACCTTTCAAACTACGTTATTATACACTATTATTGTCCTTCACTCACTCTATATCATTCATTTTCTTCAAACAGCTGTTGTTTCAGTGCATACATGACTAATAAAATTATTCACCGAACTTAAACATACGGAAACTGCATAAATTATAAAAAATATATTTTTTAATATAACTGATTGAAAGTAATTCTTGTCTTAGTCACGGATTAATGAAACAATTTCTTATGCTATTGCTGCTGCTACTGTTATTATTACTACTACCAGGACGAATAGAAGGAATAGTGTACGCACTCAGTGAGTTTACACGGGTCCGCCGCAACGCGGCGCTTCTATCGCGAAACTCCTGACTTGGAGGAAGTTCAGAGTTCTTGTTACGCTAAACGTAGTCCTTTTTAGAAGCAAATTTCTACCATTTAACCCGTCTATTCGTAACTTTAGGAATACCTGCATAGTCCCTTATTCATAATTAATAGCCTTCTCTCAGTTAATAATATTATGAACGTTCGTAACAGAAAATACAATGGAATCTGAAACGCTATGAAAGCGATAAGTTCAGTATTTAACAAGTTGCGAATTCAGGGACAGAAAACTCTACAAAATGTTAAATAAAACCAGAGTTGAAAGATATTTTACGTGCTTATAAGTTAATTAAATTACTCACCATATGAATGATTAGTTGCCTGCTACCTTCGAGAGTTTGCGAGATGACTTGGCGGATTTACGAGCTTGTAATTCTCTTCGGATTTCCTTTGTCCTGAAGAAGAATCGGCACTATAAGTAGTGGTAAATCAATTTAGGAATAATATCCATGATGTGTTCTCTGCAACAACCTGCTCCCGAAGACTGGATCGTAAGAGCGTCAATAGTGTCAAGACAGTCATAGAAGATATCACCCCACATTGCACTCGCTGAGCTAATCTTTTCTTTAATTTTCATTTCTGTTTGAAGAAGTACGTCGTACACAGCTTGGGAGGGATGGGTTAAAAAACTGACCTTCCTACCGGATCCATAGTCCTTGATTTGGGTGAGAGCTGCACAATGTTTAGACACATTACTTTTCTGTCGAAGGGAATGGGCACAGAGGGTACATGCAATAAACTTAGAGGAATGATTTACGACATAACCTGCCACATGATGCACTAAAAATCTGTCAATCAACACGGCAGGAGTGGTATTTACCAACTCGGGCACAGCACTTTCCCAGCCTTGACCATGCATTTCTTCACAAAGAACATTTTTTTCTTTTATGCAAGTTCCTACAGACTACTTAATTGCCTTGTTACGTAATAATGTCTTTTGTCACTATTTCTACCGTATCCCGATCTACAACCCGGAGCAAAACAGTACGGCATTTTTGCAATTATTTTGTAAACCACCAAACAATATTCTTTTGCCACTGGTTAATTCAAAGCACAACAAATTGAAGACTTCTACACAAACCCAAACAACAATGCATACTAACAACCCCTAACAGCTTTCACCATTAAACGCGCGAGAAATTGTATTTTCGAGGAGTCTGACCTGAGACAAACGATGGACTTTATCGATCGAAGCGCCACTAGTTCTCAGGTCCGCCACCGACAATGAGAGAACATAGGAGTGCGTACACTATTCCTTCTATTCGTCCTGCTACTACTATTTCTGCTACTGCTGCTACTACTTTTTTTTACTTCATGCAGCAGTTTAACCTACAGATTGAGTTAAAAAGTTGACATATTAATTCTTTTATTAACCGTGGTTATGAATGTTCACATTCAGAGTTCCTATGAAAATGATGCAAGTCTGAACACAGTACCTATGTCTGACAGCCAGGGTTGTCGGGTATCCCAATTTAGGCGAGATTCTCCCAATTTCCTGGTCGAGTCCCGATTAAAGGGAGTCGGGATTGACTAAAATCCCGATTTTACAGATATTAGCCTTGAACATATTTAAGCAAATTAGTCTATATTTCTCATTATCCATTATTTTATTTATATATTAACTCAAATGTTATCATTGTAAACATAGAGATAATCCGCGGATATTTAGGAAGTCTATGAGGTAGCCCAGCTGACTGCCGTAAGGCAACTAAACTCGCAAAATAATACTTCTTCTAGTTCTACCGCATCGTTGATTATTCGTTCCGGTCCCTAGTCGCTGTTCTCGCAATTAGTAAACATTGTGTATTTCAAGTGCGTTGACTGGCAAGAAAGATAGCGTTTTGATATCGTACTTTACACTAATAACAGAGACATACAATTGCTGCGTTTTGTAGTTTAGTAAACTATGTTTAAACATGGATTCATCGTCAGATAGTGAAACTGTTTCAGTACCGGTTCCAAAATTAATTTATTAGCAAATTGTTAAAACATAGGCTATTCGCGGTCAGTAAAAGAAAAACTTATTTTAGTGTTCACTGTACTGTGTGTCCTTCGTATTTTAGTGTTTCTCACGGAGGTGAATAGGCCTATTATATTAAAAAGCACGTGAACACTATGCAGAAAACTGCTATAAATCTTATGATAGGCTAAATTGTTGACAAGTCTAATGTCTTAGGTTAGCTTCTGATATCCCGAGTTCACTCGCAGAAAACTTAGCAACTCTGCTGACAGTAGAAACACGGTATTAAAGGTATCGCAAAGGAAGTATTGTTCCTTTAAACAAAAACATTTAGCTTTCGGATACGCAATAAAACACGTATTCAAATAGCGGTTTCGAAATCCCGCGCGTTTTCTACCTAACAAATGGCGGCTTTCTGCTGCTTCAATTTGGGAACATATTTCTCAGTTCTCCGCTACGGCGTGGTAGGGGCTCGGTAATACCGGACAGCTAGCAGTTTTGCGTGCGAACGACGCTGGTATATACTGCTACCTACCTGCCGGTGTGGAGATACTAGCGAAACAAGCTGTAATCAATTGCAATGTATATTGTTGCTGGGCTAGTTAATAGTCTTATTAATTAGTGCTGTGTTAAAATGTCAGGGTGTATGTGTGCTGTTCATAATTGTGACAATTGCAGCATTACAAATTGCTCCAAATCGTACTTTCGATTTCCGACAGTTCATAAAACGTGAGTCAACAACATTATTTAGTAGGCCTAATTCCTTCGTCTTTGTGTTGATAGAAAAATACAAATTATTATTTTTTTTTTTATTTAGACCTAATAAATGAATAGAAGTTAAAATGTATCGGATTTTAAGGTTTTATCAAATTAAGTTTTATTGTTGTCCACATGCCTGTACTAATTATGCATCAGATTGCTATCAATTTTATCTTTGCAGTTGTCAGCAATGCGTATATAAAGCATTACTAAATTCATTCTTAATATCAGATTGATTTTGTCTCGGTAAACCAAAGAAAAAATATGTAACAATTAATTACGGAAAGTAATATGAAGTATGCAATATTTCTCATAATATGCAGCTTTCATTTAAGATAATAATTTTACATTAAATATTATTCAACATTTCTTAAGTGTTTCATATATTATTCCACATTAGTAACTCACGTTTTAAACAATAGTCCGAATCTCGCTATGTCAATATTTGTATATGTGGACGTAATTCCATCCCTCTCCGCTAGATGTCTGGTCTGCGATATTTCGCACTCACGCCAATGCTGCTAGTATTATACAGATGTCCGGTATTATTATAGTAAGGTATTTGACGCAAGTACATAGAATAACAATATAAATGTATATTTTCATTAGCTCATAAGTATTTTGTGGTTTGATTTGGTGGCATGGTATACATTAAATATTGGTGTTTAGGTATTTAGACAGCGCTTGTTATTTGTAGAGATCACAAAAAATACCAGGCACCGACTATTAAGCACGGTGGTGGTAGCATCATCATGTGGGGATGTTTTTCTAGAAGTGGAGTTGGTCCTCTAGTCCAAATAGAAGGAAATATTGGTAGTTTCTTCTATAGTGACATTTTAGAAAACAATATGTTTCCACGTGGGAGGAAGAATATGCCACGTAAATGGATTTTTCGGCAGGACAATGATCCAAAACACATTTCCAGCCATTAAAAAAATTCTTTGCAGATAAAAAATCAAACTTTTGGATTGGCCAAGCCAGATTCTGGATCTTAATCTTATTGAACATCTCTGGGGTAAATTGGATCGACGTGTTCGTCGTAGAAGTTACTCAAATAAGGATCAGCTCTTTGCTGACTTACTGGAAGAATGGCCACAACTTCCACACGAGCAATTGCAAAATCTTGTGGATTCAATGCCAAACAGATGTGCTGCTATGATCAAAGCTCAGGGATATGCAACGAAATACTGATTTTTTTCCTCAGAGTCCAGAATTTATTTATTTATTTTAATAGGTTATTTTACAGCGCTTTATCAACATCTTAGGTTATTTCGCGTCTGAATGAGATGAAGGTGATAATGCCGGTGAAATGAGTCCGGGGTCCAGCACCGAAAGAGTTACCCAGCATTTGCTCAGAAGAGTCCAGAATATTTTTGTTTTATTATTACATACTTGGACTTACAAATTACTTTTGATTCAGAAGAATTTGGAATTATTTTCTACGCAAGATAACTCTTTTTAAAACTAAATGTATTTTCGTACTAATTGAATTGGAAATACATATTTTCCAATTATCCACTGACTTTTTTTTTTTCTATTCAATACTTATCTTTATGTAATTCTGACATATGCTTTCTACAAAATAATTTTGAGCGCTACTGTACGTTCACTTAAACTATTATCCTATTGTAATGATATGTAAAAAGAAATCTCTAATCACACATTGTTTTTACTTGTTTTTATATTTGAAGAAATGTCGTTATTGAAATAAGTCGCCTGAAGCAAGCAACCAAGGTTGAATGGTGGTAAACACACGAGTGAAAAACCCCAGCAATATTGACCGAAACGAATTTTTTTCTCCATTGTTTAACGTATAAACAAATGACTGAAAGGCTGTGTTACACAGTTGCGCTCAGTGATGTGAAAATTTCCCGATTGTGCAACTCGGTGTGTTCAATACGAGTTCACTAGCAATTAATTGTTACTAGATTACAAAATGAATCCTGTTTCTTGTACTGCTCTACTGTACAGTTACTCAATTATATCTAACAAATGACCTAAGAACGACCTAATTCATTACTGCACGGTAGATTTAGTCCAAATGGACTTTTTTTTGACTAGATAGCCAAAGATATTACTCGTATTTCATACTCTGAACTGAGTTTAAACTTCAATTTTTTATTCATACAGTTTGAAGAACAAACTTCAATTTTATTGAGCATGTATGTACACAAACTCACTTTTATTCATATTAACCGACTTTGAGTTAGAGCGTCCCATTCGTCTCCCGGTCAGAAACGCGCGCATATGTCATGCATGTGACATTATTGAACCTTAACCTCCCGCGAATTTTTAATATTTGGATATTTGTCTGAAGAACTTTTGAATTGGAGGGATAATTATGTTGGTAATATAGTAAATTCAAAATAAATATCTATTTTTTTTTTTTTTTGCTAAGGTTATCTTAATTCTGTTAAGGGGACTGTATAGTCCTTGCGTTCAATTAATACTCGGGGAGTCAAAGACGACGCTTTCCTTTGAAGAGATAAGATAAGAGTTTGATTATTGATTAAGCCTTCTCAGATGGCGCTCCAGTCACAAGAAGCGGTAACATATACAGGGTGATTCACGAAGATTGTGCAATACTCTCTATAATGTGATTTCTGGTATATTCTGATGAAAAAAGTTAATATAAACACACGCCATATTTTTTAAATTGAGTGAATTACGCCCTCCTGAATGCTAAACATAAACGTAGATATTATGAAGGTTTAAGCATTTAAGTTATTCACAACAATGGTACTCGGTGTATTATAAATTCATTAAAGAACACTCACCTGAAAAATCTGTATTAAAGCCGGTTTTAAAAGACCCCACCTTCCGCAGCAATACACGTAGCCGCCCGAGTGTGAACTGCGCGCGCCGCATTCCGTAACTTCCGTTGTTCGCATGCTAGGTAGATACGTTGAACCGGTGTTGAGTTATCTCTAACCGTGATCATGATGTCACGAGATTTTGTGTTGCTGCTATCAGCTGTATTGTAAACAGTTCCAGAGAGAGAGGTAGATATATAGATATATAGAGATATAAATAGAGAGATAGAGATAGAGAGTTATAGAGATAGAGAGATATAGATAGAGATATAGATAGAGATAGAGATATATAGAAATATAGATAGAGATAGAGATATATAGAAATATAGATAGAGATAGAGAGAGATATAGATATAGAGATAGAGATAGACATATAGAGATAGAGAGATATAGAGAGATAGAGATATGTAGAGATATAGAGATATATAGAGAGATATAGAGATATAGAGAGATAGAGATATAGAGAGATAGAGATATAGATATATAGAGATGTAGAGATAGAGAGATATAGAGATAGAGATAGAGATAGATAGAGAGAGTATTACGGAAGAAAGAAACGTGATTTTAACCGAAACTATTCAAAATCAGACACATGTATATATGAACTTTTTTCATCAGAATGATGTCAGAAATCACATCCTAGAGTATTGCACAATCTCCGTGGATCATCCTGTATATCTACTAATGATGCGTTAGCATTTTAAATTGGCGTTCCGATATCAACTCCACGTGGAGTATATAACAACACTGTCATATCTAGAGTTCATTGATGACGACAATAAAAGTTAGTAATTTTAATTAAAAGCCATCATATAACTTAATAGATATCAATGGATTGATGTCGGTATAAAAACAATTGTAACTAGTGACAATCTTTACAACGAAAATGTGACAACACCGTTTGACACTATACGTGCAAGAAAGATATAGCTAACACCAAGCCTGCCGTTAGGGTATTATCACAGTCTAGTATATACAGTCACGAAGCTCAATACGTAGTAAATATGCATCCATAGATAGTTGCTAACCACTAGGATCGCTACTATCTTCTCATTACAGACAATGCGAAATAGTACCTGCACAGTCTATTGTTCCTAGTACCCTCATAAACTCAAGCTTCGTGACTGTATATAATAGACTTTGGTATTATTTAAACGATTTTACTCTACGATTTTTACGATGGTGAACCATATTTTATTAGTTTTATATTTAATGTGTCTGTTCCTGACGCTTTCTTGTTCTTAAAACTTTCTAACGATTCTTTGAATTCTTCTTCTGTAATAGGATCAACATTTAGATCACTATTCATTAAAGATAATGGTTCCTGTCGTTTTGTTAACCACAGTTCTTTATAAAACGTTTTCCACGTTCTTATATCTATGGGATTAATTCTAATTTGATCTTTCACTTCCTTATCTAGATATGTCATGGCTTTATACGCATCTATGCATAAAAGAATATTAGACTTACTTAACCAGGTCCACATCAGTGGAGTAACAGTCAGCGCGTCTGGCCGCGAAACCAGGTAGCCCGGGTTCGAATCCCGGTCGGGGCGAGTTACCTGGTTGAGGTTTTTTCCGGGGTTTTCCCCCACCCCAATACGAGCAAATGCTGGGTAACTTTCGGTGCTGGACCTCGGACTCATTTCACCGGCATTATCACCTTCATTTCATTCAGATGCTAAATAACCTAGATGTTGATACAGCGTCGTAAAATAACCCAATAAAAAAAACTTAACCAGTGCTGGAAAAGGAAGTATCCTAGAGGAATGGAAAGAATCAATTATTGTTATCCCATTGTTTAAGAAAGGAAATAAAGGAGACTGCAACAACTACAGGGGAATCAGTTTGCTGAACTCATGCTACAAGATGTATGCAAAAATTTTGAGAAATAGAATTAATAATATAATGGAAACATTTCTCTTGGAACAACAACATGGGTTCAGAAAAGGCAGATCTTGTTATGACTGTATTTTTACAATAATGCAACTGCTTGAGAAAAGGAAGGAATATTATTTGTCAATATTTATAGCATTTATAGATTATGTTAAAGCCTTTGATAAAGTAAAAAGAAATATAATATGGGATATAATGAACCTACGAGGCTTTCCAAGTCACATAATAAGAGCAATTCAAAGCCTGTACGCTGGAACAATGAAAAAAATAAAAAATGGAAACAGACAGTCAATTAACAATATAGAGATAAATCAAGGTGTGAGACAAGGATGCCCTTTAGCACCCGCTCTGTTTAACCTTTATATTGACGATGTCATAAGGAAAGGGCAATATATTTTATCAGAAAAGTTTAGAGTTGATAACAGAAAATTACATACACTCCTCTTTGCAGATGATCAGGCAGTGATAGCAACTGAGGAGGACAGCTTGCAGAGAGCCATTTTTCAATTAGAAAGAGTTGCTGCTGAATATCACCTACAGATATCGCCAAGTAAAACCAAAGTAATGGCGTTCCATAGGAAGAATATAGTAAGAGCCAAAATAGTAGTGAATAATCTTTTAATAGAACAGGTAACTGATTTTAACTCTTTAGGGGTCTTCCTAAGAAATGATAGGACAAAGGATATTAACAGAAAATTAAATCTGTTCCAACGTATTTGTGGTACTGGAACATCACTTTATTTTTACTTGCATTTTTATTGTACCTGCGTTTCTGAATGTACTTGACTCCCACCCCTTGCAGTAACGTTCTTGCTCCCGCTTACGGCCGCTGTTGCATTCGAAGTCTGCTAGCAGTGAAGTAAACAGTACAGAGTAGCCTATAGTGTGTTTCAGAAATATGGTTGCGTTTTCCATAGAAGGAAGAGCCTATATTATTGAAGCTTATTTTCAGGGGCAGGTATTTATAGAGATTAATTTTATCGTTTGTGTTTTTTAATATTGGTGTCGGCGGAGATTGTTGGAGATTGATTTGTACTCTTGTTGGATATTAATGGAAACTTTGGAAAATACAATTATTTTGAAATTGGAGTATTAACTCAGTATGAATATTACTTTCCAAATAATTAACATTAAAGGTTCATTGGATTCTGATAAAGGTGCGGTATGGCCAATAGATAATATTTCTTGGATTGAGACTGTATTTAACACACGTTCATTAAAAACGGGGGAAAAAAAACTTGCAGCCCTGAAATTTGTACTTTCAAATTATTAAATGAAATGTTGAATTCTCCGTTTTTTGAGTTCGCTAATTTAATCAGAACACCTGGAATACCATGTAATGTAGCCTACTTGAAAGTGCAACAAATTCAAATGAAACAAAATGTCCAAAAAAAGAACTCAGAATATGAAATTCGCTATGACACGACGCAATTATGATGATAATTCGCGAATGTGTTCATATTTCGCTGTCAGAACTCTGTTTCTCGATTTGTCGCGATTGTTTTGTCCGCATATTATTAATCACAATCACTTAATTCGTAAAGATTAATAAAAATCTATTGTATATCTATTATGTCGTAATTTTCGCGATCTCCGTATAAGATACCCGCCTCTGCTTATTTCGCACAGGTACGGTGTGTAGCATGACTGAATAACTTTATCTGTGTGGACTGAGCAGAAGTGCAGATTGGAGTTACCCAAAGTACGGTAATATGCTGAATAAAGTAGCCAATATATAATGAATAAAATCGCCTGAAGAGTTGAGTTTGTGAAAACAATGTTACTACCCTACTGTATTTTGATAAAATACCGTAAAAGTAATGATCAAACTGAAAATCCTAACATCGTATTTCCCTGTAACATAAATGGATATACTACTTTTCTCTCCTCCTATGGCTAGTAAAATGATTTGTTCACATATTGCACTAGTAACACCAAACTCCTGTAATGGAAGGAGGTAACAGTGTTTCCGAGTATAGCCACGTTAATGTTAAAAATGTTGGTAAAATAAAGTGATGTCTCTGTACAATTAAGATAACACTATGAAGGAAAACCAGAAGAGAAACTCTACTCTAGTTCTACAACGTTTTAGCTTTACCTGTATTGATGTATGGCTCGGAATGCTGAACCCTTAATAAAAGCACGATAAGAAGAGTGGAAGTAGCAGAAATGAGATTTCTTTGG